>NC_090325.1:26166077-26826324 GCF_035084215.1 Heptranchias perlo
TAGCGGGAGGGATGGAGCGAGAGAGAGGGAGGGAGAGGGAGGGAGCGGGAGGGATGGAGCGAGAGGGATGGAGCGAGAGAGAGGGAGGGAGAGGGAGGGAGCGGGAGGGATGGAGCGAGAGGGATGGAGCGAGAGGGATGGAGCGAGAGGGATGGAGCGAGAGGGATGGAGCGGGAGGGATGGAGCGGGAGGGATGGAGCGGGAGGGATGGAGCGAGAGAGAGGGAGGGAGAGGGAGGGAGCGGGAGGGATGGAGCGAGAGGGATGGAGCGAGAGGGATGGAGCGAGAGGGATGGAGCGGGAGGGATGGAGCGGGAGGGATGGAGCGGGAGGGATGGAGCGAGAGGGATGGAGCGAGAGGGATGGAGCGAGAGGGATGGAGCGAGAGGGACGGAGCGAGAGAGAGGGAGGGAGAGGAGGGAGCGAGAGGGATGGAGCGAGAGGGATGGAGCGAGAGGGACGGAGCGAGAGAGAGGGAGGGAGAGGAGGGAGCGAGAGGGATGGAGCGAGAGAGAGGGAGGGAGAGGGAGGGAGCGAGAGGGATGGAGCGAGAGGGATGGAGCGAGAGGGATGGAGCGAGAGAGAGGGAGGAGAGGAGGGAGCGAGAGAGAGGGAGGGAGAGGAGGGAGCGAGAGGGATGGAGCGAGAGGGATGGAGCGAGAGGGATGGAGCGAGAGGGATGGAGCGGGGGGGATGGAGCGAGAGAGAGGGAGGGAGAGGAGGGAGCGAGAGGGATGGAGCGAGAGGGATGGAGCGAGAGGGACAGAGCGAGAGAGAGGGAGGGAGAGGAGGGAGCGAGAGGGATGGAGCGAGAGGGACAGAGCGAGAGAGAGGGAGGGAGAGGAGGGAGCGAGAGGGATGGAGCGAGAGGGATGGAGCGAGAGGGACAGAGCGAGAGAGAGGGAGGGAGAGGAGGGAGCGAGAGGGATGGAGCGAGAGAGAGGGAGGGAGAGGGAGGGAGCGAGAGGAATGGAGCGAGAGAGAGGGAGGGAGAGGGATGGAGCGGGAGGGTGGGAGCGAGAGGGATGGAGCGAGAGGGATGGAGCGAGAGGGATGGAGCGGGAGGGATGGAGCGAGAGGGATGGAGCGAGAGGGATGGAGCGAGAGGGATGGAGCGAGAGGGATGGAGCGGGAGGGATGGAGCGAGAGGGATGGAGCGAGAGGGAGGGAGCGAGAGGGAGGGAGCGAGAGGGATGGAGCGGGAGGGATGGAGCGGGAGGGATGGAGCGAGAGGGAGGGAGCGAGAGGGACGGAGCGAGAGAGAGGGAGCGAGAGGGATGGAGCGGGAGGGAGGGAGCGAGAGGGAGGGAGCGAGAGGGATGGAGCGAGAGGGATGGAGCGGGAGGGATGGAGCGGGAGGGATGGAGCGAGAGGGAGGGAGCGAGAGGGACGGAGCGAGAGAGAGGGAGCGAGAGGGATGGAGCGGGAGGGAGGGAGCGAGAGGGAGGGAGCGAGAGGGATGGAGTGAGAGGGATGGAGCGGGAGGGAGGGAGCGAGAGGGACGGAGCGAGAGAGAGGGAGCGAGAGGGATGGAGCGGGAGGGATGGAGCGGGAGGGATGGAGCGAGAGGGATGGAGCGGGAGGGATGGAGCGGGAGGGATGGAGCGAGAGGGATGGAGCGAGAGGGATGGAGCGGGATGGATGGAGCGAGAGGGATGGAGCGAGAGGGACGGAGCGAGAGGAGGGAGCGAGAGGGATGGAGCGAGAGGGATGGAGCGAGAGGAGGGAGCGAGAGGGAGGGAGCGAGAGGGATGGAGCGAGAGGGATGGAGCGAGAGGGAGGGAGCGAGAGGGATGGAGCGAGAGGAGGGAGCGAGAGGGATGGAGCGAGAGGGATGAGCGAGAGGGAGGGAGCGAGAGGGATGGAGCGAGAGGGAGGGAGCGAGAGGGATGGAGCGAGAGGGATGGAGCGAGAGGGATGGAGCGAGAGGGATGGAGCGAGAGGGAGGGAGCGAGAGGGATGGAGCGAGAGGAGGGAGCGAGAGGGATGGAGCGAGAGGGATGGAGCGAGAGGGAGGGAGCGAGAGGGATGGAGCGAGAGGAGGGAGCGAGAGGGATGGAGCGAGAGGGATGGAGCGAGAGGGATGGAGCGAGAGGGACGGAGCGAGAGGGATGGAGCGAGAGGGATGGAGCGAGAGGGATGGAGCGAGAGGGAGGGAGCGAGAGGGATGGAGCGAGAGGGATGGAGCGAGAGGAGGGAGCGAGAGGGATGGAGCGAGAGGGATGGAGCGAGAGGGATGGAGCGAGAGGGATGGAGCGAGAGGAGGGAGCGAGAGGGAGGGAGCGAGAGGGATGGAGCGGGAGGGATGGAGCGAGAGGGATGGAGCGAGAGGAGGGAGCGAGAGGGATGGAGCGAGAGGGACGGAGCGAGAGGAGGGAGCGAGAGGGAGGGAGCGGGAGGGATGGAGCGAGAGGAGGGAGCGAGAGGGATGGAGCGAGAGGGAGGGAGCGAGAGGGACGGAGCGAGAGGAGGGAGCGAGAGGGAGGGAGCGAGAGGGATGGAGCGGGAGGGATGGAGCGAGAGGGATGGAGCGAGAGGGATGGAGCGAGAGGAGGGAGCGAGAGGGAGGGAGCGAGAGGGATGGAGCGAGAGGGAGGGAGCGAGAGGAGGGAGCGAGAGGGAGGGAGCGAGAGGGACGGAGCGAGAGGGATGGAGCGAGAGGAGGGAGCGAGAGGGAGGGAGCGAGAGGGATGGAGCGGGAGGGATGGAGCGAGAGGGATGGAGCGAGAGGGATGGAGCGAGAGGAGGGAGCGAGAGGGATGGAGCGAGAGGGATGGAGCGAGAGGGATGGAGCGAGAGGGACGGAGCGAGAGGGATGGAGCGAGAGGAGGGAGCGAGAGGGATGGAGCGAGAGGGATGGAGCGAGAGGGATGGAGCGAGAGGGAGTGAGCGAGAGGAGGGAGCGAGAGGGAGGGAGCGAGAGGGATGGAGCGGGAGGGATGGAGCGAGAGGGATGGAGCGAGAGGGAGTGAGCGAGAGGAGGGAGCGAGAGAGGGAGGGAGCGAGAGGGATGGAGCGAGAGAGAGGGAGCGAGAGGGACGGAGCGGGAGGGACGGAGCGAGAGGGATGGAGCGAGAGGGATGGAGCGAGAGGGATGGAGCGAGAGGGATGGAGCGAGAGGAGGGAGCGAGAGGGAGGGAGCGAGAGGGATGGAGCGAGAGAGAGGGAGCGAGAGGGACGGAGCGGGAGGGACGGAGCGAGAGGGATGGAGCGAGAGGGATGGAGCGAGAGGGATGGAGCGAGAGGAGGGAGCGAGAGGGAGGGAGCGAGAGGGATGGAGCGAGAGGGAGGGAGCGAGAGGGATGGAGCGAGAGGGAGGGAGCGAGAGGGAGGGATGGAGCGAGAGGGATGGAGCGAGAGGGATGGAGCGAGAGGGACGGAGCGAGAGAGAGGGATGGAGCGAGAGGGATGGAGCGAGAGGGAGGGAGCGAGAGGGATGGAGCGAGAGGGACGGAGCGAGAGAGAGGGATGGAGCGAGAGGAGGGAGCGAGAGGGAGGGAGCGAGAGGGATGGAGCGAGAGGGACGGAGCGAGAGAGAGGGATGGAGCGAGAGGGATGGAGCGAGAGGAGGGAGCGAGAGGGAGGGAGCGAGAGGGATGGAGCGAGAGGGAGGGAGCGAGAGGGACGGAGCGAGAGAGAGGGATGGAGCGAGAGGAGGGAGCGAGAGGGAGGGAGCGAGAGGGATGGAGCGAGAGGAGGGAGCGGGAGGGAGGGAGCGAGAGGGACGGAGCGAGAGGGAGGGAGCGAGAGGGAGGGAGCGAGAGGAGGGAGCGAGAGGGAGGGAGCGAGAGGGATGGAGCGGGAGGGATGGAGCGAGAGGGATGGAGCGAGAGGGACGGAGCGAGAGTGACGGAGCGAGAGAGAGGGATGGAGCGAGAGGAGGGAGCGAGAGGGAGGGAGCGAGAGGGAGGGAGCGAGAGGGACGGAGCGAGAGAGAGGGATGGAGCGAGAGGGATGGAGCGAGAGGGACGGAGCGAGAGGGATGGAGCGAGAGGGACGGAGCGAGAGGGACGGAGCGAGAGAGAGGGATGGAGCGAGAGGAGGGAGCGAGAGGGAGGGAGCGAGAGGGAGGGAGCGAGAGGGACGGAGCGAGAGAGAGGGATGGAGCGAGAGGAGGGAGCGAGAGGGAGGGAGCGAGAGGGACGGAGCGAGAGGGACGGAGCGAGAGGGATGGAGCGGGAGGGATGGAGCGGGAGGATGGAGCGAGAGGGATGGAGCGAGAGGGAGGGAGCGAGAGGAGGGAGCGAGAGGGATGGAGCGGGAGGGATGGAGCGAGAGGAGGGAGCGAGAGGGAGGGAGCGAGAGGGAGGGGAGCGAGAGGAGGGAGCGAGAGGGATGGAGCGAGAGGGAGGGAGCGAGAGGGAGGGAGCGAGAGGGATGGAGCGAGAGGATGGAGCGAGAGGGAGGGAGCGAGAGGGAGGGAGCGAGAGGAGGAGCGAGAGGGATGAGCGAGAGGGACGGAGCGAGAGGGATGGAGCGAGAGGGAGGGAGCGAGAGGGATGGAGCGAGAGGAGGGAGCGAGAGGGAGGGAGCGAGAGGGAGGGAGCGAGAGGGAGGGAGCGAGAGGGAGGGAGCGAGAGGGAGGGAGCGAGAGGGTGGGAGAGGGAGGGAGGGAGCGAGAGGGATGGAGCGAGAGGGACGGAGCGAGAGGGATGGAGCGAGAGGGAGGGAGCGAGAGGGATGGAGCGAGAGGAGGGAGCGAGAGGGAGGGAGCGAGAGGGAGGGAGCGAGAGGGAGGGAGCGAGAGGGAGGGAGCGAGAGGAGGGAGCGAGAGGGAGGGAGCGAGAGGGAGGGAGCGAGAGGGAGGGAGCGAGAGGGAGGGAGCGAGAGAGAGGGAGCGAGAGGGATGGAGCGAGAGGAGGGAGCGAGAGAGACGGAGCGAGAGAGAGGGAGGGAGAGAGAGGGAGGGAGCGAGAGAGAGGGAGGGAGAGAGAGGGAGGGAGAGGGAGGGAGCGAGAGGAGGGATGGAGAGGGAGGGAGCGAGAGGGAGGGAGAGAGAGGGATGGAGCGAGAGGAGGGAGCGAGAGGGAGGGAGCGAGAGGGATGGAGCGAGAGGAGGGAGCGAGAGGGAGGGAGCGAGAGGGATGGAGCGAGAGGGAGGGAGCGAGAGGGAGGGAGCGAGAGGAGGGAGCGAGAGGAGGGAGCGAGAGGGAGGGAGCGAGAGGGAGGGAGAGAGAGGGATGGAGCGAGAGGAGGGAGCGAGAGGGAGGGAGCGAGAGGGACGGAGCGAGAGGGAGGGAGCGAGAGGGAGGAGAGAGAGGGAGGGAGCGAGAGAGAGGGAGGGAGAGGGATGGAGCGAGAGGAATGGAGCGAGAGAGAGGGAGGGAGCGAGAGGGAGGGAGCGAGAGGGAGGGAGCGAGAGGGACGGAGCGAGAGGGAGGGAGGGAGAGGAGGGAGCGAGAGGGAGGGAGCGAGAGGGACGGAGCGAGAGGGACGGAGCGAGAGAGACGGAGCGAGAGGGAGGGAGCGAGAGGGATGGAGCGAGAGGGAGGGAGCGAGAGAGAGGGAGCGAGAGGGACGGAGCGAGAGGGAGGAGCGAGAGGGACGGAGCGAGAGGGAGGGAGCGAGAGGGATGGAGCGAGAGGGACGGAGCGAGAGAGAGGGAGGGAGAGGGATGGAGCGAGAGGAATGGAGCGAGAGAGAGGGAGGGAGAGGGAGGGAGCGAGAGAGGACGGAGCGAGAGGGATGGAGCGAGAGAGAGGGAGGGAGAGGGATGGAGCGAGAGGAATGGAGCGAGAGAGAGGGAGCGAGAGGGAGGAAGCGAGAGGGACGGAGCGAGAGGGATGGAGCGAGAGGGATGGAGCGAGAGGGATGGAGCGAGAGGGAGGGAGCGAGAGGGATGGAGCGAGAGGGAGGGAGCGAGAGGGATGGAGCGAGAGGAATGGAGCGAGAGGGATGGAGCGAGAGGGATGGAGCGAGAGGAATGGAGCGAGAGGGATGGAGCGAGAGGGATGGAGCGAGAGGGATGGAGCGAGAGGGAGGGAGCGAGAGGGATGGAGCGAGAGAGAATGGAGCGAGAGGGATGGAGCGAGAGGATGGAGCGAGAGGGAGGGAGCGAGAGGGAGGGAGCGAGAGGGATGGAGCGAGAGGGATGGAGCGAGAGGGATGGAGCGAGAGGATGGAGCGAGAGAGAGGGAGCGAGAGGGATGGAGCGAGAGGGAGGGAGCGAGAGGGAGGGAGCGAGAGGGAGGGAGCGAGAGGGAGGGAGCGAGAGGGATGGAGCGAGAGGGATGGAGCGAGAGGGATGGAGCGAGAGGGAGGGAGCGAGAGGGAGGGAGGGAGAGGGATGGAGCGAGAGGAATGGAGCGAGAGAGAGGGAGGGAGCGAGAGGGAGGGAGCGAGAGGGAGGGAGCGAGAGGGAGGGAGCGAGAGGGACGGAGCGAGAGGGACGGAGCGAGAGAGAGGGAGGGAGAGGGATGGAGCGAGAGGAATGGAGCGAGAGAGAGGGAGGGAGAGGGATGGAGCGAGAGGGAGGGAGCGAGAGGGAGGGAGCGAGAGGGATGGAGCGAGAGGGAGGGAGCGAGAGGGAGGGAGGGAGAGGGAGGGAGCGAGAGGGATGGAGCGAGAGGAATGGAGCGAGAGGGATGGAGCGAGAGGGAGGGAGCGAGAGGGATGGAGCGAGAGAGAGGGAGGGAGAGGGAGGGAGCGAGAGGAATGGAGCGAGAGAGAGGGAGGGAGAGGGAGGGAGCGAGAGGGACGGAGCGAGAGAGAGGGAGGGAGAGGGAGGGAGCGAGAGGGACGGAGCGAGAGAGAGGGAGGGAGAGGGACGGAGCGAGAGGGAGGGAGCGAGAGGGACGGAGCGAGAGGGACGGAGCGAGAGGGATGGAGCGAGAGAGATGGAGCGAGAGGTGGGAGCGAGAGAGAGGGAGGGAGAGGGAGGGAGCGAGAGGGAGGGAGCGAGAGAGAGGGAGCGAGAGGTGGGAGCGAGAGGGAGGGAGCGAGAGAGAGGGAGCGAGAGGTGGGAGCGAGAGGAGGGAGCGAGAGGGAGGGAGCGAGAGGGACGGAGCGAGAGGGAGGGAGCGAGAGGGACGGAGCGAGAGAGACGGAGCGAGAGGGACGGAGCGAGAGAGACGGAGCGAGAGGGACGGAGCGAGAGGGACGGAGCGAGAGAGACGGAGCGAGAGGGACGGAGCGAGAGAGACGGAGCGAGAGGGACGGAGCGAGAGGGAGGGAGCGAGAGGGACGGAGGGAGAGAGAGGGAGGGAGAGGGAGGGAGCGAGAGGGAGGGAGCGAGAGGGAGGGAGCGAGAGGGACGGAGCGAGAGGGAGGGAGCGAGAGGGACGGAGCGAGAGAGACGGAGCGAGAGGGACGGAGCGAGAGAGACGGAGCGAGAGGGACGGAGCGAGAGGGAGGGAGCGAGAGGGACGGAGCGAGAGAGAGGGAGGGAGAGGGAGGGAGCGAGAGGGACGGAGCGAGAGAGAGGGAGGGAGAGGGAGGGAGGGAGAGGGATGGAGCGAGAGGGAGGAGCGAGAGGGACGGAGCGAGAGGGACGGAGCGAGAGAGATGGAGCGAGAAGTGGGAGCGAGAGGGAGGGAGCGAGAGGGACGGAGCGAGAGAGAGGGAGGGAGAGAGAGGGAGGGAGCGAGAGAGAGGGAGGGAGAGAGAGGGAGCGAGAGGGAGGGAGCGAGAGGGACGGAGCGAGAGGGACGGAGCGAGAGAGAGGGAGCGAGAGAGGGAGGGGAGCGAGAGGGACGGAGCGAGAGAGAGGGAGGGAGAGGGAGGGAGCGAGAGGGAGGGAGCGAGAGGGACGGAGCGAGAGAGAGGGAGGGAGAGAGAGGGAGGGAGCGAGAGAGAGGGAGGGAGAGAGAGGAGGGAGAGGGAGGGAGCGAGAGGGAGGGATGGAGAGGGAGGGAGCGAGAGGGAGGGAGCGAGAGGGAGGGAGCGAGAGGGACGGAGCGAGAGAGACGGAGCGAGAGGGACAGAGCGAGAGGGAGGGAGCGAGAGGGACGGAGCGAGAGAGAGGAGGGAGAGGGAGGGAGCGAGAGGGAGGGAGCGAGAGGGAGGGAGCGAGAGGGAGGGAGCGAGAGAGACGGAGCGAGAGGACGGAGCGAGAGAGACGGAGCGAGAGGGACGGAGCGAGAGGGAGGGAGCGAGAGAGAGGGAGCGAGAGAGAGGGAGGGAGAGGGAGGGAGCGAGAGGGAGGGGAGCGAGAGGGATGGAGCGAGAGGGACGGAGCGAGAGAGATGGAGCGAGAGGGAGGGAGCGAGAGGGACGGAGCGAGAGGGAGGGAGCGAGAGAGAGGGAGCGAGAGAGAGGGAGGGAGAGGGAGGGAGCGAGAGGGAGGGAGCGAGAGAGACGGAGCGAGAGGGACGGAGCGAGAGGGACGGAGCGAGAGGGAGGGAGCGAGAGAGAGGGAGCGAGAGGGAGGGAGCGAGAGGGACGGAGCGAGAGGGAGGGAGCGAGAGAGATGGAGCGAGAGGTGGGAGCGAGAGGGAGGGAGCGAGAGGGACGGAGCGAGAGGGACGGAGCGAGAGAGACGGAGCGAGAGGGACGGAGCGAGAGGGAGGGAGCGAGAGGGAGGGAGCGAGAGGGAGGGAGCGAGAGAGATGGAGCGAGAGGGACGGAGCGAGAGGGACGGATGGAGCGAGAGGGACGGAGCGAGAGGGACGGAGCGAGAGAGAGGGAGCGAGAGGGAGGGAGCGAGAGGGAGGGAGCGAGAGGGAGGGAGCGAGAGGGAGGGAGCGAGAGGGAGGGAGCGAGAGGGACGGAGCGAGAGGGACGGAGCGAGAGAGACGGACGGAGCGAGAGGGACGGAGCGAGAGGACGGAGCGAGAGGGACGGAGCGAGAGAGAGGGAGCGAGAGGTGGGAGCGAGAGGGAGGGAGCGAGAGGAGGGAGCGAGAGGAATGGAGCGAGAGTGAGGGAGGTAGAGGGAGGGAGCGAGAGGATGGGATCGAGAGGGATGGAGCGAGAGAGAGGGAGGGAGAGGGATGGAGCGAGAGGGAGTGAGAGAGAGGGAGGGAGAGAGAGGGAGGGAGAGAGAGGGAGTGAGCGAGATGGAGGGAGCGAGAGGGAGGGAGCGAGAGGATGGGAGCGAGAGGGATGGAGCGAGAGAGAGGGAGGGAGAGGGATGGAGCGAGAGGGATGGAGCGAGAGGGATGGAGCGAGAGGAATGGAGCGAGAGGGAGGGAGCGAGAGGGATGGAGCGAGAGGTGGGAGCGAGAGGGAGGGAGCGAGAGGGAGGGAGCGAGAGAGAGGGAGGGAGAGGAGGGAGCGAGAGGGAGGGAGCGAGAGGGAGGGAGCGAGAGAATGGGAGTGAGAGGGATGGAGCGAGAGAATGGGAGCGAGAGGGAGGGAGAGAGAGGAAGGAACGAGAGGGAGGGAGAGAGAGGGAGGGAGGGAGAGGGATGGAGCGAGAGGGATGGAGCGAGAGGGATGGAGCGATAGGGATGGAGCGAGAGGAGGGAGCGAGAGGGAGGGAGCGAGAGGGAGGGAGCGAGAGGGATGGAGCGAGAGAATGGGAGCGAGTGGGAGGGAGAGAGAGGGAGGGAGAGGGATGGAGCGAGAGGATGGAAGAGAGAGGGAGGGAGCGAGAGGGAGGGAGCGAGAGGATGGGAGCGAGAGGGATGGAGCGAGAGAATGGGAGCGAGAGGGAGGGAGAGAGAGGAGGGAGCGAGAGGGAGGGAGAGAGAGGGAGGGAGAGGAATGGAGCGAGAGGAGGGAGCGAGAGGGAGGGAGAGAGAAGGAGGGAGAGGGATGGAGCGAGAGGGATGGAGCGAGAGGAGGGAGCGAGAGGGAGGGAGCGAGAGGGAGGGAGAGAGAGGGAGGGAGAGGGATGGAGCAAGAGGGAGGGAGCGAGAGGGATGGAGCGAGAGGATGGGAGCGAGAGAATGGGAGCGAGAGGGAGGGAGCGAGAGGACAGGAGCGAGAGGGAGGGAGCGAGAGGACGGGAAGCGAGAGGGAGGGAGCGAGAGAATGGGAGCGAGAGGGATGGAGCGATAGAATGGGAGCGAGAGGGATGGAACGAGAGGGAAGGAGCGAGAGGACGGGAGCGAGAGGGAGGGAGCGAGAGAATGGGAGCGAGAGGATGGAGTGAGAGAATGGGAGTGAGAGGGAGGGAGCGAGAGGGATGGAGCGAGAGGGAGGGAGCGAGAGGGAGGGAGCGGGAGGGATGGAGCGGGAGGGAGGGAGCGAGAGGGATGGAGCGGGAGGGATGGAGCGAGAGGGATGGAGCGAGAGGGAGGGAGCGAGAGGGAGGGAGCGAGAGAGAGGGAGGGAGAGGGATGGAGCGAGAGGGATGGAGCGGGGGGGATGGAGCGAGAGAGAGGGAGCGAGAGGGAGGGAGCGGGAGGGATGGAGCGAGAGGGATGGAGCGAGAGGGATGGAGCGAGAGGGATGGAGCGGGGGGGATGGAGCGAGAGAGAGGGAGCGAGAGGGAGGGAGCGAGAGGGATGGAGCGAGAGGGAGGGAGCGAGAGGGAGGGAGGGAGAGGGATGGAGCGAGAGGGATGGAGCGAGAGAGAGGGAGGGAGAGGGAGGGAGCGAGAGGGAGGGAGCGAGAGGGATGGAGCGAGAGAGAGGGAGGGAGAGGGAGGGAGCGAGAGGGAGGGAGCGAGAGGGATGGAGCGAGAGAGAGGGAGGGAGAGGGAGGGAGCGAGAGGGATGGAGCGAGAGGGAGGGAGCGAGAGGGATGGAGCGGGGGGGATGGAGCGAGAGAGAGGGAGGGAGAGGGAGGGAGCGAGAGGGATGGAGCGGGAGGGATGGAGCGAGAGAGAGGGAGGGAGAGGGAGGGAGCGAGAGGGATGGAGCGAGAGGGAGGGAGCGAGAGGGATGGAGCGGGGGGGATGGAGCGAGAGAGAGGGAGGGAGAGGGAGGGAGCGAGAGGGATGGAGCGGGAGGGATGGAGCGAGAGAGAGGGAGGGAGAGGGAGGGAGCGAGAGGGATGGAGCGGGAGGGATGGAGCGAGAGAGAGGGAGGGAGAGGGAGGGAGCGAGAGGGAGGGAGCGAGAGGGATGGAGCGAGAGAGAGGGAGGGAGAGGGAGGGAGCGAGAGGGAGGGAGCGAGAGGGATGGAGCGAGAGAGAGGGAGGGAGAGGGAGGGAGCGAGAGAGAGGGAGGGAGAGGGAGGGAGGGAGAGGGATGGAGCGAGAGAGAGGGAGGGAGAGGGAGGGAGCGAGAGGGATGGAGCGAGAGAGAGGGAGGGAGAGGGAGGGAGCGAGAGGGATGGAGCGGGAGGGATGGAGCGGGAGGGATGGAGCGGGAGGGATGGAGCGAGAGGGATGGAGCGAGAGGGATGGAGCGAGAGAGAGGGAGCGAGAGAGGGAGGGAGAGGGAGGGAGCGAGAGGGATGGAGCGAGAGGGATGGAGCGGGAGGGATGGAGCGGGAGGGACGGAGCGAGAGGGATGGAGCAGAGGGAGGGAGCGAGAGGGAGGGAGCGAGAGGGAGGGAGCGAGAGGGATGGAGCGAGAGGGATGGAGCGAGAGGGACAGAGCGAGAGAGAGGGAGTGAGAGGAGGGAGCGAGAGAGAGGGAGGGAGAGGAGGGAGCGAGAGGGATGGAGCGAGAGGAATGGAGCGAGAGGGAGGGAGCGAGAGGGATGGAGCGAGAGGGATGGAGCGAGAGGGAGGGAGGGAGAGGGAGGGAGAGGAATGGAGCGATAGGGATGGAGCGAGAGGAGGGAGCGAGAGGGAGGGAGCGAGAGGGAGGGAGCGAGAGGGATGGAGCGAGAGAATGGGAGCGAGTGGGAGGGTGAGAGAGGGAGGGAGAGGGATGGAGCGAGAGGATGGGAGAGAGAGGGAGGGAGCGAGAGGGAGGGAGCGAGAGGATGGGAGCGAGAGGGATGGAGCGAGAGAATGGGAGCGAGAGGGAGGGAGAGAGAGGAGGGAGCGAGAGGGAGGGAGAGAGAGGGAGGGAGAGGAATGGAGCGAGAGGAGGGAGCGAGAGGGAGGGAGAGAGAAGGAGGGAGAGGGATGGAGCGAGAGGGATGGAGCGAGAGGAGGGAGCGAGAGGGAGGGAGCGAGAGGGAGGGAGAGAGAGGGAGGGAGAGGGATGGAGCAAGAGGGAGGGAGCGAGAGGGATGGAGCGAGAGGATGGGAGCGAGAGAATGGGAGCGAGAGGGAGGGAGCGAGAGGACAGGAGCGCGAGGGAGGGAGCGCGAGGGATTCAGCGAGATGACGGGAGCGAGAGGGATGGAACGAGAGGGAGGGAGCGAGAGGGAGGGAGCGAGAGGGAGGGAGCGAGAGGGATGGAGCGAGAGGGAGGGAGCGAGAGGGAGGGAGCGAGAGGGATGGAGCGAGAGGGATGGAGCGAGAGGGATGGAGCGAGAGGATGGAGCGGGAGGGATGGAGCGGGAGGGATGGAGCGAGAGAGAGGGAGGGAGAGGAGGGAGCGAGAGAGAGGGAGGGAGAGGAGGGAGCGAGAGGGAGGGAGCGAGAGGGATGGAGCGAGAGGAATGGAGCGAGAGGGAGGGAGCGAGAGGAAGGGAGCGAGAGGGATGGAGCGAGAGAGAGGGAGGGAGAGGAGGGAGGGAGAGGAGGGAGCGAGAGGGATGGAGCGAGAGGAATGGAGCGAGAGGGAGGGAGCGAGAGAGAGGGAGGGAGAGGAGGGAGGGAGAGGAGGGAGCGAGAGGGATGGAGCGAGAGGAAGGGAGCGAGAGGCATGGAGCGAGAGAGAGGGAGCGAGAGGGATGAGCGAGAGGGATGGAGCGAGAGAGAGGGAGCGAGAGGGATGGAGCGAGAGGGATGGAGCGAGAGGGATGGAGCGGGGGGATGGAGCGAGAGAGATGGAGCGGGTGGGATGGAGCGAGAGGGAGGGAGGGAGAGGGATGGAGCGAGAGGGATGGAGCGAGAGGGATGGAGCGAGAGAGAGGGATGGAGCGAGAGGGAGGGAGCGAGAGGGATGGAGCGAGAGGGAGGGAGCGAGAGGGATGGAGCGAGAGGGAGGGAGCGAGAGGGATGGAGCGAGAGGGATGGAGCGAGAGGGATGGAGCGAGAGAGAGGGATGGAGCGAGAGGGAGGGAGCGAGAGGGAGGGATGGAGCGAGAGGGATGGAGGGAGAGGGATGGAGCGGGGAGGGATGGAGCGAGAGGAATGGACGAGAGGGAGGGAGGGAGAGGAATGGAGCGGGGGGGATGGAGCGAGAGGGAGGGAGCGAGAGGGAGGGAGCGAGAGGGATGGAGCGAGAGGGAGGGAGCGAGAGGGATGGAGCGAGAGGGATGGAGCGAGAGGGATGGAGCGAGAGGGAGGGAGCGAGAGGGAGGGATGGAGCGAGAGGGAGGGAGCGAGAGGGAGGGAGCGAGAGGGATGGAGCGAGAGGGAGGAGCGAGAGGGATGGAGCGAGAGGGAGGGAGCGAGAGGGATGGAGGGAGAGGGATGGAGCGGGAGGGATGGAGCGAGAGGGATGGAGCGAGAGGGATGGAGCGAGAGAGAGGGATGGAGCGAGAGGGAGGGAGCGAGAGGGAGGGATGGAGCGAGAGGGAGGGAGCGAGAGGGAGGGAGCGAGAGGGATGGAGCGAAAGGGATGGAGCGGGAGGGATGGAGCGAGAGGGAGGGAGCGAGAGAGAGGGATGGAGCGGGGGGGATGGAGCGGGAGGGATGGAGCGAGAGGGATGGAGCGAGAGGGAGGGAGCGAGAGGGAGGGAGCGAGAGAGAGGGATGGAGCGGGGGGGATGGAGCGGGAGGGATGGAGCGGGAGGGATGGAGCGAGAGAGATGGAGCGAGAGGGAGGGAGCGAGAGAGATGGAGCGAGAGGGAGGGAGCGAGAGAGAGGGATGGAGCGGGGGGGATGGAGCGAGAGGGATGGAGCGAGAGGGAGGGAGCGAGAGGGAGGGAGCGAGAGGGATGGAGCGAGAGGGATGGAGCGGGAGGGATGGAGCGAGAGGGATGGAGCGAGAGGGTGGGAGCGAGAGGGACGGAGCGAGAGGGATGGAGCGGGAGGGATGGAGCGAGAGGGAGGGAGCGAGAGGGAGGGAGCGAGAGGGATGGAGCGAGAGGGATGGAGCGGGAGGGATGGAGCGAGAGGGATGGAGCGAGAGGGTGGGAGCGAGAGGGACGGAGCGAGAGGGATGGAGCGAGAGGGATGGAGCGAGAGGGACGGAGCGAGAGGGAGGGAGCGAGAGGGACGGAGCGAGAGAGAGGGAGGGAGAGGAGGGAGCGAGAGGGATGGAGCGAGAGGAATGGAGCGAGAGAGAGGGAGGGAGAGGGAGGGAGCGAGAGGGATGGAGCGAGAGAGAGGAGGGAGAGGGAGGGAGCGAGAGGGAGGGAGCGAGAGGGAGGGAGCGAGACGGATGGAGCGAGAGGGAGGGAGCGAGAGGGATGGAGCGAGAGGGATGGAGCGAGAGGGAGGGAGCGAGAGGAGGGAGCGAGAGGGAGGGAGCGAGAGGGACGGAGCGAGAGGGAGGGAGCGAGAGGGATGGAGCGAGAGGGATGGAGCGAGAGGGATGGAGCGAGAGGGAGGGAGCGAGAGGGACGGAGGGAGAGAGACGGATGGAGCGAGAGGGACGGAGCGAGAGAGAGGGAGGGAGAGGGAGGGAGCGAGAGGGAGGGAGCGAGAGGGAGGGAGCGAGAGGTGGGAGCGAGAGGGTTGGAGCGAGAGGGAGGGAGAGAGAGGGATGGAGCGAGAGGGAGGGAGGGAGAGGGAGGGAGGGAGCGAGAGGGAGGGAGCGAGAGGGATGGAGCGAGAGGAGGGAGAGAGAGGGATGGAGCGAGAGGAGGGAGCGAGAGGGGCGGGAGCGAGAGGGACGGAGCGAGAGGGAGGGAGCGAGAGGGACGGAGCGAGAGAGAGGGATGGAGCGAGAGGGAGGGAGGGAGAGGGAGGGAGCGAGAGGGATGGAGCGAGAGGGACGGAGCGAGAGAGAGGGAGGGAGAGGGAGGGAGCGAGAGGAATGGAGCGAGAGGGATGGAGCGAGAGAGAGGGAGGGAGAGGAGGGAGCGAGAGGGAGGGAGCGAGAGGGACGGAGCGAGAGGGACGGAGCGAGAGAGAGGGAGGGAGAGGGAGGGAGCGAGAGGGAGGGAGCGAGAGGGAGGGAGCGAGAGGTGGGAGCGAGAGGGAGGGAGCGAGAGGAATGGAGCGAGAGGGATGGAGCGAGAGAGAGGGAGGGAGAGGGATGGAGCGAAGGGAGAGGGATGGAGCGAGAGGGATGGAGCGAGAGGGATGGAGCGAGAGGAATGGAGCGAGAGGAGGTAGCGAGAGGAATGGAGCGAGAGGGAGGGAGCGAGAGGGATGGAGCGAGAGGTGGGAGCGAGAGGGATGGAGCGAGAGGTGGGAGCGAGAGGGAGGGAGCGAGAGGGAGGGAGCGAGAGAGAGGGAGGGAGAGGAGGGAGCGAGAGGGAGGGAGCGAGAGGGAGGGAGCGAGAGAATGGGAGTGAGAGGGATGGAGCGAGAGAATGGGAGCGAGAGGGAGGGAGAGAGAGGAAGGAACGAGAGGGAGGGAGAGAGAGGGAGGGAGAGGAATGGAGCGATAGGGATGGAGCGAGAGGAGGGAGCGAGAGGGAGGGAGCGAGAGGGAGGGAGCGAGAGGGATGGAGCGAGAGAATGGGAGCGAGTGGGAGGGAGAGAGAGGGAGGGAGAGGGATGGAGCGAGAGGATGGGAGAGAGAGGGAGGGAGCGAGAGGGAGGGAGCGAGAGGATGGGAGCGAGAGGGATGGAGCGAGAGAGAGGGAGCGAGAGGATGGGAGCGAGAGGGTTGGAGCGAGAGAATGGGAGCGAGAGGGAGGGAGAGAGAGGAGGGAGCGAGAGGGAGGGAGAGAGAGGGAGGGAGAGGAATGGAGCGAGAGGAGGGAGCGAGAGGGAGGGAGAGAGAAGGAGGGGAGAGGGATGGAGCGAGAGGGATGGAGCGAGAGGGATGGAGCGAGAGGGATGGAGCGAGAGGAGGGAGCGAGAGGGAGGGAGCGAGAGGGAGGGAGAGAGAGGGAGGGAGAGGGATGGAGCAAGAGGGAGGGAGCGAGAGGGATGGAGCGAGAGGATGGGAGCGAGAGAATGGGAGCGAGAGGGAGGGAGCGAGAGGACAGGAGCGAGAGGGAGGGAGCGCGAGGGATTCAGCGAGATGACGGGAGCGAGAGGGATGGAACGAGAGGGAGGGAGCGAGAGGACGGGAGCGAGAGGGAGGGAGCGAGAGAATGGGAGCGAGAGGGATGGAGCGAGAGGGAAGGAGCGAGAGGACGGGAGCGAGAGGGAGGGAGCGAGAGAATGGGAGCGAGAGGGATGGAGTGAGAGAATGGGAGTGAGAGGGAGGGAGCGAGAGGGATGGAGCGAGAGGGAGGGAGCGAGAGGGAGGGAGCGGGAGGGATGGAACGAGAGGGATGGAGCGGGGGGGATGGAGCGAGAGGGAGGGAGCGAGAGGGAGGGAGCGAGAGGGATGGAGCGGGAGGGATGGAGCGAGAGGGAGGGAGCGGGAGGGATGGAGCGAGAGGGATGGAGCGAGAGAGAGGGAGCGAGAGGGAGGGAGCGAGAGGGATGGAGCGAAAGGGATGGAGCGAGAGGGAGGGAGCGAGAGGGACGGAGCGAGAGGGATGGAGCGAGAGGGACGGAGCGAGAGGGAGGGAGCGAGAGGGAGGGAGCGAGAGGGATGGAGCGGGAGGGAGGGAGCGAGAGGGATGGAGCGGGAGGGATGGAGCGGGAGGGATGGAGCGGGAGGGATGGAGCGGGAGGGATGGAGCGAGAGGGATGGAGCGAGAGGGAGGGAGCGAGAGGGACGGAGCGAGAGGGACGGAGCGAGAGGGACGGAGCGAGAGGGAGGGAGCGAGAGGGACGGAGCGAGAGAGAGGGAGGGAGAGGAGGGAGCGAGAGGGATGGAGCGAGAGGAATGGAGCGAGAGAGAGGGAGGGAGAGGGAGGGAGCGAGAGGGATGGAGCGAGAGAGAGGGAGGGAGAGGGAGGGAGCGAGAGGGAGGGAGCGAGAGGGAGGAGCGAGAGGGATGGAGCGAGGAGGGGAGGGAGCGAGAGGGATGGAGCGAGAGGGATGGAGCGAGAGGGAGGGAGCGAGAGGAGGGAGCGAGAGGGAGGGAGCGAGAGGGACGGAGCGAGAGGAATGGAGCGAGAGGGAGGGAGGGAGAGGGAGGGAGGGAGCGAGAGGGAGGGAGCGAGAGGGATGGAGCGAGAGGGAGGGAGCGAGAGGGATGGAGCGAGAGGGATGGAGCGAGAGGGATGGAGCGAGAGGGAGGGAGGGAGAGGGAGGGAGGGAGCGAGAGGGAGGGAGCGAGAGGGATGGAGCGAGAGGGAGGGAGAGAGAGGGATGGAGCGAGAGGAGGGAGCGAGAGGGCGGGAGCGAGAGGGACGGAGCGAGAGGGACGGAGCGAGAGAGAGGGAGGGAGAGGGAGGGAGCGAGAGGGATGGAGCGAGAGGGAGGGAGGGAGAGGGAGGGAGCGAGAGGGAGGGAGCGAGAGGAATGGAGCGAGAGAGAGGGAGGGAGAGGTGGGAGCGAGAGGGAGGGAGGGAGAGGGAGGGAGCGAGAGGGAGGGAGCGAGAGGAATGGAGCGAGAGAGAGGGAGGGAGAGGTGGGAGCGAGAGGGAGGGAGCGAGAGGACGGGAGCGAGAGGGATGGAGCGAGAGAGACGGATGGAGCGAGAGGGACGGAGCGAGAGGGACGGAGCGAGAGAGAGGGAGGGAGAGGGAGGGAGCGAGAGGGAGGGAGCGAGAGGGAGGGAGCGAGAGGTGGGAGCGAGAGGGAGGGAGCGAGAGGAGGGAGCGAGAGGATGGGAGCGAGAGGGATGGAGCGAGAGAGAGGGAGGGAGAGGGATGGAGCGAGAGGGATGGAGCGAGAGGGATGGAGCGAGAGGAATGGAGCGAGAGGAGGGAGCGAGAGGGAGGGAGCGAGAGGGAGGGAGCGAGAGAGAGGGAGGGAGAGGAGGGAGCGAGAGGGAGGGAGCGAGAGGGAGGGAGCGAGAGAATGGGAGTGAGAGGGATGGAGCGAGAGAATGGGAGCGAGAGGGAGGGAGAGAGAGGAAGGAACGAGAGGGAGGGAGAGAGAGGGAGGGAGAGGAATGGAGCGATAGGGATGGAGCGAGAGGAGGGAGCGAGAGGGAGGGAGCGAGAGGGAGGGAGCGAGAGGGATGGAGCGAGAGAATGGGAGCGAGTGGGAGGGTGAGAGAGGGAGGGAGAGGGATGGAGCGAGAGGGATGGAGCGAGAGAATGGGAGCGAGAGGGAGGGAGAGAGAGGAGGGAGCGAGAGGGAGGGAGAGAGAGGGAGGGAGAGGAATGGAGCGAGAGGAGGGAGCGAGAGGGAGGGAGAGAGAAGGAGGGAGAGGGATGGAGCGAGAGGGATGGAGCGAGAGGAGGGAGCGAGAGGGAGGGAGCGAGAGGGAGGGAGAGAGAGGGAGGGAGAGGGATGGAGCAAGAGGGAGGGAGCGAGAGGGATGGAGCGAGAGGATGGGAGCGAGAGAATGGGAGCGAGAGGGAGGGAGCGAGAGGACAGGAGCGAGAGGGAGGGAGCGCGAGGGATTCAGCGAGATGACGGGAGCGAGAGGGATGGAACGAGAGGGAGGGAGCGAGAGGGAGGGAGCGAGAGGGAGGGAGCGAGAGGGATGGAGCGAGAGGGAGGGAGCGAGAGGGAGGGAGCGAGAGGGATGGAGCGAGAGGGATGGAGCGAGAGGGATGGAGCGAGAGGGATGGAGCGGGAGGGATGGAGCGAGAGGGAGGGAGCGAGAGGGATGGAGCGAGAGGGATGGAGCGAGAGGGAGGGAGCGAGAGGGAGGGAGCGGGAGGGATGGAGCGAGAGGGATGGAGCGAGAGGGATGGAGCGAGAGGGATGGAGCGAGAGGGAGGGAGCGAGAGGGAGGGAGCGAGAGGGATGGAGCGAGAGGGAGGGAGCGAGAGGGAGGGAGCGAGAGGGATGGAGCGGGAGGGATGGAGCGAGAGGGAGGGAGCGAGAGGGATGGAGCGGGAGGGATGGAGCGAGAGGGAGGGAGCGGGAGGGATGGAGCGAGAGGGATGGAGCGAGAGGGAGGGAGCGAGAGGGAGGGAGCGGGAGGGATGGAGCGAGAGGGATGGAGCGAGAGGGATGGAGCGAGAGGGAGGGAGCGAGAGGGAGGGAGCGAGAGGGATGGAGCGGGAGGGATGGAGCGAGAGGGATGGAGCGAGAGGGAGGGAGCGAGAGGGATGGAGCGAGAGGGATGGAGCGAGAGGGATGGAGCGAGAGGGAGAGAGCGAGAGGGATGGAGCTGGAGGGATGGAGCGAGAGGGATGGAGCGAGAGGGATGTCGCGAGAGGGAGGGAGCGAGAGGGAGGGAGCGAGAGGGAGGGAGCGAGAGGGATGGAGCGAGAGGGATGGAGCGAGAGGGAGGGAGCGAGAGGGATGGAGCGGGAGGGAGGTAGCGAGAGGGAGGGAGCGAGAGGACGGGAGCGAGAGGACGGGAGTGAGAGGGATGGAGCGAGAAGGATGGAGCGGGAGAAATGGAGCGAGAGTAGCGAGCGAGGGGGATGGAGCGGGAGGGAGGGAGCGAGAGGGTGGGAGCGGGAGGGAGGGAGCGGGAGGGAGGGAGCGAGAGGATGGGAGCGAGAGGACGTGAGCGAGAGGGGTGGAGGGGGAGGGAGGGAGCGAGAGGGAGGGAGCGAGAGGGAGGGAGCGGGAGGGATGGAGTGAGAGGGGTGGAGCGGGAGGGAGGGAGCGAGAGGGAGGGAGAGAGAGGACGGGAGCGAGAGGGATGGAGCGGGAGGGAGGGAGCGAGAGGGAGGGAGCGAGAGGGAGGGAGCGAGAGGACGGGAGCGAGAGGGATGGAGCGAGAGGGAGAGAGAGAGAGGGAGGGAACGAGAGGGAGGGAGAGAGAGGGTGGGAGAGAGAGGGAGGGAGAGAGAGGGAGGGAGCGAGAGGGAGGGAGAGAGAGGGAGGGAGCGAGAGAGAGGGAGCGAGAGGGAGGGAGCGAGAGGGAGGGAGAGAGAGGGAGGGAGCGAGAGGGAGGGAGAGAGAGGGAGGGAGCGTGAGGGAGGGAGCGAGAGGGAGGCAGAGAGAGAGAGAGGGAGGGAGAGAGAGGGAGGGAGAGAGAGGGAGCGAGAGGGAGAGGGAGGGAGGGAGGGAGAGAGAGGGAGGGAGAGAGAGGGAGGGAGAGGGACGGAGGGAGACGAATGACCACGTGGCTTTTTCCACACTTGGCGTCAACTCACACAGGCAGAAATTGAAAGAGTGATGTCACAAGTCAGCAGGTAGATGATCGGTTGGTGAGTATCCTTGTTTTTTTCTCTCTCTCAGTCAGGGCAGGGGTTTGATTAAGAGCTTAAATCAATAACTTAAACTAGATAAATGAATTAGTTAATAAAACTAAAAATAGCGAGTGATTAAAAAGTTTAATAAAGTAAATAAATAAATTCTGCTTTGACAAGCTATGGCAGGGCAGGTGGTGTGTTGTAACTGCAGTATGTGGGAGTTGGTGGAGAGCAGTGAGATCCCAGGCAGTCACATCCGCAGTAAGTGTCTGCAACTCGAGGAACTTCATCTCAGAGTTGTTGAGCTGGAGTCCGAGGTGCAGACATTGCGATGCATCAGGGAGGGGGAGAATTACCGGGACACTTTGATCCAGGAGGCAGTCACACCCCTTAGGTTAGGTAGTTGTTTAGATTCATTCGGTGATCAGGGACAGGAGGATGTGACTGCGAGTCAGGCAGGTATGGGGACCCAGTTTGTAGTGATGGAGGAGCCTCAGCCCTTGGCCTTGCCAACAGGTACGAGGTACTTGCTACCTGTGTGGATGAGATCAAGGGCTGCAGGGAGGATGGACAAACTGACCACGACACCATTCAAGTGGGGGGTGTAAAAAGGAATTTAGTAGTGTTAGGGGATAGTATAGTCAGGGGGATAGACTCTGTTCTCTGCAGCCGCATCAGAGAGTGCCGAAGGCTTTGTTGCCTGCCCGGTGCCAGGGTTAAGGACATCTCCTCACGGCTGGAAAAGAACTTGGAGCATGAGGGGGAGGATCCAGTTGTCGTGGTCCACATGGGAACCAATGACATAGGTAGGACTAGGAATGGGGTTCTGCTGAGACCGTTTGAGGAGCCAGGGCCCAAATTAACAAGCAGAACCTGAAAGGTAATAATCTCTGGATTACTACCTAAGCTACGTGCAAATTGGCATAGGGACAAATAGATCAGAGAACTAATTGCGTGGCTCAAAGAGTGGTCTGGAAGACCGGGGTTTCGATTCATGGGGCACTGGCACCAGTACTGGGGAAAGAGGGAGCTGTTCCGTTGGGATGGGCTCCACTTAAACTGAGCTGGGACCAGCGACCTGGCGAATCGAATAACTAGGGCTGCAGAAAGGGCTTTAAACTCAAAAGGGGTGGGGGAGGGGTCAGGTGAGGGGAAATTTAGAAATTTAACGAGGAAAGTCAAGGCAACAGAGCAGTGTAGTGATATGGGTAAAGATTAGCAGAGTGTGACAGGAAGGGACAGAGAATTTACCAGTAATAGTGCATCAGTGAATAATGTCAAAGCAGGAAAAAATGGTAAAAATTGAAAATTAAAGGCTCTTTATCTGAATGCACGGAGCAATCGTAATAAGAAAGATGAATTAGTTGCACAAATAGAGATAAATGGGTTTGATCTAGTAGGCATTACAGAGACATGGTTGCAAAGTGACCAAGGTTGGGAACTAAATATTCCAGGGTACATGACATTTAGAAAAGACAGGCAGAGTTGAAAAGGAAGAGGTGTAGCCCTAATAATAAAGGATGACATAAGGACTGTGGTGAGAAAGGATCTTGGCTCAGAAGATCAGGAAGTAGAATCAGTATGGATGGAAATAAGAAATAACAAGGGCAGAAAACACTGGTGGGAGTAGTTTACAGGCCCCTTAATAGTAGCTATACCGTTGGACAGAGTATTAATCATGAAATAATAGGAGCTTGTAACAAAGGTAATGCAGTAATCGTGGGGGACTTTAATCTTCATATAGACTGGGCAAATCAAATTGGCAGAAGTAGTTTGGAGGACGAGTTCATGGAATGCATTCGAGAATGTATTTGTTTCCTAGAGTGATACGTCATGGAACCAACCAGGGAACAGGCTATTTTAGATCTTGTATTATGTAATGAGACAGGGTTAATTTGTAATCTCACAGTAAAGGATCCTCTAGGGAAGAGCAATCATAATATGATAGAATTTCATATTGAGTTTGAGAGTGATGTACTTAAGTCAGAAACTAGAGTCTTAAACTTAAATAAAGCCAATTACAAAGATATGAGGGGCGAGTTGGCTAAGGTAGATTGGGAAACCTTATTAAAGTGTATGATGGTTGAAAAGCAATGGCAAACATTTAAAGAAATATTTCAATATTCTCAACAAATATACATTCCATTGAGAAATAAAAACTTCACGGAAAAGTGATCCACCTGTGGCTAACTAAAGAAGTTAAGGATAATATTAGATTAAAAGAAAAGGCTTATAATATTGCCAAGAAGAGTAGTAGGCCTGAGGATTAGAAGATTTTTAGAAACCATCAAATGATAACCACAAAATTGATAAAAAAAGAGAAAGTAGAATATGAAAGTAAACTAGCAAGAAATATAAAAACGGATTGTAAGAGCTTCTACAAGTATGTAAAAAGGAAGAGAGTAACGAAAATAAACATTGGTCCCTTAGAGGCTGAGACAGGAGAAATTATAATGGGAATCAGGAAATGGCAGATGCATTAAACAAATATTTTGTATCTGTCTTCACAGTAGCAGACACAAAAAACATACCAGAAATAGTCGGGAACCAAGGGGTTAATGAGAGTGAGGAACTTAAAGTAATTAATATCAGTCGAGAAAAAGTACATGACTAACTAATTGGACTAAAAGTTAATAAATCCCCTGGACCTGATGGCCGAGGGTTCTAAAAGAAATGGCTGCAGAGATAGTGGATGCATTGGTTATGATCTTCCAAAATTCCCTAGATTCTAGTACGGTCCCAATGGAATGGAAGGTAGCAAATGTGACTCCACTATTCAAGAAAGGAGGGAGAGAAAAAACAGTGAACTACAGGCCAATTAGCCTGACATCAGTCATCGGGAAAATGCTGGAATCCATTCTGAAGGAAGTGGTATCAGGGCACTTGGAAAATCATAATATGATTAGGCTGAGACAACACGGTTTCATGAAAGGGAAATCATGTTTCAGAAATTTATTACAGCTTTTTGAGGACGTAACTGACAGGGTAGATAAAGGGGAACCAGTGGGTTGTATGTTTGGATTTTCAAAAGGCATTTGATAAGGTGTCACATAAAAGGTTGTTACACAAGATAAGGGCTCATGGGGTTGGGGGCAACATATTAGCATGGATAGAGGATTGGTTAACGGACAGGAAACAGAGAGTAGGGATAAATGGGTCATTTTCAGGTTGGCAGGCTGTAACTAGTGGGGTGCCGCAAGGATCAGTGCTTGGGCCTCAGCTATTTACAATCTATATTAATGATCTAGATGAAGGGACTGAGTTTAATGTATCCAAGTTTGCTGATGATACAAAGCTAGACGGGAAAGTACCCTGTGCGGAGGACACAAAGAGTCTGCAAAGGGATATAGACAGGTTAAGCGATTGGGCAAGAAGGTGGTAGATGGAGTATAATGTGGGGAAATGTGAGGTTATTCACTTTGGTAGGAAGAATAGAAAAACAGAATATTTTTTAAATGGTGAAAAACTATTAAATGTTGGTGTAGAACTGAACCCAGCCAGAATCAGCATCTACAGGGGAGGGAGAGAGGGGAACCAATTGGTGTCCTCGTACAAGAAACACAAAAAGTTAGCATGCAGGTACAGCAAGCAATTAGGAAAGCAAATGGAATGTTGGCCTTTATTGCAAGGGGGTTGGAGTACAAAAGTAAAGAAGTCTTACTACAATTGTACAGGGCTTTGGTGAGACCTCACCTGGGGTATTGCGTACAGTTTTGGTCTTCTTATCTAAGGAAGGATATACTTGTCTTAGAGGTTGTTCACTAGATTAATTCCTGGGATGAGAGGGTTGTCCTATGAGGCGAAGTTGAGTAGAATGGGCCTACACTCTCTGGAGTTTAGAAGAATGAGAGGTGATCTCATTGAAGCATATAAGATTCTAAGAGGGCTTGACAGGGCAGATGCTGAGAGGCTGTTTCCCCTGGCTGGAGAGTCTAGAACTAGCGGACATAGTCTCAGGATAAGGGGTCGGACATTTAGGACTGAGATGAGGAGAAATTTCTTTACTCAGAGGATGGTGAATTTTTCAAATTCTCTACCCCAGAGGGCTGTCGATGCTTAGTCGTTGAGTATTTTCAAGGCTGAGATCGATAGATTTTTGGACTCTAATGGAATCAAGGGATATGGGGATTGGGCGAGAAAGTGGAGTTGAGGCCGAAGATCCGCCATGATTTTAATGAATGGCGGAGCAGGCTCGAGGGGCCTTATGGCCTACCCCTGCTTCTATTTCTTATGTTTCTTATCTATGTTTCTTAAAATCATAAACGCTTTTATGAAGAACAATGTTCTGCAGTGGTCCTCCAGGCCTGCAAAGGTAAATAAAGCAAAACTCCAGAACACCCACCTAAAGCAGATGTTTGTGGTGCCCTCTCTGTTAGGGCAAGCACTTGTTGATAACCCCAGTAGGACTGAACTTCGCCCGATCAACCTATGTATAGGCCTGTCCAAAATAGTACATCCTGCATTATGTATCCATGATCCAAGCAGCTTAGCAACCATCATATTTTAAACAGTATTAAACGATCTTTATCTGTACTCGTCTTCTCAATTCCATTCTTATCCTGATATTCATGCACTCTTTTTTAAAGATGTTAATCAACACATTAACCATTTAGCTGGGGATCATCGAAAAGGATTGAGATAAGGATAAATATGAACATAGATGATCAAATTCCCTCTGGGGAAACTAGCTCTGTCCTCCTAGTGCCATGGAAATCCCTTCTGTAGATTTAGCTGGTAAAGGCTGAATGATGTTGATTGTAACATTAGAGTGATATCCTGGAGGTTCATCAACTTAAAAGATCAGAGAGAAATCTCTGAGAATGTTATCTCCTTGCAAGTTTCAGCAGGGTTACTCACCTTCCTTAGGACATGTAAAGATTTGGGGAGAGTCCACAACAGTGCAAATTGCACATGGTTTGTTTAAAGCAATGGGTTTGATGGGCCAAAAGGTGTCTCTCATCCCATGCTTTCTTATGCAAGAATAACCAAGACAGGACGATGCTTGCACCAAATAACATTGCTTGCTGTGTGAAGTGCTGCCATTTATTTTGAATCCTTTGCTGCCATCTAGTGCCTATATACTTTGTAAACAATTTTACAACACCAAGTTATAGTCCAACGATTTTATTTTTAATCCCACAAGCTTTCGGGGGCTTTCCCCTTCCTCAGGCGGTGTGGATACTTTGTGGCAGTGCTGCTTTGCCATGCTTCTGCTCATTTTGAATCACAAATGTTGAGTTTGTTATTTGTACTTTACATACTTCAACGCACTGCCGAAGAAATACATAGGCTTAATGCACGTGGAGTCATCGCATCGCAGCAACTTTATAATGGTGAGCCTTGTTGCCTAGCTTTAGCATTACAGTATCTAGATCAGATATTAAAGATTTGACAGCAAAGATTGCATGCTTACACTTACAAGGTGTTGAAAAAAATTAATGGAACCCAGTCAGTGATTCAGGTTTGTTTGTAACAGACACTAGTTTCGTTTTCTGGCCGGTGACACAGTGCAATTGGGAAATTTGACTCAGATCCATGTAGCCAGATCTGCACCAGAAGCAGTGTTCTGATAGGCCTTCTCCACCGGATTAAAAGAGATCTCAACAAAAATGAGCCATAGTTTCATTTAAATATTACAATGAAGCCAAGTGTAATTTCCTCTGTTTCAGATGGGATCAGGCCGGATGTTGCCTTTGTCCACCTGGGATGGGCCTAAGGAAAGCTCCATGTGCGATGGTGCTATTGATGGATCTAAGACTTTTAGCCATTTTCAGTTCTGCAGTAGGTTTTTAGGTCTGTTTTTATGATTAATTTTTATTGGCATTTTTATAAACATTAGTCCTCCCTTTGGCAAGCTCCTAGTGACTGGCCCAATACATTGAGTCTACAGCACAAAAACAGGCCATTCCGCTCAACTGGTCTATGCCAGCGTTTATGCTCTGCACGAGCCTCCTCCCACCTCTCTTCATCTAACCCTATCAGCATACCCTTCTATTCCATTCTCCCTCATGTACTTATCTAACTTCCCCTTAAATGCATCTACGCTATTTGCCTCAATTACTCCTTGTGGTAATGCGTTCCACATTCTTACCACTCTTTAGGTAAAGTGGTTCCTCCTGAATTCCCTATTGGATTTATTAGTGACTATCTTATATTTATTACCTCTAGTTTTATAGGAACATAGGAAGATAGAAACAGGAGTAGTCCATTAAGCCTATTTAGCTTCTCGAGTCGGTTCCGTCATTCAGTGAGATTATGGCTGATCTGTGACCTAACTCCATATACCCACCTTAGTCCTATATCCCTTAATACTTTTGGTTAACAAAAATCTATCAATCTCAGACTTAAAATTAACAATTGAGCTAGCATCAACTGCTGTTTGCCGAAAAGAGTTCCAAACTTATATCACCCTTTCCTAATTTCACTCCTGAAAGTCCTGGCTCTAATTTTTAGGCTAATTCCCCTAGTCCTAGACTCCCCAACCAGCAGAAATAGTTTCTCTCTATCTACCCTATCAGTTCCCCTTAATATCTCGAAAACTTCAATCAAATTACCCCATAATTTTCCAAATTCCTGGGACTACAACCCTAGTTTGTGTAATCTCTCCTCGTAATTTAACCCTTGGAGTCCAGGTATCATTCTAGTAAATCTACGCTGCTCTCCCTCCAAGGCCAATATATCCTTCCTAAGGTGCGGTGCCCAGAACTGAACACAGTACTCCAGGTGTGTCTAACCAGGACTTCGTATAGCTGTAGCATAACTTCTACCCCCTTGTGTTTTAGTCCTCCAGATATAAAGGCCAGCATTCCATTAGCCTTTTTGATTATTTTCTGTACCTGTCCACAACATTTTAATGATCGATGTACATGGACCCCTAAGTTTTTTGGACCTCCACTATTTTGAGCTTTTAACCATTTAGAAAGTACCCTGATCTATCCTTTTTAGATCCAAAGTGGATGGCCTCACATTTGCATACATTGGAATCTATTTGCCACAGTTTTGCCCATTCACTTAATCTATTAATATCTCTTTGTAACTTTATGCTTCCATCTACACTGCTTACAATGCTACCTATCTTTTTGTCATCGGCAAACTTGGATACATGGATCTCTATCTCATCTAAGTCATTAATAAATACAGTGAATAGTTGAGTCCCCAACGCAGATGCCTGTGGGACACCTCTAGTCACATCCTGCCAATTTGAGTACCTGCCCATTATCCCTACTCTCTGTCTCCTGCCGCTCAGCCAATTTCCTAACCAGGTCAATAATTTACCCTCAATTCCATGAGCTTCAACTTTAGCTAACAATCTCTTAGGAGGGACTTTATTGAATGCCTTCTGGAAATCCATATAAATAACATCCATAGACATTCCCCTGTCCACTACTTTAGTCACCTCTTCAAAAAATTCAATCAAGTTCATCAGGCATGGCCTACCCTTTACAAATCCATACTGGCTCTCTGATCAGCTGAAAATTTTCAAGGTGTTCAGTCACTCCATCCTTAATTATAGACTCCAATAATTTCCTGACAACAGATGTTAGGCTAACTATAATTCCCTGGTTTCCCTCTCTCACCTTTCTTAGGTGTTCTTATGTTCCCGCCATCTCCATCTTGCTGGGGTCTTCCGAATAGGCATCCTGGGCTTGAAGAGGGTGCACAGCTCATTTAAATATTGAAATTGGGGTGCTATCCCCACAGCTGCCTGAAGTCTGCTTGGATGGAAAATCCAAGAAGTATGGGATGGCAATAGCATCACATTTTGCGGAAGTATGGGATGGCAATAGCATCACATTTTGCGGAAGTATGGGATGGCAATAGCATCACATTTTGCGGAAGTATGGGATGGCAATAGCATCACATTTTGCATTCACAGCTCCCAGTGCAGATTTGATATGTGCATCCCTCTCCCTGGCCCCTGTCTGAAGCTGAACCAGATCGTTCACAATCTTGGCGTCCTATTTGACTCTGAGAAGAGCTTCCGACCACATATCCACTCCATCACCAAGACCATTACTTCCACCTCCGTAACATGGCCTGTCTCCGCCCCTGCCTCAGCTCATCTGCTGCTAAAAACCTCATCCATGCCTTTGTTACTTTTAGACTTCACTATTCCATTGCTCTCCTCTCCGGCCTCTCATCTTCCACCCTCCATAAACTTGAGCTCATCCAAAATTCTACTGCCCGTATCCTAACTTGCACCAAGTCCCATTCACCCATCACCCCTGTGCTAACCTACATTGGCTGCCGGTCCGGGAACAACTTGATTTTAAAATTCTCATCCTTGTTTTCAAATCCCTCCATGGCCTCTCCCCTCCCTATCTCTGTAACCTCCTCCAGCCGACAACCCTTCGAGATATCTGCGCTCCTCCAATTCTTGCGTATTGCACATCCCCGATCTTAATCACTCCACCATTGGCAGCCATGCCTTCAGCTGCCTAGACCCTAAGCTCTGGAATTCCCTCCCTAAACCTCTCTGTCTCTCTATCTCTCTCTCCTGCTTTAAGACACTCCTTAAAAACTACCTCTTTGACCAAGCTTTTGTTCACCTGTCCTAATATCTCCTTATGTGGCTTAGTGTCAAATTTTATTTGATAATTGCTCCTGTGAAGCGCCTTCATATAGTTTACTATGCTAAAGGCGCTATATTCATGCGAGTTGATGTTGTTGTTGTTGTTTTTGTTGTTGTTGTGAACAGAAACTTGTGTTGAGGTGAAAGTTAAAGCGATGATATGTATTGTGCTTGCATATTGTTAACTGAACAGAATACAGGTAAGTGTGAGGTCATCCATTTTGGACCAAAAAAGGATAGATCTGAGTGTATTTTAAATGGTGAAAAGCTAGGAACAGTGGAGGTCCAAAGAGATTTAGGTAAGTACACAGATCACTAAAATGTAGTGGTCAGGTACAAAAAATAATCAAAAAGGCTAATGGAATGTTTGCCTTTATATCTAGAGGGCTAGAATATAAAGGGAAGGAAGTTTTGCTACAGCTAGACAAAGCCCTGGTAAGACCACATCTGGAGTACTGTGTACAGCTCTGGGCACTGCACCTTGGAAGGATGTGTTGGTCTTGGAAGGAGTGCAGCGCAGATTCACCAAAATTTTACCAGGCCTCCCAGGGTTAAATTATGAGGAGAGATTATATAAACTAGGCTTGAATATTCACTGCAATATAGAAGGTTGAGTGGTGATTTGATTGAGGTTTTTCGGATTTTGAAAGGAATTGATAGGGTAGATAGAGAGAACTATTTTCTGCTGGTGGGGGAGTCCAGGCTATCAGAATCAGAATCAGAGCCAGGCTACTCAGCAGAGGAGTTAGGAAACACGTCTTCACACAAAGAGAGGTACAAGTGTGGAACTCTGTCCCACAAAAAGCAGTAGGTGCTAATTTAATTCATAATTATATACCTGAGATTGATAGATTTTTGCTAGCCAAGGGTATTAAGGGATTATGGAGCCAAGTTGGGTGGACAGAGCTAGGATACAGTTCAGCCATAATCTCACTGAATGACGGAACAGGCTTGAGGAGTTGAAAGGCCTACTCCTGTTCCAATGTTCCTACGTCCCCTGATTTTTAAAAATTCTATTATTCATTTTTGGGATGTTGGCATCAATGGCAAGGCTGGTATTTATTGCCCATTCCTAGTCGCATTAAGAAGGTAATGTTGGGCCTTCATTTTGAACCGCTGCAGTCCTGATGGGAGTGAGTACATTGTAGCAATTACACACTGATGTCTTCTCTTGTACTGTTCTGTTATTCTAGAATATTCTAGAGAGTCTGAAAATAAAAGCAGCTAGTTATTACCACACCAACATGAGTGTATTTATTTATTCGTTCATGGGATGTGGGCGTCGCTGGCGAGGCCGGCATTTATTGCCCATCCCTAATTGCCCTTGAGAAGGTGGTGGTGAGCCGCCTTCTTGAACCGCTGCAGTCCGTGTGGTGAAGGTTCTCCCACAGTGCTGTTAGGAAGGGAGTTCCAGGATTTTGACCCAGCGACGATGAAGGAACGGCGATATATTTCCAAGTCGGGATGGTGTGTGACTTGGAGGGGAACGTGCAGGTGGTGTTGTTCCCATGTGCCTGCTGTTCTTGTCCTTCTAGGTGGTAGAGGTCGTGGGTTTGGGAGGTGCTTTCGAAGAAGCCTTGGCGAGTTGCTGCGGTGCATCCTGTGGATGGTACACACTGCAGCCACTGTGCGCCGGTGGTGAAGGGAGTGAATGTTTAGGGTGGTGGATGGGGTGTCAATCAAGTGGGCTGCTTTGTCCTGGATGGTGTTGAGCTTCTTGAGTGTTGTTGGAGCTGCACTCATCCAGGCAAGTGGAGAGTATTCCATCACACTCCTGACTTGTGCCTTGTAGATGGTGGAAAGGCTTTGGGGAGTCAGGAGGTGAGTCACTCGCCGCAGAATACCCAGCCTCTGACCTGCTCTTGTAGCCACAGTATTTATGTGGCTGGTCCAGTTAAGTTTCTGGTCAATGGTGACCCCCAGGATGTTGATTGTGGGGCATTCGGCGATGGTAATGCCATTGAATGTCAAGGGGAGATGGTTAGACTCTATCTTGTTGGAGATGGTCATTGCCTGGCACTTGTCTGGCGCAAATGTTACTTGCCACTTATGAGCCCAAGCCTGGATGTTGTCCAGCCCTTGCTGCATGCGAGCTCGGACTGCTTCATTATTTGAGGGGTTGCGAATGGAACTGAACACTGTGCAATCATCAGCGAATATCCCCATTTCTGACCTTATGATGGAGGGAACGTCATTGATGAAGCAGCTGAAAATGGTTGGGCCTAGAACACTGCCTTAAGGAACTCCTGCAGCAATGTCCTGGGGCTGAGATGATTGGCCTCCAACAACCACTACCATCTTCCTTTGTGCTAGGTATGACTCCAGCCACTGGAGAGTTTTCCCCCTGATTCCCATTGACTTCAATTTTACTAGGGCTCCTTGGTGCCACACTCGGTCAAATGCTGCCTTGATATCAAGGGCAGTCACTCTCACCTTGCCTCTGGAATTCAGCTCTTTTGTCCATGTTTGGACCAAGGCTGTAATGAGTTCTGGAGCCGAGTGGTCCTGGCAGAACCCAAACCGAGCATCGGTGAGCAGGTTATTGGTGAGTAAGTGCCGCTTGATAGTACTGTCAATGACACCTTCCATCACTTTGCTGATGATTGAGAGTAGACTGATGGGGCGGTAGTTGGCCGGATTGGATTTGTCCTGCTTTTTTCTGCTTATTTGAACATAACAATGAACTATTAAAAAGAAGTGGCAGAATAACAGGACAAAAGTCTTTACAGCCTTTGAAAATGTTTCAAAGGCATCTCAGCCTACCGGCGGCCTTTGCCATGGCCGAAGAGCAAAAGGTTTAAGAAGTGACGGACAATGATGAAGCAAAAGGAAACTTAATGTGCAGACATGAGTCTACGGGCAAATAATGGCTTGTTTCATGGCTGCTGATAATGGAGGTAGCGCCCGCATGAGATCGTTCCAAGGAGGGTTGTCACGTTTGCCTTCCAGGGCACCATCCACATTGGTCAGCCTTGTAGCATGCCCGGAAGGAAATGCAGACAGGTTGGAGCCTGCAGCTGACCATTTGGCATTTTGGGTCTCTGGCCCTTTTTCTATTACATTATGCCCTGTGTTTTATGGAGCATAACGGATATTGAATTTGGTGTGTTGAAGCAAATAAATGGTGTTTTTGAGTGTTTTACGAGGTTGGAATATGGGGCTCAGTTAATATAAACAATGACAATGAAATTTGATGCCATTGCATGGTCACTGAGCAGTCATTAATTATTTTCTCGTAATGTATATAATTCAGTCTTTTTAATGTATTTAGGATTTTCCTGTTGCAGTTTGTATCTCCAACTGCTAACTTACTTACAGAGGTGAAGATATCCGTCCCATTCCCACAAAGAATGTAGCAGTACACATTCTGTCCATAGAATGATTCAAGTACCATTAGGTCTGCTGATGATGGAGGACGATCTGCTCTTTATGCTATGTGTAACAAGATCATAAACCAGTGTATAAAGAACACTTTTACGATTTAGTTACACACAGCATGCAGAGGGATTCTCCAATGAGAGGGTTTGAATAGATATTTTAACTTCAAATGGGAACTAATTTGGCACAGTTTACAGAATGATTCCAGGATGCTCCCTATTCTCAATTATGATAATCATAGAATCATACACTATAGAAATAGACCATTCGTCCCATTGTGCATCGGGCCTGAGCTATCCGATTAGTCCCACTCCCCTGCTCTTTCCCCATAGCCCTGCAAATTTTTCCTTTTCACGTACATATCGAATTCCCTTTTGAAAGTTACTGTTGAATTTGCTTCCGCCACTCTCTCAGGCAGTGCATCCCAGATCATAACAGCTCACTGCATTCAAAAAATTCTCCTCATCTTCCCTCTGGTTCTTTTGCCAATTACAGAACGGCAGAGTATTATTTAAATGGTGATAGATTGGGGAATGTTGATGTACAAAAGGACCTGGGTTTCCTTCTATACCAGTCACTGAAAGCAAACATGCAGGTGCAGCAAGCAGTTAGGAAGACAAATGGTATGTTGGCCTTCATTGCAAGAGGATTTGAGTACAGGAGCAGGGATGTCTTACTGCAGTTACACACGGCCTTTGTGAGACCACACCTGGAGTATTGTGCGCAGTTTTTGGTCTCCTTACTTAAGAAAGGATACACTTTCCACAGAGGGAGTGCAGCGAAGGTTAACCAGACTGATTCCTGGGATGGCAGGACCATCAGATGAGGAGAGATTGGGTCGACTCGGCCTGTATTCACTCGAGTTTAGAAGAATGAGAGAGGATCTCATTGAAACATAAAATTCTGACAGGGCTAGACAGACTGGATGCAGGGAGGATGTTTCCCCTGGCTGGGGGGTCCAGAACGAGGGTCACAGTCTCAGGATAAGGGGTAGGACATTTAGGATTGAGATGAGGAGAAATTTCTTCACTCAGAGGGTGGTGAACCTGTGGAATTCTCTACCACAGAAGGCTGTGGAGGCCAAGTCACTGAATATATTTGAGAAGGAGATAGATAGATTTCTAAACACAGAAGGCATCAAGGGGTATAGGGAGAGAGCGGGAATGTGGTATAGAGATAAAGGATCAGCCATGATCATATTGAATGGTGGAGCAGGCTCGAAGGGCCGAATGGCCTACTCCTGCTCCTATTTTCTATGTTTCTATGTTTCTGTTACCTTAAATTCGTGTCCTCTGGTCACCGATAATGTTCCTGAGAAATGTAAATATTTCAAGGAGAGACATCACACATGGAATAATCTTGATCATCTTATAATAGAGGCTATTTAGATGTCAACATTTGCTCAGTGGTAGCAGTCTTGCCCCATGTCATTTATCTCATTGCTGTTTGTGGGATCTTGCTGTGTGCAAATTGGCTGTTATGATTCCCTATATTGCAACAGAAACTAAACTTCAGAAATATTTCATTGGCTATGAAGTGCTTTGAGATGTTCTGAGGTCAGAAAACACTCCTGTCTTTATTATAACCAGGCACAGTCAGCTTATAATGTTTGTCCTATAGGATATTAACAAAAAATATACTAGATATGAGTATAAAATAATGTTTCCTGCTTTATACTTACTCCCTACCGTGCTGCAAAATTAGCAAAGGGAGAAAAATAAAGCAGTAGCAGATATTGGAGTTAAATAACCTTTTTTTTGATCAAGTTAAGAATTTGCCATTTATTCTGTTTAAATACACGTCCTAAATAAGGTAGAGCTTCTGTCTGTAACTGCTGCTGTTGCGCACAGAGAGTAAAATGAGCATCAGTCATAAACAATCTCTTCTTTACAAACATCATAATTACCATTGTGCAAATCTGTACAATTTGTATAATGCCAAATATCTTTTGAGGTGTCTAGAGCAACTGGACCTTCTGCACTTAAATGGAAATTCAAAAGCAACAAGCTGTAAATGTAAATGTTAAATGCCAACTGGAATACAGGCTTTTCCCAATTTGCTTCAACCATCATTTTATTCTTTTTATCCTTGTGAGATTTGACAGGGCTGACAAATGTGTTTCCTTTCCATCTGCCTGTGCATTACTGAATAGGCTATTGATGTATCAGATTCCTCTGGTAGAAAATAGTTATCACCACAGCGCACCACAGTTATTTTGGTGGTATACCCATCTATGTTAATTTTGTGCTGTACTCAGCTGTATAAACACTGGAAATATTGAAGGAGGAGACAGGGACACATGAAGAAAGGGGCTGCGCAGTGTGAATGGAATGGGAAGATATCAACTATTTTAGCACACACCCCTTTCTTTCCCACAACCAACTGCTGTGCAAATATGTTGCTGGAGTCCTGCCACGCTGAGGCACTAGTCCAGCTGTGCTGCCACTGACTGAGGCTCTTATCTTATCAACACCAGATGGTAGCATGAGACAGTGCTGATCTCTGTTTTTATTGCCAACAGGCAGGAAGTTTGAAGACAGTACTTGTAACAGTGGGGTCACTTTTTGTGCTCTTAACATAGAGCTTGGCATGCTGCAAGTGCATAATCATGAATTCGGGTGGATTTGCAGGCTCATGATTTTTCCATCGATTAAAATGAACAAACAGAATATTGTGGGCCCACACATCGGGTGTCCTAACCATTGTCCTTGCAGTCTCCTGATCTTTCCCTCAAATTTAAGTGTTCTATGATATAATTTAGCTTGACTTCCAAAAGCACATGGCTAAGTTTCACATGAGAGGCTACTGATTAAACTCAAAATGGTGGGGATTCAGGGGAAAACCTTGGAATGAATGAGAAATTTGCTGAATGGTAGGAGGCATCAAGTACTTGTTAGAGGAGTAATGTTGGGCTGGGTGTCCTATGGACCCCTACTATTTCTGATCTATATTAGCAACTTGGATTTGGAAGCTCAGTGCAAATTAGTCAAACTCACAGATGACATCAAACGATCATGGACTGTTGATGATGGTCAGTTTGACACACTAAAATTAATGCGGACAATTGTAAAGTACTACAAATGGGAAGAAAACATGGGTGACATCAGTACTCAATAAATACTGTTGAAAAAGCTAAGAATGAAGTTGAAAGTGATCTAGGGGTTTTAGTAGATTCAATACTCAACGTGTCCAATTATAAAGAGTAACAATCAACTTCAACTACTTGCATTTATATAACACCTTAACATAGAAAATCATCGCAAGGTATTTCACAGAGACATAATAAAAAAAAAATGGATGCCAAACCAAAGGAATAGATATTAGGAAGTGTGACCGAAATCTTTGTCAAAGAGGCGGGTTTTAAGGAGGGTCCGAAAGGAGGTGAGGGAGGAATAGAGGTGGAAGGTTTTAGGGAAGGAATTCCAGAGAGTGGGGCCTAGGTTGCTGAAGGCACAAAACAAAGAGAATGTTGAACCAAAACAATCAGGTACAAGTCAAAGGATGCCATGTGCAAACAGTATAGAGCATTGGTTGGACCAGATTTTCACTACAGTATTCAGTTCTAATCATTGAACCAGAAGGAGAGACATTCATGCCCTGGGAGCGGTTCAGAGGAGAGTCATGAGACTGGACCCTAATGTCAGGTCTGAATTATGAGGAAAGGCTGGAAAAACTTGGGCTTTTCACCACTGTAAGGAGGTGACTAAAGGTATATAAGATCATAATTGACATAGAAAAGGCAGTCCCAGATTGACTTTTGCATTTAAACTGCAAGTAGGTCAAGGGGACACAGGTTCAAACCAGCAAAAGACACTTTTAGGACTGACATCAGGAAGTTCTTCTCTATAAAAAGAGTGATTAATTTGTGGAATGGACTCCTGAATAGTGTAATAGAGTCAAAAGCCCTGGAATCATATAAGAAAGAGTTGGACACCATGAGCCCACTCTCAATCATCAGCAGAGTAATGGAAGGAGTCGTCAACAGTGCTATCAAACAGCACTTACTCATCAATAACATGCACACCGATGCTCAGTTTAGGTTCCATCAGAATCTATCAGCTCCAGACCTTATTACAGCCTTGGTCCAAACATGGTACAAGAGCTGAATTCCAGAGGTGAGGTGAGAGTGACTGCCCTTGATATGAAGGGAGCATTTGAACGAATGTGGCACCAAGGAGCCCTAGTAAAACTGAAGTCAATGGGGATCAAGGGGAAAACTTTCCAGTGGCTGAAGTGATACCTAGTATGTTGTGGTTGTTGGAGGCCAATCATCTCAGCCCCAAGACGTTGCTGCATGAGTTCCTCAGGCCAGTGTCTTAGGCCCAACTATCTTCAGCTGCTTCATCAAAGACCTTCCCTCCATCATAAGGTCACTGAAGGTCACTGATAATTGTACAGTGTCCAGTTCCATTCACAATTGCTCAGATAACGAAGCAGTCCATGCTCACATGCAGCAAGACCTGGTCAACATCCAGGCTTGGGCTGATGTGGCAAGTAATATTTGTGCCACACAAGTGTCAGGCAATGATCATCTCCAATAAGAGAAAGCCTAACCACCTCCCCTTGATATTTAATGATATTTAATGAGAAAATAGAATATGACAGTAAACTAGCAAGAAATATAAAAACAGATTGTAAGAGCTTCTAGAAGTATGTAAAAAGGAAGAGAGCAGCAAAAGTAAACGTGGGTCCCTTAAAGGCTGAGAGAGGAGAAATTATAATGGGAAATAAGGAAATAGCAGAGACGTAAACAAATATTTTGTATCTGTCTTCACAGTAGAAGACACAAAAAGTATACCAGAAATAGTGGAGAACCAAGGGTCTAATGACAGTGAGGAACTTAAAGTAATTAAATTAAGTAAAGAAAAAGTACTGGAGAAGCTAATGGGACTAAAAGCCAACAAATCCCATGGATCTGATGGCCATCATCCGAGGATTCTAAAAGAGGTGGCTGCAGAGATAGTGGATGCATTGGTTGTGATCTTCCAAAATTCCCTAGATTCTAGAATGGTCCCAGTGAATTGGAAGGTAGCAAATGTAACCCCGCTATTCAAGAAAGAAGGGAGAGAGAAAACAAGGAACTACAGGCTAGTTAGCCTAACATCAGTCGTCGGGAAAATGCTGGAATCCATTATTAAGGAAGTGGTAACAGGGCACTTAGAAAATCATAATATGATCAGGCAGAGTCAACATGGTTTTAAGAAAAGGAAATCGTGTTTGACAAATGTATTAGGGTTTTTTGAGGATGTAACTAGCAGGGTAGATAAAGGGGAACCAGTGGATGTAGTATATTTGGATTTTCAAAAGGTGCCATACAAAAGGTTGTTACAAAAGATAAGGGCTCATGGGATTGGGGGTAATGTATTAGCGTGGATAGAGGATTGGTTAATGGACAGAAAACAGAGAGTCGGGATAAACGGGTCATTTTCAGGTTGGCTGGCTGTAACTAGTGGGGTGCAAAAGAATCAGCGCTTGGGCCTCATCTATTTACAATCTATATTCATAGAATCATAGAAATTTAAGGCACAGAAGGAGGCCATTCAGCCCATTGTGTCTGTGCCGGCCGAAAAAGAGCTATCCAGCCTAATCCCACTTTCCAGCTCTTGGTCCGTAGCCTTGTAGGTTACGGCACTTCAAGTGCACATCCAAGTACTCTTTAAATGTGATGAGGGTTTCTGCCTCTACCACCCTTTCAGGCAGTGAGTCCCAGACCTCCACCACCCTCTGGGTGAAAAAATTCCTCCTCAACTCCCCTCTTATTCTTCAAATCACTTTAAATCTATGCCCCTGGTTATTGACCTCCCTGCTAAGGGAAATAGGTCCTCCATCTCTATCTAGGCCCCTCATAATTTTATACGCTTCAATTAAATCTCCCCTCAACCTCCTCTGCTCCAAAGAAAACAACCCTAGCCTATCCAATCTTTCCTCATAGCTAAAATTCTTCAGTCCTGGCAACATCCTCGTAAACCTCCTCTGTACCCTCTATAGTACAGTCACATCTTTCCTGTATTGTGACCAGAATTGTACGCAGTACTCTAGCCGTGGCATAACTAATGTTTTATTCAGTTCTAGCATAACCTCCCTGCTCTTATATTCTATGCCTCGGCTAATAAAGGAAAGTATCCCGTATGCCTTCTTAACCCCCTTATCTACCTGTCCTGCTACCTTCAGGGATCTGTGGACATGCTCTTCAAGGTCCCTCTGCTCCTCTACACTTCTGAGTATCCTCCCATTTATGGTGTATTCCCTTGCCTTCTTTGCCCTCCCCAAATGCATTATCTCACTACCTCATTAATGACTTAGATGAAGGGACTGTGTAATGTATCTAAGTTTGCTGATGATGCAAAGCTAGGTGGGAAAGTAAGCTGTGAGGAGGACACAAAGAGTCTGCAAAGGGATATAGGCAGGTTAAGTGAGTGGGTGAGAAGGTGTCAGATGGAGTATAATGTGGGGAAATGTGACATTATTCACTTTGGTAGGAAGAATAGAAAAACAGAATATTTTTTAAAAGTTGAGAAACTATTAAATGTTGGTGTTCAGAGAGATTTAGGTGTCCTTGTACACGAAACACAGAAAGTTAACAAGCAGGTACAGCAAGCAATTAGGAAGGCAAGTGGTATGTTGGCCTTTATTGCAAGGGGGTTGGGCTACAAGAGTAAGGAAGTCTTGTTAGAATTGTACAGGGCTTTGGTAAGACCACACCTGGAGTACTGTGTACAATTTTGGTCTCCTTATCTAAGGAAGGATATACTTGCCTTGGAGGCAGTGCAACGAAAGCTAACTAGATTGATTCCTGGGATGAGAGGATTGTCCTGTGAGGAAACATTGAGTAAAATGGGCCTATATTCTCTGGAGTTTAGAAGAATGAGAGATGATCTCATTGAAACATATAAGATTCTGAGGGGGCTTGACAGGGTAGATGCTGAGAGGTTGTTTCCCCTGGCTGGAGAGTCTAGAACTAGGTGGCATAGCCACATAAATGCCGTGATTACTAGAGCAGGTATTCTGCGTCTCCACCACCTACGAGGCACAAGTCAGGAGTATGATGGAATACTCTCCACCTGCCTGGATAGGTGCAGCTGCAACAACACTCAAGAAGATTGACACTATCCAGAACAAAGAAGTCCACTTGATCGGCACCCCATCCACTGGCGTAAACATCCACTCTCTCAACTATTCACTCCCTTCACCACTGGTGTACTGTGGCTGCAGTGTGCCCTATCTACAGGATGCATTGCAGCAACTCACCACGATTTCTTCAGCAGCACCTCCCAAACCCACCCCCTAGAAGGACAAGGGCTTCAGGTGCATGGGAACATCATCACCGGCAAGTTCCCCTCCAAGTCACACACCATGGACGTATATCACAATTCTTTCATTCTCACTTGGGTCAAAATCCTGGAATCCCTACCTACAGAATTGTGGGAGTACCTTCACCATACAGACTGCAACGGTTCAAGAAGAAGGCCCACCACCATATTCTCAAAGGCATCTAGGGATGGGCAATAAATGCCGGCCTTGCCAGTGACATCCAAATTAATTTTTAAAAAATAACCGGAAATGTGGGTTGGAGATAGAGCTATAACAGTATAGGCTGATTTTCCAAAATGATCCTTAACAATTTTTAGAAATGAGACAAGGCCATTTGACCCAACAGACGTATCCTTTTCTGAACTGATCTCAACTCCACTTATCCATCTTCTTACCATAAATTAGAAATTCCAATGTGGAAGAACTCTTCCACTAAGATAAATTTGGGGAGCAGATACTGGAAAACTGTTCCTTCAGGAGAGTCTAGAACTAGGGGGCATAGTCTCAGGATAAGGGGCGAACAATTTAGGACTGAGATAAGGAAGAATTTCTTCACTCAGAGGATGGTGAATCTTTGGAATTCCCTACCCCAGAAAGCTGTGGATGCTCAGCCGTTGAGTATATTCAAGACTGCGAGCGGTAGATTTTTGGGCTCTAAGGGAATCAAGGGATATGGGGATCGGGCGGGAAAGTGGAGTTGAGGTCGAAGATCAGCCATGATCTTATTGAGTGGTGGAGTAGGCTTGAGGGGCCGTATGGCCTATTCCTGCTCCTATTTCTTACGTTCAAATGTTCTTATGGTACTGATTAGGGCTGTCAAGTTTGTAGATGACACTAAGTTAGGAGGCACACTAAGTTGTGTGGACGGGAGCAGAAAGTTACAAAGAGACATTGACAGACTAAGTGAATGGGCAGACTTGTGGCTGATGAAGTTCGATCTGGGAAAATCATCCACTTTGGATCTGAGAAAGACAAATTGGAATATCTTCTTAATGGTAAAAGACTAGGGGCTGTGGAGGAATAAAGGGATTTAGATGTCCATGTACACAAATCAATAAAAGCTAGTGCACAAGTACAAAAAGTAATCAAAAAGGCTAATGTAATGTTGGCCTTTACCTCCAGGGGATTGGAATTCAAAAGTGCGAAAGTGATGCTTCAGTTGTACAGAGCCTTGGTCAGACCCCATCTGGAGTACTGTGTTCATTTTTGGGCCCCAAACCTCAGAAAAGGTCTATTGGGCTCGGAACAGGTAAAACGCAGATTCACCAGAATGATACCGGGGCTTAAAGGGTTAAATTTATGAGGACAGGTTGCATAAATTTGACTTGTATTTAGACGGTTAATGGGCGATCCGATCGAGGTATTTAAAATGATAAAGGGATTCGAAAGGGTAGATACAGAGAAACTAAATCCTCTGGTGGGAAAATCCAGAACAAGCTAGGCCATTTAGGAGTGAAATCAGGAAGCACTTTTACACACAAAGCGTAGTGGAAATCTAGAACTCACTCCCCCAAAAGGCTGTGGATGCTGGGTCAATTGAAATTTTCAGGACTGAGATTGATAGATTTTTGTTAAGTAAAGGTGCCAAGGGATTTGGAACAAAGGCAGGTAAATGGGGTGGAGGTACAGATCAGCTGTGCTCTAATTAAACAGACTGAAGGGACTGAATGGCCTACTCCTGTTTCTATATTCCTATGTCATGCACCAGATAAACATTTATTGAGTAAGCTGTCTGGCTTTGGACTTGGCAGAAGGTGCCAACACAGGTGCTGATGCCTTGGAGCTTTCTTTCACAGGACATATTGTTGGCTCAGCATTTTCTCCAGGAGCCCTGTCAGATTTGAAAATAAAATTTATTTCCCAGGTGCTTAAGTTGTCACTTCCCATTTTCCGATTACCCTATGCCCCATATTAATGTTTGCCTGTATCTTTTGTGTTTCTCAGCGTCCCTCATTTACATTTAATTTAAACTGAGCTGTGCTGTTGTGACAGTGGTGAGAGAAATTGCCCACTAGCTCTTTTCGCCACTACTTGTGCCGAGAAAGGCCTTTGAGCAAAAACGGCTGCAACTCCGGCTGAAAGGAATGAAATTCTACTAAATGGCCACCAAAGGGCGATATTGGATGTAAAAAGTGAGACAATTTATCTGGCCGATGTCGGGTGCAGCTCTATCATATGACACAATGCTGCCTGGATGAATTTGCATTCCCAGTAACTACATATATGTATCACAGCAGAGGTTTAAGGAGTGGATGGAAAGATACTAAGAATAAACTGATATCTCAAATAACATTTCACTGAAGAAAATACACAGATCTTTAGAGTGCCTGGTGCTCGATGTTTCTCTCAAGAGAAAAACGGTCACATTTCCTCAGGGCAGGGTGGTACTTACCAAAAAAGGATTACTTACTTTGTGCTTCCCATTTCCTGTGTAACTCTTTTGGGACAGCCCCAAAATAAAGTGTGCTATCCCTAATCTCATTGTAACTCTAAATTTCTAATGTAAATTTCTTTCCTTGTGTTTTGAAAAAGGACACCTGATGAGGAGTCCATAGAACCATAGAACCATAGAAAAGATGCAGCACAGAAAGGGGCCATTTAGCCCATCGTGTCCACGCCAGCTTGAAGAACAACCAGGTGCCCATTCTAATCCCACCTTCCAGCACCCGGTCCGTAGCCCTGCAGCTTACAGCACTTTAGGTGCAGGTCCAGGTACTTTTTAAAAGAGTTGAGGGTCCCTGCTTCTACCACCAATTCAGGCAGCGAATTCCATACGCCCACCACCCTCTGGGTAAAAAAGTTTTTCCTCATGTCCCCTCTAATCCCCTCTAGTCATCCCATGAACAGGTTGGCCTCATGATCTTGCCACTTGAGAATTATAATCAGTATTAAAAATAGAATATTTGTGGCTCAGTGGTGGCACTCTTGCCTCTAAATTAGGAAGTTGTAGGTTCGAGTCCCACTCCAGGTCTTAAATACATGATCTGGACTGACAATTCAGTGCAGTATTGAGCGAGTGCTGCGTTTTCAGAGGTGTCATTATTTGGATGAGATGTTAAACTGAAGTCCTGTTTGCCTGTTCCTGTGGGTGTTAAATAATCCATGGTAGGAATTCTCCCAGTGTCCTGACCAACATTTATCCTTCAACCAACATTACTAACACAGATTATCTAGTCTTTTATCTCATTTACTATTTGTAGAACCTTGCTATGTGCAAATTAGCTGTATGTTTGGATACAAAACAACAGTGACTACACTGTTTAAAAAATAATTAATTCATGTGAAAGGAGATATAATTTTGTACAGCCACAGCTCCTGATCATGTACTATGCTCATCCATATTATGTAATTCAAATCAAAATGATAATAAAGATTTTATTTTTAAATGAATACTATATTTAATGCTTATTTTGCTGAGTAGTTTTAGGGAGATCAGTAGGAAGTATCAGCTTGGCTCAGTTGGTCGCACTCTCAGCTCTGGGCCAGGAGGTTGTAAGGTCAAGGCCCACAGCAGAACTTGAGCACTGAGAGTTCACTGCAGTCCTGAGGGAGTGCGGTCTGTCATTTGGACTGAGATTCCATCTGCCTGTTCAGGTAAATGTTAAAAGCTCTAATGGGAAGAGTTGAGTTCTGGAAAGATGAAATCGAAAGGGTTGAAAAACTTGTATCAGAAACTGTCTGCTGATATTTATTCCCCCAGAGTCTCCTGGTCTCAATTGTAACATGATGGACACTTCAAGCAAAATTACATTGGTAGGGCAGATAACAATTATAACAACAGCTAGCGTTTCAACCAACACCATTAAAAGCCGACTAACTGGCCAGTCATCTAATTTGCTGAACGTGGGATCTTGCTGTGCACAAATTGGCAGATGCATTTGCCTCCATAGCAGCAGTAATTCCACTTCAAAAGTAATTCATTGGCTGTGGAGCACTTTGGGATGTTCTGAGGATATGAAAGGCTTATTATAAATGCAAGTTCTTTCTTCTTTCTCATTCAGTACATTTAACATAGAAAATCTCCCAAGTAACTTTACAAAGGGGATAGAGGGAAGAAACAAAAGCAATAAAGGAACAGATGCCTACTAATGGTGACTGAAAGCTTGCCTGAAAAAAGGGTTTTGAGATGGTTTTTGAAGGTTGAGAGAGAAATGGAGAAGCAGGAAAGTTTAGGACGGATTTCCAGAGAGTAGGGCTGAGGTGGCTGAAGGCTGTGCCCCCAATGGCTGAACAAAAGGAGGGAGGATGCGAAAAAAAAGATTAGAACCAGAGGGCCGGAAGGTGCAAGAGGAGACATAAAGCAGGAGAAAGTTGAAGAGGTAGGTTTGGTCAAGGCCATGGAGAATTTGAAAACTAGGATGAGAATTTTAAGTATCTGGAGCCAACATAGGTTGGCGAGGATGGGAATGATGGGCAGATGGAACTTAGTGTGAGAGAGGCTCCAGGTAGCTGAATTTTTGAATAGTTGGAATTTATGGAGGGTGAAAAATTGAAGATTTTTATTGAACACAACTTTTGACTCACCCATTTTCCCAACGTTCACCTCACAAACCCATGAACACTCCTCTTAAAAACTGCAAAATCCATCTTTATAGGCACTGCAAATGTTTATTTGCCTTACTGCTTCCATTGTCCATGGAAGTAACATAGTTACAAGTTGTATAAGAAGTATTACTTGTGTACAAATCTGAGCAATTATCCCATCGGATCTTCCTTAAACCCTCCACAGTGTAGTTTCTTTTCATTTTTTAATAAAACTTATGCAGCAATTGTTTAACAGACCTAAGACAGTGTAAGATATTACTTTATTCAGTTTGGCTGTTTCGACAAGTTGAGACCTGTTTCCAGTTTCTTTGACATGCATCTAAATATAGTAATAAATGATCTTCAATATTCATCTGTAATATTGTAGAGGAGTATGTGAATAAATATATACATAGATGGATGGTTGGGAATGGAAAATGAGGCTGCTATTTACTCTGTTGATTCCGGGTATGGAAGGGTTGTCTTATGAGGAAAGATTGAACAGGTTGGGTCTATACTCATTGGAGTTTAGAAGAATGAGAGGAGATCTTATTGAAACATACAAGATTCTGTGGGGATTCAATAGGGTAGATGCTGAGAGGATGTTACCCCTCATGGGGGGATCTAAAACTATGGGGCATAGTCTCAGGATAAGGGGTCGTCCGTTTAAGATGGAAATGAGGAGGAATTTCTTCTCCCAGAGGGTCGTGAATCTTTGGAATTCTTTACCCCAAAAAGCTGTGGAGGCGGAGTCATTGAATACATTCAAGGCTGAGTTAGACAAATTTTTGATCAGCAAGGGAGTCAAAGGATATGGGGAAAGGGCAGGAAAGTGGAGCTGAGGTAAAAATCAGATCAGCCATGATCTCATTAAATGGCGGAGCAGGCTCGAAGGGCCGAATGGCCTACTCCTGCTCCTGTCTCTTATGGTCTTATGGTCCTGGGGCTAGGAAGATATCAAATCCTTGAGAGTGAGCCCCAAAAATAAATTGCTGCCTCATTACCCTCCCACTGCCGAGTGTAACTTTATAATACACTAGCTGATCTCCCTTGGTGTTGTACATGGGGAGTCAAGATCAAGTGTAGTCAAGTAGAATTTCTCTGCCATATAGGCTGAGAAGCTGGGAGACAGAAAACTGAGGGGCCACAGCACAGGCAGGAGGATATGATTACAGTGTGACAAGCTTTCATAGGCCATTTCCATTATAAATGTGAGCATAAGAATTTATAATGAAAAAGTTGACCCAAAAGTGTAACAATAGGAAGTAAGGTTTTGTAGACAAGAATTGTGTGCAGACATAAGGGCCTAGAAATTCGAGGGTGCACAGAGGGTGCGGGAATCATTCTCTGTGCCTCAATGGATAGGCCCGAGGTGCACTTAATATTGGGCCTCGTGACTTATTAGCAATGAGTCTACCAGCTACGGACACCTAAAAGGATGTCCCCAGGCAGCTCGCTGGAGAAGAGGGCACAAAGATCAAGCTGCTGAGGCCCTCAGGGACGTCCTTAAAGGTACTGGAAAGGGGGGCGACTGGGAAGTGGGGCGACTGGGAAGTGGGGGCGACCTGGATGGAGGGCGATTGGGAAGGAGGGTAGCAGAGGCCGGGAGGGAGGGTAGAGGTAGCCAGGATCGGGATGAATGGGTAGTGGTCGGCGGCGATCGAGGAAGGTAGCGGCTGGGATTGGGAGGGTAGCGGACAGGATCAGGAGTGTGGTGGTGGCGATTGGAGGTTCAAGAACGCAATCGCAGGGTTTGGGGGGGGGGTCAAGGTCGCGAACGGGGGGAGAGTTGTGGCTGGCAGTGGCCTGCATGGTTTGAATGTGGAGCCAGGAGGAAGCCTCCTGCTAATATATCCTTCTGATATTTGCTTTCAGTGAGCGAAGCTCCCCACTGGGAGTGCGAGATCGGAAAATTGCCTGTAATAATCTGGTTTACTTATTTATACCACTTAACATTGTCTTGATTAGGTCCTCTCCCTAATCACTATTTTCCTAAACTGGAGAACATTGGAACATAATTCAAGTCACTGAATATATTTAAGAAGGAGATAGATAGATTTCTAGACACAGAAGGCATCAAGGGGTATGGGGAAAGAGCGGGAATATGGTATTGAGATAGAGGATCAGCCATGATCATATTGAATGGCGGAGCAGGCTCGAAGGGCCGAATGGCCTACTCCTGCTACTATTTTCTATAGGAACATAGGTGTAGGCCATTCAGCCCCTCGAGCCTGCTCTGCAATTCAATTAGATCATGACTGATCTGTATCTTACCTCCATCTACCCACCTTGTTTCTGTAATCCTTAATACCCTGCCTAACAAAAATCTATCAAACTCAGTTTTGAAATTTTCAATTTACCCCCAGCCACAACAGCTTTTTGGGGGAAGTGCTTCCAGACATCACCCCTGAACGGCCTTGCTTTAATTTTAAGATTGTGCCCCCTTGGGCTGGACTCCCCCGCCAGAGGAAACAGTTTCTCTCTATCTACCCTATTAACTCCTTTATTTTAATCTCTTTGCTTTAATCCTTCCATGACCTCTCCCCTCCCTATCTCTGTAACCTCCTCCAGCCCTACAACTCCCCGAGATCTCTACGCTCCTCCAATTCTGGCCTATTACGCTCCCCTGATTTTAATCGTTCCACCATCGGCGGCCGCTCCTTCGGCTGCCTGGGCCCTAAGCCCTGGAATTCCCTCCCTGAACCTCTCCACCTCTCTACCTCTCTCTCCTTCTTTAAGAAGCTCCTTAAAACCTACCTCTTTGACCAAGCTTTTGGTCACCTGTCCTAATATCTCCTTATGTGGCTCGGTCACAAATTTTGTTTGATAATGCTCTTGTGAAGCGCCTTGGGATGTTTTACGACGTTAAAGGTGCTATATAAATGCGGGTTGTTGTTGTTGTTGTTGTCGTTGTTGTTGTTGTTCACCTCAATTAGATCACCCCGTAACCTTCTATACTCAAGGAAATATTACATAGAATGTACAGCACAGAAACAGACCATTCGGCCCAACAGGTCCATGCCGGTGTTTATGCTCCACATGAGCTCCTCCCTCCCTACTTCATCTAACCCTATTAACATATCCTTCTATTCCTTTCTCCATCATGTGTTTATCTAGCTTCCCTTTAAATACATCTATAATATTCGCTTCAGCTATTCCTTGTGGTAGCGAGTTCCACATTCTAACCACTCTCTGGGTAAAGAAGATTCTCCTGAATGCCCTATTGGATTTATTAGTGACTACTTATATTTATGGCCCCTAGTTCTGGTCTCCCCCACAAGTGGAAACATTTTCTTTACCTCTACTCTATCAAACCCTTTCATAATCTTAAAGACATCTATCAGGTCACCCCTCGGCCTTCTCTTTTCTAGAGAAAAGAGCCACAGCCTGCTCAGTCTTTCCTGATAGGTATACCCTCTCAGTTCTGGTGACATCCTAGTGCATCTTCTCTAGTGCCTCTATATCCCTTTTATAATTTGGAGACTGGAAGTGTTCACAGAACTCCAAGTGTGGTCCAACCAAGGTTCTTTACAAGTTTAACATAACTTCTCTGCTTTTCAATTACACCCATCTCGAAATGAACCCCAGTGCTTGGTTTGCTTTTTTTATGGCCTTATTAACCTGCGTCACTACTTTTAGTGATTTGTGTATCTGTACCCCCAGATCCCACTGCTCCCCTACCCCATTTCGTCTCTTGCTATCCAAGCATTATGTGGCCCCCTTATTCTTCCTACCAAAATGTAATGCCTCATACTGATCTATATTGAAATTCATTCATTAATTACATGCTCTTTCTGCAAGTTTATTAATGTCTACTGGTTTTTTGTCGCAGTCCTCCTCGGTATTAACTATACCCCCCAATTTGGTGTCGTCCGCAAATTTTGAAATTATGCTTCCGATTCATGAGTCCAAATTGTTTATGTAAATGGTGAACAACAGTGGTCCTAGCACTGATCCTTATGGAACATCACTTCCCACCTTTTGCCAGTCTGAGTAACTATATTTAACTTCTACTCTCTGTTTTCTGTTTTGTAGCCAGCTTGCTATCCATTCTGCTACTTGTCCCCTGACTCCACATGCTCTGACCTTAGCCATGAGTCTACAATGTGGTACCTTATCGAAGGCCTTTTGAATATCCAAATATATTACATCTACTACATTACCCTTGTCTACCCTTTCTGCTACTTCTTCAAAGAATTCAATAAGGTTGGTCAAGCACGACCTTCCCTTTTGAAATCCTGCTGACTATTCTTTATTATATTTTTGGTTTCTACATCTTTCTCTATTACATCTATGAGTAAGGATTCCACTATCTTTCCTACCACCAACGTTAAACTATACTTCCCTGGTCTATACTTCCCTGGACTGGTTCCATCTCCCTTTATAAATATAGGAATCACATTAGCTGTCCACCAGTCCTCTGGTATTATTCCCTTTTCTAATGAATTTTTATATATATGTAATAGTGCCTCTGCTATCTCTTCCCTAATTTCTTTTAATATGCGCAGTTGCAATCCATCTGGACCGGGGGTTTTATCCTCTCTAAGTTTGATTAATTTATCAATTATCACTCCACTTTCTATCTTAAATGTCTTTATATCTTTTTTGATCTCTTCTGCTAATGTCATGCCCTGGAAAATACTGAGGCAAAGTAATTATTTAATATTCCTGCCATTTTGCTGTCATTTCCTGTGAGTTTATCATGTGTATCCCTTAGTGTCCCTACTGATTTTTCTTTTGTTTTTTATGTGTCCATTGAATATTTTACTATTTCTTTTTATATTCCTTCATAATTTAATTTCACAGTTGAACTTCTCATAGTATCATTGTATCATAGTGGGTACAGCACAGGAGGAGGCCATTCAGCCCATCGTGCCATAGCTGGCTCTTTGAAAGAGCTATCCAATTAGTCCCACTCCCCTGCTCTTTTTCCCTTCAAATATTTATCCATTTCCCTTTTGAAAGTTACTACTGTATCTTCTTCCATCACCCTTTCAGGCAGTGCATTCCAGATCATAACAACTCGGTGCGCTAAAAAAATGTTTCCTCATGTCGCCTCCGGCTCTTTTGCCAATCACCTTAAATCTGTGCCCTCTGGTTACCGATCCTTTTGCCACTGGAAGCAGTTTCTCCTTATTTACTCTATCAAAACCGTTCATGATTTTGAACACCTCTATCAAATGTCCCCTTAACTTCCTTAAACTTTCCTCATCGCTCACCCCCTTACACTTAATTGTCTTTGCTGCACCTTCTTCAATGCTTGTACATGTGTTTTTGTGAAGTGATGACCAGAATTGAACACATTACAGTTTGGTCTCACTGTTGCAGTGTAAAGCCCCAGCATACTCTCTGGAAACTTAATTTTTCTGACTATATATCCAGGCATTTTATTTGCTTCTAATTGCTTCATCTCATTGACCAAACACTAAAATTGATGAGCTTACAGGTCCATTTCTAAGTCTCCCTTTGCCAATTTAATCCCATTCACTGTATAATTATGATGCTCAGTTTTCCAACTAATGTGCAATAATTCACATTTATTCACATTAAATTTCATTGCTTCATTTCTACATAATTGCATAGCTGATTGTAGCTATTTCAGTGCATCCTCTTTGCGTACTTATTTCAACATTCTGGTGTTGTCAGCAAATTTGACAAGCTTACAAGTAGTTTTGATAATCAGATGATTAATGTAGATTAGAACCAACAGAAGTCCAATCACAGACCCCTGTGGGATTCCCCTCACCATTCCCTGTTTCCTAAACTTTAACCAAATCCATCCCATGTTTCATCCTGGATTCCTGTGGCTCTTAGATCAATTAGTAGTCTGTCATGCGGATCTTTGCCAAAAGTTTTCTGAAAGTTCAAATGAACTACATCTCAAATTCTACCCCATATTTTTTATCTGGAATAGAATTTCCACAGGGTTCTCCCGATACCCCACTATAACTTTGGCAGAAAATTGGTAGAATTCCTGGAGAAATGGTGCAAACAGCTGTTTACGCTGTTTCTCCGGGTTTCCACCGATCTTCTGCCAAAGTTACGCGAGATTTGGAGAAGCCCCACGGAGGTTCCAGGCATCTGTATCATTTACAAGGAATTAAAGGATGTTTGTCAGGCAGGATCTTCTCCAGTGCCTCTTTTTTATTGTCATTACAATGCTCATACTCCTCCAGCATACCTCTTAGGACAGTTTCCATTATTTTACCAGCTGTTTCTGTTTGGTTAATAGAATTGTTGTTGCTTAAGTCAAATTTTGGCTTTTTTAAAATATAGGCATAATTTTTTAAAATTTGTTTTCATGACGTGGGTGACACTGGCCCACTTTATTTATTGCCCATTCCTAGTTGCCCTGAGAAGGTGGTGGTGGTGGGCCTTCTCCTTGAACTGCTGCAGTCCTTGTGGTGATGGTGTTAAATAGTGAATTCCAGGCTATTGATCCAACATTGGTGAAGGAACAACAATATATGTACAAGACAGGATGGTATGTGACTCCGAGGGGAACTTGGAAGTGATGGTGTTCCCACAACATTGCTGCTCTTGTCTTTCTTGTTGGTAAAGGTTGCAGCTTTCAGTTGAGGGAGATGCCGTCGAACTAATCTTGGTGAGTTCTTATTGATCTGTACAATGTGTAGAAAAGTACAAACTGCCCACACTCTCACACTCTCACACTCTATGAGGGAAACCAAAGTGACTTCAAGTCTTCAGGTATCTTTACAAGATGTGTGCTCTCCATAAACAAAAAGTACAAGTCTTTGAACAATGTTGCACCAAGAGCTGTTTTCGACCTCAGTGAACATCATAACCCACTTGTCTCTCTCTCTCTCTTTCTATCTCCCTCCTGTGGGATATGCAACCAGGTCAGTCGAAAATAAATATTGTATCCCGTGAGAGTTTCTCAATGTAGGTAGATGATACATGGCTTCATCTACCCAAGATCCCTTGAGTTTGTCAGAGAGGTTCAGCCCTGTTTATTGAGGTAGACAATTCCCTGGGTGTGAACCTGATCCCCTTAAGAATTTCATGGATGGATTACCCACTATAATGCATCATGGAGGTAGTGTATGTTTCATTTAGATTTCAAGGTGACCTAATTTCATTTCTCAAGATTATGAAAAATTAATCCACGCAAATTGTTCATCGTAGTGAAGAGTTCAAATACCAGAGAGGGTCACATTAGGAAGTCAGGAGTAAGAATAAAAGTCAAGGATAATATATTTCACCTGGAGAAAAGTAAAAGTTGTGGATAAAGTTACTAGGGAAGGCCTTTAGACTTCAGCAAGAGATCAGCAGAAACCCTGGAGAAGCGGTGTAAATGGCTATGGTTGTTTTCCAGGGTTTCCTCCAGTCTCCCACCGCAGTTACAGCAGAAGATCTCGAACCACACCACCACCGCCCCTCCCGCCACCCACCCCCCCACCGCCTTCCCACGGAAATTCTACCCCAAAATTTCTTTTTGAAAATATTTATCTCCAATACATCAGAGTTGGTCTGTCATGAAGTGTAAAGAAACAATTTACCAACCTAATTTATTAACATGAAAAGAAATTTGAGGCATTTGAAGTTTGGCCCAGCATCACAAGGTTGTATTATTCAAACCTACCTCTGGAATACAGCTCACATCTTAGACTGACTGACCTCTGAACATGCTGGGCACTGTACTGTGGAGGACCATGCAATCAGATTTGTTTATTGGCCAATATGTCCAGATGCCAATGCACTACTTGTAAGAAAGCAGGGCTATAACCTCTGGACTCTGATCAATATTCAACTATCAATTATCTCAATTTCAATGCCTTAGAACAGGTTTGTTGGTAAATGTAACAATGCAGGAACAGCAAGTGAGTGGAGCAGCACCACAGAGAGTAGCAAGAAAACCATGTTGAAAGCCAAGGTAAAAGGGGGCAAAAAGTGCAGAAGATCAAGGAACGAAAGTTATACAATCTACGTATGCAAACTGATAAAGCAGGCTCACCCTGACTCCTGTAAGGCCATGATCCTCAGAACTCATTTGTGAGGGATATTTTTGAGCGTATTGCTTCCCGCTTGGCCCTTTACCACAAGCGTTCGACCATCACTTCCAGGGAGATCCAGACCACCAAGGACCTATTGCCCAAGGAACTGGCCAAGCTTGCTATGTTGGAAGGGACATAGGCTGCGACCAAGTACACCAGCTCCAAGTAAAACTCCACAGTGGACTACTAAAAAAAAAGCTTTTCACCCTTTGAGTACTTTACTACTTTTAGTCCTTTGAGTACTTTACTACTTTGCTACTTTACATAATTAAATAATAGATAAATAAATAGAAAGAAAGATCACTCAAAAATGCAAATTCTAAGATTGGAATTATAGAATCACAGAATGATACAGCACAGAAGGAGGCCATTCGGCCCATCGTGCCTATGCCGGCTCTTTGAAAGAGCTATCCAATTAGTCACACTCCCCTGTCCATTCCCCATAGCCCTGCACATTTTTCCCCTTCAAGTATTTATCCAATTCCTTTTTGAAAGTTATAATTGAATCTGCTTCCAACACCCTTTCAGACAGTGCGTTCCAGACCATTATAACCCACTGTTTTGAAAAAAATTCGCCTCTGGTTCTTTTACCAATTATCTTAGATCTGTGTCCTTTGATTCCCGACCCTTCTGCCACTGGAAACAGTTTCTCCTTATTTACTCTGTCAAAACCCTTCATTAATTTGGAACACCTCTATTAAATCTCCCCTTAACCTTTTCTGCTTTAAGGAGAACAACCCCAGCTTCTCCAGTCTCTCCACATAACTGAAGTCCCTCATCCCTGGCACCATTCTAGTAAACCTCCTCTGCACCCTCTCTATGGCCTTGACATCCTTCCAAAAGTGTGGTGCCCAGAATTGGATACAGTACTCCAGCTGGGGCTTATCCTGTGATTTATAAAGGTTTAGCATAACTTCCTTGCTTTTGTACTCTATGCCTCTGTGTATAAAGCCCAGGATCCCATTTGCTTTTTTTAACAGCCTTCTCAAATTGTCCTGCCACCTTCAAAGATTTCTATACTTAAACACCCAGGTCTCTGTTCCTCCACCCCCTTTAAAATTGTACCACTTAGTTTGTATTGCCTCTCCTCATTCTTCCTACCAAAATGCGACTTCACACTTCTTGACGTTAGTAGCAATGATTTTTGAATGTTGTTCTAATTATAATATTCAACATTATATCCCCCTGTCTTTGCACACTACAAACCAGAGGGTTAATACAAGTGTACTGACATTATATGGGGTCATCCTGTGCAATGAAGTCATTGTTTCCATGTTGTACAAAAGAGGATAAACAAAACAAGATTTTACTTTGCAACCTTTGGCACATCTGATACTTATGATGACAGCCACAGCTGTGTCTTGCATAGAAAACATAAATAAAGGACACGACATGATAAGCATTCAGTACAATGACTTGTGGGAGAAGTAAACAGAATGCAATCAGCAGGCCATTCCATACAGTTAAAGAAAACTAGTTTGGCAGGCCGTTCTATGCAGGTTAATTGTAGTCACACGTTTACCTTTGATTGTTTTATGCAAACACTGACTATCATCCAATACTTATTTTCCGGTCCTGGCATAATGCCTGTGGGACTGCAACTCTATGAAAATCGCGTGAGGTTAGCCAACCTTGAAAAATGCACCACCACTCACATTATCGACATCTACACATTCCGTTTCTGTATACAGGAGAAGGTGGCACGTAACAAGCAAAGGTGAACCGAAGGGGACCTCACTACTACCTGCAGAACAAGGCCCTTAAAATTCAGGGACCATAGAGGGAGTGGAATAGAATGAGACCATAGGTCTCCCCTGGGCTGGTACTATTCTTCTCTTTCTTTCCCCATTCACTCTCCCACTGACGCACAGGCAGAAAAAAAGCTCAAAAGTATAAAAATAATAGGGCAAAATCCAAACCAGGAACAAAAGCAAAGAATGCAGAAAAATGAATCGAGAAATCAGAACTCCAGTAATTTGAGCTGTAAATATTGTCAATCACCTTTAAGAGCTAAAATTCCTGGATACCGTCCCAAGATCAGCACTTTTAAATTGGCACTGGAGGGATCATGGGCATTGCTGGCAAGAAACTCAGGAACTGACATATTCAGTGATACGTCTCATACAAGACACCTGATGGAAATTTTCTCAGGCTGGGAAATCATGGGAAGAATGGGTCAGGCAAGAAACAGGCCAATGACCTACTTATCCAATTTTCACACCCCCAGCCCATTTGCACAGTCTTTACCTGCTCCACCAATGAGGAATATTGGAAGATCTACCCGATAATTGTCACCATTATTGCGGCCTCAGTGTGTGTTGTAAGATATGGCTTCTCCCATGGTTAGTGTACCTTGGGGATCACATTAGACCAAATGCTGACATTCAAAGAGCACGACAAGGAGCGGAAAAAGAAAGTGAAAGTAAGTGAATTCCAGGGACTGTGTACTCCAGAAACTGACCAACACAAAATGGAGAGCTGACCCCAAAACAATCTGAGCACCTAGCCTCACCTTGTGTAACTCAGTTGCGGTGTGCTGTGCCCCGGTATGGCCATGCTCGAATCATGCACACAAAATTGATACTGACCTCAATCAATCCTGTAGGATCATCACTGGGACTTTGAACCCGAATCCCACATACTGCCTCACGGGGGACTGCACCTCCATCAAAGAGGCTGGATACCTTCAGTAAATAGGAGATATAAAAACAGGTGTATGATCCTAGGCACATAGGATAGGAACATACGAATTGGAGTAGGTCATTCAGCCCTTCCAGTCTGTTCTGCCATTCAATTAGATCATGGCTGATCTGTATCATAACTCCATCTACCTGCCTTGGTTCCGTAACCCTTAATACCCTCGCCTAACAAAAATCTATCAATCTCAGTTTTTAAATTTTCAATTGATCCCCAGCCTCAACTGCTTTTTGGGGGAGAGGGTTTCAGATTTCCACTATTTTTGTGAAGAAGTGCTTCCTGACATCACCCCTGAATGGCCTAACTCTAATTTTAAGGTTATGCCCCCTTGTTCTGGAGTCCACACCAGAGGAAATAATTTCTCTCTATCTTCCCTATCAACACCCATTGTATGGATACATTCTACCACCCAAGAGTCTGAAGTCCAGAAAGAGCTTTGCCTCTGAAAATCCCTTATCCCATAAAGCACTGTGGAATTCTAATAAAATGGTGCGAAATGCTAATGATCTTGGACAAACCTGGTTCCTTCATAACAATTCCTTCCAGGCACTATCCTCGAATAAAAACACTGGTGTATCCTAAATCAAGTGAGAGCTGGATGGCAAAGATTGATGACAATATGACCAAGTGAAAGCTGAAAAATGACCCCAGCTGTGAATGTGGAGTGCCCAGGCAATCACTTGAACACTGCCTGATGCATTGCCCATGTTAACACCATGTACTCCTGGGGAACTATTCAAGTTAAATCACAACACTAGATCTTTGGCTGCAGTTTGGAGCGACAAGCTATGGTGATGTTGATCACCACAAGGCAATATTCTCCAAATATCTATGCACATTATCGGAAGCATTAACTAAGACCATAAGGAGGTAGATCTGAAGATGTTCCCTTCATGATGTAAATTCAACTATGTATATGTAAATATGTGCTATTGGGTAATAATTGAAATGGGCTTAAATGCTACTTGCCAGATAATCAATGCTCTTCTATACCCATGAGTTGTGAAATGCCTCATGTTGGTGGAATTTTTTTCTTTCCAGTTCTCTCCCTCTTTCTCCCCTTCTCATCCACAGGGACTCATGCTGGGCTATGGTTCCACAACAAACAGCAGCTCTCCAGTACCTTGCCCAAATGGCCGATCTTCACCTGTGAGCCTAGATGGCGAGCGTCAGCAGGCTATTCCGCTGTAGGTGGCAGTACAGCAGAGCCTGATTCTGTGATCACCTGACATCCACACTCTAAGACATGTTCAGATGGTCAGGGTTAAGACTGTGCATTGAGTTGAGTGTTCAGTTCCAAAATGGTGTCTATCACTTTAAATCAGCGTTGTACACTGATTGAAGCCATTTTCTCCTTACTTTACATGATTCCAGCGTTCATTATCTGTGCCTGCGCTAACTCCTATACCAAGATGGCGTCCGGCGCACGTCACGCTGGAAAAGTGCATGCGCATCCAAGATGCCATCTTGGATGTCGGAGAGGTCGTGTCGCCCCGAAACAACGGGCACTACACGGCCCAATTGTTTTATCCGGTCTGTTCCACACAAATGTGATGTCTTGTGCATCACAATACATACACTCCCCACCCCACATGGAGCATGTAATCTCCTGGCAGAGGCGAAAAGCCAGATAAATACTCAGGCTAATTAAGGGAAAAAAATCTGGAAAATTCCTCACTGACTCCCCCTCCCCAACTTTAGACGATCAAAACTAGTTCAGGAGACCACTCTGGCCCTGATTAATATTATAAGGTACCTACCTCTTCTATGAGGTGATCTCCACCCCAGCCAGAAACAGGTCCAGCTCTCGCTTGAAGGAACTCAATGAATCAGCGCTCACCGCACAAGCCAGGAAAAGAACCATCTCCTGACATCTGCCTTTACATAATTTGAGATTGTGACCCCTGGTCCTCCCTAACCTATTTAGTTGGAACAAACTGTTTACACAAACACAAAAGAGCTGAATTCCAGAGGTGAGGTGAGAGTGACTGCCCTTGACATCAAGGCAGCATTTGACCGAGTGTGGCACCAAGGAGCCCTAGTAAAATTGAAGTCAATGGGAATCAGGGGGAAAACTCTCCAGTGGCTGGAGTCATACCTAGCACAAAGGAAGATGGTAGTGGTTGTTGGAGGCCAAGCATCTCAGCCCCAGGGCATTGCTGCAGGAGTTCCTCAGGGCAGTGTCCTAGGCCCAACCATCTTCAGCTGCTTCATCAATGACCTTCCCTCCATCATAAGGTCAGAAATGGGGATGTTCGCTGATGACTGCACAGTGTTCAGTTCCATTCGCAACCCCTCAGATAATGAAGCAGTCCGAGCCCGCATGCAGCAAGACCTGGACAACATCCAGGCTTGGGCTGATAAGTGGCAAGTAACATTCGCGCCAGATAAGTGCCAGGCAATGACCATCTCCAACAAGAGAGAGTCTAACCACCTCCCCTTGACATTCAACGGCATTACCATCGCCGAATCCCCCACCATCAACATCCTGGGGGTCACCATTGACCAGAAACTTAACTGGACCAGCCATATAAATACTGTGGCTACGAGAGCAGGTCAGAGGCTGGGTATTCTGCGGCGAGTGACTCACCTCCTGACTCCCCAAAGCCTTTCCACCATCTACAAGGCACAAGTCAGGAGTGTGATGGAATACTCTCCACTTGCCTGGATGAGTGCAGCTCCAACAACACTCAAGAAGCTCGACACCATCCAAGATAAAGCAGCCCGCTTGATTGGCACCCCATCCACCACCCGAAACATTCACTCTCTTCACCACCGGCGCACAGTGGCTGCAGTGTGCACCATCCACAGGATGCACTGTAGCAACTCGCCAAGGCTTCTTCGACAGCACCTCCCAAACCCGCGACCTCTACCTCCTAGAAGGACAAGGGCAGCAGGCGCATGGGAACAACACCACCTGCACGTTCCCCTCCAAGTCACACACCATCCCGACTTGGAAATATATCGCCGTTCCTTCATTGTCGCTGGGTCAAAATCCTGGAACTCCCTTCCTAACAGCACTGTGGGAGAACCGTCACCACACGGACGGCAGCGGTTCAAGAAGGCGGCTCACCACCACCTTCTCAAGGGCAATTAGGGATGGGCAATAAATGCCGGCCTTGCCAGCGACGCCCACATCCCGTGAACGAATAAAAAAAAAAAATCTTTTTTGTATGTTTAGATGTTGTTTGATGAACCACATATTAGCAACTTTTGCAAAGCACCAACAAGATGATGGGGGGAGTCTAACATCCTTTCCAATGGGGTCATGGAACAGAAGCAGGAACTTTGGCTGGGTGTTTATACTTTCCGAACCAGATACACAGAAGTCTCTTGAAGTCTCTTGTAATTAACCACCTTGTTATCAGCAAACCTGTTTTTGCTTTGATTGCTACTGCTATATTTCATACAAAGGGAAGGGAAGGAGAAGGAGTATACGAGGAATGCAGACAATTCTGTACAAAGGATATCCTGGCCAAAGATGAATTATTTTTTGTATGTGGCAATGCTCCATGTCCACACTTTAATCTGATTTTTCCTGTATTTATGTTCAGTTTTTTCCTGTATCTTTTTCCGTGTGTCTGTATATATGTCAATACACTTACAAAAAAAGGACACAAAAAACGCCCAAGCTTTTCTTTATGTGTTTTAATTTTTGTGCGTACAGAGTTGTTTTCAAATTTTGCAATATTACTAATATTTATAATTCACTGTTTATTCTCAAGTTGCTTCTCTCTGAAAGCTCTTCAGGCTTTAATTTGTTGAAACTGATGTAAAATGTAAATTTTGTGATAAAAAAAATTACATAAATGATTTGGACATGGTCGTAAGGGAAACTATATCAGAATTTGCTAGAAATATCAAATTAGAAGCATTGAAAACTGTGACAAAGAATATGGGAGACAGCAGGAGGATTTAACATGGGAGAGGAGTGGGCAGGTATTTGGCAAATGCAGTTCAATGTAGATAAAGATTCATTAGTATATTTTGGGGAAAAAAAGAAGAAAATGAAAATATACACCCTCAACAGTCAAATTCTCAATGGGGAAAGTGAAACAGAGAGATCTAGGGATACAGAATCAGTGGCCTTAAATACCTGGGCTCCAGGAATGCAGAAAAGAAGATTTTTCACCATGGAACTGGGAGGATAACTCAGTTTTGCTGGTATCTGTTGTGTCTACATCAGCACTTTAAATTCCAATGGGGAGGGCCATGGGTGGATCTTCTGCCTGTGCCCCACCCATGTCAAGCAGGCTATTAAAGGTAATAGATTACCTTTTCCAAGTAGCACGCTCATCCCATTGGGAACAGATGATTGCACCAAGGATTCAGTTTCCTCAGGCATGGGCAGATGGGGGTTCCGATCCTCTCCACTTGCACCAACAGAATAGAACCCCGGGAATTTCAGAACCAGAGATCTTTACAACTGGAAATGCAGATGGAAAAGCCATGAAAAGGGAAAATGGGATTTGGGATATTGAATACAAACCACAAGGAGGTGATGCTGAATCTGTACAAGATGGGGAATAGACTGCGGTTGGGATATCATTTCCTTCTGGTCTTACTTTCCCAGCATCTTTTCCAAATGCATTAATTTCACTACTAAAGCATACTTTACGCATGCTCCTATTAAATGTTTGCTCTGAATAAGGGCCTTGTTCACAGAACGGCACTCCAATTTATCTCAAAATTCTGTCAAAGACCATTTGTTGAAAGACTCCAAAGGACTGAATTGTAACGGTTCATCAAAAGCTCCACAAATAGAGGCTTAAATGCCCCAAAAAAAAAATTGTGGAGAATCGATTATTGATCTTGAGGGAAGAGCAGGCTATTTGCCAAACTCGGAATGCTAACCCAAATTGTGAATGGAATGCTTGTAACAGGAAGTTTCAGCCAACCAAAAATACTTGAAACAAACTAAAGGAGGTGGCACTAGTATTGCATAAAGCATTAGATGGACCCCAGATGTTGGGCCGTGTGTTGTACTGCTCATCACACCATCAACAATACGGCCCTGAATTTTGTTGGGGGTTATTTTGGTCTCATGACCCTAACAGCAGCGGGACTCCTGAAGAAATGGCTGCCTTCAGCTATTTACGCCATTTATCCTGGGGGCTCCACCCACCCATCTCTCGCTAACATTGCAGCAGATATCAGCACAACCCTTGTGGAAATTCAGGGCCTATATTTTTGCACCCTGAGAAGATGCAAATACATGCTTTTTTCAGCTTAACAATAAACAGAATGGCCCAGAAGTTTTGTTGTGGTTCTCCCGGTCTCCTACCATAACGTCGCTTTAAATAGGCCTTGGGAGTTGCGCCGGGCATTGCGCACGGCAGGTGGGCAGGCTGCCACATGCCCGACGTGATTCGGAAGGAAGCCCTTCAGTCAAATAGAAATGAGATCCAGGGGTTAAAATCACACTGGCCTCATGCTGACGCTGATTCATACCCCGAGTTAAAATCAGAGCGAAAATTTCAGCAAATACTAAAATTATATATTAAATCATGCGTACAACAAGAAAGGTCTGTAATGGGTCAATTGCCCTTCGTAAGAACATCTTTGATGGAAAAAGAACATCTTTGATCTTTCTGAACACAGTTTTTTTCTGAGTGGCAAATTTAGCTTGTTTCTATTCTCCTTTACTGCTTTTAATACTTACATTTGTCTTGTATCACATATTGTAACCCACATATAGGGAACGAAATTGCAGATTTTGTGCGACATTACACCAGAACGTGAAAAAATTGATGAACAGACGCAAACCCCGCCTTTTAACCTATTAAATGTTTTTGGCATAGAGGTTATGGAACTAACTTCATATTACATTCAAATATACTATTTACAATGCCTCATAAAAATATGAATAACTGCATTATGCAAATATGGAATAGGCAGAATTCACACAATCCAATCAAAGCGTTAGCAAATTTGTCTGCAATACCTTTAGCAAGTTCCCATCAAGCAATTAATAAATCAATGAAACAAGCCACTTTAATCTTCTGGATTTTAATGAAACATGAAACATAGCATTTGAAATTTATGGCAAGATTCAAGAGATAACTGGATACAGGAGATTGAGGGATGGCAAGAAGTTAGGTGTAAAGGAGGATTGTTGTGGCCTTTCTTTCTTTCTAAAATTTTCTATATCCGTATGAAACTAATTGTATCATTAGGTGATGAGCCCATTAGTGTTACAGCACAAGCTTAAAAAATGGGCTGTTAAAATTTTGATGTCGACAGCATTTTTACAGCATACTTAAAGTCTCATCCAAAAGACGGCACCTCCGACAGTGCAGTGCACCCTCAGTACTGCACTGGAATGCCAGCCTAGGTTATGTGCTCAAGTCTCTGGAGTGGGACTTGAACTCTGAATTCCAGAGGTGGGGGGGGGGGGTGTGGGTAGGGGAGGAAACTTTCCAGTGGCTGGGGTCATATCTAGCACAAAGGAAAATGGTTATGGTTGTTGGAGGCTCATCATCTCAACCCTAGCACATCACTGCAGGAGTTCCTCAGGGCAGAGTCCTAGGCCCAATTATCTTCAGCTACTTCATCAATGATCTTCTCTCCATAATAATGTCAGAAGTGGGGCTGTTCGCTGACGATTGCACAGTGATCAGTTCCATTCGCAATTCTTCAGATAATGAAGCAGTCCAACCTGCATGTAGCAAGGTCTGGACAGCATCCAGGTTTGGGCTGATAAGTGGCAAGTAACATTCGTGCCACACAAGTACCAGATAATGAGCATCTTCAACATGAGAGAGTCTAACCTTTTCCCCTTGATCTTCATTGGCGTTACCATCGCCAAATCCTCCGCCATCAACATCCTGGGGTTCACTATTGACCAGAAACACAACTGGACCAGCCATATAAATGCTGTGGCTACTAAAGCAGGTCAGAGGCTGGGTATTCTGCAGTGAGTGGCTCACCTCCTGACTCCCCAAAGCCTCTCCACCACCTACAAGGCACAAGTCAGGCGTGTAATGGAATACTCTCCACTTGCCTGGATGGGAGCAGCCGCAATAAAAGTCAAGAATATCAACACCATCCAGGACAAAGCAGTCCGCTTGATCGGCAGCCCATTCACCACCTTAAACATTCACTCCCTCCACCACCGCTCCTAGAAGGACAAGGACCAGGCACATGAGAGCACCATCACCTCCAAGTTCCCCTCCAATTTACACATCATCCTGGCTTGGACATATAGCGTCGTTCCTTCATCATCGCTGGGTCAAAATCCAGGAGCTCCCTACCTAACGTCACTGTGCAAGTACCTTCACCACATGGACAGCAGGGGTTCGAGAAGGCACCACCACCTTCCCAAGGGCAACTAGGGATGGGCAATAAATGTTGGTTTTGCTAGCGATGCCCGACCCAAGAATGAATAAAAAGGGCCTTCCAACTCAGAGATAAGAGTGCTACCACAGAGCCGAGACTGATACCTAGCTCTCTGGTGCAACTTGGACAGCATTGTATCCAACCTCAGCTAGGAGACAAACGAGGAAAAGATGGACCGGGATTGCTTTGTGGGGACCTTGGTAAGAGGACAGTGGCGACAACTGTTTCAATGACTCTTCAAAACGAGTTCAATACATTCCTCAACAAATGCTCCACTAAAACTGATCTCCATTTCCTGCACCCTGAAACTGGTAGCACCGTGGAGATTGTGATAAATCCTTTTCATCTATTTCATCAGGCTATTAAACGTGCATTCTGCTTCACTGGCACACAAAGACTGTTCCTGTGATGTCAACTGCACAGCAGAAGAATATTGTGGAAGTGCTGCATAATTTAGCTGCAGGCTGCAAAAACATTACGTTTTTGAAGTGGCCCTGAGACAATTTATAAATATAGAACCGGGCCTAGCCTGCTGCAGAAAAATTGATTGTTTTTGCAGACAGTGACCTTTTTTATATTTTCATATCCTGACCAAAGCTTTCATGGTGACCTCAGTGCCTGAGGAAGGCATATGCCCTTTGACAAGAAAGCTATTTGGTATTGCCCTCTAGGCCAAGTTTATGACAATTGATCGAGCTCTGCGTCAAATCTACTGCAAGATAAAGAACGAGGCATTGACTTCGCAGGCAATGGCATTGCTAATTGTCCTGACCTCAGAGTGCCCTGAATTCTTCATTCTCGGCTGGGATTAAGCCGGCTGATGAGATCAATTTTGTCACATCCAAAATAGTACATCTTCAGGATAAGAGATATTTTTAACCCTTCGAAAGACTGGCTAACCTTTCTCCTCCTCTGTTTCCACACATTTCTCAATGAATTCGGAGAAAAACAATCCGATTGCTTATTGATTTTGTATTCATTCTGTGGAAGGATTAAGGAATTAAAAAGCAAAAAGATTATAGGTTCTGATAAAGTACAATCTTTTTCACTTTTTTAATATTCGCACAAAATTCAAATATTTACAAATGTTTGCTGGTGCACTCTTGCTCGTATTGTATCAATGTGGAATGTTGCAGGTTGAACTAAAATATTCAGAGCACTCTATGTTAAAAATCCCTTTCTTTTGAGTAATAAAACTTGCAACTGTACAGCAAACCATTTCAAAGCTCATCACAAATCTGCCTTTTGTAGTGTAGGGACTGTTGTTATGTAACCAAAATGAAGTAGCCACTATATGCCAGTAATGTCCCACAAACAGCCACACGACCATTCAATCTATTGTTAGATATGGTTGAGAGAGAAATCATAGAATCATAGAATCTTACAGCACAAAAGGAGGTCATTCAGCCCATCGTGCCTGTGCTGACTCTTTGAAAGAGCTATCCTATTAGTCCCATTCCCCTGCTCTTTTCCCATAGCCCTGCAATGTTCTACCCTTCAAGTATTTATCCAAATCCCTTTTGAAAGTTAGCATTCAATCTGCTTGCATCACCCTTTCAGGCAGTGCATTCCAGATCATTACAACTCGCTGCGTAAAGACATTTCTCCTCATCTCACCTCTGGCTCAAATGTTGGCAGAGAGATCTTTGAAGCACCAGGAAAACTGTTCTTCTTCAATTAGTGCCATGGTGTCCTTAACATCTCTCGAATAGTCAGACACACTTCACTCAATCAGCTGGCAGCACCTCCAGTATTGTAGTCCTTCAGTCCTGCATGGGAGTACCAGCCTTGAAATTGCACTTAAGCCCTGTTGTGGGGCTTGAATGCACAACTTCCTGATCCAGACACACGATTGCTGCCACTATCTCTCCCAGAAGAATAGGGATCCCATTGGCAGGCCTTTTTAAACATACTGCTTGGAAGAAGAGGTGGAGGACAAAGAAGAAGCACTTTTGGATGCCGTGGAAGTCAAGCATCATTGTAGGAGGAGGACAGCTACCTGCTAATACCCTGCATCCCGAATAGGTCAAACCCAGAGACAGTTTCTTCACTTCAGAGAGAAGCAATCCTTCGGAGACCAAGATTCACTAGGGAAAGATCTGTGTGACCTGCTGCAGCCCAACTCTAGGGCGGGCACGGCACTTGGCAGTACCAGTCAAGCTGACAACTGCCGTGAACTTTTTTGCCTCAGGGTCTTTTCGAGTGGGCCCACTGGAGATATCAGTAAAATCAGTCAGTCTGTAGTGCATTGCTGCATCAGCAAGCGGATGGTGTATTGGAAACAACTACATCACATTCTCCATGAACACCAGGGGAAGCGGGTCTGAGGTCCAGGTTTCCATCACATGGCATAATTCCCACAACTTCCATTTATATAGCGCCTCTAACATAGTAAAACGTCCCAAGGTGGTTCACAGGAACGTTATTAAACAAAATTTTACACCGAGCCAAATAAGGACATATTAGGACAAGTGACCAAAAGCTTAGTCATTCAGGTAGGTTTTAAGGAGCGTCTTAAAGGAGGATAGAGAGGTAGAGAGGCTGAGAGGTTTAGGGAGGGAATTCCAGAGCTTAGGGCCTAGGCAGCTGAAGGCACGACCACCAATGGTGGAGCGATTAAAATCGGGGATTTTTTTTTTATTCGTTCATGGGATGTGGACGTCGCTGGCGAGGCCGGCATTTATTGCCCATCCCTAATTGCCCTTGAGAAGGTGGTGGTGAGCCGCCTTCTTGAACCGCTGCAGTCCGTGTGGTGAAGGTTCTCCCACAGTGCTGTTAGGAAGGGAGTTCCAGGATTTTGACCCAGCGACGATGAAGGAACGGCGATATATTTCCAAGTCGGGATGGTGTGTGACTTGGAGGGGAACGTGCAGGTGGTGGTGTTCCCATGTACCTGCTGCTCTTATCCTTCTAGGTGGTAGAGGTCGCGGGTTTGGGAGGTGCTGTCAAAGAAGCCTTGGCGAGTTGCTGTAGTGCATCCTGTGGATGGTACACACTGCAGCCACTGTGCACCGGTGGTGAAGGGAGTGAATGTTTAGAGTGGTGGATGGGGTGCCAATCAAGCGGGCTGCTTTGTCCTGGATGGTGTCGAGCTTCTTGAGTGTTGTTGGAGCTGCACTCATCCAGGCAAGAGGCAAGAATTGGAGGAGCGCAGAGATCTTGGAGGGTTGTAGGGCTGGAGGAGGTTGCAGTCATCGGGAGGAACGAGGCCATGGAGGGATTTGAAAACAAAAATGAGGTCAGTGAACACAGGGGTGATGGGTAAATGGACTTTACGTGAGTTAGGATACGAGCAGCAGAGTTTTGGATGAACTCAAGTTTACGGAGGGTGGAAGGCGGGAGACCAGCCAGGGGAGCATAGAATAGTCAAATCTAGAGGTAACAAAGGCAGATGGGCTGAGGCAGGGACAGAGACGGGCTATGTTACGGAGATGGAAGTAGGCGGTCTTGGTGATGGAGCGGATATGTTGTCGTCAGCCCAGCTCAGAGTCATATAGGATGCCAAGGTTGTGAACAGTCTGGTTCAGCCTGAGACAGTGGCCAGGGAGAGTGATGGAGTCGGTGGCTAGGGAACGGAGTTTGCGGCCGGGCCTTCCCAATATTTAGTTGGAGGAAATTTGTGCTCATTCAATACTGGGTGTCAGACAAGCAGTGTGACAAATCAGAGGCAGTGGAGGGGCCTAGAGAGGTGATGGTGAGGTAAAGCTGGGTGTCGTCAGCATACATGTGGAACCTGACATTGTGTTTTCGGATGATGTCGCTGAGGGGCAGCGTGTAGATGAGAAATAGGAGGGGGCCAAGGATAGATCCTCAGGAATTCCAGAGGTAACGGTGCGGGAGTGGGAAGAGAAGCCATTGCAAGTGATTCTCCGACTATGACTGGATGGATAAGAATGGAACCAGATGAGCGCAGTCCCACCCAGCTGGATGACGGAGTTGAGGCGCTGGAAGGGGATGGTGTGGTCAACCGTGTCAAAGGCTGCGGACAGGTCGAGAAGGATGAGGAGGGATATTTTACCATGGTCACAGTCACATACGATGTCATTCGTGACTTTGGTAAGTGCCGTTTCAGTGCTGTGGCAGGGGCGGAAACCTGATTGGAAGGGTTCAAACATGGAGTTGCGGGAAAGATGGGCACTGATTTGGGAGGTGACAACATGTTTAAGGACTTTGGAGAGGAAAGGGAGGTTGGAGATAGGGCAGTGGTTTGAAGGACAGAGGGGTCAAGGGTGGGTTTTTTGAAGGGGGGGGGGGTGATGACGACAGATTTGAAGGGGAAGGGGACAGTACCTGAGGAGAGGGAACCGTTACCAATATCAGCTAACATGGAGGCCAGGAAGGGAAGTTGTGTGGTCAGCAGTTTGGTGGGAATAGGATCGAGGGAGTCCAGGGTGGTATAGATGGCATCCATACAGTCCTTCGTGCTCCTGCAGAGAGGACTGACCACATTCTCAATGATGTAAATCTGCCTTCATAATAGCAGTCATCCACTTCAAGTAGTTCAGTCAATGTGAAATGCTGAGAGACATGATAAGGCACTATATAATTGCGAGTTCTTTCTAAGTTACTGCTGAATGATATGTACCATGTTTACAGCATAAATATAATCTGTACTGTTGACAATCAGTTCTCTAAATAGTACACGTAACAATGTAACAAATATTTCAGTGTTGCAATCTGATTTTATGTGTTAAGTAATCAAAGTAATCTCCTACCTTGTGTCGAATAGGTTATGAGGACTTTATCAGCCACTTCTAATGGCTACTTCCTTATCTCCACTGATAAAACCAGGCCATGTGGAATTCAGGGACAACCAATACAACATGTTGGCCTGCTTTTTCTGCTTTTTTTTTGCCAGTTTCAGAGCAGTTCCAGTTCCCCGGCCTCCACCGTCACTTCTGTGATTTTCCACTGGAAGTGACGATGAATGTTGACTATGCTCGCCTATATTTAGGCGTAGTGCGTATGACAGGTTAACAATGGGACTATGTCACCCAATGTATTTCCCATCATTAAAGAAAGAAAGATTTGCATTTCTATAGCACCTTTCACAACGTCAGGACGTCCCAACGCGCTTTACAGTCAATGAATTACTTTTGAAATGTAGTAACTGTTGTAATGTGGGAAATGCGGCAGCCAATTTATGCACAGCAAGGTCCCACAAACAGCAATGAAATAAAAGACGGCACCTCTGACAATACAGCACTCCTTTAAGTACTGCACTGAAGTGTTAGCCAAGATTTTATGCTCTAGTCTCTGGAGTGGGACTTAAACCCACAACCTTCTAACTTAGTGGCAAGAATGCTACTGACTGAGTCACAGCAGACACATCAATAGCACCTCAGCAGGCTGGGTGATAGGAACATCATAGCATTCCTGGCATGCGGGGGTACTAAGGCAGCAGAGGTAGGGTTTTAAAATTTAAAGGGCAGCCTTGCCTAGTGCAATCATTCTCAGTGGAATCAATTGCACTGGGAAAAGGTGTGCTTTTTCAGAAAATTAAAGAAAATCTATTTTTCGTAGCTGCCCCGGAGCCCGCTGGCCACGCTATGCTATATCAGGTACCACACTGGTTTTCCTCTGCCCACTCGAGTCAGGCGGCCCAGAGGCATTGGACATACTGCCTGCCACAAACATTCATATAGGCCCTGACCCCGGACAACCCACCAGGGTCAGAGTGCAGGAAGATGGGCAGGCAAAAGGCCTGCACCTCCACCCATCTGGTGGGATTGCCGGCAATTGGAAAAATCTAAGCCACCCTACCAAGCATATCCCCTATCAGCACAGATGTTATGACCTGTGTGCCCATATGTCTGGACACAGACCTACTACCCTCTGTCTGATGCAATTTTTAGCCAGGTCTGTAAACGGGCAAGCCCACCTGAAACAGGTTTACATTAATGATTTGGACTCGGGAATTGGAAGTACAATTTCAAAACTCGCGGACAACACCCAAATTGGGGGTGTAGTTAATATAAAAGAAGAATGAGTCAAAATGAAGGAGGACATTAATAAACATGCAGAATGAGCATATAATTATTTGGCAGATGAATTTCAGTATAGATAAGTGTGAGGTGGTGCATTTTGGTAGAAAGAATAAGGAGGCCACATACTGCTTGGATAATAAGAGTCTAAACGGGATAGAGGAGCAAAGGGATCTCGGGGCACAGATACACAAATCACTTAAAGAAGCGACTCAGGTTAATAAGGCCATATTATATAAGGCCAATAAGGCAAATCAAGCAATGAGGTTCATTTCTAGAGGGATAGAGTTGAAAAGCAAAGAAGCTATGTTAAACTTGTATAGAACCTTGATTAGACCACACTTGGGGAGTATTGTACACAGTTCTGGTCTCCATATTATAGAAAGGATGTAGAGGCATTAGAGAAGGTGCAAAAAAGATACACAAGGATGATACCAGAACTGAGAGGTTATTCTTATCAGGAAAGGCTGAACAGGCTGGGGCTGTTCTCTCTAGAAAAGAGAAGGCTGAGGGGTGACCTGATAGAGATCTTTAAGTTAATGATAGGATTTGATAGGGTGGACGTAGAGAAAATGTTTCCACTGTGGGGGTGTCCAAAACTAAAGGTCATAAATATAAGATAGTCGCTAATAAATCCAATCAGGAGAAACTTCTTTACCCAAACAGTGGTAAGAATGTGGAATGCGCTACCACAAGGAGTAGTTGAGGCAAATAGCTTAGATGTATTTAAGGGGAAGCTAGATAAACACATGAGGGAGAAAGGAATAGAAGGATATCCTGATAGAGTTAGGTGAAGTAGGGAGGGAGGAGGCTCGTTTGGAGCATAAACACCAGTATAGATAAGTTGGGCTGAATGGCCTGTTTCTGTGCTGTAGTTTCGATGTAACTCAATGTAACCCTGCTTGAATATGGAAATCAGTGTCTTACACTGGTTGTAGGGCCTCAACTGCAAATTTCAAAAACAAATGGCGTGGAGTATGTGCCTTAAAGGGACTGCTGGAGGCCGCTCACAAAATGGCGCAGGAAACATTTTCTTTTCCTTTGGGCCCAGAAGGAGCAGGGGCTCATCTGCCCCCTCCCCAGATTGGAAGTTAAGGCACAACTTAAATGAAGCAGAATCCCAGAGGAACCATGTTCCGCCTTAAACTCCGACTCCCCAGCAGGCATTCTGCCCACTGTCTGCCCTCCCTGCCCCCTGGAATTTCAGAGCCAGAGTTTCTAGAAAAGCGGATTAACCTGTCATCAATGCATCCATCACCCGATGAACGGAGCTGGTGCTTTAACCCCTGGGCCTGGAATGAATGCACAGCAAGGAAATTTATGGTTTCTGCCCCTTCAACAGCCACAGGCAGAGCACAGAGTTAGAGTGACTGACGATTTCTTCCTTTCGGGTGATATTGTTTGTCACAGTTCAAGCATGAACCTTCTCAGGCCCTGCTTCTACGACATAGGCAGATAATTTAGCCAAATATAAAGGAAAAACTGCAATTGCTGAAAATCGGAAATAAAAGCTGGAAATGCAATGCAAGTCGGTCAACACCTGTAAAGAGAAAAGACAGTTTTCCCCCGTGTGTACCTTCATCAGACTGAGGCCAAGAGATAAACAGACTTTTTAGAAAGATTGGCAAAATAGAGAGAAAAAGGGTGTGGGGAGGGGGGAGAGTTTAGAAGGTGGAGGGATGATCTAATTGAAGTGTTTAAAATGATAAAAGGATTCGATACAATAGATACAGAGAAGCGACTTCCTCTTGTGGGGAACCCAGAAAAAGACATTTGATGAAGTACCACATGATAGTCTTGTTAACAAAATTGAAGCCCATGGGATTAAAGGGGCAATGATAGCATGGGTACAATATTGGTTAAGGGACGGAAAGCAGAGGGTAGCGTTGAACGATTGTTTATCAGACTGGAGGAAAGTATACAGCGGTGTTCCCCAGTGGTTGGTGTTAGGACCACTGCTCTTTTTGATATATAATAATGACCTGGACTTGAGTATAGCGGGTATAATTTCAAAGTTTGCAGATGACACAAAACTTGGAAATGTAGTAAACAATGAGGAGGATAGTAACAGACTTCAGGAGGACATAGACAGACTGGTGAAATGGACAGACACACGGCAGATGCAATTTCACGCAGTGAAGTGTGAAGTGATACATTTTGATAGGAAGAATGAGAAGAGGCAATATAAAACTAAATGGTACAATTTTAAAAGGGGTGGAGGAACAGAGAGAACTGGGGGTGCACATGCACTAATCTTTAAAGGTGGCAGGACAAGTTGAGAAGTTTGTTTAAAAAGCATAAGGGATCCTGGGCTTTATTAATGGAGGCATAGAGTACAAAAGCAAGGTAGTTATGCTAAACCTTCATAAAACATGGTTAGGCCTCAGCTGGAGTATTGTGTCCCATTCTGGGCACCGCACTTTAGGAAGGATGTCAAGGTCTTAGAGAGGGTGCAGAAGAGATTTACTAGAATAGTGCCAGGGATGAGGGACTTCAGTTATGTGGAGAGACTGGAGAAGCTGGGGTTGTTCTCTTTAGAACAGAGATGGTTAAGAGGAGATTTGATAGAGATGTTCAAAATCATGAACGGTTTTGACAGAGTAAATAAGGAAAAACTGTTTCCAGTAGCAGAAGGGTCGGTAATCAGAGGACACAGATTTAAAGTGATCGACAAAAGAGCCAGAGACGACATGAGGAAAATAAATTTATCGCAGCGAGTTGTTATGGTCAGGAACGCAATGCCTGAAAGGACGGTGGAACCCGATTTAATAGTAACTTTCAAAAGCGAATTGGATAAATACTTGAAGGGAAACAAATAATAGGGCTATGAGCAGGGGAGTGGATCTAATTGGATAGCTCTACCAAAGAGCCGGCACAGGAATGATGGGCTGAATGGCCTCCTTCTGTGCTGTATCATTCTATGATTCGATGATTCTAAGGAGGCACAATCTGAAAATTAGGCCATTCAGGAGTGAAAACAGAAACCACTTTTTCTCACAAAGGGTAGTGGAAATGTGGAATTCTCTCCCCCAAAAGGCTGTATAGGCTGAGTCAATTGAAATTTTCAAGGCTGAGAGTGATAGATTTCTGTTAGTTAAGAATATGAAGGGATATGGATCAAGGTGCATAAGTGGAGTTGGATTAACCAGGATCTAATTAAAACCAACAAAAAAACTTGCATTTATATAGCACCTTTAACATAGCAAAGCGTCCCAAGACCCTTCACAGGAGCGTTGTCAAAACAAAATTTGAAACGAGCCACATAAGGAGCTATTAGGACAAGTGACCGACAGTTTGGTCAAAGTGGGAGGTTTTAAGGAGTGTCTTAAAGGCGGAGAGAGAGATGGAGAGGTTTAGGGAGGGAATTCCAGTGCTTAAGGCCTACGCAGCTGAAGGCACGGCCACCAATGGTGCAGTGATTAAAATCAGAGATGCGCAAGAGATCTCGGAGGGTTGTAGAGCTGGAGGAGGTTACAGAGGTAGGGAGAGGCGAGGCCATGGAAGGATTTGAAAACAAGGATGAGAATTTAAAAATCAAGGCTTTTCCGGACCGGGAGCCAATGTAGGTCAGCAAGCACAGAGGTGATGGGAGAACGGGACTTGGTGCAACTTAGGATACGAGCAGCAGAGTTTTGGATGAGCTCAAGTTTATGGAGGGTGGAAGGTGGGAGGCCGACCAAAAGAGCATTGGAATAGTCCAGTCTGGTAACAAAGTGTGGATGAGGGTTTCAGCAGCAGATGAACTGAGGCAGAAGAGGAGACGGGCAATGTTAAGGAGGTGGAAGTAGGCGGTCTTGGTGATGGAGCAGATATGGGGTCTGAAGATCATCTCAGGTTCAAATAGGATGTCGAGGTTTCAAACGGTCTGGTTCAGCCTCAGACAATGGCTAGGAAGAAGGATGGAGTCGGTGGCCAGGGAACGGAATTCGTGGCGGGGACTGAATTAAATGGCGGAACAGGCTTGAGGGGCTGAACGGCCTACTCCTGTTCCTATGTTCCTAGAACCAACAGATACACCAATCACAAAGATGGAGTTAATGGGTTAAATGACCTGCTTAAAGAAAACAAATAAGTGATTTTTAAAAAATCATTAGAGAGATGATCGAGGAATATAGAAAGAACAAAAGAATGTGTAAATCTATCCAGGTCAATGAACTCCTTTCTCGATGTAAGGCTGGGTCTTGGCTCTCATTTTCCTCAATTGCATCACCTATTCCTCCTCATCCTCCTTTTAGCTCTACTATTCTATTATTTCTACAAAACGTGCTATGTCATTGATTTTGGATGCTGTGATGGAGCTCTGTACATTTTTCTTTCTAAACACATGAGCTAAGATACGTTGTATTGCTTTCCTCTTATCTATCTTTTGATGTTGTAAATTGTGTACTCCCCACCTCCCTCCAAAGATATCCAGTTAGTAAAGACACTGGATCAATACTTTCATACTTATTATTTATTCTGTGAAAAAAACAATTTTTCTATTTTTATTTTCAATTCAAGTGTACAACCAAAAAAAATTACAACACAATATTACAAATTCATCCCTAATTATTTATTCTTAAATGGTGCGATTTGCTCTTGCTTTAATTCCTTTCTCTTTGCTTCTTTAATCTTCAGAAAAGGCTTGGCTGTACAATATAAGTTCTTGCATTAGTTAGTGATGGGGATCAAGACAATTTACAATGGCTGCTTGTGAGAAAAGATAAGAACAGCAGTATCACACACTCCGTGAACTTGATGCTTAAGTCATTGTAGCTTTTCATTTTCTCTTCATCCCTAATTTGCCTTCACTTGTTGGAAATGAAAGCAGCACTCTAACAATGACAATCTTTATCTTTCAGAGGGTAGCAACAGATTGAAATCAAGCCCATCGACAACTGGCTTTCTTCCCTCTCCCGGACTTACAGCCTGCCATTGGTCCTATTTGCATTTCCAGCACAGATCAGTGAAACCCATTAACTGCTGCTGACACCTCTTAGGTTCAATTTTATTAATCATCTCCTACTCAGCATGCACACAATTCCCACAATTAAGCAGATTGTCAGCAAACAGGACTGGACCTGACATTTCCACCCTCACCCACCTCCCTCCCCAAAACATACACATGCACTCTTACATTACTATTTTCCCACTGCCATTTTTCTCTGCTCCTGTCCTGAAGGCTCTACATCCTCCCGAATGTTATCCATATGGCCATTTCTTTGTGTTTGAGCCCAGACAGTGCGTGTTGGCAAGTTGCGATTTATTATAGGAAAAACAATTATTTCATGCATGAAATTAATGTGTTCTTTGTTTGGCCAATTTGTCCTTTTCACTGCTCCTTTCTTGAAAACGGGCACTGGGATCTTGGTGCGCGATTAACCCGTGCCAGTTGGTTGCGATGCAGGCAGCACGTAACATTCGTGCTGCCTGAGTGATTTCAATGATTGCTGCGTGCAGCCAGCGCTAACTGCACTGGTGATTGGCTGCACCCACCAGCAGGGGGCCCCGATATCGGGAGTGGTTAGCACTACTTAAAGGCAGCCTGCACCTCTTAAAGGAGAGGTACACCATGGCTGCAGGAAGTGCTTTGGGGAGTGAACCTATGGTGGAATATACTGAAGAATGGCTGCATTGGCGAGAGAGCGTGCACCAAGGTTCTCGGACGGTGCACCAGAGGCTTTGGTGGAAGAGGTGGGCGGATGGAGGGCCGTCCTATATCCGCAGAGAGGCAGGAGGCCCTTCAGACATATGCTGAGGAGGCTGGGGCGGACGAGGTCAATGCCAGGAGCATCGTACCACAGATGTGGATGCAGTGCAGGAAGAAGTTCAATGATTTGACATGAGTGGTCAAGGTGAGTGAGTTCAACTTTCAAATGGCATCTCCTACCAACTGCAGCACTAGCTTCATCAACTGCTCCACACATGACATGCCCCCCCACTACCCTCCCTCTGCCACCCCCCCCGCCCCCATCACCCACCCACCAACAATCTCTTTCAATCACTGCTCAACCCTTCAAATCACATGCTGCACCTCACCCTCGCACATTACCACTCTGGCAAGCTGCAAACCCACAACCCACAGGTCACACACACTGGCAGCTATTCAACCATGATAGCAACATCACCCAAACATCTCGCAGGACTCTCACTGACACACTTCCCTCTTTCTTGCAGGAGAAGGTGGTGCACAACAGTAGGCAGCAGGTAAGAATGGACGGAGGCACACCTACATGTCCTCACCCCTATGGAGGTGACAGTGCTGCCCAGCATTGGACGGGCCATGGCTGAGGCTGTGGCCATTGGCGGTGCTGGAGGTACTGATGATGAGGATCTCTGCGTACCTAATCCTCCTTCTCGCTTCCCATGTCTCTCTCATCCCATAAACACTTCTGATTCACGTGCTGCAGATGGTGTGAGCACGCATGTCTTATTTTCTCCTTTCCCCGCACCACAACTCAACCCGTGACACTTTGCCATTTTAGATACCCAAGAACTGGGACCTGCCCAGTCAGAGGAGGCAGAGGAAGACGACAGTGATGTTGAAGACCTGCCGTCATTCGATCTTACATTTGCAGCCACCAGCTCAGAGATTGACAATGCGTGTACTTTAGAGGCTAGGATAGAGGAGGGATCTGTACACAGTGAGACAATTGGCACAAGTGTGCCAGAGCTGGGGTGGGGGGAACAGATACCACAGGTGCCAGCTCGCCAGAGGGCGAGGTCGCACACTAATTCTGCTGCAGAGGAGTCAGATGGTGACTTTGATGGGCCAGGCTACAGAAGATGGTTGATGGATGTACACTTGCCTTAGAGGCAGTGCAATGAAAGTTCACTAGATTAATTCCTGGGATGAGAGGGTTGTCCTGTGAAGAGAGGTTGAGTAGAATGGGCCTATACTGTCTGGAGTTTAGAAGAATGAGAGGTTATCTCATTGAAACATATAAGATTATGAGGGGGCTTGACAGGCTAGACGCTGAGAGATTGTTTCCCCTGGCTAGAGAGTCTAGAACTAGGGGGCATAATCGCAGGATAAGGGGTCGGCCATTCAAGACTGAGATGAGGAGGAATTTCTTCATGCAGAGGGTTTTGAATCTTTGGAATTCTCTACCCCAGAGGGCTGTGGATGCTGAGTCATTGAATATATTCAAGGCTGAGATGGATAGATTTTTGGACTCTAGGGGAATCAAGGGATATGGGTTCGGGTGGGAAAGTGGAGTTGAGGTCAAAGATCAAAGGTAGATGAATTGATGGCACAAATAAAAGTAAATGGGTATGATATAATTGCCATTATGGAGATATGGCTGCAGAGTGACCAAGGCTGGGAACTGAATATTCAAAGAAATTCAACATTTAGGAAGGACAGGCAAAAAGGAAAAGGAGGTGGGGTAGCGCTTTTAATAAAGGATGAGCTCAGTACAGTAGTGAGAAAGGATCTTGGCTCAGAAGATCAAGATGTAGAATCAGTTTGTGTGGAGCTAAGAAACAGCAAGGGGCAGAAAACATTGGTGGGAGTTGTTTATAGGCCACCAAACAGTTGTGGTAATGTAGGGCACGGTATAAAGCAGGAAATTAGAAGTGCATGTAACAAGGGTTATACAGTAATCATGGGGGACTTTAATCTACATATAGATTGGGCAAACCAAATTAGCACTAATACTGTGGAGGACGAATTCCTGGAATGTATACGAGATGGTTTTCTAGATCAGTGTGTTGATGAACCAAATAGGGAACAGCTTATTTTAGATCTAGTACTGTGCAATGAGAAAGAGTTAATTAATAATATTGTTGTAAAGGAGCCCTTAGGGAAGAGTGACCATAATATGATAGAATTCTTCATTAAGTTTGAAAGTGATATAGTTCAATCCGAAACTAGGGTCTCAAATCTAAACAAAGGAAACTATGAAGGTATGAGGTGCAAGTTGGCTGTGGTTGATTGGGGAACTACATTAAAAGGTATGACGGTAGACAGGCAATGGCTAGCATTTAAAGAATTACTACATCATTTGCAACAAATATATATTCCTTTAAGGCACAAAAACCCAACAGGAAAAGTGGTCCAACCGTGGCTAATGAGAAATTAAAGATAGTATTAAATCAAAGGAAGAGGCATATAAAGTTGCCAGAAAAAGCAGTAAGCCTGAGGATTGGAAGCATTTTAGAATTCAGCAAAGGAGGACCAAGAAATTGATAAGGAAAGGGAAAAGAGAATATGAAAATAAACTAGCGAGAAACATAAAAAAACAGACAATGGAAGCTTCTATAGGTATGTAAAACGGAAAAGACTGGCGAAGGCAAATGTGGGTCCCTTACAGACAGTAACAGTAGAATTTATAATGGGGAATAAGGAAATGGCAGAGAAATTAAACAAATACTTTGTGTCTGTCTTCACAGAAAAAAACACAAAAAACCTCCCAGAAATACTAGAGAACCAAGGGTCTGGCGAGTATGAGGAGCTGAAGGAAATTAGTATTAGTAAAAAAAAATTAGTACTAGAGAAATTAATGGGACTGAAAGTCGATATATCCCAAGGATCTGATGATCTACATCCCAGGGTTTTGAAAGAGGTGGCTATAGAGATAGTGGATGCATTGGTTGTCATCTTCCAAAATTCTATAGATTCTGGAACGGTTCCTGCAGATTGGAGGGTAGCAAATGTAACCCCACTATTTAAGAAAGGAGGAAGAGAGAAAACAGGGAACGATAGACCTGTTAGCCTGACATCAGTAGTAGGGAAAATGCTAGAATCTATTATAAAGGATGTGATAACAGGACATTTAGAAAATAATAATAGGATTTAACAGAGTCAACATGGATTTAAGAAAGGGAAATCATGTTTGACAAACTTTTCTTTGAGGATGTAACTAGTAGAATAGATAAGGGGGAACCAGTGGATGTGGCGTATTTGGATTTTCAGAAGGCTTTCGATAAGGTCCCACACAGGAGGTTGGTGAACAAAGTTAGAGCTCATGGAATTGGCAGTAATATACTGGCATGGATTGAGAATTGGTTAAACTTCTCTGTTTGAGAAGTGTTTGTATAAATTTGAATTTGAATTTAGCCTTTAATGATTGCATATGAACCATAGAAGACCTGATTTAAGGCATTTTATACTAAAAAGATTTAAAACAGATTTGGAAAAAATGATTGTATTGTAAACTAAGGCTAAATTTTTATCTGTTTCATGCTTTAAAAAACCATGAGAGAGTAGGAATAAACAGGTCTTTTTCAGATTGGCAGACTGTGACTAGTGGGGTACCGCAGGGATCAGTGCTTGGGCCCCAGCTATTCACAATCTAAATCAATGATTTGGATGAGGGGACCAAATGTATTATTTCCAAGTTTGCTGATGACACAAAACTAGGTGGGAATGTGAGTTGTGAGGAGGATGCAAAGAGGCTTCAAGGGTAAATAGACAGGCTAAGTGAGTGGGCAAGAACATGGCAGATGATATCATGTGGAAAAATGTGAAGTTATCCACTTTGGTAGGAAAAACAGAAATGCAGAGTATTTTTTTAAATGGTGAGATATTGAGAAATGTTGATGTTCATAGGTACCTGGGTGTCCTTGTACATGAGTCACTGAAAGCTAACATGCAGGTGCAGCAAGCAATTAGGAAGGCAAATGGTATGTTGGCCTTTATTACAAGAAGATTTGAGTACAGGAGTAAGGCAATTATAGAGGGCCTTAATGAGACTGCACCTGGAGTATTGTGTACAATTTTGGTCTCCTTACTTGCCATAGAGGGAATGCAATGAAGGTTCACCAGACTGATTCCTGGGATGGCGGGATTGTTGTATGAGGAGAGATTGAGTAGACTCGGCCTGTATTCTCTGGAGTTTAGAAGAATGAGAGGTGATCTCATTGAAACGTACAAAATTCTTACAGGGTAGATGCAAGGAGGATGTTTCCCCTGGCTGGGGAATCTAGAACTACGGGTCACAGTCTCAGAATAAGGGGTAGGCTATCTAGAACTGAGATGAGGAGAAATTTTTTCACTCAGAGGGTGGTGAATCTTTGGAATTCTCTACCCCAGAGGGCTGTGGAGGCTCAGTCATTGAGTACATTCAAAACGTAGATCGATAGATTTCTAGATATTAAAGGCATCAAGCGATATGGGGATGGTGCAGGAAAATGGCGTTGAGGTAGAAGATCAGCCATGATCTTGTTGAATAGCGGAACAGGCTCGAGGGACCAGGTGGCCTACTCCTGCTCCTATTTCTTATGTTCTTATGATCTGATTGAATGGTGGAGCAGGCTCGAGAGGCTGTATGGCCTACTCCTGTTCCTATTTCTTATGTTATTATGTTCTTACAACCAAATGCTTGGTGCACTAGAATGCCTGCCAGAAAACTTGCGCACAATGTCACGGAGCATGGAGGAGTCCAGCTCCAACTTGGCACAGGGCTTTGCATAGAGCTTGGAGCTCATCCTTTCCCACCCCCATCAGCACACCTGTGGAACCCACCACGATGACTGACGTCACAGCTTCCATTGCAGCACAAACATCTGCCATCCAAGGTCTGACTGCTGCTTTGGAAGCTCAGACTGCTGCTATTGTGGCTCTGGGTTCCACTGTGGAACGGGGCTTCCAGGGCGTCACAGCAGTCCAGCAATCTGTTCTCTAGCAGATCACCAGGATAGCTGAGGTGCCGCCCCGGGAGAGTGGCAGTGGCACCATGGAAAATGAACCTGCTGTCCTTTCTCAGGATGACAGTGTTTCTGCTCCCATCCCTGCCACTCCATCAGTGCCCTTGCTGTTGCCCATCAGCCAGTCAGCCCAGACTGCTGCAGTCCAGGCTGAGATGGTGCAGTCTGAAGCCGGGCCCTCTCGGCCCAGAGCTGCTCGAGGTCCTCCTCCAGGGCCATCTGCACTCTCATCGAGTGAAGGTCAGCAGCCTTCCACCTCCCATGCTCCAGCCACTGGGGATGCACCTCGTAGGAGCACTAGGAAAGGCAAAGGCACACGATCGACAGGCACTGAGGGAATGCACAAGGGCGAATAGCATCAGTTTGTTTGCATCATTTGATGTGTAAATCTATAAATGTGCTTATGAATTTGTATTTGGTGGTGGTTTTCATCTCTGTGATGAGTTGAGGGAGGAAGCAATATGTAATCATAAGGAGGGCAATTTGATGGTCATGTGGGAGAGGAAAGGTAAGGAGTGTGAGACTGTTGGTGAATGGGGAGATGTCATTGAAGTTACTGGTATCGCTCATTAATAATCTGATCACACAAAGCCCTGGCAGACAGGGCCTGACTACTTTGTTGCCTCCCTGCCTCTTCCTTCGCTTCCTCCACCACCTCCTCCATTTCCTCCTCCATTTCTTCCTTCTCCCTCTTCTAGCAGCTTGTCTTGCTCTGCGTGGCCTCTCTTCATTCTCCCAGTCATGTTCAATTCACTGAGGAAGCCCGAGCAGGCCACCCATATCTGGAAGCAACTCTGGTCAGCACACTATTTTAAATAACACTAACAGCACCACAAGACCAGCCAGACCACTCTCTATATAATATAGCAACTTTCTCCATGTATACAAAACTTCCACAAACACCCACAATTGTACCAGCAGCCAGAATAGCTAATCCAACAACTAACCTGTAACTCCTGCATGCTCCCTTTAAATAGCACTGGTGGGGTGGGGGGGGGGGGGGGGTCCTTCAAACCCTTTAACTCCTGTTTAGCTGTGCGAGGTTAGAATAGTGCATTGGCTGGAGCGGGGTGTTCGAAAATGCCACTGGCTGCTTCAAATCAGCGTTGCACTCTGATTAACGTCATAATCTCCCTGCTCTACATGCTTCCGGCGTTCATTAGGTGCGGAAGCACCTTTACCAAGATGGCGTCCTGCACATGTCATGCCGGAAGTGTGCGCGTGCATCTCGGAGGCCATTTTCGGGGCTTTGGTGTCCGCGTAGCACCTGCACAATGGGTGCTATGCGGCCCAATTTATCCCCCATTGCCTCTTGTTGGAGTATGGTTCCATGGGGATTGCCATCCCATTGATCTCTCGGCCAATGGCCATTCTTCATGTGTGACATCCCTGCAGCTTTAATACCGTTGACTGCACCACCCTCCTCCAAAATCTCCCCTCAATCGTCCAGTTCAGTAAGACTGCCCTCTCTTAGTTTTAATCTTACCTATCCAATCATAGCCAGAGCATTCCCAGCAATGGTGTCTATTCCCTACTGCGCATCGTTACCTCTGAACCCCTCCCCCACACACCCCCAAAGTGCCCTGAGAAAATGGTAGTGGTTTTTTCTTTGAACCTCTGCAATCCTTGTGGTGATAGAGCCCCTACGTTGGTGTTAGATAGAAAATACTTAGGATTCTTTGTGATTATGATGATTATGATTCTGTTTGGAACATAGGAACAGGAAGAGGCCATTCAACCTCTGGAGCTTGTTCTATAATTCAATTCGATCATGGCTGATCTGTACATCGACTCCATTTACTCACTTTTGATCCATATCCCTTGATATGATCCTTACCTAACAAAAGTCTGTTGACCTCAGTCATGAAAACTTCAATTGACCCCCAGCATCCACAGCTATTCAGGGGAGAGAGATCCAGATTTCCACTACCTTTAGTGTGAAAAAGTGCTTCCTGATTTCACTCCTAAATGGCCTAGCGTTAATTTTAAGATTGCATCTCCTTCTGGATTCCCCTGCCAGAGGAAATAGTTCCTCTCTATCTACTCTATCGAATCCTTTTGTCATTTTAAACACCTCCATCACCCCTCAACCTTCTAAACTCAAGGGAATTCAAGCCTAGTTTATGCAACCTGTCCTCATAATTTAACCCTTTAAGCCCCGGTATCATTCTGGTCAATCTGTATTGTATGAGACTGAATGGCAGAGCAGCGATGGACTTTACAACCATGATACTGAATCCTTTTCAGGTTTGAACCTGGGTGAACCTTTTCCATGATACTATTCATCCTCTGTAAATAAACACGAGCTGTGAGAGACTGGCTGAGCGAAACACTGGCAGCGTGAGTTTTGCTGAGACAAGATAAAGACGTGTGTCTGGATGGGTGTTGCTGGTCGTGAATTGTTGTAAGTGTCCGAGTGGAACCGAAGCTGCACGAGGATTGGCTGACTGGGCAGTTTTGCTTAAATGAAGCAGATTAGTGCAAGGTTCATTAAAATAATTGGATTGCGCTGTTTGAATTGAGGGAGCAAGTAAAGAGCTGATGAATTCTTGAATGAATCATCAGGTAATTATGGGCAGATTTTCCTCCTTACTGCACCTGGCGTAAAGAATCACCTGGGCCCAAAGCATAGAGGAAAATCAGACACACGTCTAAAGAGGCCGGCAGCAGGACCACGGCAAATTGGTCCTTCGGCCTCATTTGTTTATTACCGGTGAGCTGCGGCCGTCAGTCGCTGGTTGTGGTGGGCAGCAAGATCTGGCCGATGTCCTCAGCAGAGTTTTTTTTTATTCGTTCATGGGATGTGGGCGTCGCTGGCGAGGCCGGCATTTATTGCCCATCCCTAATTGCCCTTGAGAAGGTGGTGGTGAGCCGCCTTCTTGAACCACTGCAGTCTATGTGGTGAAGGTTCTCCCACAGTGCTGTTAGGAAGGGAGTTCCAGGATTTTGACCAAGCGACGATGAAGGAACGGCGATATATTTCCAAGTCGGGATGGTGTGTGACTTGGAAGGGAACGTGCAGGTGTTGTTGTTCCCATGTGCCTGCTGCTCTTGTCCTTCTAGGTGGTAGAATGTAAGGAATCTTACAACACCAGGTTATAGTCCAACAATTTTATTTTTAAAAAAATTGTTGGACTATAACCTGGTGTTGTAAGATTCCTTACATTTGTCCACCCCAGTCCATCACCGGCATCTCCACATCATTCTAGGTGGTAGAGGTCGCGGATTTGGGAGGTGCTGTCGAAGAAACCTTGGCGAGTTGCTGCAGTGCATCCTGTGGATGGTGCACACTGCAGCCACTGTGCGCCGGTGGTGAAGGGAGTGAATGTTTAGGGTGGTGGATGGGGTGCCAATCAAGCGGGCTGCTTTGTCCTGGATGGTGTCGAGCTTCTTGATTATTGTTGGAGCTGCACTGATCCAGGCAAGTGGAGAGTATTCCATCACACTCCTGACTTGTGCCTTGTAGATGGTGGAAAGGCTTTGGGGAGTCAGGAGGTAAATCACTCGCTGCAGAATACCCAGCCTCTGACCTGCTCTTGTAGCCACAGTATTTATATGGCTGGTCCAGTTAAGTTTCTGGTCAATGGTGACCCCCAGGATGTTGATGGTGGGGGATTCGGCGATGGTAATGCCGTTGAATGTCATGGGGAGGTGGTTAGACTCTCTCTTGTTGGAGATGGTCATTGCCTGGCACTTGTCTGGCGCGAATGTTACTTGCCACTTATCAGCCCAAGCCTGGATGTTGTCCAGGTCTTGCTGCATGTGGGCTCAGAGTGCTTCATTATTTGAGGGGTTGTGAATGGAACTGAACACTGTGCAATCATCAGCGACCTTATGATGGAGGGAAGGTCATTGATGAAGCAGCAGAAGATGGTCGGGCCTAGGACACTGCCCTGAGGAACTCCTGCAGCAATGCCCTGGGGCTGAGATGATTGGCCTCCAACAACCACTACCATCTTCCTTTGTGCTAGGTATGACTCCAGCCACCGGAGAGTTTTCCCTTTAATTCCCATTGGGGAGGGAGAAGGCAATTGGGAGGGGGCATGAGCGGTGGCTGCAAGTTATCCCAGACTTAATGTGGAGCCAGGAGGAGCATACCATAAGGTAAGAAAGAAACTTAGAACTTACCTTTTGGGTGGCAGCCTCCAGCAGTCCCTTTGAAGGCCACTGGTTTGGTTGCTAAGCATACGTTGCAGTCATTCACAATTGAATTTTGCAAAATGGGCCTGAAACAGGTGGTTAGCCCTCAATTTGCATATGCAAAGGTCCTAATACCAGTTTCAGACGCACACCCTGGATGTCTGCGGAGGAGCCCTAAACAATATGGAGGGTGGTGCACTTCCGGTGTGGAAAGAACGTGCCCACACCGCCTACCATAATGAACCCTTATGCGCCCATTTTACGCCTGTAAAATGGGCGCAGATCAATCTTATCCCTAGACTCTAGGCTCCAATACACAACATGGAAGAGACATATATGGGTATTAGCGGATAGGTCACTGAAACCAGCAGAAAGGAGAGCAGAGAAAACACCTAAAACTGAAGATCTTGGAAATCTGAAACAAAAACAGGAAACACTCAGTAGGTCATCAGCATCTGTGGAGAGAACAGATGAGTTCGCATTTCAGGTGTAAACTCTTTGTCAGAGCTAATTAGTCCTAGGGATGTATAATCGGGGGATAAAATACAAATGCCAGGGTGCAATAATGAATTTGTACAAGGCACTGGTAGGGGCTCAACTGGAGTGTTAAAGTGTATTAGTTTTCAAGATTATTCAATAGCGCGGATATCCAGACACTGGAGTCAGTCCAGAAAGACGCAATCAAATTAATATCCAACTTCTGAGCTACAAGGAGAGGCTGAAGATTCTGGGATTGTTTACTCTGGAGAAGAGAAGGCTCATCGGAGATATTCAATTATTCAAGATTCTTAAGGGGAAACAAATGAATTAAGTGTTAATAATATATTTGAGATTGCCGCAAACCAGGACCACAGAACCAATGGCGTGGGTCTCCAGCTTAGGAAAGGACAGGTGTACAGTCTATTTAGTTTTAACTACTTTAAGCAGAGATTGTTGAATGTGTAGAACAGACTGCTCAGGAGGCAGTGTGAAAAAACATAAAGATAAATGAGACAGCCATTTGAGGGAGTAGGCAATTGAAAGCTATTCGATTTTTGGGTACCAGCCTATTGGAATACGGAGTCATTTCTGGTCCTGTACTTTCCTGTGTAATTTTCTTAAACAGTTTAGTTTATTGCTCCTCACTAAAATAATCAAAAGTAGAAGGGGAGAAAGCATGACATTAACAAAGGCAATTATCCCTATATTACAACAGTGACTACACTTCAAAAAAGTACTTCATTGACTGTAAAGTGCTTCGGGACGTCCTGAGGTGTGAAAAGCGCTGTATAAATGCAAGTCTACCTTTCTTTTCAGTTACCATAGGTGCTGCCACACAGTTCATCATAGCATGCAGTGCAAATAGTACAGACTTTCCTAAGAGTGATCAAAACAATTACCCTAAGTCTGTTATATGTACCCATGTGGTTCACAGTGAATAGGGGAAGGTGCAATTAGAGCCTCAAACTCACAGATGCCAAAATCATTGAACAAACTTTTAATATGCTCTTATGACATTTCTCTATTCACTATTTTAACAAAGGCCTTAACCTATTTAAAATATACAGGTGAATGTTTCCATTAAAATAACAGAGAGAGCAATGTCCTACAGACACTAATTTCAGCAACAGGAATTTCTAGGCTTGATACTCATTATCTTTAAGTAAGGAAGTGAAATTAGATTATGTTGTATATAAGATATAAAAATCAATGTTCCTAATTAAGGCAATGAGAAAAACATTTAAAAATGTGACCACATTATCAAAACAGTGCTGCACTGTCGGAGGTACTGTCTTTCGGTTGAGACATTAAACCAAGGCCCTGCCTGCCCTCTCAGGCGGACGCAAAAGATCCCATGGCACTTTTCAAAGAAGAGCAGGGGAATTCTCCCAGTGTCCTGGTCAACATTTATCCCTCAATCAACATCGCTAAAAAAACAGATTATCTGGTCATTACCACATTGCTGTTTGTTGGACCTTGGCGTACAACAGTGACTACACTTCAAAAGTACTTCATTAGTGATACAGCCAATGGGACATCCTAAGGTGGTGAAAGGTGCTATATAAACTCGAGTCTTTCTTTTTTCTTTCTTTTCAGTGTCCTAAATTATGGGGTATCGCTACTAATGTATTCTAATTAACCAGAGCCAATATTTTCCAACAAAAGGGATAAGATGAAAAGTGATATTAATGAGTCCCAAATTTCCTATACTCTAGCTGACATTTGGTAACTGAGGGTATGTTTATATATGCCTTTGGTATCATTGCAAAGCAGTTTGTCCTACACAGCCATAACACTAAATTTGCAGGATGGCTCGAGCTGTCCAGATTATGGGACCAAGTTGTGTGAGGCCACCCCACCCTCCTGCATCGCACTGCTTGGGTTTGGTGCCACCACTCCACTGTGGAGTCAAACCTGGTTTAAAAATGCTCAGTGGGTCCGTTTCTAGAGGGGCTCTGAAAATGTATAGAACTGCTGGAGGGGAGTTCTATACATGGGTATAATCACACATACACAGGCCTCGGAGCTGAGCAGAGCAGGAGAGTTTCAGTTGGAGCCAAGTAGCAAAAACAAGGGTCCTTCACTAGTGTGTGTTTCATGTAAATTTCTAATGGTGAACTCTTTACTTCATACAGTACTTTTTGGATTTTAATGTATATTGATTAATGGGTTCAGCTCCAAGTGCACAGCCCCAATCAGCCCCAAGTCATACGTACTAAGTGTTTCGGTATATGATCCTTTCGAGCAGCAGCTCAATCTCCCCTCAATGACCCCGAGCCATCCCCTTCCATCCTCACTGACCTTTGCCCATGTCCAGGCACATAATATAATTGAACCTTTAGGAAAACTGTCTTTCAATGATTACCGTTAACCAGAGAATTATGGCATTCAGAGAAATAAAGCACAGATGCCTTCTCAATGACCGGGCATAATGGCGCTTTCCAAGGTTTTATCGTCTCTAAGTCTCCAGAGCATTTGGATTGAATTTCTTCCTGCTGCCTGCCACTGAAAACCTCATGGCACTAACTTTACAACAAAGTGCACAGGGTTAAAATTACACGTATTATTATCAACGGACAAAAACCAACATTGTTGCAGCTCTCAGCCTTAAGCGCTGGCCGTTCAGTGCTCCCAATACCAGTTGACAGCTGTGTGCTATTTTCCTTGATCACTAACCGAGATTGGAACTGGTACAAAGAAGTGAAGGCTAGGAACAGCCTGAGAGTGGAGCAGTAGTTTTGCTGAATACAGATAGAAGCAGGAGCAATCAAATTCCTCTTTCACTGTTCAGATCAACATCTACAGATTGTTACATTTTAACAAAATCAAACCTGTGACATTTTTAACATTATTTCTACAAGAAAAATCCCATGCACTTTTGATCATTTTTATGACTCATAATTTTCTCTTCAAAATCTGAATGCCACCTCCCTTGATAACGTAGTAGATAAATGCAAAGCCTGGTTTGGTACAGAGCCATGCAGATTAGATCCTGTAAAATAAATAAATACATTTCTATCTTCAAATCACTAATTTCACTTTTCAAACTCCAGCATTTCTTTTTGAGACCCTCCCATTTGTTCCAAGTTATCAGCCACATTTTCTCAAAGTCCAATCTTCTCTATGTCCCCCACATCTCTTCTCAGGTCCTCAAAATGTCCTCTTAGTTCCTCAATGGATCTTCTGAACCTTTCAATGTCTGTCCTCACTTCCATGAAACCTTTGCAGCATTGGGACTGAATCTTCTGATACCCTTTAGCAGGTCTTTTTGGTTTCCCACAGCAGAAATTCAATGGATTCCACGTCCGAGTATACTTACTGTACCAAGAGGAACAGCTGGAACAAGATCTCACAAACTATTTTTGTAAATACTGGTGAAAAAACATCTGGAATGAAAAAACTTCAAATATTGGGCTCGATTTTGAAATGAAAGTCCGGGTGTGTTGGGGGTGGGGTGGGGGGGGCAATGAAAATTGGTAAAATCCTGAGCGGGTAAGGAAGCCGGCTCCAACCCGCCGACTTCCGCGTCTCACACAGACGCATCTGTGTGCGCGCGGTTCTGGAATCTGAAAGTCCCGCCGGGCAATTAAAGCCGGCAGGACGATATTTAAAGAAGCAAATGTACCGAGGTACTTAACGTACTTTATTTGTTACCTAGTAGGTAGTTACAATGATTTTCAACCTACCTGATCCGGCCCCTCACACGGCTTTCCCACAGCTTCCGATTCACGCCTGGTGAAACCAGGTGAAACCAGGAGAGAAGGGCCGGATCAGGCAAATCTAAACTAAACAAATTAAATAAAATAACATTTCACAAATTTAAAAAAATAAATAAACCTACCCTTCAAACGATATCACCTGCACCCCCTGCTCTGATGCCCGATGTCTCCCCACTGATGTCTCTTCTCTGATGTCTCCCTCCCCCGATGTCTCTTCGATGTCTCTTCTCCAATGTCTTACACCCCCGATATCTCCCCACCCCCGACGATGTCCGAAGTCCCCTCCGATCTTTGTACCCCTTCCGATCTTTGTCCCCCTCCGATTTTTGTTTCCCCCCGATCTTTGTCTTTGATCTTTGAATAATATAATTATATTAATCATATTATTCAAATAGATACACGTGCGCCTGCATCTGATCTGACATAAAATGTGGTTTGGGTACCTGCAGGGTTCAAAGTTACATTTTTATCAATCATCATCTGCAAGCAGTTAATTCAAACCTTGTCTCACTGAGTCAAACCAGTTCAGAGTAAATCCAGGATATAGACGCCTATTATAAGATAATCATCATTTTAATGGCTCTGAAAGTTCTCAAGCTTTGAACAATTACATTCCATCCTGATTCCACCTTCCAACACTTTGCCCAGTTCACAACACTGTACTGTTTCCAAATAGTGAATTTGCTTAAAAATTATACTTGTTGACAATCATGCTTTGTATGCTAGAGGCCCTGTGGCAATCTGATAACATTGTACATAGTGAGCTACATTGTCTTGCTTCACATATAAGGGTCAATTTTCCTCCCCCACCTCTCAGAACAAATGGATCCAAAGCTTACTCTGCCTGACCTGACCTAAACCTGTCCAGATCATTTTAACAGGTTGAAACATTCCCCCAGCACAGGCCCACTTCTTGGCAGGGCCTTGCACCTGGAAGCAGGGGTGTAAATTTAAGTGCTACTGCAGGCCCGAGAGGTCTGCAGCAACAGCATTAATGGCTGCTGGCTTAAAGATTTTCTGGCTGTTATCCACAAACTGGGTCCGGCCCCAAAAGTCTTTCTGCTGGCCATGAAAAAAGAAGATAGTTACCTTTTTTTGTGCCTTCCCATTCTGAGGGCGCTGGCCAAAAATAGGAAGGCCAACTTGCTGCTGGCTAACCTTCAATGGGGCATCTGGCAAGCAGAGACCTAGGAAGATGAGGCAAGATGGTGTCATAAACATCATTCTGTCTCATCATACAATGTTGCTGCTTGCTTCTGTTGTGGATGCAGGTGGTCCACCAGGGGGAAACCCCTGGAAGTATGAGGAAAAGAGAAAGGAGACAGCGACCAGGCGTCATGGGTCTCCAACCCCCTTTCCTCTGCTTCGTGCCCAGCAAATAATGCGGGTGCAGGGCAGAGGTAAATTGAGCCTATAGTTTTCTTGAACTTGCTATGTTGTAACTTTCCTGCTCTGATTTTGCGGCTTTCAAGAGAAGTCTGAGCCCAATCCTTACTGTCCATCCACCTGTACAGATGCTCTCCAGCAATTGTAAATGTGGCCACGGCTGATCTTTTCTCTTTCCTGCCTAAGAGTACTGAGGGCAACTGTAGCAGCCCAATTGTCACCCCAGTTGAAATCAGCTAACTCAGAACAGATCAGTGTCTGTATGTCTCAGTATCATACCAGGCAGGGCATCCACCCACAAAGACCAACAAAGGAAAAGTACATTAACTATAGAGGAAGCTTGGGAGGGAGTTATAATACAGTTCAAAGGAAAAACAATGCAAGACCAGCTCTGGACGATAGCCTCAGTTGCATCGATGTGGGCCGATATTAGCAGTGCTGTTTTGCTGTCATCAAGGTGAAAATCTTGGAACTGTGCCAGTGCCAAAAGATCCGTATAAAGACATAGAAACAGGAGTACGTCATTCAGCCTCTCAAGTCTGTTCCGCCATTCAATTTGATCATGGCTGATCTGTACCTCAACTCTATTTACACCACCTTAGCTCCATATTCCTTGATACCCTTACTTAATAAAATTCTATCTATCTCAGTCTTGAAAATTTCAATTGACCCAGCAGCCACTCCGCATTGTGTGCAAAAGTATTTCCTGATTTCACTTCCAAATGGCCTTGGTCCAATTTTAAGACTGTGCCCCTTTGTTTTAGTTTCTCCACCAAAGGAAATAGTTTATCTGTATCTATTCTATCAAATCCCTTTACCATTTTAAAGATCTCAATTAGATCGCCCTTCAACCATCTAAAGTCAAGGGAATACAAACCAAGTTTATGCAGCCTGCCCTCTTAGTTTAATCCTTTACTCCGGGATAATTCTGGTGAATCTGTGCCTTACCCCCTCTAAGGCCAATGTATTGTTCACGAGGTGCGGTGCCCAAACCTGAACACAATCTGATCAAGGCTGTGCACAACTGCAGCATCACTTCCTCACCTTTGTATTCTAGCCCGCTTGAGAGAGAGGCTAACATTCCATTAGCCTTTTTGATTGCTTTTTGTATATGTGCACTCGCTTTTGGTAATCTGTTCACATGGACACATAAATCTCTTTGCTCCTTTACAGCTCCAATTTGACTTTCTCAGAACCAAAGTCCCTCACACTTTTCCACATTGAACTCCATCTGCCATAGTTTTGCCCACTCACAATGTCCCTTTGTAACCTTCTGTTCCCATCTACACAACTTACCGTAACTTCTAACTTAGTGTCATCGGCAAACTTGGATATACAACTCTCTATTCCTTCATCCAAGTCATTAATATATGTGGTCTAAAGCTGAGGCCCCAATACAGTCTCATGGGGAACACCACTTCCCACATCCTGCCAATCAGAGAACAATCGCTTTATCCCTACTCTGTCTCCTACCTTCCAACTAATTGCTAACTCATGTCATGAGGTTACCTCCAATTCCATGTGCCTTCATTGTTGCTAATAATCTGGACATGATGAAGTTTGAACTTGGTCTCCTCTTAGGGAATGCAACACTGAAGCATTGTGGTTGCCAGAGTATCCATAAAACTATTTTTTGGCCACTGTAGGATAGATTTTCCTGATCCTTGCTCCCAGGGAAACTCCCATTTCCCTGGGCGCAAACATCAGGAAAAGCTGTTTCACCGGATCTCCTTCTCTTTTATCATGCTCTGGGATTTCCAAGGCTTTCTGGGGAGAGCAGAGCCGAGCCTTAGCCTGCAGTGGGCGCAGGCCAATCGCACCAATTAGACCGGAGGAGATGTTCCTGGCCTCCCTTCTCATTTTCCCACCAGATCATCACTGAGCATCCCTGCACTGGGGTGTTTAGAAAAATATGCCACCGTGGTCTAACCCTGAACCCCCACCAACTAAAAGGTTGACAGGGGCAGGTTGAAGGCTCCAAGGTAAGGAACTTTCTCAACCTTTAAACCCTCATGCCAGATAGGTCTCCTGGCTGCTGTTCTCCCTCAGCTTCAGTCCTGCAGCTGTGCTTCAATCTCATGCCCCTTTCATCAGCACTAGGGTTTGCAGGCAATGAGCCTGCCTGGCAGATGTTCCAGCCTCCTGCGCCTGCCTAAGGACAGATCATTGCGGGGGCGCTGTTCCTGCTTGTTGAGTGCTGGCAGCTTGCAGATTCACTTCAAATGAGGCCCGACCCAAGAATATGTTTCAGGAATAATGTGGCCCAACTTCAATCCCCAATCTTCATTGAGTTCACTGATCTCAGCTGGCACAGCTGAAAGGATGGTAGAATTCACCGCAGGGCCCCGAGCTAGAGAAAGAAGGAATGAACTTGCATGTATATAGCTCATTTCATGTCCTTAGGACATCCCAAAACACTTCACAGCCAATGAAGTACTTTTAAAGTGCAGTCACTGTTGTCCTGCAGGCAAACCAGGCAGCCAATTTGCACACAACAAAGTCCCACATACAACAAATGAGACGATTGACCAGCTAATCTGTTTTCAGCGTTGTTGATTGAGGGAGGAATGTTGGCCAGGATATTGGGAGAATTCCCTGCTCTTCATCAAATAATGCCATGGGATATTTTACATCCATTTCACGGTAGATGGAGCCTTGCTTTAATGTCTCATCTGAAAGGCAGCATCTCTGATAATGCAGCAATGCCTCAGTACCGCACTGATGTCTAGATTATGTACTTAAGACCTTAAGAGCTCATAGCTTGCTGACTGAGCCAAGTTGATAGGGAGGAGGGGAAGGGCTGGGGGGGGGAGGGGTGGGGTGAGGGAGGTCGACAATCGGGGCTGGGGGAGGCCAAAGGCTTCCTTGAGGGGACCAGAGGGAGCACGCTTGCTCCTCCTGGCACACAAGGAGTGCTATAAGGACCACTTACCTTGGGGAGTTGGCAGCTCCCACCTCCGTTTCTCTGCCGAGTTTCCTATCCCCTGGGAAACTCGTGCAGCAGCAGTAAATTTAAAATCGGACTCGCAATTGCAATGTGAGAGCCTGGTTTAAATGTGTTAATTAAATGTCCCACCTCTCCACGGTGGGACACTCGTATTCCACGATATCTGTCGCTGTAAAAAAGGCGACGGGCACATGCGCGGCAGGCTGGGGTCGCGTTCCATGCCTTTCACCTTTTAACCCCCCACAACCCTTCTCCCCCGACCCTCTCCTGGGATTAATACCGTGGCCAATGTGAAGACAGGATTGAGCTCAGCTCTGTTAACTGCCATGGTGGAATAGTCCGATGACAGTCTTTCTCAAGGCTCACAAATGAATAATAGAGGAAAGAAAGACTTGCATTTATATAGCATCTTTCACGACCTCAGGATGTTCCAAAGCGATTTACAACCAATGAAGAACTTTTGAAGTGTAGTCACTATTGTAATATAGGAAACACAACAGCGAATTTGCACATAGCAAGGTCCCACAAACAGCAGTGTGATAATGACCAGATAATCTGTTTTAGTAATGCTGGTTGAAAAATAAATATTAGCCAGGACACCGTAGAGAACTCCCCTACTCCTCTTCGAAATAGTGCCATGGGATTTTTTACATCCACCTGAGAGAGCATTCAGGGCCTTGGTTTGATGTCTCATCCAAAGGACAGCTTCTCCAACAGTGCAGCACTCGCTCAGTACTGCACTGGAGTGTCAGCCTTGATCTTGTGCTCAAGTCCCTGCAGTGGTACCACTTGGCCAAGGTACTAGAGGGCATTTATAGAAATGTAACAATAGCAAAATACTGCGGATGCTGGAAATCGGAAATAAAAACAGAAAATACTGGAAACGCTCAGTAGGTCAGGCAGCATCTGTGGAGAGAGAAATCAGAGATAACGTTTCAGGTTGATGACCTTTCAACAGAACTGGAAGATGTTAGAAATTTTACAGTTTATAAGCAAATGTAGAGCCAGGAAAACCGGGGTTGGGGGAAGGGGGAGGGAGAATAAAGGGGAAGGGTTGGGGGGTGGGTAGGAGTGATTACTAGATATAAGGGACGATGGTGCAAGGCAAAAAGGGGTGGTAATGGAACAAGTAAAGGGACAATAGATGGGTCCAGGGGAGGTGTAAATGCTAACAGCAGAACCATTACTAGCACCTGCTGTCTGAAAAAATGGGAGTGATGGTTATGATCTGAGTTTGTTGAGTTGAATGTTGAGTCCGGAAGGTTGTAAAGTGCCTAATCGAAAGATGAGGTGCTGTTCCTAGAGCTTGCGTTGAGCTTTATTGGAACAGTGTAGGAGGCCGAGGACAGAGAGGTCAGAGTGGGAGTGGGATGGAATTGTACTTCACCAAGGAGTCAAAAACCTTCAAGAGAGGAGGACAGTGGAGAAATTTAGTGGAGAAAACATAAACAAGTGAATACTAAAGGCGATACTTACTTTTTACTATTACAGATTGCAATAGAAAGCAAAAATACTTGGTCCCTCCTCTCCTTTCTACCACACACGTAGCAGAACAGGAAACTGCAAGAATAGTCACACCGGGCCCTGACATCAAGACGCCTCTGAAACTATGTTTGATTAAAAAAGAAATGCACAACACAGTGTAACTCAAAGGTACATTCCAGCATGGTTATCATCAATCAAGGAAAAAGCTAACATTTTGTTGGCAGTGAGTTTAGAAACCAATGAACAGCCCTTTTGATAAGAATGTTTTCACATGCCTGAGGGGTTGAGATATTTGGAGATTAATCGCAAGTGCTGATTTTCCTGTGCACCGTGCAACATGTGGACATGTTTTCACTTCTACATTTGAAAAGATATAAATTGTTTTTTTTTTCTCGAATTCCTGCTCCCCCCCCACCCCGAGGGATTCCTTCTGGGATATGGTTCCTTGTGCCACTAGGTCACTAGGTCTGAGCCTAAACAGTGATTGTTGGAAAGAGGGGGATGGGGGGATCACAAAGAAACCCAATGCCGTCCTCATTCGACAGTCATGTAAACACATTTTTCAGCAGGGGTCAGGCAATAGCAATCATGGGTGGCAACCAGAGCTGATGTTCCCTTCCCCAATTCAGGCCAACTGTAGCACAACGACCTAGGTCAATTAATTCAGTACAGGCCTTGGGGTTTTCTGCACTGTACGGCTCAGCTATTCACTGCCTTTACCAACTGATGTGGAGATGCCGGTGATGGACTGGGGTGAACAAATGTAAGGAATCTTACAATACCAGGTTATAGTCCAACAATTTTATTTTAAAATCACAAGCTTTCGGAGATTATCTCCTTAGTCAGGTGAGTGAGTCACTCAATCACCTGACGAAGGAGATAATCTCCGAAAGCTTGTGATTTTAAAATAAAATTGTTGGACTATTTCCTGGTGTTGTAAGATTCCTTACATTTACCAACTGAGCCATCAGGGGAACTCCCAAAATTTATAAGCTGTTAATACCAATAATAAAAACAGTAATTTGGAACAAAATGTTCTGTTCAGTACACCCATGCCAAGCTCCTCTAGCGTCCTGAGCCCAGCGGGTTGACTACATCATCCTCTTTCTCTTTATCAAATCCCTGTTTGGCCACATGGCACCCTACGTCTACCACCTCCTCGAGAGAGATATCCCCCTGCATATTTTCTGCTCCTCCAACACCAGATTGCTACTCCTTCCACCCACTCCATCATCAGTGCCTTTTCTTTCAGCCATGAGGTTGTCCTCCAGATCTCCTTCGCTAAACCCCTCTAATTCACCACCTCCCTCCTTGCTTCCAGAAGTCTCCTTAGAACGCTTCTCTTTGACTGTACTTTTGTGCCCTGACCCTAATTTCTGTTTCTTCTTTTTCTCTCCCGCTTGGCGTTCGACTTTGTCTTTCTTCCCTCCGCCCTGTAAAGTGCTCTGAGATGTTGTCCTCTGCACGGGGAGAGTTGTAGAAGTACAAAAGGGTAGATTCTCTGCTCTGAGAAATTGCAAACCCCCCCCAGCCCATGATTTTCTGCCCATTAATTTTAGTGAATGGAAACTATCTCAGGATGAGGGATGGGCAGTCTCATGATATGTGACAGAGCTGGAGAATCTCCCTGTTAAACTGTTGTTGCTCAGTATTTGACTAGAAACAAAAAAGAAACAAATGATCTTAGCAGGAGTTCAATGTCACATTTCTGGAAGTACTACAGTGAAGTAGCTGTGAGAATTTTTTGTAGTTAAAAATAAAAGGCATATTACATGAGCTTGTTATTTGCCTCCTTCACTGATAAATGGCCTCAAGTGTGGAATATTTTCAGTCTTTATTATCTACACAAAAATAAAGCTTTCATCTAAACTATTGAAAAACACACACACACAAAGTACACTTCCAGGGCATACTCTGTGCATCTGAAAATTCCTCCATTCAAAGCTAAGTATTTCTTGAACGACATCATATAATTATGCGCTTAAACCAATTAAGTGAAATTATCAGTCACCACTGGGATGGAGAATTACTTTATTTTTGTAACTTAAAGACCCCCGATACTCTTTCTGTTGCTGCCAGATCCAGCCGTGCTAAATAAGAAGCTTTGATTGTTCTCTCATTTTTTTTCTATAACAGCATCAACAAAGTTTTGTTGAATTGTGTCCATCCATCATAACTGTGATCAATGCAGGCCTGCATAAAACAGATGACCAGACAGCTGTGCACGGCTGAATAATTGATGATGATCCCTAGAAACTCACAAATATTTCATGTAATTAATCACAAGGACAAAGGGCCCCATTTTCAGACACAAGGCCCACTCACACTTGTGTTCAGCGTCAACTTCCACAGTTGTGCAAAGGAAGTTCTGGAATTTCTGAATTCTTCCATTTAAAGCAGTATGGCTTCAACATTAAGGGCGATGATCTGTCCTGCAATGCTGTTTGGAGTGGTTATAAGTCGGTGAATAAAGAACACTATAAATCAGGAGCAGATCTCTTGTGATTTAACAGCCAGTTGCTGGCCAGTAAGATAAACATCATATTGTAGTTCTGATGAAGGATTCTTTTCGAAATGTTAATCTATCTTTCACTAAGCAAGAACTAAGTAGTCAAGAGAGTGGATTAAAACATGGAGGAAATTGTGCTCTAGTCAGACCGCACCTTGACTATGGTTTCCAGTTCTGGCCACTGAGACCCAAGGGAAACATTCAACATCGGGAAACGGTGCAGAAACGAGCCACGAGGTTGATCTCTCTAGTGTCCAAACACTAAGTTAGAAGAAAGATTGGAGAAACTTGGGCAATTCATGTTAGAGAAGAGGAGACTGAGAACTTAGAGAAGCATATAAGATATTACAGAAAAGGTAAACCCAGAACATTACTTCAGATCAAAATCAGAATTGACTACCCAACGTGAGTATGGTAGCCTAATGGTTATTACATAGAATCTACAGCACAGGAACAGGCCATTTAGCCCAACTGGTCTATGCCAATGTTTATACTCTACACGAGGCTCCTCCCACTCTAGTTACCTCTTCCGACCCTGTCCCTGTAAACCTCCCTTCTTCCACATGTATGCATCATGCCTCCCCTTCAATGTAGCAATACTATCTGTTTCAACCACTCCATGTGGCAGCGGGTTCCAAATTCTCACCATTTTCTGTCTAAAGAAATTCCTCCTAAATTTTTTATTTGATCTGTTAGTGACTATCTTATATTTATGCCTCATTGTTCTGGACTCACCACAAGAGGAAACACATTAACCACATCCACGCTATCGAATTCCTTCATAATTTTAAAGACCTCTATCAGGTCTCCAATTAGTCTCCTCTTTTCCAGAGAAAAGAGCCCCAGCCTGCTCAAACTTTCCTGATAGTTGCAGCCTCTCAATTCTGGTAACATCCTTGTAAATCTTTTCTGCACTTTCTCCAGTGCTTCAAAGAAATGTTATAGTGTGGAGACCAGGGCCTAGACATTCGGATGTAACCATTTTTGGGCGCACGGTGTGGGGAGTGGGGGTGGCGCAGGGTACGATGCTTGCGTCTGAGGCCCGAGGGATCCCCGATATTAGGCCTTGGGGCCTCATTGATATGGAGCCGGCGAACTGCGCAGAACTGCCGGTGTGTCGTAATTGAAGATCGGGCCGCTGTTGGGGGGGTGAACGGTGGTTGTGGGGATGTAGTAATGGCCGAGGAGGAGGCAATGGTGGTCGCGATGGGGGCGATCTTTAAATGTGGGGTCGGGAAGAGCATTCCTGCTCCTCGTGAATCCACATTCAGGTAAATATAGAGGACTTTCAGCCGGTTAGTGCCAAGTTGCGCTGTGGGAATTCAGTGGGTGAAGCGCTGGGCCGTTTGGAAATCGAAAATGGGTCCTGCAAAATGCACAGGACACTAATTTGAATAAATTATTTACACCTTCAAACGTTCCTGACGAGCGCTTCCGACATCAGCACATCTACCTTATCCAATATGGCGGGCGGTGGACATCCGGCTAGAAATGTGTGCGCGCATCCTGCCCACCATATTGGGAGCGTAGTAGGCCGACTAGCGCTCAAAAAACGGGGTGCTACGCAGCTGACTTTCTAGGCCCAGAACTGCACGCAGGACTCCAAGGGCTCGATTTTCCTGGGAAATTGCGGGTAAGTTGGGGGCGGGGTGGGAGGGGCTCCGAAAATCAGGGAACTCCCGTTCGGGTTAAGGGCCGGACTCCAACCCACAGACTTCCGGGTTCCCCATTGACGTGTCTGGGTGCGCGTGTGCCTCCTGAATGCCGAAGTCCCACCGGCAATTAAAGCCAGCGGGATGATACTCTACACAGTTGTTGAGATAGTTTAAGCAGTTGAATTACATAATTTTCTCCACATTTTGGCAGGGGGGTGCGATTTTGAAGCATCCTCAGCATCTTTCCCGTGCTGTGGGAAACACTCCCTGTTGCAAAAGACGTGTTTCAGCCGGCAGCCAGTGGGACCTTCAAATGCTTCTTTGACAGATGGGGAGAAAAGGTGAGTTCTTGCAGCAGGGCACTCAGTTCTTTCAGACAAAGTTTTGGCTGCGAGGATCTTTGTGTTTTCACTGAAAATTCTTACTTTTCACTCAAAATTCTGCTGTTCAATCATATTTAACTACTTTGCGGACCCCCTCAAACTCACACCATCAGGATGGGGGGCACCATGGCTGCATTCACCACTACATCCGAGGTCGAGCAACATCACCGGCCTCGCCAGGCACAGCGTCCAACTCCGCCATGTGGAGCTCCACAACACAGTGCTGCGCCACAGGCACCTGCACAAGAGCACAGAGGGCAACAACAGAAAGAGCAACGTCACAGGAGGCACTACCCTCGCCACAGGGTCTACAGACTGAGGCTCAGCTTCCTGGACCTCTCTGAGGAGCAGTGCATACGAGGCTCAGAGTCAGTTGCCAGGTAGTCGCAAACATCTGCAGCCTCCTTCATGCCGAGCTGCTCCCAGCTGGCCCGAGCACCATCTCCTTAACTGTCACTGTCAAAGTCACCACTGCCCTCAACTTCTTCGACTCCGGATTATTCCAGGGTGCCACCGGGGACATCGCCGGGGTCTCTCAGTCGTCTGCACACAAGTGCATGAGGTGGGTCACTGATGGCTTGTTTCGCATGGCCTCGCAGTACTGCACCCATAGAGCAATACGAGCACCTCCACATGAGCCAGGACTGTTCATCAACAGGAAGGGCTATCATTCCATCAACACTCAGCTTGTTTGTGATCACCGCAAGAGATTCCTTCACGTGTGCGCCAGATGCCCTGGTAGATACCACGATTCCTTCATCCTCTGGGAATCGAACATCCCACCCCTCTTCCATGTACGAACATCCTTAAGGACTGGGTCCTTGGGGACAAGGGATACCCCCTGCACACGTGGTTCATAACACCTCTGAGGAACCCCATCACTGAACAACACCGAACAACCCCCTGCACAACATGGCACAACAGAGAGGGGTGCCGCTTGAGAGGCCCCATCCACATCTGCCACCCACATTGAGGAGGAGGAGGAGGAGCAGGAGCAGGAGCAACTCAAGGGCAGAGTAGCGGCTCACCTGGCTGCTCGTGAGGCCAGGGAGTCACTGATATGTGAATGGTTCTCCTAAAATCAGGAAGTGCCCACACCAGCAAGCCCCCCCCCCAACACCTCCCTGCACAAAACAGTCCTGCAACTACACAAACACCCACTGTAAAGTGACTCAATGGGTGGCATCAAGTGTCGCCGTTCATGGTGAACCTCATGAAAGGGCCCTATTAGAAAAGCCAGTCAAGAATGGGCAAGACGTGGCAGTAGTGGTGACAATCATAACATTTAATGTGAGTTTAACAAAAAGCTAATATGAATAAAAAACATGACCAACCGTCAAACACCCTTGTGCATCCCCTTCGTGGTTACAAAAACTTTCTCTTCTGACTATTTCTACGTGGTGCATCCCCTGCGGCTGCAACAGAGGTAGTGGCAGGTTGCTCATGTTCATGCCCTGACCGCTTTGATGTTTTGGTGCCTACACACTCTGGGTTTTGTCTTGCCCATGAGGGCCTCTCCAATGACTGCTCCACCTGCACCTGTGCAGGGGCAGACTTGGCCACCTGGAGAGGAGGCATCATTGCGGGTACTGGTTGAGAGGGGGGCAACGGGTGAGATGTGGGAGCGCTTTGAGTGGCGTCCCCACTTCCATGTCCCCTTTCACCATCATCCCTCCCCTGGGCCAGGCCCACATCACTCTTACCACTCTGCTGGACAACAGTTTGGAGGACATGTGTGAAGCCTTGTAAGGCCAGTGCTAGTGTATCTGCCTGCCTCTTTGAGGCGGCAGAATGGAGTTCACTGTGAGTCCGAACGGCTGTTGTCAGGGCCTGAATAGATTAATTTGTGAGTCGTGCTTGAAGCTCAATGGAGGCCAGCCTTGTCTCCATCGCACACATCCCACACTTACCCATGACAGTATCTCAGAGAGTTGCTCACGTCCCTGTGACACTATCTCAGAGATTCCCTCATGTCCCTGTGACACTATCTCAGAGAGTCCCTCATGTCCCTGTGACACTATCTCAGAGAGTTGCTCACGTCCCTGTGACACTATCTCAGAGAGTTGCTCACGTCCCTGTGACACTATCTCAGAGAGTTGCTCACGTCCCTGTGACACTATCTCAGAGAGTCCCTCATGTCCCTGTGACACTATCTCAGAGAGTTGCTCACGTCCCTGTGACACTATCTCAGAGAGTTGCTCGCATCCCTGTGACACTATATCAGAGAGTCCCTCATGTCCCTGTGACACTATCTCAGAGAGTTGCTCACGTCCCTGTGACACTATCTCAGAGAGTTGCTCACGTCCCTGTGACACTATCTCAGAGAGTTGCTCGCATCCCTGTGACAGTATCTCAGAGGTGCCCTCACGTCCCTGTGACAGTATCTCAGAGAGTTGCTCACATCCCTGTGACACTATCTCAGAGAGTTGCTCATGTCCCTGTGACAGTATCTCAGAGAGTCCCTCATGTCCCTGTGACAGTATCTCAGAGAGTCCCTCATGTCCCTGTGACAGTATCTCAGAGAGTCCCTCATGTCCCTGTGACAGTATCTCAGAGAGTTGCTCACGTCCCTGTGACAGTATCTCAGAGAGTTGCTCACGTCCCTGTGACAGTATCTCAGAGAGTCCCTCATGTCCCTGTGACAGTATCTCAGAGAGTTGCTCACGTCCCTGTGACAGTATCTCAGAGAGTTGCTCATGTCCCTGTGACAGTATCTCAGAGAGTTGCTCACATCCCTGTGACAGTATCTCAGAGATGCCCTCACGTCCCTGTGACAGTATCTCAGAGATTCCCTCCCGTACCTGTGCCACCATTCCACTAATGCAGGAGTTGGACTCCTCCATCCTCTGCGCGATTGTGGAGAGTGCGCGTGGCACCCATTCCAGCACCTCGCAAATATGCTGCTGTCCCTTCGTCATTCTCCTTTAAAAGGATGGCCCCCAGGGTTCAGCATCTGTGTCCAGCTGAACAGAGCCTGGAGAGGAGTGCTCCCACCAACGCGGACTTTCCGCAGCTGCCCCAGCCCCCAGTGTCTGCTCGTGCTCACATGTGTGTGGTAACTCATCAGGTACCAACCCAACTAACTGAGACCAAGGTGTGAGTATCTGCCCTGGTGGATGGCTCGCTAAGCTGTGACGGTGCACCCTCAGAGGCCGGCAGGTCCTCTGAGGAATCTCCCTCTGCCGTCACTGCGGCCGCTGAAGGCCCTGTAAGAGATCAGAAGGCAATATTAAGCATCATCATAGATGTGTCATGTTGCGATGAGCATACTGAGGTGCTGAAGATGGCAAGGCATGTTAACATCAATTCATATTGTGTGTGCTGAATGTTAAAGTTCTGTCACCAGACGTTTGTCAGGTACCAGTCTCGGTGTCCCCGACAGACAGGCACTCGAGGGTTTGGCTGAGCTCCAGCGCCTCCTGCTCTGCGTCTGTGAAGACAACAATTTATTGCGGCTCCCCTCTGGTCCTCGCCCGCTCCCATGCATTATGAACTCTCTTCTCCTATAAGGGGAGAAAGTACAGACAGGGAGTGATGGTGACGTGGCCAACTGATGAATGCATTGGTTTGGGTGCAACTGATCATGAGAGAGATACATCAGAGGGTGATTATGAGACAGAGCCATAACATTGGATGAGGATTGGATTGAGTGGTAGTGGTGGGGTGACTAATGGGGAGGTGAGGAAGTGCTGAGGAAGTGCAGGTAAGTTGAGGGTGTGCCTTAAGTGGGTGTGGGGAGTGATGTGATACAGTAGTGTTGGCCGTGCAGAATGAGTTAGGGGGAGGGGGCGGTGATGTGGAAGACGGAATGTAGGAGAATCAGTAAGTGTACTCACTTTGGCTGACCTAGTTAGGTCATTGAAACGCTTCCTGCACTGGATCCAGGTGCGGGATATGTTGCTGCTGCTGGTGACCTCCTCTGCCAGGCCTTCTTGGTGGCAGAGGCAGGCCACTTCCTCCCATCCGCCAGGTAGAACACATCCCTCCTCCTCCTCACCCCATCCAGTAGCACCTGGAGTGAGGCATGAATCTTGGAGTAGCCTTGCCCCTGTGCTGCTCCATTGTGCTGTGTGGGTGTTTGCTCCAGGAGCAACCATTGGAGGACTGCCCCTTTAAATAGAGCTCCTCCAGCTGACAGTCTGTGATGCGGGTCCGCAGTCTGCCCGCTGCGCAGCTTTTGGACGGCAAACCCGGAAGCCACGTTAAGTGGCACCAATTGACTCGTGATCGCGTGCGAAATGGACATTTTTTATTGGGCGGGTTACACACGCACCCAATCACCACCCCGTCCCGCTGCCATCCCACCCCTCCACTCTAATATCGGGGCTCAAGTGTGGTCTTACCAAGGTTCTATATAAATATAACATTACCTCCCTGCTTTTGTATTCTATTCTTCAAGAAATGAACCCCAGTACTTTGTTTGCACTCTTTATTAGCTTGTGTTGCTATTTTAATGATTTATATATGTGTATTCCCAGATCCATTTGCTTCTGTACCTCATTTTGTTCTTTATTCCTCCTACAAAAGTGAATCACCTCACGCTTTGCTATATTGAATTTCATTTGTCATTTATCTGCTCACTTTAAAGCCTATTTATGTCCTTTTGTGTTTTGGTGCAGTCCTCCACTTCACTGGCTATACCCCCCTCCCCCAATTTGGTATCATCTGCAAATTTTTAAACCATACTTCCAAGTCCTGAGCTCAAATCACTTAAGAACGTAAGAATATAAAAAATAGGAGCAGGAGTAGGCCATATGGCCCCTCGAGCCTGCTCCGCCATTCAATCAGATCATGGCTGATCTTCGACCTCAACTCCACTTTCCCGCCCGATCCCCATATCTCTTGATTCCCTTAGAGCCCAAAAAATCTATTGATCTCAGCCTTGAATATACTCGATGACTGAGCATCCACGGCCATCTGGTCCTAAATGGCCGACCTCTTATCTTGAGACTATGACCCCTAGTTCTAGGCTCTCCAGCCAGAGGAAACAGCCTCTCAGCATCTACCCTGTCAAGCCCTCTAAGAATTTTATAGGTTTCAATGAGATCACCTCTCATTCTTTCAAACTTCAGAGAGTATAGGCCCATTCTACTCAATGACTCTTCAAAGGACAACCCTCTCATCCCAGGAATCAATCTAGTGAACCTTTGTCGCACCGCCTCTAAGGCAAGTATATCCTTCCTTAGGTAAGAAGACCAAAACCATACATAGTTTATGTATATGGTGATCAACAGTGGTCCCAGTACGGATCCCTGCGGGTCACCATTTCCCGATTTGCGCCAGACCAAGAAACTCCCCTTAACTCCTACCTTCTGTTTTCTGTTTCATAGCCATCTTTCAATCCATTCTGCTACCTGGTCCATGATATCATACGCCCTGACCTTTGTCATGAGTCTCTTATGTGGCACCTTATCCAAGACCTTTTGAAAGTCCATGAACACCACATCCACTGTATTGCCTCATCTACTCTTTCTGTTAAACATGACCTTCTTTGTAGAAATTCATGCTGATTATCTGGACCCGAGGTCTTGTCCTCCTTAAGTTTAACTGCTTTGTCAACATCTCCTTTCTTTCCATTTAAATTGTTGTAATATCCCTCTTGACTTCTTCTACTGTTGTCATTTCCTCTTTGGTAGCCTTTTCAGTGATAATTGAGGGAAAGTATCTATTCAGTATCGCTGCCATTTCAGTATCTTCTCAGTGAATTTACCTATCCCTATCTTAATTCTCCTTTGGTTATAGTATTGGACAATAACCCAGAGGTCATGAGTTCAATTCCTACCATAAATCATAGAATCGTACAGAGCAGAAGGAGGTCATTCAGCCCATTGTGCCTGTGCTGGCTCTTTGAAAGAACTATCCAATTAGTCTCACCCCTATGCTTTCTTCCCATAGCCCTGCAATGTTCTCCACTTCAAGTATATGTCCAATTCCCTTTTTAAAGTTACTATTGAACCTGCTTCTACCACCCTTTTAGGCAGTGCATTCCAGATCGTAATAACTCGCTGCGTAAAAAATATTCTTCTCATCTCACCTCTGGCTTTTTTGCCAATTACCTTAAACCTGTGTCCTTTGATTACCGACCCTTCTGCCACTAGAAACAGTTTCTCCTTATTTACTCTATCAAATGTGGAACTCGCTACCACAAGGAGTAGTTGAGGCGAATAGCATAGATGCATTTAAGGGGAAGCTAGATAAATACGAGTGAGAAAGGAAAAGAAGGATATGCTGATAGGGTTAGATGAAGTAAGGAGGGAGGAGGCTCGTGTGGAGCATAAACACCGGCATGAACCTGTTGGGCCGAATGGCCTGTTTCTGTGCTGTACATTCTATGTAATTCTAAGTAAAACCTTTCATGATTTTGAACACCTCTATTAAATTTCCCCTTAATCTCTAAAGAGAACCACCTCAGTTTCTCTAGTCTCTCCACATAACTGCAGTCCCTCCTCCAGGTACCATTCTAGTAAATCTCCACTGCACCCTCTCCAAGGCCTTTTTATCTTTCCTAAAGTGTGGTGCCCAGAATTGGATACAATACTCCAGCTGAGGCCTAACCAGTGATTTATAAAGACTTAGCATAACTTCCTTGTTCTGTACTCTAGTTATAAAGCCAATGTATGCCTTTTTTAACAGCCTTATCAACTTGTCCTGCCACCTTCAAAGATTTCTATACATAAACCCCCAGGTCTCTCTGTTCCTGCACCCTCTTTAAAACTGTACCATTTAGTTCATATTACCTCTCCTCATTCTTTCTTCCAAAATACATCACTTCATACTTCTCTGCATTAAATTTCATCTGCTACATGTCTGCCCATTTCACCAGTCTGACTATGTCCTCCGGAAGTCTGCTACTATCCTCCTCAATGTTTATTACTTTTCCGAGTTTTGTGTCAACTGCAAACTTTGAAATTATGCCCAGTATAACCAAGTCCAGGTCATTAATATATATCAGAAGGAACATTGGTCCTAATACTGACCCCTGGGGGACACCACTGTATATTTCCTTCCATTTCGAAAAACAACCATTCACCACTACACTCTGCTTTTATATCCATATGGTAAGTTATAAAATTGAATTCAATAAATCTAGTAATTCTAACACCAATAAAAACTGTAAAAACCCAACTAGATCACGACTGTCCTATGGGAAAGGGAACCTGCTACCCTTACTTGGCTGTGGCCTACATATGACTCCAGTACCACAATGTTTGGCTGACTCTTAATACCACTGTTGCTCACATCCATGAACAAATACAAAAAATTACAAGAATGCTGCTCCATTAAATGAATGGATAATAATGGAAGTGCCTTAAATGAGCTCCAGTTTCCAGTAGAACTGCTTAAATTCTGCAACTTGATACCGGAGCATAAAATGGGAAATTTAAAAAAAACTTTTGATCAATATGCTATTCTCGCCTCCCCATACACACTTTTAGTGCAGCAAAAAGAGACAGACATAAAGGAAAAGGCCACAAAGCTGTAGGAGTTGAAACAGTTTTAAATATAGAACATTTTTCCACATTCATTCTGGTCCACTCACTCACCTACATAAGTTTCTTGCACATCTGCATATAATGTTTCTATTAAAATAGGGAAAGCTTTGCAACACTGTAGGGCAGTGCCACCCAAAGTATGTGAATTTGTGTTTGTGCTATGATTCCCCACACACTGCATTACCAACTTCTGAAAATCAAAACACTGTACGATCCAGAATTATTTTCCACATTTCTACATACACTGGCACTGTGAGCTGAATGGCTTCATTCTGTGCTAAAATTTCCATGATTCCAGAATTCCACCTTGATGACTTCAGATCCAAGTGTTATTTAGAGGGGCAAAGAAAGACTGGCATTTATATAGCACCTTTCACGGCCTCAGGACATCCCAAAGCGTTTTAGAGCCAATTAAGTACTATTGAAGTTGTAATGTAGGGAAACGTGGCAGCCAATATGCTCACAGCAAGGTCCCACAAACAGCTTTGTGATAATGACCAGATAATCTGTTTTTAGGTCTTGGTTGTGAGATCAATATTGGCCAGGACATCGGGGAGAATTCCTCTGGTCTTTTTCAAAATAGTTCTGCGTTGCCTTTAACGTCCACCTGAGAGGGCAGACAGGGCCTTGGTTTAACGTCTCATCTGAAAGACAGTACTGCACTGGGAGTGTCAGCCTGGATTATGTGCTCAAGCCTCTGGATCCCACAACCTTCTGACTCAAAGGCCAGAGTGCTACCCACTGCGGCACAGTTAACACAAAATAATCATGAATTATTCATTACTAATGTTTTGTTTTAGTTATGAAGAGTCAGAAAAATCATGGGTCGCTTTTGTCAAGAAGGTGAAACATGCAAGTGAAGTGGTGATGCAGTCCATTGATGTCCATCCATTGACTGATGATATGTAGGCAGACATGGCAGGAGAAATTTCTTTGCCCAGTGTGTGGTTGGAATGTGGAACTTGCTACCACAGGGAGTAGCTGAGGTGAATAGCACAGATGCCTTTAAGGGGAAGCTAGATAAACACATGAGGGACAAAGGGATAGAAGGTTATGCTGCTACAGTTAAAGAGGGGTGGGAGGAGGCTCGTTTGGAGCATAGACACTGGCATAGACTGGTTGGGCTGAATGGCCTATTTTTGTGCTCTACATTCTATGTAATTTCAATTCCGTGCTCAGATCAACTGTAGCAGCCCCACCCCCACCCTGGCTGCAATATTATTCGATGCCTCATCTGTAGGGGCAGCTAATGTACTAACTGAGCCATTAGGGTAGGTAACACTGTCCTGATTGATTTATCACAGCTAAGCCGCCTGCCATATTATATAGATTTACTTGCACAGAACATTCACTCACACTTACTAATTTTTCTCACAATCATTTAAACGCTCATAAAAACCGCATCTCCAGTCTCTCCGGAACATGCTGGTCGACTGTAAGGGACTTGAACAGAGTAGTCTTCTGTAAAGGAAATGTTATACACTGTATCCTCAAATAAACATAGCTGGCACTGTGGTTTATTTTTCTTTTACGGTAGGTTATTTTATGAAATTCCAGCCTGGTTAGCCGACTACCTTCACTAGTGTCAGGTGGGAGTCGGACTTCACCTGCCTCTGTTCACGAGATCGAACAGGCAGTAAAGGAAAGTTCTGTTCTCATTTTCCACCAGTGCACTGATAAACTTGCTGAATCCTAAACTTTTCCTGCAGTGCCATTTGTTTCAGTCTTTCAAACCCGAGGAATTTTTTGAAAACATTTTTTGAAAACGACTCCTTGATAGAAACAAGGTGGGTGACTGCAAATTAAGCTTCAAAGGCACAAATCATCAGATGGAGGAGAAACCACTAATGAACAGCTGGTACCGAGTTACTGCGCTCCCTGGTTTCTGTGCCAGTGCCTCGAAAACATTTTAAAATTGTTTGTTACTTGGTGAGTCCTCACCTCCTGACAGTGCAGGGATTCAGGCAGAGCATCCTCATGCTATGTCCCAGACAGTGCTGGAAGTGCACAGTAGGGCTATCAACTTCCATTGAAGACAAATGAACATTTCTGGTATAAACCTTTCATCAGAACTTTGAGGAAGGCAGTGCGATGAAGGGTCTGCACTGGAAATATTAACCTGTCTTTCCTTTTTTCACTTGATGATGAACCTGCTGTGCACTTGCAGCACCTACTGTTCTTATTTTAGATTTGCAGTGTTTTTTTTCTTTTTAACTTATTGGTGGAGAAATTCAACCGCGCTGCTTTCAAGGCGAGAGGGCCGCCTCGATCCAAGTGCGTCGGCAACAGCCAAATTTAGCATCGGGCCTCATTTGAATCACGCCGGCGAGCTGCGGACGTCCCCATCAATCAGGCACCCCCATTGCAGCTCGCTGGTCGTGGCCTTAGGAATTTGACCCGGCTCTGATGCCAAGCTGGCCTGTGGGTAGGTCCTGGGAGTGGGGTGGGGGCGGGGGGGGCGCGGGGTGGCGCAGCAGAGGGGCGAGATGATGTTGGTTTAGGACTATCTATTAGCCAGGACACCAGGGGAATTCCCCTGCTCTTCTTCTAATAGTGCCATGGGATCTTTTATATCCATCTGAGAGGGCAGACAGGACTTCAGTTTAATGTCTCATCTGAAAGAAAACACCTTCGACAGTGCAGCTTCCTCAGTACTGCACTGTCCTGGAGTGGGGGTTGAGCCCACAACTTTCTGATTCAAAGGCGCTAAACCACGTTGACACCAGTTTGGTGGCTTCACCATCCAACCTCCTCTCCTCTGTTAATCTGGTGAATTATTTTACCATTCCATAAATCAGGGCTGATACCACATTTGCATTGTAGATCACCACTTTAAAATACTGTTTCCATGTAATATATTCCACTTGCTAGTGATGGCAGCTACTTTTCCAGTTCTGCTGGAGAACTTTATATACTGTAGATGGCACCATTGCCAACAGTATTACTGCCCAAGTAAGTAAAATCTTCCACAATCTCAAGCAAATTATGATTGCCTGGAGTAATGTTTAGTGTTGTGGTAGCAGTGGCCAATACTGTGATATTGATTTGACTTTATGGATAAGCCCTGTTGAAAATTGGACTGAATTAATTGCTCATTCTCTGCTTCAACCAAAAGGAGGGGGTAGAAATCCTAAAAGAGATTGAAATCTATCTTTGATGTTGACAGGAAGGCAGAACACAAGGAAGAATGGCAAGAATCACAAGCAATCAGAAGTGGAGAAAAGGAGGAAAAGAAGAATAGGAATAATGACCAACAAAGCAAGTTCTGCTTTTTAATTCATCAACGCTAAAAGTACCAGAATATTTGAATAACTTCACACTATTAACGTTGTTACTTTACTTTATCTTTTATTGTTGTCTAATGTGCCTATTAATAATGCAATCTTAAAGTTACAAATGTAGAAATTGAGAAATGACATTTTTACATGTACCATGTACATGATAACAGCCTGAATTAGTTTGGTGCAGTCTGCAAGGAGTCTCTAAAATTTTTCATTGCCGTATTCACAAGATCTTTACAGATGAGGAAGGCCAATCGGACCATCTTATCTCATTCAGGACAACGCATCGCCGCCCCCCACCCCCACCCCCACCCCCTACGTTGGTGCATCTAATTGTTCCTGAAATTATTCCATTCTGCGTGAAAGTCCGTTCCAAGTGTTGATCACTCTCTGCGTGCAGAAGAACCTCCTCGTATGAATGTAAAAGTTGTGGTTTACTGTATCGAGCCTCTGTCCTTTTGTCCTACTCCAATAGTTTAATTTAAAGTGGTATTACAGATTAACCTTTTCCACACCATTTATTTTCTTATATACCTCTATACGATCACTGCTCAGACGCCTCCTTTCCAGACTGAAAAGCTTTTCCAGGCTTTTTACATAACTCAGACCCCCGACACTGGAGATCTGCCTCATGGCTCTTCTCTGCACTGCCTCCAGTACTTGAATGTCTCCCTTGTGTCTTGGCACCCAGAATTGGACACAGTAGTCAAGGTGTGATCTGACCAGTTCACTGTTCCGTTTGATCATAACTCACTCTGACTTGTATTCTTCTGTTTTGATTAAACAAAAACATTTTCTTTTAGAAGACTGGATAAGGCAAGTACGTAAAAATATTATGGTTTTACTTCTGAGATCAAGGTTAGAATCAAGACAATGAGGGCATCTCTAGGGCATTGATTTCCATGCCAGCCTTTCATTAATCTTTTTCTCAGCCTTTTCCTCATTATTGCCACCCTAATGGCCTGTCCTTCTTAGAACCATAGAACTTCACAGCACAGAAGGCCATTTGGTCCATAATGTCTGTGCCATATCTATCCTGGAGCAATCTAAAACTAATCCCACTGCCTTGATCGCCCCATACCCCCGGTTTCTTGCTGCTGGTTGGATGTTAGTGTCACAAGTAGCTGGAGAATGATAAAGATTTATTTCTTAATAGCTGTTATTGACATAAGTAAAATAAGTTTTGGTAGTCTCTATTAAGATTCAGCATGTGGGTTCTATTAATTTTTGGACAAAATTCAGATTGGCAGATTCGCACTTTAATTCCCTCCTGGATACAGCTAAAGAAAAGAAAGACTTGCATTTATATAGCGCCTTTCAAACCCTCAGGACGCCCCAAAGCACTTTGCAGACAATTAAGTAATTTTGAAGTGTAGTCACTGTTGTAATGTAGGAAATGCGGCAGCCAATTTCCACACAGCAAGATCCCACAAACAGAGATAATGACCAGATAATCTGTTTTAGTACCAAAAAATGAGGTGCCAACCTGGTGAAGCTACAACTTCATGGTTGCTAAACAGCAGAAACAACATGCTATAGACAGAGCTAAGCGATTCCACAACCAACGGATCAGATCAAAGCTCTGCAGTCCTGCCACATCCAGTCGTGAATGGTGGTGGACAATTAAACAACTAACGGGAGGAGGAGGCTCTGTAAACATCCCCATCCTCAATGATGGTGGAGTCCAGCACGTGAGTGCAAAAGACAAGGCTGAAGCATTTGTAACCATCTTCAGCCAGAAGTGCCCAGTGGATGATCCATCTCAGCTTCCTCCCGATATCCCCACCATCACAGAAGCCAGTCTTCAGCCAATTCCATTCACTCCACGTGATATCAAGAAATGGCTGAGTGCACTGGATACAGCAAAGGCTATGGGCCCCGACAACATCCCGGCTGCAGTGCTGAAGACTTGTGCTCCAGAACTAGCTGCGCCCCTAGCCAAGTTGTTTCAGTACAGCTACAACACTGGCATCCACCCGACAATGTGGAAAATTGCCCAGGTATGTCCTGTCCACAAAAAGCAGGACAAATCCAATCCGGCCAATTACCGCCCCATCAGTCTACTCTCAATCATCAGCAAAGTGATGGAAGGTGTCGTCGACCGTGCTATCAAGCGGCACTTACTCACCAATAACCTGCTCACCGATGCTCAGTTTGGGTTCCGCCAGGACCACTCGGCTCCAGACCTCATTACAGCCTTGGTCCAAACATGGACAAAAGAGCTGAATTCCAGAGGTGAGGTGAGAGTGACTGCCCTTGACATCAAGGCAGCATTTGACCGAGTGTGGCACTAAGGAGCCCCAGTAAAATTGAAGTCAATGGGAATCAGGGGAAAAGCTCTCCAGTGGCTGGAGTCATACCTAGCACAAAGGAAGATGGTAGTGGTTGTTGGAGGCCAATCATCTCAGCCCCAGGGTATGGCTGCAGGAGTTCCTCAGGGCAGTGTCCGAGGCCCAACCATCTTCAGCTGCTTCATCAATGACCTTCCCTCCATCATAAGGTCAGAAATGGGGATGTTCGCTGATGACTGCACAGTGTTCAGTTCCATTCGCAACCCTTCATATAATGAAGCAGTCCGAGCCCGCTTGCAGCAAGACCTGGACAACATCCAGGCTTGGGCTGATAAGTGGCAAGTAACATTCGTGCCAGACAAGTGCCAGGCAATGACCATCACCAGCAAGAGAGAGTCTAACCACCTCCCCTTGACATTCAAAGGCATTACCATCGCCGAACGCCCCACCATTAACATCCTGGGGGTCACCATTGACCAGAAACTTAACTGGACCAGCCATATAAATACTGTGGCTACAAGAGCAGGTCAGAGGCTGGGTATTCTGCGGCGAGTGACTCACCTCCTGACTCCCCAAAGCCTTTCCACCATCTACAAGGTACAAGTCAGGAGTGTGATGGAATACTCTCCACTTGCCTGGATGAGTGCAGCTCCAACAACACTCAAGAAGCTCGACACCATCCAGGACAAAGCATCCCACTTGATTGGCACCCCATCCACCACCCTAAACATTCACTCCCTTCACCACTGGCGCAATGTGACTGCAGTGTGTACCATCCACAGGATGCACTGCAGCAACTCGCCAAGGCTTCTTCGACAGCACCTCCCAAACCGCGACCTCTACCACCTAGAAGGACAAGGGCAGCATGCACATGGGAACAACACCACCTGCACGTTCCCCTCCAAGTCACATACCATCCCGACTTGGAAATATATCGCCGTTCCTTCATCGTCGCTGGGTCGAAATCCTGGAACTCCCTTCCTAACAGCACTGTGGGAGAACCTTCACCACACGGACTGCAGTGGTTCAAGAAGGCGGCTCCCCACCACCTTCTCAAGGGCAATTAGGCATAGGCAATAAATGCCAGCCTCGCCAGCGACGCTCACATCCCATGAACGAATTAAAAAAAAGGGATAAATGCTGGCCAGGACACCGGGAGAACTCCCCTGCTCTCCTTCGGAATAGTACCATGGGATCTTTTACATCCACCTGAGAGGGCAGACGGGGCTTCGGTTTAATATGTTGCTATTACCAATAGCTTCGGCTGTTCTAAGTTGTTATCACGTTTGCTCACATCCTCCCACTCCTTGGCAGGATGATACAGCCTCCTTAGGATATTTTTGTGCCATAGACTAATGTCCACTGAAAATCAAATTACGTCTGCTCAACTCATTTTACTTAGGACCTTAAAAGCCTTCAGAGAAATTAGACCTTCATCCTTTCCGTTTCTGGTGGCTTAAACTCATGTTCCAAACTGTATCATCCTGTCCCTTCTTGCTGATATTACTAATGTCTAGATTTAGCCATTTAAAAAAAATGGTCAAACAAGAGTCAAGGCAAAATACATTAAAGATATGGAATGGGCACATACCTTGGTGTAAGATGTCAATGTGTAGGTGCAGAATATACTGAATGTTGGCATTGTGTGATCCCTCCCCCCGACAATTAACTTACAGTTAGACTCCTACTGTAAAAATACTATGCTGCAAGTAACTGAAACAAGGGCAGATTTTGGTGGTAAGTGGTCAGTTTGATCGCTACAGGAGTGACCAATAGGGCATTATAATGCCCAAAGCTATAACTGGTCAATCTCAGGCTTCTCTGTGACCACTGAAGACAATGATTTACCAATTAAATGCACAAAACTGCATGCAGTCAGGATTCATTCAATAAATACTTTGAGTCCATTTTTTTTATGTTACAGTGCTACAGTTTTGGAGTGCCTTGGAACCATATAGAATGTACCTAGATTTACATCGAATGTACAGCACAGAAACAGGCCATTTAACAGAAAGGATGTGCCAAGGATAAGGATAATGTTGTAAAGGTGTAAGTAAGCAGTCTTTGTGGTAGAGCAAATATGGGATCTGAAACTAAGCTTAAGTTTGAACAGGGTGCCAAGGCAGCAGATGGTCTGGTTGAGAAAGAAAGATTTGCATTTATGTAGCGCCTTTCGTAACCTCAGGACATTCCAAAGCACTTTACAGCCAATTAAGTACTTTTGAAGTGTAGTCACTGTTGTAATGTAGGAAACACAGCAGTCAATTTGTGCACAGCAAGGTCCCACATACAGTAATGTGATAATGACCAGATATTATTTTAGTGATGTTGGTTGAGGGATAATGGCCAGGACCCTGGGGAGAACACTCCTGCCCTTCTTCAAAATAGTGCCAAGGGATCTTTTACATCTCCTGAGAGGGCAGATAGGGTCTCAGTTCAATGTTTTATCCGAAAGATGACACCTCCGACAGTGCAGCGCTCCCTCAGGACTGCACTGAAGCCTAGATTTTGTGCTGAAGTCTCTGGAGTGGGACTTGAACCCACAACCTTCTGACTCAAAGATGGAGTGCTACCACTGAGCCACGGCTAATACATGTGAGACAGTGGCTGGGGAGGGGAAAGAAATCAGTGGCAAGGGAACGGAGATTGTGGCAGGAGATGAAAACCATATCCTCTAAACTTTTGCACAAAAAATGGATTTATAATATATCGTGTACAAGTTATTTCCCAATTGCTGGTTTTAAAAAGGAACACTCAAACTACAGCAGTAGCCATGGGGCAATGACATACACCATCAGATTACATGTCTATACCTATTATTACCTTTCACCTCTGTCACTCCTCCTCTGCACCACCAATGCATAATGGAGAGAAAAGTAAAAAATATATTTTTTTGAAACGACACTGTCGATAGCTAGCAGTGGGTTTGAGGTAGTGATTCATCCTGGGGGTTCTGCTGATGTTTATAAACCACTCAAACTTCTCTAATGTGGTTTAGGACATTTTTCAAACTGTTTATGACTTAATTACTAGTTCACTGCCAGACATTTATCGTACCATAGTGTATAATAACCTTCAGTGAATCAAGTGAAAGCATGATCATCCAGAACTTACATATTCACTCAGGAGCTGCTGAGGGGTTTACACTTGAACTGCTAATCTATTCTTAATCTTCCAGATGCTGATTGATCTACTGTGTATTTGCAGCATTTTCTGATTCTACACCGAAGGAATTGTAGTTATCCTGCTCCTTCAGTGTCAACATCATAACTGATTGCAACAGGAATGTTTGGCGTTGGAGGTGGCCATGTATTTTTTAGCTGTGGCAGCTTGCACCTGCTCCTTACAGGGTAAGAGTGGAGGGAAGACAATGTGAATCAAGAACTACATTACAAGAGGGTGAATAATTTGTAGCTCGTTTGATGGTAAAAATTGCACAAACTTCACTGTCCTGCTTTACGACGTGATCCAAAAATGATCAGTCGACAGTTTTCCATAAGGTTCATAGACATCAGTTCCTGTTGATGTGTTCTGCAGTACAACAGGCACTCCCACAGGGTTACTTCAACTTGTGGCCTAGATGTTGGTTAACATCGCGCCCATTTTACAGGCGTAAAACGGGTGCCAAGTTGTCCAATATGACAGGCGGCGTGTGCACACGCATTCAGCATGAGTCTACGAACCCTTCATCAGCAATTCAATGGAACACCGTTGCCCTGTTTGACTGACTCTGGAGAAAAACCATGTCTTGATGCCGGATTCTGTACTGGCTAATGCCATGCACACCAGTGAACTTTGTGAGGCTAGCCTAGTCCATGGCAAAGTCCACTCTCTGCAGAGTTGAGGAGAAGTGAGCGGGCTGTCAGTCCTCTACAAGTTTGTGACTGCAATAGCACCACAACAGCTGCTGTCACATAAGCCAGACCTTTGTGTTTTTTGTCGGGAACAGGCAAGAGCTGCTGCAGTTGTATATCAACAGCTCATGTCAATTCAAAGAGCCTGGAATTGTCCCTTTAGATTACAAAATTGCAAATGTAACTCTTCTATTTAAGAAAGGTGAGAGAGAGAAACCAGGAAATTATGGATCTGTTAGTCCAAATTTCTGTTGTGGGGAAGTTTTTGGAATGTATAATTAAGGACAGAGTGACCTGAGCATTTAGGGAAAATTGAGCTGATTAGAGAGAGCCAACATGGATTTGTAAAGGGTAGATCATGTCTAACAAAACTAATTGAATTTTTTAGAGGAAGTAACTAAAGTAGTAGGCAGGGGAATGTCTATGGATGTAATTCATATGGACTTCCAGAGGTATTCAATAAGGTTCCACATAAGAGACTGTTGCTAAAATTAAAGCTCATTAAATTGAAGAGAAATTATTGACCTGGTTAGGAAATTGGTTAGGTGGTAGAAGACTGAGAGTAGGGATAATGGGTATATACTCGAATTGGAAGAAAGTGACTAGATTGGTGGCATTATAAGTAGTGTAGTCGGAAGCCTAAAATTACAAAGAGACATTGATAGATTAAGTGAGTGGGCAAACCTGTGGCAGATGGATTTTAACGCAAGTAAGTGTGAGGTCATCCATTTTGGACCAAAGAAGAGTAGATCTGAGTAACTTTTAAATGGTGAAAAGCTAGGAACAAAAATATTTAAGGGTCCATGTATACAGATCACTAAAATGTAGTAACCAGGTACAAAATTAATCAAAAAAGCTAATGGAATGTTAGTCTTTATAACCAGAGGACTGGAATATAAAGGGGAGGAAGTTTTGCTACAGTTATACAAATCCCTGGTTAGTCCACATCTGGAGTACTGTGTACAGTTCTAGGCACCGCACCTTAGAAAGGATAAATTGGTCTTGGAAGGAGTGCAGCACAGATTCACCAGAATGTTACCAGGGCTCCAAGGGTTAGAGTATGAGGAGAGATTACATAAACTAGGCTTGTATTCCCTGGAATATGGGAGATTAAGGGGTGTTTTGATGGAGGTTTTTAGGATTTTGAAAGGAGTTGATAGGGTAGATAGAGAGAAACTTTTTCCACTGGTGGGGGAGACTAGCACAAGGGGACATAACCTTAAAATCAGAGCCAGGCCATTCAGGAGAGAAGTTAGGAAACATTTCTTCACGCAAAGGGTGGTTGAAGTGTGGAACTCTCTCCCACAAAAAGCAGTAGATCCTAGCTCAATTAATAATTTTAAATCAGAGTTCGATAGATTTTTGCTCGCCAGGGGCATTAAGGGATATGGAGCCAAGGTGGGTGGATGGAGTTAGGATACAGACCAGCCATGATCTCATTGAATGGCGAAACAGGCTCGAGAGGCTGAATGGCCTACTCCTGTTCCTATGATCCTATGTTCCTATGTCTGTGCGGAATACCGGGCAACAGAACTTCACACCTCACTTCTCCAGCATGCGGCACTCCCTTGTGGTGTCATCACCTGGGGCTCTGGAGTAAAGTGCTCCCGGGGCAGAGCTTCACACAATGGGAGCGCATATCAGGAATTCTGGCAGAGAGGTCAGCACTCTCAATTTGCTGCCTTCATGAGTTTTCATTGCCCACCAGCTGTGTATTCTGGAAATTTGGCCGCCTGTTACACACAAACGTCTGACTGCTAATCTTAAGAACATAAGAACATAAGAAATAGGAGCAGGAGTAGGCCAATCAGCCCCTCGAGCCTGCTCTGCCATTCAATAAGATCATGGCTGATCTGATCCTAACCTCAAATCTAAATTCATGTCCAATTTCCTGCCCACTCCCCGTAACCCCTAATTCCCTTTACTTCTAGGAAACTGTCGATTTCTGTTTTAAATTTATTTAATGATGTAGCTTCCACAGCTTCCTGGGGCAGCAAATTCCACAGACCTACTACCCTCTGAGTGAAGAAGTTTCTCCTCATCTCAGTTTTGAAAGAGCAGCCCCTTATTCTAAGATTATGCCCCCTAGTTCTAGTTTCACCCATCCTTGGGAACATCCTTACCGCATCCACCCGATCAAGCCCCTTCACAATCTTATATGTTTCAATAAGATCGCCTCTCATTCTTCTGAACTCCAATGAGTAGAGTCCCAATCTACTCAACCTCTCCTCATATGTCCACCCCCTCATCCCCGGGATTAATGCCCAAATTTCCAGTTTGCACTACCAGTGGACAAGTCTTCCAGCCAGTAGCGTGGCCAAGTAATATTGGCTGAGAAACTTGACTTACGCCCAAAAACGGGTGCAAAGTCAGTGGAAGGGTGGCTCCCCACATCAGTCCGTGCCAGATTAAGACCCGAGAAAGATCAGGCTTTGGGCTTCATTTAAATGCTAACAGCAAAGTTGCGGGCACCAAACGGTGTGGTCTGAGAGGGAAGATGATGCCGGGAAGAACCTAGAAAGTGTCAGCAGTGAGGCAGAGTTTTTTGTGGGCCCTGCTGCTCCTGGGTCCGCAATGATAGGAAAGGCGATTTAAGCCTTGCCCGCCCGGCAGAAACCAAGTGGGTGGGCAGTTAAAATCGCACGTGGGATTTTAACCTTTGATGGCCGGAAAATCTTCGGCCAGCAGGCGCATGAGTGGAAAATCCCTGCAGTGATCTTTTTCTTTTGGCTAATATAATGATCTTTATGCTTCAGTTAGTTGTCTGAATAACAATCTCTAACGCCTCGAAATAGGCAACGGAAGAATCATTTCAGAATCATTCTGCGTGAAGCAAGCTCCACAGCAGCCTGGTCACATCTAGGTTAAAGCTATTAGGCATCTTACAGAACTGCATGCTCGAATATCATGGGGCCTGAATGATGTAATTTAGCTAGAAAAGGAAACTGATGTAATACATAATTCCAGAGAGAATCACATGCCTCGATTCTGCTGCACAAAAATGTTTTTCAGAGTAGACGTCAATTAAATCAAGCGACTGAGGTTAATTGTTCATGAATTTGTTGACCACAAAATGGCAACGCTTAAAAGAAATCACGATTTGAAATAAAAAGAAAGATCTGCTAATGCAGGAAATAGAAGCAAAATTCCAGAAGCACGCAGCAGGTCTGTTGGGACGTGTAAGGAGAAAAAATGAATTAATGTTCTGAGTGCACACCCCGGGGTCGATTTTGACTTTTGGATAGCCAACTGGCGGAGCGTGATGGCCGATTGTCACGGCGAAGAGGCGGCTGCCATTTTGAGACACCGGCCTCATTAACATCAGGCCAGCGAGCTGCGGGGGGGGGGGCCAAATGGGCCTCCCAATATCGGGCTGCTTCAGCCGCCAACAAGGTGAGTGCAGGGGGGTGGGAGGGGGCGGGGGCCAAGGGCGGCAGCCAGATTAATTTTGTTGGGCCTGGAGGAGAACCGTTGCCTGATTTATATATTAAAAGGGGGCTACCGCCTGAGACAGGCAGGCACTTGGGGCCACAACGCTAGGCCCCTTTTCAAGATATTTTCATCGCTGTTAATGGGCTGGTGAGGCTACCAACTCCATTTTGAAGCCATTACTGCAATAGAATGAAAACGGGAACCACTCCATGGCCCCCCGCCCGCCCGCCCCCTGCTTTGTCAGAAATGAGCCAGACAGAAACAGCCTCAGTTCTGATAAAGGAGCGGTAATTTTCCTACACCATTCCTCTTCGGGAATCCTCACCCAACGACGCATATCAGAAATTCTGCCTGCAATTTTACAGCTGTTATTTTAAATGGTTAAATGATTTTAATCATGGGCAGTGCCTGCCTGAATTTCCAGTGCAGGCTCCCGGCAGCCAAAGCTCCTGCCAGTAAATGTCAGAAAATGATACATATTTGAAAAAAAGAAAAAAATTGCAGGGATATGGAGCAAGAATAGGCTAGTGGGACTAATTGGATAGCTCTTTCAAAGAGCCGGCACAGGCACGATGGGCAGAATGGCCTCCTTCTATATTCTATGATTCTATGATCCTAAAGATTTCTATCTGTCTTTTCCATTTTTAAATGCTGAGGGATCTGCTGCATATTTCCTGAATTTTCTGTTTAATGTCACTTTTGGCAACTTCGGTATGTACTGGGTGATGGTTAGAATCAGAATTTTAACATCAATTCTCTCTCAGTGTATTTTGTTACTTGTTAGTAAATAGCTCTAACGGTCTGGTAAGTTTCTCTGAATTATTTACTAAGTCTGTCTGCAGGCTTAGCAGACCTGAAACAAAGAACAATTTTTGACTGAAGCTGAGGGACACCATTTGTGTTTTGATTTTATAGCTTGAAAAATTCAACCAAAACAAGTCAATATTTCAGCCTATTTCGAGGTTGCTACATTTTGAATCGAGGAGCTATATTTTTGACAAAAAAACCTCAAAAGAACCAGAGGGGAGCTTCGGGAAATGTTTTTACACAGCAAGTTGTAATGATCTGGAATGCACTGTCTGAAAGGGTGGTGGAAGCAGATTCAATAGTACCTTTCAAAAGGGAATTGGATATGGGGAAAGAGTTGGGGAATGGGGCTAATTGGATAGCTCTTTCAAAGAGCCGGCACAGGCACGATGGGCCAACTGGCCTCCTTCTGTGCTGTTTCATTCTATGATTTGACATACCATGAATATTATTGAATGCTTCAATACTGGAACATTTTCCATTACAGAGTCAAAGGCCTTGAAATAACGTAAAATAAATGGGTGTTAACACCTCTGTTGAAACAATGGGCAAAGAAATGATATACAAAAGTGTTAAGCATTTGTATGCTAATATTCTTAGATTGTAATTTCAAGGCCAAAGGCCCTAAAATAAAGGGGCACCATCTTTGTGAAAATATATATGGCAAGCAATTTTTTTTGGATGGGAGGGGAGGAGTATCACAAGAGTCATGTGCCATATCTATGAAGGTGATGTTATGTATCAGGGATAAGATGATGTGTTTTGACACACTCTAAGCCAACACAAGGATTTGCCAAATACTTTTCTATGAAGATATTCATGTCAGTCATGAACTTTAAGTTATGTCACACACAGTGTCACGGACCAGCAGGACACGGGGTTATAGACGATTCTCCACCGGGTAGGTTTCTAATTTGTTAGATAAATGAAAATTAATTCACCTGAATTTTACCTCTTTAGTAATGCTATTTTATTGATTTTGAAGATAGATAAGTAACACGTACAAATATTCCAAGCACACACACAATATGCAAGAAGGCCTGTGACAAAAAAAATTAATTAAACGGCATCTTCACTACAACTCCGAACCCCGCACGAAGAATGCACCAGAAACAGAGCCCGCCAACCAGACTTACATTCGCTTTCCAGGAGAGGTTCCCCCTCCTCACCCTGAGGTTAATAGAGGCCTTCTTTGCATCCCAACTGAGCACAGGTTGTGAATTTATCAAGTGAACCATTGGGACCATAATTGTGTTTAAGTTTTAGTTTATAAGGCATGTAGTACCCCCCTCACCAGTGCACAGCATCCCAGATATGCCCCCATGAGTTTCATTTTAATGAACGAGAAACCACGGAGGCCACAAGTCAGACATGTGTCTTTATTCCCAATCTGTGTTCCCAGACAATGAAGCTCTGAGCCAGAGTCACTGAACGCAGAAATTTCTCTCTCTATTTTTTTTTAGCCTGCTTTATTTTTCACCTTTAGAGCTCGCTGGCACTCCCTGCCAGGAGGGTAGGATAATCCGGTGTCTGAAGTTTTCAATGGTTGCCTTCAGTAATGCTCTGTGACTTCAAGTGAAAAGGACTCCTGTGGGGTTAGACTGATACTGACAACCTTTCCTTTCCCTTGAGATAGATCACAGCTGATACCAAGCATTTAGAAGTCTAGCCAGAAAATGATATGCCAAGGAAATCAACTAATCAAGGTCGCGTCTTACTACTGCAAGCGTGAGGTATGATAGATATTCTGGAAATTTGTTTTTGAGAAAGGGTGTGAGGAACTTTTCAGAATTTTCCCTCAGAGATTAAATGGGTTGGATACAGTGCACGATAAACTGAACTGTACATGATCTGTGAAAAGAATGGGCTTAATGGACCAATAGGAGTCTTCTCATTTCATGCTTTCTTAAAGTCTTAAGGGCTGAGGCCACTTGCTCATTGGTAGCATTGAGTTGAAGGTCTGGATTCTCTGAATTACTGTCCAATCTAGACTAAAACGTGTCTCTTAAAGACTAACACCTCATATCTGCCGCAAAAATTAAGAAAAGACATACTTAAGAAAAGACATACTTGCTCTCGAGGCAGTACAAAGAAGGTTCACTCGGTTAATCCCGGGGATGAGGGGGAGGACATATGAGGAGAGGTTGAGTAGATTGGGACTCTACACATTGGAGTTCAGAAGAATGAGAGGCGATCTTATTGAAACATATAAGATTGTGAAGGGGCTTGATCGGGTGGATGCGGTAAGGATGTTCCCAAGGATGGGTGAAACTAGAACTAGGGGGCATAATCTTAGAATAAGGGGCTGCTCTTTCAAAACTGAGATGAGGAGAAACTTCTTCACTCAGAGGGTGGTAGGTCTGTGGAATTTGCTGCCCCAGGAAGCTGTGGAAGCTACATCATTAAATGAATTTAAAACAGAAATAGACAGTTTCCTAGAAGTAAAGGGAATTAGGGGTTACGGGGAGCGGGCAGGAAATTGGACATGAATTTAGATTTGAGGTTAGGATCAGATCAGCCATGATCTTATTGAATGGCGGAGCAGGCTCGAGGGGCCAATTGGCCTACTCCTGCTCCTATTTCTTATGTTCTTATGTAAAAAAACTGCACCTTTATCTCTCTGCAAAAAAGCCCCTTTAGAGCCTGCTTCCCCTCATTTAAATAGGGTAAAGGGGGGCGTAGCTAACCCTTCACCTCATTCTCCTCCATTTCTGCTCCAAACTGCCCCAAATAATTACCAGCACTATATCAATGGTAGTGAGAGCTGCTTGAAGAACTTAAGAACATAAGAAGTAGGAGGATGGTGTTTCTCTATTTGCGTAACAATCTTTGGGAGTTGAGCCAGGATACTTGCTACTACTTTTACTCAGCTGTGCTCAAAGTACTGATTTACACCCTAGACATGGGAACACCTTTATTTTGATGCTACAAAGAGGAGGGGGATGAAGATATCTAAGAGGTTAGGTTGGAGGTTCTTAAAGTCAGGTATCACCGAAGGTATCTCTTCCCTACACGTAGACACACTTACCAGGGTCTACAGACCAAAAAGGTCTTACTTAGACATCCACCCTGCATGTGGTGTGTACACAAGAAGGAGAGGAAGTGGAACAGGACAGCCAGCATCCAGAGCAGGAAGAGCACAGAACTTTCAATAAATATAAGCTGACTTACCAAATAAAGTTACTTCACACCATCTGTTCTCTCCCCTCCCCACCCCCACACACACATACATACACACACAATGTCCTCACTATCAAAGATTTCTGCCTTCATAAGACAGAAGTTTGCATTTCCCCTGCCATCATGCAACTCCCAACACCATTCACATAAAATTAGCTCACAACTCTATGTGATCAAGCTATCTTTACTTTAAGCAACAATATTCAACACGAAATGCCAACAAAATCCATTTTCCCTTTCTTCAACTACTTCTTAACACTGTCATTGCCCTTTGTGCCAGTTATCACACATACTTTAATTCCTAATCTACTACTCCTACGACGAGCTACCTACGTGAGGTGAGATTGAGCAGTGGAAGGCTGGGATGGTTCCCTGGATCTTTAGAGACCTCAGGTGTCTCTCATCTCAGGATGACTGCTACCCCAGAGGGAGCAGCTTCCAGCAGCCTAGTGCTTGCAGTAGCAAGGGATGCTGAGCCAATGTCTGAAGCTCCCTCATGAGAAGGCATTGGGGGAGGCGGTGATGAAGCAGGTACATTGCCACTCTCCTGAGGGACATCTGCACCCACCCATGCAGCCCCCAGTCCTTGGCACAGGCTCAGAGGTGCTACTGATCAGTGTCATCACAGGCTGAATAGTCCCACTGAGGTCTTGGAAACCCTGTGCAAGTGTAATATTCATGCTGACCATCAAGGCATCCACGGAAGCATTAGTAGCTGCGACTCTGGAAGCCAATAATGTTCTTAGAAGCTCTTTCTGGCATCAGAAATCCGCCAGGCTGTCATAATCTCCAGGGTGAACAGAAGAACGTCAGACACATGAGTTAAACATTCATTTGATAAACCGACAGTCATTTCTAGGCCCTGGCTCTTAATTTGTAATTTACAGAAACAATTTCTTTTGGCTAACCCAGCACTGTGTTTATAGTTCAAGTATGTTTTCCAGATATTCGAACAATGTCTTTTTCTTTCATAACGATAATTAATTGTGCTTGCACATAAAAGGAGACTTGTTACCCACATATACCGATTCGTTGTTTGTGGCAGACAAACATTTCTGCTCTGTTGTATTCTTTAGCTTCAATTTTAGAAACTGATTTCGGAGTATTTCAAAACAGGAACTGCACTTTAGGAAGGTGTCAACCTTCTCAAGAACAAAAACATCATTTAGAGAAAAGGAGGTGCCCCATCAGTGTACTCGCAGGGTGGATATGAGGCAAAGCAGTACACACACTCGAAGGCAACATTCACAAGGTTATTTGTAGGTGAAGAAACAATCAGCATATCAGAACTTCCAACAATCTGACATTTCAGAACATCTTTCAGAGGAGAAGCTTTTGATAACGATCAAACTGGGCAGGGCTTGGGAACAGAATTGAGAGCTGAGCTTTGCAACAAAACATTCACCCATCATTATGCTTATTTTATCCTCTTTATATTTCTACTCATCCCTTTTTGACATTTGACATTTGACATACCTGCCGAGATTTCAGATTCAAAAAAGGAGTGTGAGGGATGGCTAGTGCAGAGCTTTGTACGATGGGAGTGCACATCAGGGAATTCGGGTGCTGAGACCAGTGCCCGAATCACAGCTGGGATGATTTTCCATCCAATTCCCAATAAGCTCTACTGTCATGCTAAATCATAACATTTATCTCAATGTACTAATGTTGTTGTAAACTTGGTGGGGAAATTTGCACCAAATACAATCGCGCCAGACATGTGCCAGGCAATGACCATCTCCAACAAGAGAGGGTCTAACCACCTCCCCTTGACATTCAACGGCATTACCATCTCCGAATCCTCCACAATCAACATCCTGGGGGTCACCATTGACCAGAAACTTAACTGGACCAGCCACATAAATACTGTGGCTACAAGAGCAGGTCAGAGGCTGGGTATTCTGCGGCGAGTGACTCACCTCCTGACTCCCCAAAGCCTTTCCACCATCTACAAGGCACAAGTCAGGAGTGTGATGGAATACTCTCCACTTGCCTGGATGAGTGCAGCTCCAACAACACTCAAGAAGCTCGACACCATCCAGGACAAAGCAGCCCGCTTGATTGGCACCCCATCTACCACCCTAAACATTCACACCCTTCACCACCGGCGCACTGTGGCTGCAGTGTGTACCATCCACAGGATGCACTGCAGCAACTCGCCAAGGCTTCTTCGACAGCACCTCCCAAACCCGTGACCTCTACTACCTAGAAGGACAAGAGCAGCAGGCACATGGGAGCAAGACCACCTGCACGTTCCCCTCCAAGTCACACACCATCCCGACTTGGAAATATATCGCCGTTCCTTCATTGTCACTGGGTCAAAATCCTGGAACTACCTTCCTAACAGCACTGTGGGAGAACCTTCACCACACGGACTGCAGCGGTTCAAGAAGGCGGCTCACCACCACCTTCTCAAGGGCAATTAGGGATGGATAATAAATGCTGGCCTCGCCAGCGACGCCCACATCCTACGAACGAATAAAAAAAAACTATTGCTAGTAAAAGTGTAAACCCTTTAGAAAGCTTTTAGGATTTTGCTAGCTGTAGCAATCGGAGAAACTGCAAAATTCCTGGGCTTTGATGATATAAAGCCTCCATTATCTGGTCAGGTATAGGTGAAATCCAAGGCAGGACCCAGTCTGACAGTGTAGCACTCCCTCAGTACTGCACTGAACTGTCAACCTGGATTGTGTACTCACGTACTGGAGTGGGGCTTGAACCCATGACCTTCTGACAATACAAGTAGAATATTTGATGTCAAATCTGGTGCCATTTTTGTGCTGTAGTCAATGGTCAATTATCTGCAGAGCAAATACTGCAATATTGGGCTCAAATTTCAAAGGGCAGCAGGATGGCAGCGGGGGGATCAATGGCAAACCCGGATAACAAAAACTTACCATTCCCCACGCGATCGGGAGTTAATTCATGCCCCTTAATGTGGCTTCCGGGTTTGCCGTCCGAAAGCTGCGCAGTGGGCGGATTGCGCACCCACATGACAGACTGTCGGCTGGAGCATCTGGATTTAAAGGGCCATTGTTCCAATGGATTTTGCTGGAGCAAAGACCAAAATGACACATTGGAGCAGCACAGGGGCAAGGCTGCTCCACTGGGTCTTGATGCCTCACCTCAGGTTCTACCGGCTAGGATGAGGAGGAGGGAACTGTTTTACCCGGCTGACAGGAGTAAGCGCCCTGCTTCTGCCACCAAGAAGGTCTGGCTCGAGGTGGCAGAGGAGGTCACCAGCAGCAACAACATCTGCTGCACTTGGGTCAAGCGCAGGAAGCGCGTCAAAGACCTAACTAGGTCAACAGAAGTAAGTATACTTCCTGATTCTCCTACATTTCATGGTGCACATAACCTCCCCCACCTCATTCTGCACTGCCAAGACTACTCCATCATATCACTCCTCACACCCAGTTAAGGCTCACCCTCAACTTACCTGCACTTCCTCAGCACTTCCTCACCTCCCCATTTGTGACCCCACCACTACCTCTCACCCCAATCCTGATCCAACGTGATGTCTCTGTCTGATACTCACCCTCTGATGCATCTCTTTCACGGTCAGCCTCACCCAAAGCAATGCATTCATCGGCTGACCACTTCACCATCACTCACTCACACGTCTGTTCTTTCTCCCCTTCTAGGAGGAGAGAGCGTAAAATGCACGCGAGAGGGCGAGGACCGGAGGGGGGCCACAACAAATAGTCGTCCTTACAGACGCAGAGGAGGAGGCGCTGGAGCTCAGCCGAACCCTCGAGTGCCTGTCCGTCGGGGACGGTGAGACTGGCACCCGACAAACGTCTGGTGACATAACTTTAACATTCATCACACACGATATGAATTGATGTTAACAATGCTTGGCATATTGAACACCTCAGTATGCTCATCGCAACATGACACATCTGTGATGATGCTTAATATTGCCTTCTGTTCTCGTACAGGCCCTTCAGCAACCGCAGTGATGGCAGAGGGCGATTCCTCAGAGGAGGTCCCGGCCTCTGAGGGTACACTATCACATCTTAGCGAGCCATCCACCAGCGCAGATACTCACACCTCGGTTGGTCCTAGTAGTAAGTTAGTTGGGTTGGCACCTGGTGTGTCAGCACACACACGTGAGCACGAGCAGACACTGGTGGCAGGGGCAGCTGCGGAGAGTCCGCGTCGGTGGGCGTACTCCTCTCCAGGCTCTGCTCAGCTGGACACAGATGCTGAACCCCGGGGGGCTATCCTTTAAAAGGAGAATGATCGAGGGGCAGCAGCACATTTACGAGGTACTGGAACAGGTGCCACGCCCACTCTCCACAATAGCGTAGAGGATGGAGGAGACCAACTCCTGTATTAATGGAATGTTGGCACGGGTACAGGAGCCAGAGTGCCCCACCCCCATCCTGATGGTGTCAGTTTGAGGGGGTGCAAAAAGTTGGTCAATTTGTGTAAACAGAACAATTCTGAGCGGAAACCAAGAATTCTCAGTCTAAACACAAAGATCTCCCAGTCAAAAGTTTGTCTGAGAGAACGGAGTGCCCTGCTGCAATAACTCACTTTTTATCCCATTCTGTCAAACAGGGATTTCAATGTCCAAATGGCTGCCGGCTAAAACACGTCTCCTTCAACATGGAGTGTTTCACACAGCACAGGAAACACGCTGAGGCAGAATGAAAATCCTTTCCCTGCCTCAATCACCATAAAATTAAGTAATTTAACAACTTTAACTATCTTAATGACTGCTTTAAATATCAGCCCACCGGCTTTAATTGCCGACGAGACTTCCGGATTGCAGAACCGCGCGCACACAGCTGCGAATCGCGGAAGTCGGCGGATTGGAGCCGGCTTCCTTACCCACTCGGGATTTTCCCGATTTTCGTTGCCCACCCCCACCACACCTGGATTTCTATTTGAAAATTGAGCCCATAGTGTCTGAGCAGTAAAGTGGGTCCAACGAAGGCATTCTAAATCCATGCTGCTGGTTCAGACACAGTAAAAACACTTAAATCAAAGCTCAGACCTGACTGAATTTAATGAAAATTGCAGATGAGATGAAAATTGATTGCCTGCCAAATTGAGGATCTTGTTTGTAAATGTGTTGACTATCTGATCTGGAAAGGAATGTGTGCTTTACTTGATTCCATCCTGTATGACGTTGTTTTCTGATATAGTTCTAGTACAGTGCTAGATGGATTTGATGGCTTTAACCTTGTTCAAATCAAACGGAACCACCAAACGAAATGTCAAGTTCCCACACACCACTGGCAGGCCAATTCATACTGGTCAACCCAAGACTAAAAAATACTCACTTTTTTTTTAGCAATTATGACCTTTGCCTTAGAGTGTGTAAATATGTCAGATAGGATGATTGAACTCCTTTCTTGTTGACCTTAAAATGGCTATTAATTCCCTTCCTGTGTGCTGATCTGAAGTTAACAGTAGTTTGTGCAAAATATTAATGGTAACCTTTAAAATTACGCTTCATTGCCTGATTAGCTAAACTTTGCACGTGTGAAAACGTATTGACCGCTGGCTGAATGTAATCTGGAGATATTACCATTTTACAATATGCCAAAGGCCAAACTCCTGAGAGGCTAATTTTAAGTTAAATTTCTGGGCGCTTTTGTGGCTACTTCTGTAGGCGAAGCATTAGAAGGCCTCCTAAAAAAACAAAGGCGGAATAGGGAAGCATCGAGACAAATGGGGAATGATAAGAGGGAGTCAATATTGCTTTATGGGAGAGAGGTCATGCCTGACAAATCTTCAAAGAAATAATGTAGACAAGGGGATCTCAGTGGATGTTACATAAGTTATTGAAGTGGATCGGGAATTGGCTGAACCAGAGGCTACATGTATCGGCATGGAAGGAGGTGACCTGCAGGGTACCTCAGGAAGCAGTGCTCAGGCTAGTATTGTGTGCAAGAGAAAGATTTGCATTTACATAGCACCTTTCACATTTTCAGGATGTCCTAAAGTACTTCACGGCTCATGAAATACTTACGTTATGATGTAAGCAAACGTAGCAGCCAATTTGCACACAACAAGGTCCCACAAACAGCAAATCAGATGAATCAACAGTTAACCTATTTTTGGTTTTATTCATTGAGCAGTGAAGCTTGGTCAGGACACCAAGGAACTCCCCTATTATCTTCAAATAGTGCCATGGGATCTTTTACACCCTCTCGGGATAAAAGGCCCAAGAACAGAGCGGGAGCAGAAGCCCGAGAGCAGGGATAAAAGGCCCGAGAGGAGAGTGACAGCGGAGGTCCGAGAGTAGGGATAAAAGGCCCGAGAGAAGAGCGACAGCAGAGGCCCAAGAGCAGGAATAAAAGGCCTGAGTGCGGAGAGGGAACGGAGGCCCGAGAGCGGGGATAAAGGCCCGAGAGCAGAGCGGGAGCGAGGCCCGAGAGCAGGGATAAATGTCCCGAGAAGAGAGTGGGGATAAAAGTCCCAAGAGGAGAACAGGGATAAAAGGCCCGAGAGGAGAGCGGGAATGGGGGCCTGAGAATGGGGCCTCTGAGCAGGGATAAAAGGCCCGAGAGGAGAGCGGGGATAAAAGGCCTGAGAGGAGAGCAGGAGTGGGGGCCTGAGAATGGGGCCTCTGAGCAGGGATAAAAGGCCCGAGAGGAGAGCGGGGATAAAAGGCCTGAGAGGAGAGCGGGAGTGGGGGCCTGAGAATGGGGCCTCTGAGCAGGGATAAAAGGCCCGAGAGGAGAGCGGGGAAAAAAGGCCCGAGGGAAGAGGGTAAACTGTCACTTGGAAAGACATGGTTTAATCAGGGATAGTCAGCATGGATTTGTTCAGGGAAGATCATGCCTTACAAATCTGATTAAATTCTTTGAGGAAGTGACAAGGAGGATTGATGAGGGTAGTGCAGTGGATGTTGTCTACATGGATTTTAGTAAGGCATTTGACAAGGTCCCACATGGCAGACTGGTCAGAAAGGTAAAAGCCCATGGGATACAGGGAAATGTGGCGAATTGGATCCAAAGTTGGCTCAGTAACAGGAATCAAAGGGTAAAAGTCGATGGATGTATTTGTGAATGGAAATCCGTTTCCAGTGGTGTGCCACAGGGCTCAGTGTTGGGTCCCTTGCTGTTTGTGGTATATATTAATGATTTGGACTTGAATGTAGGGGGCATGATTGGCAAATTTGCAGACAACACAAAAATTGGCCGTGTAGTTGATAGTTAAGAGGATAGCTGTAGACTCCAAGAAGATATCAATGGGTTGGTGGAGTGGGCAGAAAAGTGGCAAATGGAGTTCAACCCGGAGAAGTGTGAGGTAATGCACTTAGGGAGGGCAAACAGTAAAAGGGTATACACAGTAAACAGGAATATAATGAGAGGGGTAGAGGAAGTGAGAGACCTTGGAGTGCATGTGGACAGATCCCTGAAGGTGGCAATACATGTAAATATGGTTGTGAGGAAGGAATACAGAATCATGGAATGGAATCATGGAAGTTACAACATGGAAACAGGCCCTTCGGCCCAACATGTCCATGTCGCCCAGTTTATACCACTAAGCTAGTCCCAATTGCCTGCACTTGGCCCATATCCCTCGATACCCATCTTCCCCATGTAACTGTCCAAATGCTTTTTAAAAGACAAAATTGTACCCGCCTCTACTACTGCCTCTGGCAGCTCGTTCCAGACACTCACCACCCTTTGAGTGAAAAAATTGCCCCTCTGGATCCTTTTGTATCTCTCCCCTCTCACCTTAAATCTGTGCCCCCTCGTTATAGACTCCCTTACCTTTGGGAAAAGATTTTGACTATCGACCTTATCTATGCCCCTCATTATTTTATAGACTTCTATAAGATCACCCCTTAACCTCCTACTCTCCAGGGAATAAAGTCCCAGTCTGTCTAACCTCTCCCTGTAAGTCAAAAGAATGGTCTCCATTATTAGCCGAGGTACACAATACAAAAGCAGGGATGTAATGATGGAACTGTATAAAACGCTGGTAAGGCCACAGCTGGAGTATTGTGCGCAGTTCTGGTCACCACATTACAGGAAGGACGTAATTGCTCTGGAGAGAGTGCAGAGAAGATTTACAAGAATGTTGCCAGGGCTTGAAAATTGCAGCCAAGAAGAGAGATTGGATAGGCTGGGGTTGTTTTCCTTGGAGCAGAGGAGGCTGAGGAGAGGCTTGATTGAGGTGTACAAAATTATGAGGGGCCAAGATAAAGTAGACAGGAAGTACCTGTTTCCCCTAGCGGAGAGTTGAAGAACTAGAGGACATAGATTTAAGCTGATTGGCGGAAAGATTAGAGGGGACATGAGGAAAAACTTTTTTACCCAGAGGGAGGTGGGTGTATGGAATTCACTGCCCAAATTGGTGGTAGAGGCAGGGACCCTCAACTCTTTTAAAAAGTACCTGGACCTGCACCTAAAGTGCTGTAAGCTGCAGGGCTACAGACCGGGTGCTGGAAGGTGGGATTAGAATGGGCACCTGCTTGTTCTTCGAGCTGTGGCGGACACGATGGGCCGAATGGCCCCCTTCTGTGCTGTATCTTTTCTATAGTTCTATGAGAACAGGAACAGAGGTCCGAGAGCAGAGCGGAAGGGAGGCCCGAGAGCAGAGCAGGATGGGAGGCCTGAGAGGAGAGCGGGAATGGACGGACCCCAGAGGGGAGCAGGAACGGACGGACCCCAGAGGAGAGCGGGAACGGGCAGACCCCAGAGGAGAGCGGGAACGGGCGGACCCCAGAGGAGAGCGGGAACGGACGGACCCCAGAGGGGAGCGGGAACGGACGGACCCCAGAGGAGAGCGGGAACGGACGGACCCCAGAGGGGAGCGGGAACGGGCGGAACCCAGAGGAGAGCGGGAACGGACGGACCCCAGAGGGGAGCGGGAACGGACGGACCCCAGAGGAGAGTGGGAACGGATGGACCCCAGAGGGGAGCGGGAACTGACGGACCCCAGAGGAGAACGGGAGCGGACGGACCCCAGAGGAGAGCGGGAACGGACGGACCCCAGAGGGGAGCGGGAACGGACGGACCCCAGAGGAGAGCGGGAACGGGCGGAACCCAGAGGAGAGCGGGAACGGGCGGACCCCAGAGGGGAGCGGGAACGGATGGACCCCAGAGGGGAGTGGGAACGGGCGGACCCCAGAGGGGAGCGGGAACGGGCGGAACCCAGAGGAGAGCGGGAACGGACGGACCCCAGAGGGGAGCGGGAACGGGCGGACCCCAGAGGGGAGCGGGAACGGGCGGAACCCAGAGGAGAGCGGGAACGGACGGACCCCAGAGGGGAGTGGGAACGGGCGGACCCCAGAGGAGAGCGGGAACGGATGGACCCCAGAGTGGAGCGGGAACGGGCGGACCCCAGAGGGGAGCGGGAACGGACGGACCCCAGAGGGGAGCGGGAACGGACGGACCCCAGAGGATAGCGGGAACAGACGGACCCCAGAGGGGAGCGGGAACGGACGGACCCCAGAGGAGAGCGGGAACGGACGGACCCCAGAGGGGAGCGGGAACGGGCGGACCCCAGAGGGGAGTGGGAACGGATGGACCCCAGAGGGGAGCGGGAACGGGCAGACCCCAGAGGATAGCGGGAACAGACGGACCCCAGAGGGGAGCGGGAACGGACGGACCCCAGAGGAGAGCGGGAACGGACGGACCCCAGAGGGGAGCGGGAACGGGCGGACCCCAGAGGGGAGCGGGAATGGACGGACCCCAGAGGGGAGCGGGAACTGATGGACCCCAGAGGGGAGCGGGAACTGACGGACCCCAGAGGGGAGCGGGAACGGGCAGACCCCAGAGGGGAGCGGGAACGGGCGGACCCCAGAGGAGAGCGGGAACGGGCGGACCCCAGAGGGGAGCGGGAACTGATGGACCCCAGAGGGGAGCTGGAACGGACGGACCCCAGAGGGGAGCGGGAATGGACGGACCCCAGAGGGGAGCGGGAACTGATGGACCCCAGAGGGGAGCGGGAACGGGAAGACCCCAGAGGGGAGCGGGAATGGACGGACCCCAGAGGGGAGCGGGAACGGGCAGACCCCAGAGGGGAGCGGGAACGGATGGACCCCAGAGGAGAGCGGGAACGGACGGACCCCAGAGGGGAGCGGGAACGGGCGGACCCCAGAGGAGAGCGGGAACGGGCGGACCCCAGAGGGGAGCGGGAACGGACGCACCCCAGAGGGGAGCGGGAACGGACAGACCCCAGAGGGGAGCGGGAACGGACGGACCCCAGAGGATGGCGGGAACGGACGGACCCCAGAGGAGAACGGGAACGGACGGACCCCAGAGGAGAACGGGAACGGGCGGACCCCAGAGGGGAGCAAGAACGGACGGACCCCAGAGGGGAGCGGGAACGGACGGACCCCAGAGGGGAGCGGGAACGGGCGGACCCCAGAGGGGAGCGAGAACGGGCGGACCCCAGAGTGGAGCGGGAACGGGCGGACCCCAGAGGGGAGCGGGAACGGACGGACCCCAGAGGGGAGCGGGAACGGGCGGACCCCAGAGGGGAGCGGGAACGGGCGGACCCCAGAGGGGAGCGGGAACGGGCGGACCCCAGAGGGGAGCGGGAACGGGCGGACCCCAGAGGGGAGCGGGAACGGACGGACCCCAGAGGGGAGCGGGAACGGACGGACCCCAGAGGGGAGCGGGAACGGACGGACCCCAGAGAGGAGCGGGAAAGGACGGACCCCAGAGGGGAGCGGGAACGGACGGACCCCAGAGGGGAGCGGGAACGGACGGACCCCAGAGGGGAGCGGGAACGGACGGACCCCAGAGGGGAGCGGGAACGGACGGACCCCAGAGGGGAGCGGGAACGGACGGACCCCAGAGGGGAGCGGGAAAGGACGGACCCCAGAGGGGAGCGGGAACGGACGGACCCCAGAGGGGAGCGGGAACGGGCGGACCCCAGAGGGGAGCGGGAACGGGCGGACCCCAGAGGGGAGCGGGAACGGGCGGACCCCAGAGGGGAGCGGGAACGGGCGGACCCCAGAGGGGAGCGGGAACGGGCGGACCCCAGAGGGGAGCGGGAACGGGCGGACCCCAGAGGGGAGCGGGAACGGGCGGACCCCAGAGGGGAGCGGGAACGGACGGACCCCAGAGGGGAGCGGGAACGGACGGACCCCAGAGGGGAGCGGGAACGGACGGACCCCAGAGGGGAGCGGGAACGGGCGGACCCCAGAGGGGAGCGGGAACGGACGGACCCCAGAGGGGAGCGGGAACGGACGGACCCCAGAGGAGAGCGGGAACGGACGGACCCCAGAGGGGAGCGGGAACGGGCGGACCCCAGAGGGGAGCGGGAACGGACGGACCCCAGAGGGGAGCGGGAACGGACGGACCCCAGAGGGGAGCGGGAACGGATGGACCCCAGAGGGGAGCGGGAACGGACGGACCCCAGAGGGGAGCGGGAACGGACGGACCCCAGAGGGGAGCGGGAACGGACGGACCCCAGAGGGGAGCGGGAACGGGCGGACCCCAGAGGGGAGCGGGAACGGGCGGATCTCCTTCACTTACAGTTGAGACCAACTCACCACAAGCAGAAATTTGAAAGAGTGATGTCACAGGACAGCAGGTAGGTGATTGGTTGGTGAGTATTACCGTGTTTTGCTCTCTCAGTTAGGGCAGTGGGTTAAACTAAGAGCTGGGAAACTATAAATGTATTTTATTGTTATTAAATTAATAACTTAAACTAGATAAACTAATTAGATAATAAAACCAAAAATAACGAGTGAATAAAAACTGTAATTAATTAAATATATAAAACAAGGTCAGATAGAGATGGTAGGGCAGGTGGTGTGTTGTAACTGCAGTGTGTGGGAGTTGGTGGAGAGCAGCGAGATCCCAGGCAATCACATCCACAGTAAGTATCTGCAACTCGAGGAAGTTCATCTCAGAGTTGTTGAGCTGGAGTCCGAGCTGCAGACATTGCGATGCACCAGGGAGGGGGAGAGTTACCTGGACACCTTGATCCAGGAGGTAGTCACACCCCTTAGGTTACGTAGTAGTTTAGATTTGGTCAGTGGTCAGGGACAGCAGGATGTGACTGCAAGTCAAGCAGGTATGGGGACCCAGGATGTAATGATGGAGGAGACTCAGCCTTTGATCTTGTCGAACAGGTACGAGGTACTTGCTACCTGTGTGGATGAGGACAAAGACTGCAGGGAGGATGGGCAATTTGACCAAGGCTCCATGGTACAGGAGGCCATTCAAGTGGTGGGAGGGTAAAAAGGAATGTGGTAGTGGTAGACAGGGGGATAGATACTGTTCCCTGCAGCTGCAATTGGGAGTCCCGAAGGCTGTGTTGCCTGCCCGGTGCCAGGGTTAAGGACATCTCCTCACGGCTGGAAAAGAACTTGGAACATGAGGGGAAGGATTCAGTTGGCGTGGTCCACGTGGGAACCAATGACATAGGTAGAACTAGGAATAGGGTTCTGCTGAGACAGTTTGAGGACCTAGAGTCCTAATTAATAAGCAGAACCTGAAAGGTAATAATCTCTGGATTACTACCTGAGCCACGTGCAAATTGGCATAGGGACAAACAGATTAGATGGTTAAATGCATGGCTCAAAGAGTGGTGTGGGAGACAGGGGTTTTGATTCATGGGGCACCGGCACCAGTACTGGGGAAAGAGGGAGTTGTTCCGATGGGACGGGCTCCACTTAAACCGGGCTGGGACCAGTGTCCTGGCAAATCGAATAACTAGGGCGGTAGATAGGGCTTTAAACTAATAAGAGGGGGGCAAGAGTTCAGGTAAGGGTAAATTTATAAGTCTAAAGAGAAAAATCAAGGCTGTAGGGCAGAGTAGCGATTTGGGTAAAAACAAGCAGAGTGTGTCAGGAAGGGACAGAGGGTGTTAAATTGGGCCGTGTAGCGCCCATTGTTTTGCCGCTGCACGGCCTCTCCAACATCCAAGATGGCGTCTTGGATGCGATGCATGTTTCCTGCGTGATGTGCGCCAGACGCCATCTTGGTATAGGAGTTAGCACAAGTGCAGATAACGAATGCTGGAATCATGTAAAGTAGGGAGAAAATGGCATCAGTGGGTCTAGACCCGTCATGATTTTGAACACCTCTATCAAATATCCTCTCAACCTTCTCTGCTCTAAGGAGAACAACCCCAGCCTCTCCAGTCTATCCACATAACTGAAGTCCCTCATCCCTGGAACCATTCAAGTAAATCTTTTCTGTGTCCGAAGGCCTTCACATCCTTCCTAAAGTGTGGTGCCCAGAATGGGACACAACACTCCAGTTATGGCCGAACCAGTGTTTTATAAAGGTTCCATATAACTTCATGCTTTTGTACTAGCCTCTATTTGTAAAGCCCAAGATCCCGCATACTTTTTTAACCACTTTCTCTAACTGCCCTGCCACCTTCAATGACCTGTGCACATATACCCCCAGGTCTCTCTGTTCCTGCACCGCCTTTAAAATTATACCCTTTAGTTTATATTGCCTCTTCTTGTTCTTCCTACCAAAATGTATCACTTCGCACTTCTCTCCGTTAAATTTCATCTGCCACGTGTCTGTCCATGCCACCAGCCTGTCTATATTTTCTTGAAGTCTATCACTATCCTCCTCATTGTTCACTACACTTCCAAGTTTTGTGTCATCTGCAAATTTTGAAATTGTGCCCTGTACACCCTAGTCCAAGTCATTAATATATATCAAAAAAAGCAATGGTCCTAGTACTTACTCCTGGGAAACACCACTGTATACTTTCCACTAGTCCGAAAAAAAACCATTCACCACGACTCTCTGTTTCCTGTCAATTAGCCAATTTTGTATCCATGCTGCCACTGCCCCTTTTATTCCATGGGCTTCAACTTTGATGACAAGCCTATTATGCGGCACTTTATCAAACGCCTTTTGGAAGTCCATATACTCCACATCAACTGCATTGCCCTCATCAACCCTTTCTGTTACCTCATCAAAAAACTCTATAAGTTAGTTAAACACGATTTGCCTTTAACAAATCCGTGCTGGCTTTCCATCATTAATCCACCCTTGACCAAGTGACAATTAATTTTGTCCCAGATTATCGTTTCTAAAAGTTTCTTCGCCACCGAGGTTGAACTGTCTGGCCTGTTGTTGCTGGGTTTATCCTTACACCCTTTTTTGAACATGAGTGTAACATTTGCAATTCTCCACTCCTCTGGCACCACCCCCGTATCAAAGGATGTTTGGAAGATTATGGCCAGTATCTCCACAATTTACACCCTTACTTCCCTCAGCAACCTAGGATGCATCCCAACCGGACTGAGTGACTTAATGACTTTAAGTACAGCCAGCCTTTCTAGTAACACCCCTTTATCAGTTTTTAGCCCATCCAGTATCTCAACTATCTAATCTTTTACTGTGACTTTGGCAGCATCTTCTTCCTTGGTAAAGACAGAAGCTCACAAAATCAAGATGTAGAATTCTTAACTCTTGGGTGGAGCTAAGAAATAACAAGGGGCAGAAAACATTGGTGGGAGTAATTTAGAAGCCCCCTAACAGTATTTATAGTGTTGGACAGGGTACAAATCAGGAAATTAGAGGACCATGTAACAAGGGTATTGCAATATTCATGGGGGACTTTAATCTTCATATAGACTGGGTAAACCAAATTGGCAAAAGTAGTTTGGAGGATGAGTTCATGGAATGCATCTGAGACAGTTTTCTAGAGCAATATGTCGAGGAAGCAACTAGGGAACAGACTATTTTAGATCTAGTATTGTGTAATGAGACAGGATAAATTAGTAATCTTATAATAAAGGATCCTCTCGGGAACAGTGATCATAATGATAGAATATCATATTAAGTTTGAGAGTGATGTGGTTAAGTCCGAAACAAGGGTTTTAAATTTAAACAAGGCCAATTATGTAGGTAGTGGGGTGAGCTGGCTAAGGTAGATTGGGAAATTAGATTAAAATATATGACAGTAGATAAGCAATAGCGAACATTTAAAGAAATATTTCATAATTTCCAAGTGAATATACATATCCTTGAGGAATAAAAACTCCACAGGAAAAGTGATCCAACCGTGGCTAACTAGAGAAGTTAAGGATAGTATCAGATAATGTTGCCAAAAAGAATAGTAAGCCTGAGCATTGAGAGAGTTTTAAAAATCAGCAAAGGATAATCAAGAAATTGATAAAGAGGGAGAAAATTGAATTTGACAGTAAACTAGCAAGAAATATAAAAAAGATTGTAAGAATTTCTACAAGTATATAAAAAGGAAGAGAATAGTGAAAGTAAACATAGGTCCCTTAGAGGCAGAGACAGGAGAAATTATAATGGGGAATAAGGAAATGGCAGAGAAGTTAAACAAATATTTTATATCTGTCTTCACAGTAGAAGACACAAAAAACATTGGAAATAGTGGGGAACCAAGGAGGAACTAAAAGTAATTAAGATTAATAAAGAAAAAGCTTTAGAAAAATTAATGGGACAAATAGCCAATAAATCCCCTGGACCTGATGGCCTGCATCCTAGGGTTTTAAAAGAGTTGGCTACAGAGATAGTCGATGCATTGGTTTTGATCTTCCAGAATTCTCTAGATTCTAGAATGGTCCCCATGGATTGGAAGGTAGCAAATGTAACCCCACTATTCAAGAAAGGAGGGAGAGAGAAAACAGGGAACTATAGGCCAGTTAGCCTGACACCAGTAATAGGGAAAATGCTAGAATCTATTATTAAGAACGTAGTAACAGGACACTTAGAAAATCATAATATGATTAGGCAGAGTCAACACGGTTTTATGAAATGGAAATCGTGTTTGATAAATTGATTAGAGCTTTTTGAGGGTGTAACTAGTAGGGTAGATAAGGGGGAACCAGTGGATTTTCAAAAGGCATTTGATAAGGTGCCACAAAAGAGGTTGCTACACACGATTAGGGCTCATGGGATTGGGAGTAATATATTAGCATGGATAGAGGATTGGTTAACGGACAGAAAACAGAGAGTAGGAATAAATGGGTCATTTTTGGGTTGGCAGGTTGTAATTAGTGGGATGCTGCAGGGATCGGTGTTTGGGTCTCAGCTATTTACAATGTATTTTAATGACGTAGGTGAAGGGACCAAGTGTAATGCATCCAAGTTTGCTGACGATACAAAGCTAGGTGGGAAAGACAGCTGTGAGAAGGACACAAGGAGTCTGCAAAGGGATATCAACAGGTTAAATGAATGGGCAAGAAGGTGGCAGATGGAGTATAATGTGAGGAAATGTGAGGTTATTCATTTTGATAGGAAAAATAGAAAAACAGAATATTTTTTAAAAGGTGAAAAACTATTAAATATTGGTGTTCAGAGGGATTTGGGTGTCCTTGTACACGAAACACAGAAAGTTAACATGCAAGTACAGCAAGCAATTGGGAAGGCAAATGGTATGTTGGCCTTTATTGCAAGGGGTTGGAGTACAAGAGTAAGGAAGTCTTGCTGCAATTGTACAGGGCTTTGGTGAGATCACACCTGGAGTACTGTGCACAGTTTTGGTCTCCTTGCCTAAGGAGGGATATACTTGCTTTAGAGGTAGTGCAACCAAGGTTCAGTAGATTGATTCCTGGGATGAGAGGGTTGTCCTATGAGGAAAGATTGAGTACAATGGGCTGTATTCTCTGGAGTTTAGAAGAATGAGGTGATCTCATTGAAACATATAAGATTCGAAGAGGGCTTGACAGGGTAGATGCTGAGAGGAAATTTCCCCTGGTTGGAGAGTCTAGAACTAGGGAACATAATCTCAGGATAAGGGGTCAGACATTTAGGACTGAGATGAGGAGGAATTTCTTCACTCAGAGAGTCGTGAATATTTGGAATTCTCTACCCCAGAGGGCTGTGGATGTTCATTCATTCGGTATATTCAAGACTGAGATCGATAGATTTTTGGACTCTAAGGGAATCAAGGGATATGGAGATTGGGCAGGACAGCGGAGTTGAGGTCGAAGATCAGCCATGATCTTAATGAATGGCAGAGCAGGCTCGAGGGGCCGTATGGCCTACTCCTGCTCTTACTTCTTATGTTTTTATGTTTTTTTTTACCCACCCAAACAGACAGACAGGGCCTTGGTTTAACATCGCATCCAAAAGACAGCATCTTCAGCAATGCAGCACCCACTAAGTACCACACTGAATTGTCAGCCGAGATTATGTACTCAAGCCCTGGGGTGGGGCTTGAACCCACAACCTTCTTGATTCAGAAGTTACTGTACCAAGTTGACACAATGTACATAAATGATTCGGAAGTGGTGACAGAAACAAAGCTGTTTATTGGTGATACCAAACTGGGATGGGGGAGTGAATAATAAAGAAACAGGGATTTGGAAAGATTAGTAACTTGACTGACAAGTGGCAGATGTCATTTGATGTTGACCAATGCAAAGTGACGAGACTGGGAAGGGGAATAAGCAGTGAGATTATGAGAAGAACAGTAGTAATCTGAAAGATATGAGTGATCAGGACTACTCACAGATAATGAACTGAAATATTGAGCACAGTGTGTGGCAGCAGTAAAGAAATCAAACATGATCTTAGAGTGTATAGCCAAAGGGATAAAGCATAAGTCCAGGAAGTGATAATAAACCTACACATAGGGCTGGTCCATTTCTACCTGTAGTACTGAGCATAATCAAGGTCTCCATGAAGAATGAAAGAAAGAACTTGAATTTATATAGCGCATTTCACCAGCTCAGGACATCCCAAAGTGTTTACAGCCAGTGAAGTACGTTTGAAGTGTAATCACTGTGGTAATGTAGGAAACGTGGCAGCCAATTTACGCACAGCAAGGTCCCACAAACAGCAATGAGATAATGACCAGATAATCTGTTTTAGTGATGTTGGAGAGTGTGCAGGGTCCTGGATAGGGTATAGTGAGAGGCAACTAAATGAATACCTTGGATTAGAAACCTGAGCTATGAGGAGAAGGTACAGAAATTGACTCAAAAGAGGTCTTGTTGAGGTATTGAAGATTCTAAGGAGCAGCGATTAAACAAATCCTAATATATCTTACAAAACCATATCTTCTACAACAAGAGGACAAGTTCAAAGGAGGAAAGGTGAATAGACAGTTTAGCTTTAGCTACTTTGCATAGAGGATAATGAATACATGGAACTGCCTGGGGAGTGTTAATGGGGCAAACCTTTTAATATTATCAAAATTGTGTTTTTCTCAGTAATATCCTGTTTTTCATAGGAAGAGACATTGAAAATGTTGACCTTAAAAATTAGTGCTAATGCAGATCTGCTTCAATTATAAATATAGGGGCAGATTTTTCTATAGAATGTGTGTTGAAAGAAAACAAGTGATTTGAATCAAATTATCTGCCCAAGGCCAATAAAGATAACATTGTTTCTCCAGCAGATCTCTGTCATTTCATGCAGCCCTCATCATCCAGTTCTATTCAAAACAACAGCTTTCTCATTCTACCATAGAAGCAATGGGAGTGGTAACCTGATTACCAGGTAGTTCAGATATATGCTTAAGAACATAAGAAGTATGGAATAAGGAAAGGCCATTTAGCCCATTAAGGCTGCTCGCTCCAGCAATCAGTATATAATCCGCACCCTCATTAGAAGAATAGACATAGGCAAAACTTCCAAAAGATGAAACACTCCAATAATGCCTCTCTGACCCCCAAATGCAATTGATGAGAAGGAATTCCGGAATGTTACTCTAAAATTTCAAACAATGTAATACATTCCTGATCAGTGATATTCTGCTGATAGCAGCTCCACTAGAACGATACATTAAATTTAGCAATCTTGAGCTCCCTCTTCTCAGTCTAGATTATCATCATCTTCAAACTTGGATCGCATGCCCAATCAATCTTCTCCTCTTAAGTGAGAACAATTCCATCAGTTGGTCCTCAGCGCTAAGAGTTTTAAACCCTGGATTAATCCTTTGCACTCTTCCTCAAATCTTCTCTTGAGCCGTTAGAGGGCAGCATAGTGTGAAAGGTGGAGAGATTGTAGCGTTTAGTTTTAGCAGGGGTACCGTCCTGAAGTGCAATCAGCCTAAATTTATGCATGTGAGGTAAACCAGTCAGTGATTGCACTTAATTTTATAAAACTTTTAAAAGAAAATAGTTTGGTTCATCATGAGAATATGGGGAAGGGGTGGGGCGTGGGATGCTTGAAGCCCATGATGTATGGTACCTATGCAATTAGGTCCTAGATGCTGCATGTGGCTGGGTTGGCCACACATGTGGGAGGTGTCTCTGACTTCTTGCGTTCTAGCGCAAGATTTCTGATCTTGAGCAGCAGCTGATGGTACTCCATCCCATCCAGGATGCTGAAGGATTCTTGAAATACACGTTCCAGGAGCTGGTCACCAGAGGAAGAAGATTGAGTAGGAAGGAGTTCTCCTGAAAGTGTTGAATTGACAAACATGTATTCTGTACCAAATACATGTGACAATGATCAGAACTCAGAGGAGGGGCAACCATAAGGAAAACTATGAAACAGTGGAGCAATTGGATGCAAAAGAGGGGTGAAGTGAAGTGGATAAATGTAGTCTCTCTGTCTGTCTGTTGTGTTTCTGACCTGGGATAGGTCCTAACTCATCTCACACATAAGATTCTTGAGCCACTTACTAGGGAAGAATAGCTGAGGTAGTCTCCCATTGCCTTCTGCACGGTTTTTTAAAAGGTTTTTGTGTGGCCGGGAGGAGCAGGAGATCAGTATGTTTTTAGTCCAACAAGGAAAGAGGCAGCGCTGGATCCAGTCTCAGGAAATAAAATGGGGCAAGCAGAAAATCTTAGGGGAAGGGAACATCTAGGTAACAGGATATAAACAGAAAGAGAACAGGGAACAGTCAAAGATAACTAAAAAAATAAACAATTTCAATGAGATAAAAAGGGAACCAGCCCAGATGAACTAGAAAGAAAAATTGGCAAATAAAACAGAATGCAAATAATGGGAAATGTTCAAAGAGGAGATGATTAAGGATACAGACCGGATATATTCGCACAAGAAAGAGAGACACAAAATAAAATCAAGGAGAGTCAAGATGGTTTTATGAAGGGGAAATCGTGTTTGACAAATTTATTAAAGTTCTTTGAGGAAGTAATGAGCAGGGTGGATAAAAGGGATGTAGTGATGTAGTGTATTTGGATTTTCAAAAGGCATTCGATAAGGAGCCACATAAAAGGTTACTGCACAAGGTAAGAGCTCATGGTGTTGGGGGTAATATATTAGCATGGATAGAGGATTGGCTAACTAACAGAAAACAGAGAGTCGGGATACAGGGGTCATTTTCAGGATGGCAATCTGTAACTAGTGGGGTGCCGCAGGGATCAGTGCTGGGGCCTCAGCTATTTACAATCTATATCAGTGACTTGGATGAAGGAAGTGAGTGTACTGTGGCCAAATTTGCTGATGATACAAAGATAGGTGGAAAAGTAAGTTGTGAGGAGGACACAAAGGGCTCGATATTAGCAGGGCGGCGTGTTCTCAGCGGGGGGTCGACTGGGCGCGTGGGTAACGCGCCCGGTGAAATCAGGGTGCTCCGCACGCAATTACAGGATAATTGGAGCCACTTACCTGTGTTTCCGGGTTTCCCGCTGCTGATCTGCGCGGCGGGCAGACTGAGCATGTGCAGCAAGGTCTGTCTGCTGGAGGAGCTCTATTTAAAGGGGCAGTCCTCCATTGACTGATGCTGCAGAAAATAGGAAAAATTACAGCATGGAGCAGCCCAGGGGGAAGGCTGCTCCCAGGTTTAATGATGCCTCACACCAGGTATCATTGGATGGGGTGGGGAGGAGGGGGAGGACAGAGATCTTCCCCCCGGCGAGCGGGAGGAAGTGGCCTGCCTCTGCCACCAAGAAGGCCTAGCTCGAGGTGGCAGAGGAGGTCACCTGCACCACCAACATATCGCGCACCTGCACACAGTGCAGGAGACGCTTCAATCACCTAAGTAGGTCAGCCGAAGTGAGTACACTCATTCCCCTACACTCTGTCTGCCACATCACCGCCCCCACCCCACATCTCCTTCTGCACTGCCAACACTACTCTGTCACATCACCCCTCACACCCACTCAAACCTCATCCTCATCTTACCTGCACTTACTCACCTCGCCAGTACTCATCCCGCCACTACCACTCAACCCAATCCTCATACAATCTCATGGCTCTATCTCATACTCACCCTCTCATGCATCTCTTTCATGGTCAGCCTCACTCAACCTGCCACTACCTGTGCTGCAGCCACAGGGCATGCATCACATATGTGCAGTAGGAAGCGTAAGGCAAACGTGTCGTGAGCATGAAGGGGATGCACAAGGGTGTTTGAGGGTTTGTCATGGTGTTTACTTATATTTAATTTCTGATCAACTCACATAACATATTATATTGTCACTACTACTGCCACGTCTTTGCGAATCTTGTCTGGTTTGTGCAATAATGCCCTCTCCTGAGGATCACTATGAAGACCCACAACTGATGCCACCCATTGTGTCACTGCAGAGTGGGTGTAGGTGTATTTGCAGGGCTCTTTTGTGCAGACGACTGAGAGACGTCGGCGATGTCCCCGGTGGCACCCTGGAAGGATGCGAAGGAGAAGTTGTTGAGGGCAGTGGTGACTTTGATAGCGACAGGTAAAAAGATAGTGCTTGGGACAGCCAGGAGCAGCTCGGCATGAAGGAGGCTGCAGATGTCCATGACTACATGTCCATGGAAGCTGAGCCTCGGTCTGTAGACCCTGTGGCGAAGGTAGTGCCCTCTGCGAAGCATCTCTCTCTGTGGTTTCCCTCCCTCCTGCTGTGTAGGTGGATGTGTCACAGCACTGTGTTGTGGAGCGCCACGTGTCAGAGGTGGACGGCTTGGCCGGCGAGGCTGGTGATGCTGTTCGCCCTCCGAGGAGGTCATAACTGCAGCTATGGCGGCCCCCATCCGGAAGTTGTACATTTGAGGGGGTCGGCAAGGTAGGTAAATGTGTCTGGACACCGGGGTAAGTGTGCAAGTTTATGCATTTGATTGTTAGGAGGAGGGTGGTGGAGGCCAAACTTTGTCCAAAGTGACAGAGTGGCCTCCTGCAATGAGTGAGGGTCTCTCCACCAACCTGTCAAATGGACCTTTGCAGCTGCCACAGGCTGATGGCTGCAACACGTCCATTTCAACTAGGAGTGTTTCCCCCAGTACGGGAAACAGTCTCAGTTAATTGCAAAATCTGATCCCTGCTAAAATATCAGGTCAACAAGGTTTGTAAACAACCTGAAGTACCTGTTCAAGTACTTTAAGTGGTAAAGCCGGCGGGAGTCCCACATGCGGGGGCTGCGCATGTGAGCACGTCACTGGGGAGCCCAGAAATGGGGTGGGTTGGAGCCAGGCTCCGGACCCGCCCTGGGAATCCCGGATTTTCGCAAACCCCCCCGCCCGATCAGGTGCGAAAATAGAGCCCAAAGTGTCTGCAAAGGGATATAGACAGGTTAAGCGAGTGGGCAAAAATTTGGCAGATAGAATATAATGTGGGAAAATGTGTAGTCATCCACTTTGGTAGGAAGAATAAAAAAGCAAAATATTATATAAATGGAGAAAGACCACAGAATGCTGCAGTACAGAGGGATTTGAGTATTCTCGTACGTGAGGATACCCAAATCCCTCATTTTATTTTGAGTCTCTATTTCTTGTGCGAATATATCCGGCCTGTACCCTTAATCATCTCCTCTTTGAAAAAGTTAGCATACAGGTGCAGCAGGTAATTGGGAAGGCAAATGGAATATTGGCTTTTATTTCAAGGGGATGGGAGTATAAAAGCAGGGAAGTCTTGTTACAACTGTACAGGGTGCTGGTGAGACCACACCTAGAGTACTGCATACAGTTTTGGTCCCCTTATTTAAGGAAGGACATACTTGCATCGGAGGTGGTTCAGAGAAGGTTCACTAGGTTGATTCCGGGTATGGAAGGGTTTTCTTATGAGGAAAGATTGAGCAGGTTGGGCCTATACTCACTGGAGTTTAGAAGAATGAGAGGAGATCTTATCGAAACATATAAAATTCTGAGGGGGCTTGACAGGGTAAATGCTGAGAGGATGTTTCCTCTCACAGGGGAATCTAGAACCAGGGGGATAGTCTCAGATTAAGGGGTCGCCCATTTAAGACGGAGATGAGGAGAAATTTCTTCTCTCAGAGGTTGTCAACCTTTGGAATTCTTTGCCAAAAAGAGCGGTGGAGGCTGAATCATTGAATATATTCAAGGCTGAGTTAGACAAATTTTTGATTAGCAAGAGAGTCAAAGGATATGGGGAACAGGTGGGAAAGTGGAGTTGAGTTTGGAATCAGATCAGCCATGATCTCATAGAATGGCGGAGCAGGCTCGAAGGGCCAAATGGCCTGCTCCTGCTCCTATCTCTTATGTTCTTACGTAAAGGGGATGGAGCAGAATCCAGAGTTCCTAGTAGAGAAACTAAAATTAAAATGAAAAAGAGGCATATAACATATCTAGGACTAACAATACAAAAGAAAATCAAGCCGAACATGGAAAATGTATAGAAGGGAAACAAAAAAGAGATTAGAAAAGTTAAGAGAGGGTATGAAGAAAATCTGACAGCTACCAATGGAATTAGTAATGGATTTTATATGCACATGATAAAGTAAAAGAACAGTTAAAGAAAGGGTAGGGCGAATAGGGATGAAAAATGAAATCTTACATCTTATTATTGGAAATGAATTACTGACATGCTAAATGAATACTTTGCCTTCGTTTTCACAGAAGAGTGTTATGGTGGGAACGAAAGAGTGCAAGTGGTGCGGCAATTAGATAGGATAAGTATAGATAAGGAAGTTGTACGGAAAGAAATTGGTGGAACTCAAAGTGGAAAATGCATCGGGCTCTCAAAATTTGCAGATAACATAAAAATAGGGAGGGGGTCGTTTTGACTTTGGGCGATAGTGTAAAACAGGCGATATCGGATCGGCCACACGTTATATATCTCTCCCCATTTTCATTTCCATTGACTTCAATGTGGTGGTTAACTGCAAAGAGGACTGCAAGCAACTTCAGGAGGACGTAGACAGTAGATTGAGCAGATAGGTGGTTGAAATTTAATGAGGAGAAATGCCATTCAATGAGATCATGGCTGATCTATGACCTAACTCCATATACCTGCCTTAACCCCATATCCCTTAATACTTTTGGTTAACAAAAATCTATCAATTTCAGATTTAAAATTAACAATTGAGCTAGCATCAATTGCTGTTTGCGGAAGAGAGTTCCAAACTTCTACCACCCTTTGCGTGTAGAAGTGTTTCTTAACTTCACTCCTGAAAGTCCTGGCTCTAATTTTCAGGCTATGTCCCCTAATCCTAGACTCCCCAACCAGCGGAAATAGTTTCTCTTTGTCTACTTTATCAGTTCCCCTTAATATCTTGAAAACTTCTATCAAATCACCCCTTAATCTTCTAAATTCCAGGGAATACAACCCTAGTTTGTGTAATCTCTCCTCGTAATTTAACCCTTGGAGTCCAGGAATCATTCTAGTAAATCTATGCTGCAGTCCCTCCAAGGTCAATATATCCTCCCTAAGGTGCAGTGCCCAGAACTGAACACAGTACTCCAGGTGTGTCTAACCAGGGCTTTGTATAGCTGTAGCATAACTTCTACCCCCTTGTATTCTAGTCCTCCAGATATAAAGGCCAGCATTCCATTAGCCGTTTTGATTATTTTCTGTACCTGTCCGTGACATTTTAATGATCGATGTACATGGACCCCTCTTTGGACCTCCATTATTTTGAGCTTTTCACTATTTAGAAAGTACACTGATCTATTCTTTTTAGGTTCAAAGTGGATGACCTCACACTTGCCTACATTGAAATCCATTTGCCACAGTTTTGCCCATTCACTTAATCTATTAATATCTCTCTGAAATGTTATGCTTCCATCTACGCTGCTTACAATGCTGCCTATCTTTGTGACTGATGAAGTGTGTCAAATGATCTGACAACCAATTGGCACTGGAACATGAAAAATTCTTATTATATAATCAATAAGTCACTTTCCAATACTAGTTGCTGGTCATAACATCTTCATCAATATAGTTAACAAGTTTCAGAAATTTTCCATTGATTGACTGGGCCTTATTACCACAGAAATGGACACACCAACCATTATGGGAATGATATCTATTCTATTCCACTCCATCCCATTCCATCCCATTCTAGTCTATTCTATTCTGTTCTATCTATTTATGTCAGTGGTATATGATGCCATGAATTTCATCAGCGATATATGCATTAATTACTCTATTCAAATCAATGATTCATTTATCTTTTCCAATTTTGGACTAGTCAGGAGCTTTAAAGAAGAAAAATTAATTGATCTTTAGCTTCTATGAAATACATTAAACTGTAATGTGACCTCTGAGTGTCTGTGTTATGAATCTGTTTTTTATTCAACTTACTTACTGACAGCTAAGAGCACTTACAATACTCTTTAAAAAAAAGTTTATTGCTTCAGTAGCGAGGAAAGTTTAGCAAACATTTTACAACATTAAAGAAAATAGCCTGAGGTCAGTGGGATGCTGTTGGAGCCTACAAAGATTTTCTGACAAGTCATTCAGTTACAGGTCACAGTACATAGAGCCCATTTGAATGAATTGTGCCATGGTTAGTAAGATAAAAATTCACATCCATATTCATCAAACAGTGAGTCAACGATCTCAGCCATACCACCAGGGGATGCTGGACGCGTCCTCTGGATATAATAATTGAGAGTGGAGGTTAGGTCAGCCACTCTCACGCATCCTTGCTCGCTCAAGACATCCAGGGTGCAATGAAGAATAACTCATTTGATATCTGAGATTAAGCAACTGAGTTATGATGAAAGGCTGTAGAAGCTGGGAATGTTTACACTGGAGAAGAGAAGGCTCAGAGATAATCTTATTGAAGTATTGAAAAACCTGAAGGTTTTAGACAAAATAAATGTCAATATGTTTAACGTAGTCACAGATTCTACAAGAAGGCATCGCTTTAAACTTAGAAAAGGGAGGGTGAAAGAACAGTATAGATTTAACTACTTTACGTGAGAGTGATGAACGTATGGAATGGACTGCCACCGGACACAGTGAGGGCTGATTGTATCAGCAAATTCAAGAAAGAGTTGGATAACTACCTGGAGAAACATTTGATGGAGGGTTATGAGAGGTATTGTTGGATTTGATATTTCCTAGACACTGGGAGCAGCCAGGTAAACAACAATGGTCTTTCCCGGTCCTGTCTATTCCTATTTCTCCTACATTCATAAGACTGCAAACTTGGTTAGGAACCAATGCGCATACAAAGGAGATTTTAAAAAGAGGCTAAATACCTCTTATAGGTTAGGTATGTTACTAATGGGCAGGCTGGAATTGCATACCAAGTGTGCAAGTAAATACTTCATAATATCCTTTGTAAATATTTAATACAGATTTTACAATGTAAAAAGTAATAGGAGAACCAAAGAAATTGATTTGGCCAACTGATAATTAATAGGATTTTCTTCAATCCACACAATGAAAATAAGTATATAGCCAATAGGCAAGTAGTGATATGTAGATTTATTTACATTAATTAATCTGCATTTAATGCCAAATAATAATGGAGAAGGTTTTCTTCAACTATTGTTACTTTGAGAATGAAGTGACATTGAATATAAATTTTCACCCAGAGGGTGGTTGGAGTCTGGAACTCACTGCCTGAAAGGGTTGTGGAGGCAGGAACCCTCACAACATTCAAAAAGCATTTGGATGAGCACTTGAAATGCCATAGCATACAAGGCTACGGACCAAATGCTGGAATATGGGATTAGAGTAGACAGGGCTTGATGGCCGGCGCGGACACGATGGGCCGAAGGGCCTCTATCCGTGCTGTATGACTCTATGACTCTAAATTATGTACGTGGCCTCATTCATTATTATTGCTATAACGTAGTGGCTCAGAGCATCCAGCTATCATTTATTAAACATATTTTATTAAACATTTCTAAGCACTTGCTCGGCCATCCAAGTAGTATGAGTTTTTTGACTCTCAACCATGAGGGGGTTTCTGGGGCCTCCTGTCACCCCACCTTAATTAATTCATTTGAATGAGTTATTTCAGTTCCTGATGTAGCAGCAGGATAGACCACAATGAAGACACAAGACACTTCACCTTGACTTCATAACACAAATGATATTGTCCTGTTGAACCTCACTTCTCTCTGGCCAACTACAGGGTATTTCACTTTTCGGTAAATGGCGATTATATAGTTGGCATTCTGCATGGTTTGGGAGAAAATTGACGTAAAAAATGTTTAAAAAGTAGAGCCTCAGCTCCCCCTGGATCAAGGAAGAAAAAAATCAGCCCGGATTCTCACTACTCAACTCGAAAAATGTGATTTTATCATGAGGTTGGCTTGCCTGCGATGCCTCTGACAGTTGAACCACCAGATGTCCGCTGTCTAGGCTCACAGAATCACAGAAGGAGGCCATTTGGCTGATCGCTCCTCAGCCAGTCTTAGCTCTTCAATTAAAGCTGTCTACTTTAACCTCAGTTCCCTGCCCCTTTCCATGTATCCTTTTATATTCCTCCTTTTCAAGTATTTACACAATTCCCTTTCAAATCATGTTATAAGGGAAGATTTTCCTGGATCTGCTCCCAGGTGCACTGGATCATGTGAGCACGACGAATATTGGAAATTTGGGCAGGTTCCTTTCGAGGGGCTTGCTCTCACCTGACTGATTTTCCAATATTTGCTGCCCAGGCTATCAAGTGCACCCAAGCACCGACCCAGGGAAATCTCCCCTATACTCTCTGCCTCAATTGTGGTAAAGCATTCCCTGTTCTAATAACCCTCTTTGTAAAAACATTTCTTCTAACTTCCTTCTTTATTATTCTAGTGATAACGGGCCCGATGTTAGCAGGGCTGCGGGGTTTCGGCGGGGGGGCTATCGGGCGCGTGAGTAACGCGCCAGGCGAAGTCAGTCAGCTCCCCCGCGCGATCGTAGCATAATTGGATCCACTTACCGTGTCTTCCGGGTTCCCCACTGCTGATCTGCGCGTCGGGCGGGCTGCGCATGCGCAGTAAGATCTGTCAGCTGGAGGAGCTCTATTTAAAGGGGCAGTCCTCCACTGACAGATGCTGCAACAAACAGAAAAAATTACAGCATGGAGCAGCCCAGGGGGAAGGCTGCTCCCAGTCTAATGATGCGTCACTCCAGGTATCAATAGATGGGGTGAGGAGGAGGGGGAGGACAGAGATCTTCCCCCCGGCAGGCGGGAGGAAGTGGCCTGCCTCTGCCACCAGGAAGGCCTGGCTCTAGGTGGCAGAGGAGGTCACCAGCACCACCAACATATCGCCCACCTGCATACAGTGTAGGAGGCGCTCCAATGACCTCAGTAGGTCAGCCAAAGTGAGTACACTTACTCTTTCCCCTACACTCCGTCTGCCACATCACCGCCCCCACCCCACATCTCCTTCAGCACTGCCAACACTACTCTGTCACATCACCCCTCATACCCACTCAAACCTCATCCTCATCTTACCTGCACCTACTCACCTCGCCAGTACTCACCCCGCCACTACCACGCAACCCAATCCTCATACAATCTCATGGCTCTATCCCATACTCACCCTCTCGTGCATCTCCCTCACGGCCAGCCTCACTCAACCTGCCACTACCTGTGCTGCAGCCACAGGGCATGCATCACATATGTGCAGTAGGCAGCGTAAGGCAAACGTGTCGTGAGCATGAAGGGGATGCACAAGGGTGTTTGAGGGTTTGTCATGGTTGTTACTTATATTGAATTTCTGACCAACTCACATTACATATTATGTTGACACCACTACTGCCATGTCTTCGCGAATCCTGTCTGGTTTGTGCAATAATGCCCTCTCCTGAGGATCACTATGAGGACCCACAACTGATGCCACCCATTGTGTCACTGCAGAGTGGGTGTAGGTGTATTTGCAGGGCTCTTTTGTGCAGACGACTGAGAGACGTCGGCGATGTCCCCGGTGGCACCCTGGAAGGATGCGGAGGAGAAGTTGTTGAGGGCAGTGGTGACTTTGACAGCGACAGGTAAGAAGATGGTGCTCGGGCCAGCCAGGAGCAGCTCGGCATGAAGGAGGCTGCAGATGTCCACGACTACATGTCGAATGACTCTGAGCCTCCGTGTGCACTGCTGCTCAGAGAGGTCCAGGAAGCTGAGCCTCGGTCTGTGGACCCTGTGGCGAGGGTAGTGCCCTCTGCGACGCATCTGTCTCTGCGGTAGCCCTCCCTCCTGCTGTACAGGTGGATGTGTCACAGCACTCTGTTGTGGAGCTCCACGTGTCAGAGGTGGACGGCGTGGATGGCGAGGCTGGTGAGGCTGGTGATGCTGTTCGCCCTCCGAAGAGGTCATGACTGCAGCAACGGCGGCCCCCATCCAGAAGATGTACATCCGAGGGGGTCCGCAAGGTAGGTACATGTCTCCGGACCCCGGGGTAAGTGTGCAGGTTGGTGACTTTGACTGTCAGGAGGAGGGTGGTGGAGGCCAAACTTTGTCCCAAGTGACAGAGTGGCCTCCTGCAATGGGTGAGGGTCTCCCCCACCCCCACCTGTCAAATGGACCTTTGCAGCTGCCACAGGCTGACAGCTGCAACAGGTCCATTTGAACTCGGAGTGTTTCCCCCAGTGTGGGAAACAGTCCCAGTTTTCTATAAAATCCCACCCCTCCTCACATAATCCCTTAATCAGGTCAGTTAATGACCTGAACAGGCAAAATAAATACCTTCAAGTGGAACCCCGCTGGCTTTAATTGCCTGCGGGATTCCCACCAGCGGGGGCTGCGCGCGCACACCGGCGCGTCAGCGGGGAACCCGGAAGTGCGCGGGTTCGAGGCGGGCTCTGGTCCTGCTCCGGGATTTCCCGATTTTCGGGGCCTCCCCGCCAGGAACGCACCCGCTGGCGGGTGCTAAAATGCTGCCCAATGTGTGCAATACTGAGGGAGCACCGTCTTTCGGATGAGATGTTAAACTTACAAAATTTCAATAAACACACATAATATACTTGGGGCTCGAATTTAGCAGGCCTGCAGGTTCCCAGCGGGTGGTCCTCCGGGAGCGTGGTCAACACGCTCGGCGAAATTAGTGGGTTGCCCGCGCGATCGTAGCAGGCAACCCACTAATAGGAATCAATTACCTGCTCCTCCGGGGTCCACGGCGCTGGCCTGCGCGTCGGTCGGGCTGCGCATGCGCAGTACGATCTGTCAGCTGGAGGCTCTCGAGTTAAAGGGGCAGTCCTCCACTGACAGATGCTGCAACCAATGGAACAAATTGCAGCATGGAGCAGCCCAGGGGGAAGGCTGCTCCCAGTTTAATGATGCCTCACCCCAGGTATCATCAGATGGGGTGAGGAGGAGGGGGAGGACACAGATCTTCCCCCCGGCGGGCGGGAGGAAGCGGCCTGCCTCTGCCACCAAGAAGGCCTGGCTCGAGGTGGCAGAGGGGGTCACCTGCGCCACCAACATATGGCCCACCTGCATACAGTGCAGGAGGCGCTGCAATGACCGCAGTAGGTCAGCCGCAGTGAGAACACGAAGTCTTTCCCCTACACTCCGTCTGCCACAACACTGCCCCCACCCCACATCTCCTTCGGCACCGCCAACACTACTCTGTCACATCACCCTTCATACCCACTCAAACCCCATCCTCATCTTACCTCCACCTACTCACCTCGCCAGTACTCATCCTGCCACTAACACGCAACCCAATCCTCATACAATCTCATTGCTCCATCCCATACTCACCCTCTCGTGCATCTCCCTCACGGCCAGCCTCACTCAACCTGCCACCACCTGTGCTGCAGCCACAGGGCATGCATCACATATGTGCAGTAGGCAGCGTAAGGCAAACGTGTCGTGAGCATGAAGGGGGTGCACAAGGGTGTCTGAGGGTTTGTCATGGGTGTTACCCATATTGAATTTCAGAGCAACAAACAGCACACATTATATTGACACCACCACTGCCATGTCTCCGCGAATCCTGTCCGTTGTGTCCAATAATGCCCGCTCCTGGGTATCACTATGAGGACCCACCACTGATGCCACCCATCGTGTTACTGCAGAGTAGGTGCAGGTGTATTTGCAGGGCTTGTCCGCGCAGACGACTGAGAGACATCGGCGGTGTAGCCGGCTGCACCCTGGAAGGATGCGGAGGAGAAGGTGTGGAGGGCAGTGGTGACTTTGACAGCGACAGGTAAGCAGTTGGTGCTGGGGCCAGCCAGGCGCAGCTCGGCATGAAAGAGGCTGCAGATCTCCACGACTAGATGTCGAGCGAATCTGCGCCTCCCTGTGCACTGCTGCTCGGAGAGGTCCAGGGAGCTGCGCCTCGGTCTGTGGACCCTGTGGCGAGGGTAGTGCCCTCTGCGATGCGTCTCTCTCTGCGGTAGCCCTCCCTCCTGCTGTGCAGGTGGGCGTGCAACAACACCGTGTTGGGGGGATCCACGTCTCTGCGGCGGACGGCGTGGACTGCGAGGCTGCTGGGGCTGGTCATGCTCTTCGTCCTCCGAGGGTTTCCACACACCACCCAACTGGCAGGTGTTGGTCTGAGGGGTTGTGCAGGGTAGGTGGGTGGTTCCTCGGACTGGGGCTGCGGTTTCGTGTCGGTCTGTCCTCTGGCTTGGCGGGGGGTGGTGGGGGGCAGGGGTTGCCCTATGTGACGCGGTGGCCTCCTGCGTGGGTGAGGGCTCTCCCCCGTGGAGTGCACCTTGGCACCTGCCACAGGCTGCTGGCTGCAACACGCCTGGTTGGACAGAGACTGTTTCCCCCAGTGTGTGAAGCTCACTGCCTTGAACCTAAAATCCCACACTTCCTCTTTTGACAGCTGATTCAGCTCATTAACTGACCTCAACAAGCAAGGTAAGTACTCTCAAGTGGAACCCCGCTGGCTTTAATTGCCTGCGGGATTCCCACCAGCGGGGCTTGCGCGCGCAGCCCCGCACGTCAGCGCGGTACCCGGAAGTGGCCGGGATTTCGTCGCGATCCGGTCACGTGACCGGATATCGGGATTTTCCGGGCCCCCCCGCTGGAAACCCGCCGGAAACCCGACGCCAAAATCGAGCCCTTGGTCTTCCATTCATATAGAAATAGCAGCAAAGTTGAAAGAAAAAAATTGCATTGTCAAAAAGTCATGTTTTCACACATATGCATATATACATATACATATATATATATATATATATATATATAGAGAGAGAGAGAGAGAGCTTTTCACTTACTGTTCTATTTTGGAAGTGATTTTTCATGATTCTTTGAGAAAACTTGACTTTTTGACATTGCAATGTTTTTCTTTCAACTTTGCTGCTATTTCTATATGAATGGTAGGCCCTGTCTCTGCTTCGTTGTATGTACAAAATAAATGCTCTCATGCTGTCACAATCACACAGAATTATAGTATCATTTCTCTTATTCTTTCACAGTAGTCCTTTATTTCTCCTTCTTCTTTTTTATTTATTCTTTACTACTACTTCTTTCAATTCCAAATTGTTGATTTAATTAAAGGCTTTAAGCCATGCCTAAAGTTTTTACAGTTGCTTGTGGTTTAACGAAGACAATTTGCAGTTAAAGGAATTTGTTCCCATTGGTATTCTTTATCGAGTGTCTGAAATGAATGGAACATCAAAGGTTTGCCACCCACACAATGAGATCTTCTTTTAGCACTCATACACACTCTTGATGGTGTCATCAATCTGGCAGGAAGCAACAAAGCGATCAAACAATTGATAAAAAACTTTCTCCAATAGAGCCAGTACATGTTGCCTGCTGTGTGCAAGATGGATGGTTTTATCTCTATCGAGCCCTACGGTGCTAAAATGTCTGTGTTGTAATATTACCATCAACGTCTTTGTCAACTCTGTGAGTAATGCCAACTGATGAGGAAAGGATTCAAATTATACATCAGTATTTGAGGCAAAAAGGGTTATGTGCTGAGGGCATGACAACCCATTACAGGAGCTGTCTGCCTTGGCTCAGTGGTAGCACTCAGAAAGATGTGGGTTCAAGTCCCACTCCAGAGAATTGAGCAAATAATCTAAGCTGACACTTCAGTGCAGTACTGAGGTAGTGCTGCACTGTCAGAAATGCCGTCTTTTCGATGCGACGTTAAACTGAAGCCTTGTCTGCCCTCTCAGGTGACTGTAAAGGATCTCATGGCTCTATTTGTAGAAGAGGAGGGGAGTCTTCTTTTTGGAGTTCTTGTGGGCAATATTTATCCCTCAACCAACATCACTAAAACAGATGATCTGGTCATTGTCACATTGCTGTTTGTGGGACCTTGCTGTGTGCAAATTGGCTGCCGCGTCTCCCATGTTACAACAGTGACTACACTTCAAAAAAGTACTTCATTGGCTGTAAAGCGCTTTTGGTCATCCTGAGGTTGTGAAAGATGCTATATAAATGCATGTCTTTCTTTCTTTTTAACTGGGCCACCAGGCAGGAGGCCAAGGAGTTGCCATTTGCATCAATTAATGTCCTCATTAGTAATGAAATCAGGTCAGTGAAATTCTCTGAAGTATCACAAGTTTTGCTTGTCAAAAACATTTACTTTAAACAATTGCTTTACTTCTTGCCTGTGTTTAATTATCCTACAGTAAGCACAAATTGCTAGAGTATTGTACGCTGAAGTGCATGGTATAATCAGTGAGCTGAACTTTTGTGGTGCAAAAGGGTATACCAGCATTCGATATATTAATTTGTGTGAGAGAAAAAAGCTGAGGTGGCACAAAACAAACATGGGTTATATGAAATAGTATGTTTATGATTTTATTTTTATGAAGGCTGAAGTAAAGTTATTAAAGAAAAGTTGAACACATGGAGAGATGAGAGATTCCTTGAAATTGCTGGTATGAGATAAATCAAAATAAAAAAGATACAGCTATATGTGCACTGAGGAAAGTTTAACTATGTAGCTGGGTGTAAGAGAAAGGAACCATGCATAATGATTGTGTAAGAATATGGTTTAAAACCAAGCATGGTCAAATATCCCATCTCACATAGCTCGCATAAAGCTCCCCAGCATCTTAGCAAAAGGCCGGACGTTTGGGGTTTTGGGGTGGGGCGGGTGGGGGTTAATGGTGAAGTTATGTCTCAGTGTGTGTGTGAGCAAAGACAGTTTGTAAAAGACAGTGAATGCTGAAACTTCAGAACTATGGCCCATATCTAGATGCTATAACGTCAGAAGGGGGTCTACACCAAAACAAGAGATGTGGTTGCGAAGAAACCGACATTAGAGGGGCCGTGCAAGGCCGAATAGGTGGGCTGTACTCAGATAAGAAGGGCATTCTTCAAAGGAACAAACAGCTTGTAAACAGAGATGAAGGTTGAGGTCATTAGTTACATTCTTTACCCAGAAAGTGGTTAGAATGTGGAACTCACTACCACAAGGAGTAGTTGAGGTGACTAGCATAGATGTATTTAAGGGGAAGCTAGATAAACACATAAGAGAGAAAGGAACAGAAGGATATGCTGATAGGATTAGATAAAGTAGGGAGGGAGGAGGCTCGTGTGGAGCATAAACACCTGCATGGACCTGTTGGGCCGAATGACCTGTTTCTTGTGCTGTACATTCTATGTAATTCTATGTAAAAAACAGCCTACCTTGAGTTGCTAACGTGGTGTCAGCTCGGTGGAATGACTTACGACTAGGAGATAAGACTAGAGATGCTTACATACAGAATATAGCAGCCAAATAGTATAAAGATAGAGCATGCTCCCTCCCAAAAGTTACAGCTCCTGAGAGGATCGTTGGAAGGTCAATGCCCCAGGCCACGGAGGTCAGTTCTGATCAATCTGAGTCTGCAGGCAAACCAGATTATATTGATTGCTTGTCATTTAATGTAATCTGAAGATAGTTGTATTATAATCATAACTCTGTTGTAAGTCAATATATTGAAGCTTGTTGTTTAATAACCACTTGGGCTGGAATCACGCAGCAGTTATTTTTGAAGGATTAACAACCCTTTGTGGTGACAGTAACAAAGAAAATCCGCTAACGGATTGTAAGACATTTCTGCACAAGGATCAGAAGCAAAGTTTTTATGGTCTAATTTATTATTGGCGTCTTCAAATTGGAAAAATAGCCCTAGCGTTCTTTAATACCTGTATTCTAACTTGTAATTTAGTTAGTTTCCACGAAGCATAGCATGAAGCATTGAACTGTTTTCACCATATTTTTCACCCAGGGCCACAGACTCATTTGCATCTTTTTATGCATCAACTTCTGACATCCATACGATTGAGTGAAGATTGAAGACTGCACCTAATTGGTTGACTAAAAATGAACACTTCATTAGACATATGACGGTAGCAATTACTGTTGGTGATAATAGTGGACTAATGCTTAATGTAATTTCTTAGACATTCCTTTATTTTAAAAGAATAATTAATCCATTTATTTTAGGCAGGTTAATGCCTCTTAAGAATAGCATATATAGGAATGTTATATAAATGCTCCAAGTGTTCATTCACTCTTATTGGCATCAGTTATTTCTCCACTATAGTTGGCTAGTTGAAGTACAACTTCAACTCAGTATTGTAGATCTACATAGTACAACATACTGCAGAATTAGAAGGGTTTCTCTTATTTTAACATTAAGTTTAATCTAACAAACAAAAACAACACAAGAGACATAATCCATCAAGAGCAGTATTGTCTACTGCCATTACTGGTTAGACATCACATGAACTAAACCAGATGCTAATAAGAGCTAAAACTGCAATCATTCTTAATCCTTAACTAATCTTTTCTGATTGTTCTTACAAAGGATAACAATGCTGAGAGAAAATGGAAGATTTCTGGCTTTGCAATCATAATAATGCTAAGAATTACTGTATTATATATGGCACAATTCACCCACAATCATGGGACTCACTAGATTGATATAGCAATACTCAAAACTAACCAACTCAATCATTTTCAATCCTGGATTACGCAAAGATAATGCTATCAAACCAGGTGTCAAGTTCTACTTGAGGCTGATGCTAGTTTTAGCTTTGTGATCAGGTAGGTTCAGAATAAAACACAGGGCACAGCTTTCCCTATACGACCCCAAAAAGCTGCCTCAACTCCATACCCATTAGAGTAATGCCACCGAATGACATCGCCAATTCCTACACCATTGATCACCTACACTATTTATCACCAGCCTTCTCTGATGGATTTAGTCCAATTGATGCCAAATTATTGACAGTTTTATCCTGTCGCTTAACATCAATTGGATTGAGATTCACTTAACAACCAACAGATCCGATAAACTGCCATTCCATCTGTCAGAGATGGATTAAAGCCCTGATCCCAGAGAGAAAAGCACATTTTTTGTTACTAACTATGCCACCAATTTTCTGTTGCTTGTGAATCTTAGCTCTCAATAAGAAAATTGCTGAGCTGAATTTAAACAGATAAGGGGCAGCATGTGAATCAGAAAAGATTGAGGGATGAGAGAGAAGTGGGAAGAGAGGAGGAGGATTAGGTATGTGGAGACCCTCATCATCGATACCTCCAGCGCCGCCAAGGTCCACAGCCTCAGCGATGGCCCTTCCAGTGATGGCCAGCAATGTCACCTCCATGGGAGTTAGGACTTGTAGGCGCGTCTGTCCTCCTCCAGTTCTTTCTTGCTGCCTACTGTCATGCACCACCTTCTCCTGTAAGAAAGAAGGAAGTGTGTCAGTGAGTGTCCTGCAAGATGTTTGGGTGATGTGGCTGTCATGGTTGAATAGCTGCCAGTATGTGACCTGTGAGTTTTGTGTGTGCGGCTTGCAACTGTGGTAATGTGTGATGGTGAGATGAAGCATCTGATTGGAAGAGTTGAGTATTAATTGAAAGAGTTTGTTGGTGTGGATGATGGGGGAGTTTAGTGCGGGTGGAGCATTGGATGAGGCTAGTGGTGCAGTTGGTAGGATATGCCACTTGAAAGTTGACCTCACTCACCTTGACCACTCATGTCAAATCATTGAATTTCTTCCTGCACTGCATCCATGTGCATGGTGCTATGCTCCTGGCATTGACCTCATCCGCTACTTCCACCCACTACCTATTGAGCATATGTCTGGAGGGCCTCTTGCCCCCTGTGGATATAGGATGCCCCTCCTTCTGTCCACCTCTTCCACCAAGGCCTCTAGTGCTTCATCAGAGAACATTGGTGCACAGTCTCTCACAGGCACAGCCATTTTTCCAGGAATCACTTCTCCCAAGACTCCCACCACTTCCTGCAGACGCAGTGCACCTCCCCTTTAAGAGGTGCACACTGCCTTTAAGTAGTGCTAGCCACTCCCGCTATCGGGGACCCCTGCTGGTGCTTGCAGCCAATCAGTAGCACAGGTAGTGCTGGCTTCACGCAGCTATCACTGAAATCATCAGGCAGCACGAATGTTACGTGCTGCCTGCATCGCAACCAACGAGCACAGGTTAATCGTGCACCGTGATCCCAGCACCTGTTTTCGGAGGTTATCCAATATAACACCTATAGTGACTGAAATATTCCTTACTGAATTAATTAGCAAACAGAACATCCAAATGACTTCTTCCCACAGCACTAAAAGTCAATGATAATCATGTTACTTCGGATATTCATTATTAGCATAAAAAGATGAGGCAAATTAGGGACTAGCTTGGTTAGGTGAAACCAAGCATAAAACGCCAATGGTGCTGAATGCATAAGGAATTATCGAACTCTGACCCATACATTTATCCTTGAATTTATTGCCATCATGTTCGCTTTGTACTTGTGTCTTTTATTTCAGTAGTTTTCACCCATCAAAAGTATAGAAAAATGTCAAGATTCAAGTTGTACAAACTTACTTCAACTACATTCTTACTGTATGAAGAAGTTACTTGGTGACAAATACAGGTGTATGTGTGTAACACGAGCTCTACCCCTAGTCCTTGGTAGATGTTAACCGCATAACTCTTTCATTACCAAGTATAGACAGAGTGCAGGACATGAATGTTCATATGCAATGCAATGTAGATTGTAATGTTTATTTATTTATCTTATTGAGAAAACCAAAGACAATGGCCATAGTACAGGACATCATCAAGGTTGAAAAGAGAAAATGACTAAACCAGGAAACTGTGATTAGGACAAAACTGAAGATTGTAGGAAGAACGCTGGAGTAAGGGAGGTGAGAAGTTTCAAAGTTTCGAGATACTGAGAAAAATGGATAGTAATTTAAGGGGTCAATTTTTGGCAATGTTCATGGATGGTGGGGAACGTTACAGTGCAGGTTTTGCGCCTGCCCAATTGATGCACATCTGACCTCAATGAATCTTCCAAGGTCAGATCTAATTACACATTCAAAGCAAGCTCCTGTTGTGTTGTTCTGCACTTATAGAGAGCTCATTGATTCAGGGACGGTTCGAGATTTGTGCCCACCTGACGCTACACATCCGACCCCAACAAATCCTCAGGGATCGCACCTAATTACGTATTCAAGGCAAGCTCCCTGTGTTTGATTCACCACTCACAGGGAGCTCATTGAGTCAGCGACAGTATGGGTTTGGTATCCACCTAATTGGCCCAAAACAGATTCCAACGAATCTTCTGGGATCAGATCTAATTACATATTCCAACAAAGCTCCCAGTGTGTAATTTGTCTCTCGTAGGGAGCTAACTGACGCAGAGCTGGATATCTGGTGCTGCAGTGCCAATTTACAAGGCTGCAGTGGCCGTTTAAAGGGCAGGTCAATTTCTGCTGGCAAACCTTCAGAAGAGTATTGCTTCAGTTTTGTTTACAGTCTGCAGACCGATAATGGAGCTCCAGCAAGGCAGAGCGCTCAGATCTTTGGATGCAACAATAGAACGGCTGCTGCAAGAAGTCAGGGGAAGGAAGGATTCCCTGATTGGCACTCCACGCTACCCTCCCGCTAGGTGACCCTGGCAGGAGTATGTCAATTCAGTCTGAACCACCCAGAGTCTTGGCATTAAATCCACAGGAGGTTTGCAGACCTGAAGATAATAGCTAAGGTAAAGTGACCCACCAGCACATAATGACATGCAGATAGGCAAAATAAGCAAGTCACAAAGTATTTCCTCTCACGCTGTTACAGTGGGGGAGTCTAGGACAAGGGGACATAACCTTAAAATCAGAGCCAGGCCATTCAGGAGATAAGTTAGGGAACACTTCTACCCCCAAAGGGTGGTTGAAGTATGGAGCTCTCTCTCACAAAAAGCAGTAGATGCTAGCTCAAATAATAATTTTAAATCTGAAATCGATAGATTTTTGCTAGCCAAGGGTATTAAGGGATATGGAACCAAGGCAGGTGGAAGGAATTGGAAATCAGATCAGCCATGATCTCACTGAATGGCGGAACAGGCTCGAGGGGCTGAATGTTCCTATCTTCCTATGTTCCTATTACTTTACAGCTCTTTGAATGTTTACCATGCAGGGCCTTACTGTAGAAAATCATGCAGTCTGGCTGCAGCTTATCACTGAAACTGTTGGCAGTTCAAGTCCTTCCCCAGCTATTGAGCCTAAGTGATTCTGACCTCACTTGGCCTGTTTAGAAAGAATTTTGCTATCTGAGTACCACCATTTTATGAAGTCATTTCATGCTGTACAAAGCAGCCCGCAAGGTGTGGCAACAATTATGGAGGGATCCACGAACCACATTTGTGCAGAAAGGCCTCCTAACCTCTCTCCTCATTCTCTTAGTGATCCTGAAATATGGATTCTAAGGTCGGGAAATTGCTCCTGCTCTGCAGGCATTACTTCGCTGGAAGTGGTTTCTGCTGCGTAACCTCGCCTGGCAACGGAGACTAGACATTGAGGAAGGACGAAGAAGCTCAAGAAGAAGAGGATGCAGGAGAAGCTGCAGCAAGACCTGTACGGCAAGCAGCAGGGGCTATTAGGCAGTAGTTCATTAGCATCTCAAGGACCCTCGTCTACATTTTACTACATCATTACAGTGGCCACACTTAAAAAAAAATGTACTTCATTGGCTGTAAAGCATTTTGGGAAGTCCTGAGTTCATGAAAGGCGCTGTATAAATTCAAGCCTTTCTTTCTTTCTTTCACAGAACAGCATTTCCAATAAAAGAAAAATCAGAACCAACCCATTAACATCACTCCTGCATTAACAGTCCTCAAACACCAATCCATCTTAACTCTCCACATTGCAAGAAAAATCACTAGACTCTGACCACCATTTGCACAGAGGCCACCGGCCATTGATGGCTGAATACCTCAGGCTTGTCAGCAAAGTTGAAGCCCATGGAATAAAAGGGGCAGTGGCAGCATGGATACAAAATTGGCTAAGAGACAGGAAACAGAGAGTAGTGGTGAACGGTTGTTTTTCAGACTGGAGGAAGATGTACAGTGGTGTTCCCGAGGGGTCGGTACTAGGACCACTGCTTTTTTTGATTTATATTAATGACTTGGATGTACAGGGCACAATTTCCAAATTTGCAGATGACACAAAACTTGGAAGGGTAGTGAAAAATGAGGAGGATAGTGATAGACTTCAAGAGGACATAGACAGGCTAGTGGAATGGGCAGATGAAATTTAACGCAGAGAAGTGCGAAGTGATATATTTTGGTTGGAAGAACGAGGAGAGGCAATATAGACTAAAGGGTACAATTCTAAAGGGGGTGCAGGAACAGAGAGACCTGGGGGTATATGTGCATAGGTTGTTGAAGGTGGCAGGGCAAGTTGAGAAAGCGGTTAAAAAAGTATATGGGATCGTGGGCTTTATAAATAGAGGCATAGAGTACAAAAGTAAGGAAGTTATAATGAACCTTTATAAAACAGTGGTTCGGCCACAACTGGAGTATTGTGTCCAATTCTGGGCACCGCACTTTAGGAAGGATGTGAAGGCCTTAGAGAGGGTGCAGAAAAGATTTACTAGAATGATTCCAGGGATGAGGGACTTCAGTTACGTGGATAGACTGGAGAAGCTGGGGTTGTTCTCCTTAGAGCAGAGAAGGTTGAGAGGAGATTTGATAGAGATGTACAAAATCATGAGGGGTCTAGACAGAGTAGATAGAGAGAAACTATTCCCATTGGCAGAAGGATCGAGAACTGGAGGACACAGAGTTAAGGTGATTGGCAAAAGAACCAAAGGTGACATGAGGAAAAACTTTTTTACGCAGCGAGTGGTTATGATCTGGAATGCACTGCCTGAGGGGGTGGTGGAGGCAGATTCAATCATGGCTTTCAAAAGGGAACTGGATATGTACTTGAAAGGAAAAAATTTGCAGGGCTATAGGGAAAGGCCGGGGGAGTGTGACTAACTGGTTTGCTCTTGCAGACAGCCAGCATGGGCTCGATGGGCCGAATGGCCTCCTTCTGTGCTGTAACCAGTAACCATTCTATGACCTGGGGGTATATGTATAGCCCTTGGAGCAGACAAGCTTGCATCGTTCAGCTATTATAATTTTTAATACCTTCACAGAGTGGCATAACAAAATAATTTTACCCTAATGTTACTCCATCGTGCTCTTCCTAAGTGTTCTGTTACTTATTAGGGGGCATAATCTTAGAATAAGGGGCTGCTCCTTCAAAACTGAGATGAGAAGAAACTTCTTCACTCAGAGGGTAGTAGGTCTGTGGAATTTGCTGCCCCAGGAAGCTGTGGAAGCTACATCATTAAATAAATTTAAAACAGAAATAGACAGTTTCCTAGAAGTAAAGGGAATTAGGGGTTACGGGGAGCGGGCAGGAAATTGGACATGAATTTAGATTTGAGGTTAGGATCAGATCAGCCATGATCTTATTGAATGGCGGAGCAGGCTCGAGGGGCCGATTGGCCTACTCCTGCTCCTATTTCTTATGTTCTTATATTCTTATTCTAATGCCTGTATGAGATGCTCCCCCATTGCCTGCAGTAGGGGTGTTTGATGTCTGCTGATGCTCAGATGAGAGTCCTTGAGATGCTCGTGGTCGGTGACCTAGAACATAAGAAACAGGAGCAGGAGTAGGCCATATGGCCCTTCGAGCCTGCTCTGTCATTCAATCAGATCATGGCTGATCTTCAACCTCAACTCCACTTTCCCGCCCGATCCCTGTATCCCTTCTTTCCCCTAGAGTCCAAAAATCTAATAAGAACATAAGATCAGAAGACCTCTAGCAGCTCGGGTCCTTGAGAGGCCGGCTGGAGACTGCAACATCTTGGCTAGTGCCGGGTCAGTTCAGCCTGGCCCAGCTGGCTGTCATGCCCAATGGCGGGCACTGATTCAGTGGATGGTGCGGAAGCGGGAGGCTGTCACCCTGAGAGAGGGCAGCATGTGCCACTCCCATCGAGCCACTGCTACTCCCATGGCTTTGCAAGGCCTCACTCCCAGTGATCTGCAGGGGAACGGACCATAGCAGATCAGAGACACTTTGGAAGGCCATATATCCACATGTTCCACTGCATTTTGAAACCAGTAGATACTGAGGTAGTCTGCAGTTGTTCAGCATCAGATAACAGAGCCTCCCTGTTGAAACTTAGCTGAGAAGCCAGTTCTCTTCTGACCATCCCAGGTAACTGTACCTCGGGAGAACGTCCATGGAAATTCTACCCCAATGTCTTTAACAACCAGCAGACAGAGAAAACTTTCAGCCAACTCAGGTTCCTAAGCTAAATGGGTAGCTCCAACACCCTTGAGAAAAAGAAGTTCATCCAATGATTAAAGTGGTCAAAAATACTTTGAAATGGCAGTACTTAAGCAAAAGTAATTTTTTAATAAAAATCATATAATTTAATTTATTTGCCGCTCCACTGCCCCAACTTTTATAGTAGGCTTTGAGCAATAGGGTAAAAAGTGATCCATTTTCAGGGTCATAATCAGCAGCAGGCCATCAGCACACGCCCAAAGCGGGAGGCCCAAGGCTGACCGAAAATTGGGCCTCAGTCCTCATTTACATTATTTGGTTGAGCTGTCGGCACCTGGTGCTCCTCCACAGGCAGCTCACCCATTTTAAATAGATAAATATCGGGCCACTTACCTCGCCGGCAGCAGCCCTAAGGTAAGTCCCGGGAGGGGGGCGGGATGGCAGTGGGGGAGGAGCCGATCACGAGTACTGTGGAGTCGGAGGAGTACTTCTGCTCCTCCTGGCTACCACAGCAATGCTTTTTTAGAAGATCTTTGTTTAAAAAAATGACCTTGTGTTGGTGGCTGCTGCTGAGGCTGTAGTGGCCTCCGAAGAATCCTGAGCTGAGCAGACCCAGCATCTGCTCAGCTCATCGCAATCCAATTTCTGCAAGGGGGCCTAAAACAGGCATTAGGCCCCTCATTTACAGATGTAAGAGGCCTAATGTCTAACACTTGCTTTAGGTGGCTGCTAGGGATGCCTGAAAATGGCCCGACCCAATGTCAGGTTGGTCTTCTTTCAGACATCCTTTGCGGGCGCAGGATCTTGATCTCCGAAATTGGCCTTCGTTGTGCCCATTTTATGCCCGTAAAATGGGTGCAACAAGGTCCAATTTCTAACCCCCAAGTGTTTCCTTAGCTCGATTAAGAATATGTGTTGTCTGCACACATAATAGATGATGCAAGAATTATTTGTAGCTCAGATAATCACATATCACGGGGAACACAACATTCTGCCATTTATTTTACAAGCCAATTTCCACCAATTGTTGTTGTATGAACTGATATGGAAAGCTGCCTTTACTTGAACTGCTTGAAAAACAATTAAAATTCCCAGAAGAGTTTGCAAGTAAAACCTAAGAATACAATATTGGACCATTTGTAGGAGTTCTCATTTGGTGATGTCAAAAAAATTGGCATTTAGTTTACTGTACAAAAGGTAACATACTCTCCATTTAGTAGGACGGTAGAAAGAGTTTTATTTATATATGTGGGTGTATAGTTACGTAAGAGCCATATTTATTTCTGGAATGCTTCCTGAGGTCATACAATGACCCTACACGAGACAATGGAATAAGCTTTCACATGCATGTTACTTTGGAAAGAAATATCGGCCGATTTTCCTGCCCAGGCCTTGGATTTGCACAGCACATCGACAGTCCTATTCAGTGGAACTCAACAGGGGTCATTGCCAAGTTCAGCTGGTGGACTGTGCTTTTGGAGATGGTAGTCAGTTCTGTCTAAAGCTGATGCCGCAGTGAGTCTTTTAAAAGAAGAGACATAGACATCAAAAGGCAGTCTGTCTTTTTGGAAAATGGCGATGCACTGGCAATCAGGCAACAATGTTCAGTGGGGAGGTTGACAAATAGAGACTGTAGGGACAGAGGTTCTGCCCTTGGCTGTAGGAGAGCATGCAGAGAGATTATTCTGTTTAAGTTATTTATGATGACAATAGCTCACTAGCTTAAATATAATGCAAAATTAATCCAGAATGTGTTAAATTACTACAGTCTTGCACAAAACTGAAGCCTTTGCCTAGTATCGTTAGATACCCTGTACATCTGTTCTATTGTCCCAAGGTCCATTATTACTTGGCTCCTGCAGACCAGGCCACCCCCGTTAGTAAATTTCTCTAATCCCTCTTGTACATCTGGAGCTTTGAATTGTACTTGGAATCCAATCATTATGGAATCCGTCTATCAAAGCTATATAATGTAAGGTATAATTAATTTAATAGAACTGATCGGTACTATAATTGTCAAGCATATTTATTATATGGGTGGTAGTGTTATCTTCCTTCCACAGGAATGTGACCTGCAGCAATGATAAAAGCACTAACAATCTGCAGGTAGTCTCATTGTAACAACACACTCTCTCAGTTTTCCATTCTTCCTACAATCTAGAGCAGGGTTCAAACTATGGTCCGCAGTCCATGTGCAGCCCATAAGCCCTGGCTGTCCAACAACTGAAGCCACAGAGGCAAGTTCTTCATTTGCGTTCATTTTTCATATGCCACTGGTTTCTCCCACTTCAAATTTACAATTTGAAAAGGCCTTCTCAGCAATGCTGTTTCATTAGTGGATTACTAAATCCACCAATAGTTTATGTAGCTCTGAGGAGGCCTTTCCAACTCACTATGCCCATAAAATTCAGGTAAGAAAAACCAACAGAGAAAGAAATGTAAGCAGACAACATGATGAAGATCAGGGAGAGCAGGAACCAGGATATCGGGGTGAGCACTACTTCCTTGTTTATCCAGTCTTCTCACCTACTCTTTTGAACCTTGGTTTTAGCCCCTTATCTATAGAACTTGGCTGGTCTTTACCTAGATGTGTCAAAGAGAAGATTCAAACAGTGCCAATATATTTTTTTTATGTTCTTAGAATGTGGGTAACATTATTGCACATCCCTAATTGGCCTGAGAAGATGGTGATGGGCCCTTCTCCTTGAACAGCTACAGTCCTTTTGCAATGTTGCTCCCACAACGATATTAGATAGGGAATTCCAGGGCATTGATCCAGCAACAATGAAGGAATGATAATATATCTTCAAATTGGTATGGCGTGTGACTTGGAGGGGAACTTGGAGGTAATGGTGTTCCCCCAATATTGCTACTATTGCCCAATTTGGTGCTAGAGTTAATTGGGGAGGGAGGTTTGTCGAAGTAACTTTGGTGAATTGCTGCAGTACATCCTGTATGGTGTGTGAGCTTCTTGAGTGTTACAGCTGAAGGTGACCTTACCATAGCAACTTGAGAGAAGCAGTGTTACATAGATAGGTGTGAAAGAGCAGCATTGAAAATGTGAAAAAATAATCCAAAAGTGAAAAGGATAGAAACAAAAGTTTATAAAAAGATTAAAAGAGTTTTGCACCATTGATGGTACACCACTGGTTTTAATTCACTGTTATGAAAGGTAAGTATAATTCAGGTCAGTTGTTTATTTTTCATATGCATGAATTCAAATCAGTAATATATTGCTTTAAGTGAAATATCCTGTGTATCCTGCTTTACTCTATACCCTTCAATTATAGACCTTCTGACTCAGAGGCGAGACTGCTACCACTGAGCTATGGCTAACACTTATTTCACAATTTGTAATGGTGGGATATGAACTCATATCCAGGATAACAACCACTACACTATCACATCCTTACAGAGGACCTTACTGAATCAAAGTTGGCCAATATGTTTGTCTATATAACTTTTTAAAAAGTCATTGATTCTATGTGGAGTGCTATGGGACTTTGTGCAGTCATGATGAGATGCTATATAGGTTGACTTCACAGTTTAGTTATTACATAATCCCTAACACCAGGCCCAACTCGTTAAATCAGTCTGTTTGCCTTTAAAATGCCCAATGACCTTTTCAGTTTTCCTCGGCCTCTTTAAGTACCTAGTCACTAACAGTGACTGAAGTGTCTGGGTCTAGGTCTGGTGCCTGCTTCAAGCGATCTGACAAATGCAGAATGCAAAGGTGATTGCAAGGGTTACACTGTACCAGTTCCTTCTTCCTGGGCATATGGCCTTTCTGTTAAGAAAGATGGTATGGGATGAGCAATTATCACATTAACAAGGAGTGTTGTCTCTCCCCAGACGCTGAATGGCCTCCTAGCTTCCCAACAATTTCCATAATGTGTTCCTTGTAGAGAATAAAAGTGTTTGTCTGCCGCATGCTACTACCTCCCTGTTATTTGCTGTGTGCTGGTTGAGGAGTGCCTTTTTCTGCAAAGAAAAGAACAATATGTGTTGCTTAAGATGTATTTTTAACAGGGAGAAGCAAAGGCTGCACGGCATTGCTAGGCGGGCTAGAATGAAACGGCAAGTATCTTGTTGGAAATGCAGACTGAGTACATTCGGGTTTTATCTGAGAATAATGATAGTTAATTAATAATCTTAACAATAACCTAGAAACCAGTGTTGGCATTATAGCATTTTTTAATTATGGTCACTTAGTAACTAGCTAGAAAAGATTTCAGAACTTAAAAACAATGAGCCCAAATCCCTGGTCTGCTGATTTGCTACTCGAAGTCTGGGGGTGGCACGACTTCCTCCTGCCGACTGGCCATGATGCTAACCTCGTTGGAAATCCTTAAGATCAGGTTAATCTCCTTATTTTGACTGGGTGCCCGTGCCATTTCAGCATAACTGTGGTGCCTGTCCCAGCCGGGAAGGAGGGAATTTCTCCATGGCTGCAACCTTGCTGCAACATCCTGGAGGCATCTAAACTGGACGAAGTTTAAAGAAGAAGAACCGAAAAGCTCACATTTGTAATTGGCCCCAGATAAGCCAACATTTATGCATGTCTGTTTTCTGTAGCATGTTGTAATACCCCTGAAATATCCTCTTTGCCATTCTTTGTACTCCACTTCCAGGGAGTTACTGGATAAATATGGGTTAACAGGCAAAACACGGCTGACTCATGTAACCTCCTTGGATAACCACTATGATGGCTGACTGGTGCTGCGTGCTTTCAGCCACCTCTTTCTACACCTGGTGCACCAGGAGCTTCTGGTCAGGATGGTCTAATAAATTGTGCCTCCTCTCTCTGCCTCTGTGCAGAAATACTTGCAGTCCCTGGCCTGTAAAACTGCCTTCCCTCACTCTGTAACACCCAATTTTACAGCAGTTTTGCGCTTTGGGATGTCATGAGGTCGTGAAAGGTGCTGTATAAATGCAAGTCTTTCTTTCTTTCTAAACATCTGTCTTTATTATTCCCCAAAATAACTCACAGTTTACCCTCAGAAGCACACCAAGCTCAATTTCCAGTCACCGTGTCTGTGTTTGATAGCATGTTGTAATACCTCTGAAATATCCTCTTTATCACTCTTTGTGTTCCACTTCCAGGAAGTTATTGGATAGATGTGGGTTAACAGGCAAAACATGGCATGTAACCTCCTTGAATAACCATTTCTATTAATATAACATAATTGACAGTCATTACCCATTTAGAGCAATGTAAAGTAATTGACAGTAACTAGGGGGATAGAATATAAAAACAGGGAGGTATTGCTGCAGTTATATAAGGTATTGGTGAGACCGCACCTGGAATACTGCATACAGTTTTGGTCTCCATACTTAAGAAAAGACATACTTGCTCTCGAGGCAGTACAAAGAAGGTTCACTCGGTTAATCCCGGGGATGAGGGGGCAGACATATGAGGAGAGGTTGAGTAGATTGGGACTCTACACATTGGAGTTCAGAAGAATGAGAGGCGATCTTATTGAAACATATAAGATTGTGAAGGGGCTTGATCGGGTGGATGCGGTAAGGATGTTCCCAAGGATGGGTGAAACTAGAACTAGGGGGCATAATCTTAGAATAAGGGGCTGCTCTTTCAAAACTGAGATGAGGAGAAACTTCTTCACTCAGAGGGTAGTAGGTCTGTGGAATTTGCTGCCCCAGGAAGCTGTGGAAGCTACATCATTAAATAAATTTAAAACAGAAATCGACAGTTTCCTAGAAGTAAAGGGAATTAGGGGTTTCGGGGAGTGGGCAGGAAATTGGACAAGAATTTAGATTTGAGGTTAGGATCAGATCAGCCATGATCTTATTGAATGGCGGAGCAGGCTCGAGGGGCCGATTGGCCTACTCCTGCTCCTATTTCTTATGTTCTTATGTTCTTATGTAACATCTATGTGGAACAGCATGAGATAATTCTCACTGATCCTTATTGCTCTCACTGACACTTTGTTGCAAATCAGACATTGTGTGCTGCGCATCTTTCAAGTGCACAGGTTGTAGTCAGCTCGTTCACTACCATTAGCAAGGCTGCCTCCTATGCCGGCCAAACTCTGTTTTATTGGGAAGTTGACCTTCTAACTTGAAGAGGGCATTATTTTGCCATTTACAGATATCCACAGGTAAAGTTGAACTTCTTGCTCCTTCCATCAATGTTCACATTCTGTCTACTCCAGCACTGAATTGACGCACTAACCATTATTTCCATTGTTTACATGCTTATAAGGATGGGTAGCGGGTGATTTAGCAAAATTATTGCCAGTTTGTTATAATCGACTTCCAAGAAGACACATTGAGCAAACATATGTGTTTCTGCAAGTAATTTAAGAAAGACAAGAGTAACAATTAATTCTATTTAACATGCAACCAGTGCACTATAGAACAAATTAAATCTTGGAAAGAAACATAAGAGACAGAAGGGGACCGTAAAATTAATCATTTCTATATGAATAAAGATTGTATCGAGAAAAAAGAACTTTCAAGCTAAATATAAACATGATTTCAGGCTGAAAACAGTCAGAGCAATCATCTTACCACATCAAATATTCCATTTGTTTTACTTGTAGATTTCAAACAAGCCTTTCCTCTTTTCTTTTCCATAATTCAAACTCTTATTTCAGCATCTAATTACCCACTACATTTTACAAAATAGATCTGGACCTTTCTGCTGATCTTTATCTGAGGAAAAAAGAATTCCTTGGCCAACAAACTGAAAATCTGCTCAGAAGAATCATTTTGGAAATGAACAGTTCATCTGAAAGTCGCAGTAACTTCATTCCTTTTCAGGAAGGGTTTATAGGAGCAGATTGAGTTTGATAGTGAACTGTACTTGTTGTCTCTTGTTTGAACTTATTTGAAGTTAACTTTTTCACAAATATTTTCTTTCTCAAACAGTTGGTGCAGACTGGCAACTGACTGGTTCAGACATGAAATGGTAAAATAGAGAGGAACTGGTTTGCAAAAACATTTCAACCTGCAATCTTTGTATCATAGAATTTTTTTGCCATGAAGGAGGCCATTTGATGCAAAGCGAGAATGAAAAAGAAAAAAAAATGAGGGAAAATGGGACAACAGGCCCAAATAAAATTTAACGTGGTTAACATTTTTTACTTCTGATTCAAATTATTTTTAGTGTTTATTTTGTAGCCTTGAGGTTAATAATAACAGTAATAATACTACTCCAAGTGTTATTACTGTAATATTAGTCTTTGATTTAACTTTCGAATCCATGAACTGAAAACAATAATTTCTCTCAACATGCTAGCAGTCAATGGGTTAAAAAGATGCAAGAATTCCAAAAGCATTGTGGAATGTCAGTCAAAAATGATAACCAAAAAGACGGTGAGCAAAAAATGGAAATATGGACAGTGTGTAGAATTAAAGGGACCCATTTTATAATAGCTATGTATATAGTAGATGAAGTGCTAAAGACTAGGTAAAAAAAAGATGTTTAAAGCTGATTAGTGCGCTCTTCCTAAAAGCACAGTTCAATCAAATATTGACAAATTTTTCAATGGAGCGCCTGATTAGAAAAATCATGGAAGATCATGAAATGGCAGATGTGTTAAATTAGTCCTTCACAACGAAAGACTGTGGAGAATTTCCAAATCCAGGCAAACTGACTTGGGAATCTATAACACATGTAGAGGTCAGTATTCATCTGGTACGACAAACCTCAAAGCAGATGGGGATGTATCTTAGTATCCTCAAGGAAATGAACGAGAAAATCGGAAGCTCTGTTAATACAGACCTTTTACTTCAGCACCGGAAAGTGACTCTTCTAAGTGTGTTGAAAAGGAAAGTTTAGTAAAACGCCAAATGATTATGGAGCAGTTTTCAGAACAATTGCATCTACCAAAGTAAAATAGCAGTAGATCACCCACACAGCATACCTTACACATTCAGTCTCAATACATCCAGCACCCCACCCCTCATGCCTTGGTACTCTAAACAAGGCTTGAGGACCAAATATAAGAGGGAAAAGTTAAAATACTGTTTAAAATATCTGTTTTATTATTGCTTAAATGTTTGAACGATATATTGCCCCTCCATTATAGGATATCAGTCTAAATTGCTATATCATAAAAGGAAGCATTTACTTGATAAATCTCTGCCTTCCTCTATGTTTTATACTTTAAAACTTTTAATGAGTTATAGTCTGGGAGCAGGTATTTCACCTGGAGACCCCTCTTCAGTGATATCTCTGACATCACGAGGTTCTGCTCCAATTATATCATCTCGGCGTTTTTGGGCTGTTTAAAATGTTATAGGAACGAGTTTTTTGCGAGAAAGATTTTTTCATATCTTTGCTCTACTGTAATGATAAAGGAAATGTTGTGGATGTCGCAAGTATACAGATTTTCAAAAGGCATTTGATAAGGTGCTGCATAATGTCCTTTAGGGAAGGAAACCTGCTGTCCTTCCCCGGTCTGGCCTATATGTGACTCCAGACCCACAGCAATGTGGTTGATTCTTAATTGCCTTCTGAAATGGCCTACCAAGCCACTCAGTTGTAAAATCTCGCTAAAAAAAGTCATAATAAGAATAAAACCGGACGGACCACCCGGCATCGGACCACTAGGCACTGGACACGACAAAGGCAAACCAAGCCCAGTCGACCCTGCAAAGTCCTCCTCACTAATATCTGGGGACTTGTGCCAAAATTGGGAGAGCTGCCCCACAGACTAGTCAAGCAACAGCCTGACATAGCCATACTCACAGAATCATACCTTTCAGCCAACGTCCCAGACTCCTCCATCACCATCCCTGGGTATGTCCTGTTCCACCGGCAGGTCAGACCCACCAGAGGTGGCGGTACAGTAATATACAGTCAGGAGGGAGTGGCTCTGGGAGTCCTCAACATTGACTCCGGACCCCATGAAATCTCATGGTATCAGGTCAAACATGAACCTGCTGCTGATTACCACCTACCACCCTCCCTCAGCTGATGAATCAGTCCTCCTCCATGTTGAATACCACTTGGATGAAGCACTGAGGGTAGCAAGGGCACAGAATGTACTCTGGGTGGGGGACTTCAATGTCCATCACCAAGAGTGGCTCGGTAGCACCACTACCGAGCTGCCAGACTGGGCCTGCGGCAGGTGGTGAGCGAACCAACATGAGGGAAAAACCTACTTGACCTCGTCCTCACCAATCTATCTGTCGCAAATGCATCTGTCCATGACAGTATTGGTAGGAGTGACCACCGCACAGTCCTCGTGGAGGTGAAGTCCCGTCTTCGCACTGAGGACACCATCCAACGTGTTGTGTGGCACTACCACCGTGCTAAATGGGATAGTTTCAGAACAGATCTAGCAGCTCAAAACTGGGCATCCATGAGGTGCTGTGGGCCATCAGCAGCAGCAGAATTGTATTCCAGCACAATCTGTAACCTCATGGCCCGGCATATTCCTCACTCTACCATTACCAACAAGCCAGGGGATCAACCCTGGTTCAATGAGGAGTGTACAAGAGCATGCCAGGAGCAGCACCAGGCGTACCTAAAAATGAGGTGCCAACCCGGTGAAGCTACAACACAGGACTACATGCATGCTAAACAGCAGAAGCAACATGCTATAAACAGAGCTAAGCGATTCCACAACCAACGGATCAGATCAAAGCTCTGCAGTCCTGTCACATCCAGTCGTGAATGGTGGTGGACAATTAAACAACTAACGGGAGGAGGAAGCTCTGTAAACATTCCCATCCTCAATGATGGCGGAGTCCAGCACGTGAGTGCAAAAGACAAGGCTGAAGTGTTTGCAACCATCTTCAGCCAGAAGTGCCCAGTGGATGATCCATCTCAGCCTCCTCCCGATATCCCCACCATCACAGAAGCCAGTCTTCAGCCAATTCCATTCACTCCAAGTGATATCAAGAAATGGCTGAGTGCACTGGATACAACATCCCGGCTGTAGTGCTGAAAACTTGTGCTCCAGAACTAGCTGCGCCACTAGCCAAGCTGTTCCAGTACAGCTACAACACTGGCATCTACCCGACAATGTGGAAAATTGCCCAGGTATGTCCTGTCCACAAAAAGCAGGACAAATCCAATCCGGCCAATTACCGCCCCATCAGTCTACTCTCAATCATCAGCAAAATGATGGAAGGTGTCGTCGACAGTGCTATCAAGCGGCACTTACTCACCAATAACCTGCTCACCGATGCTCAGTTTGGGTTCCTCCAGGACCACTCGGCTCCAGACCTCATTACAGCCTCGGTCCAAACATGGACAAAAGAGCTGAATTCCAGAGGTGAGGTGAGAGTGACTGCCCTTGACATCAAGGCAGCATTTGACCGAGTGTGGCACCAAGGAGCCCTAGTAAAATTGAAGTCAATGGGAATCAGGGGGAAAACTCTCCAGTGGCTGGAGTCATACCTAGCACAAAGGAAGATGGTAGTGGTTGTTGGTGGCCAATCATCTCAGCCCCAGGACATTGCTGCAGGAGTTCCCCAGGGCAGTGTCCTAGGCCCAACCATTTTCAGCTGCTTCATCAATGACCTTCCCTCCATCATAAGGTCAGAAATGGGGATGTTCGCTGATGATTGCACAGTGTTCAGTTCCATTCGCAACCCCTCAAATAATGAAGCAGTCCGAGCCCGCATGCAGCAAGACCTGGACAACATCCAGGCTTGGGCTGATAAGTAGCAAGTTACATTCGCGCCAGGCAAGTGCCAGGCAAGTGCCAGGCAATGACCATCTCCAACAAGAGAGAATCTATCCACCTCCCCTTTTGACATTCAATGGCATTACCATCGCCGAATCCCCCACCATCAACATCCTGGGGAACACCATTGACCAGAAACTTAACTGGACCAGCCACATAAATACTGTGGCTACAAGAGCAGGTCAGAGGCTGGGTATTCTGCGGTGAGTGACTCACCTCCTGATTCCCCAAAGCCTTTCTACCATCTACAAGGCACAAGTCAGGAGTGTGATGGAATACTCTCCACTTGCCTGGATGAGTGCAGCTCCAACAACACTCAAGAAGCTCGACACCATCCAGGACAAAGCATCCCACTTGATTGGCACCCCATCCACCACCCTAAATATTCACTCCCTTCACCACCGGCGCACAGTGGCTGCAGTGTGTACCATCCACAGGATGCACTGCAGCAACTCACCAAGGCTTCTTCGACAGCACCTCCGAAACCCGTGACCTCTACCACCTAGAAGGACAAGGACAGCAGGCACATGGGAACAACACCACCTGCACGTTCCCCTCCAAGTAACACACCATCCCGACTTGGAAATATATCGCCGTTCCTTCATCGTCGCTGGGTTAAAATCCTGGAACTGCCTTCCTAACAGCACTGTGGGAGAACCTTCACCACAAGGACTGCAGTGGTTCAAGAAGGCAGCTCACCACCACCTTCTCAAGGGACAATTAGGGATGGGCAATAAATGCTGGCTTCGCTAGCGACGCCCACATCCCATGAGCAAAAAAAAAGAGGCCTGCAGCTCACCGGCCAGTGTCAGCCTTGGCTCAGTGGTAGCACTCTCACCTCTGAGTCAGACTGGTTGAGGGTTCAATTCCCACTCCAGAGACTTGAATACATAATCTAGGTTGACACTTCAGTGCAGTGCTGAGGGAGTGCTGCACTGTTGGAGATATTAAACCAAGACTACGTCTGCCCTCTTTGGCCGATGTAAAAGATCCCATGACACTATTTCAAAGAAGAGCAGAGGCGTTTGTCCTGGCCAATATTTACCACTAAAGCAGATTATCTGGTCATTATCACATTGCTGTTTGTGGGACCTTGCTGTGCACAAATTGGCTGCCATGTTTCCTACATTACGGCAGTGACTACACTTCAGAAGTACTTCATTGGCTGTAAAGTGCTTTGGGATGTCCTGAGGTCATGGAAGGCGCTATATAAATGCATGTTTTTCTTTTAGTGTTGTTTTTGACTGTTGAGCTGCAAAACCTTGTCTTCATAAATCTGAGGCTGTGTGGCATCTGGCCTCTGCATGTCAGCTAAGGTCAAAATTGATTTAAACTGGGAATACTTGGCAGTGTCGGAATAAATCCAAATTCGGTCAATTTGGATTGACTTTGATTTTTGAAAATCCTAGTTGTTCAGCCCATGCTAGAGCAAAGTAGTTTGACTGGAATCTCACCAAATATCTTGTCTGGGGAAAAGTAGGAATTTATTTTCTATGTCTCAGTCGTACTGTTATAAATCAGATAATTTCATTGTTTCGTACACGTTGAGTTCCTTCTCCTTTTAAAACAGTCTACAGTACAAGTAACAGCTGCTCTCCGAGATGTCACAATTGCCCCTCTGGAGAGGCAGATATTAAGAGGGTAAAAGCTCTGAAACTAGACAGGTTAATGTCTGATCAGTTTTGATGACGGATTATACCAGAAACATCAGCTTTGCTTCGTTTTTTTAGAGTGCATTTACACTGCAAGTTTACCATCAATACAAAGCGATTCCAGATTCACACCGACACTAAACTTATGTAACGTCAATCAAGTATTAAGTTCTGAACTGATTCTGAAGTGAAGTGAAGCAAAGTGAAACTCCCTTCTCCAGATCCTGATTCCAGATTCAAGCTACATTCACAGTATAACTGCAGTGTCAGTGTGAAGTGGAACAACATTGGTTGTATTGTGAGTGCACCTCCAGATAATGAACAACCTATTCGGCATTTCCAGATTTTCCGCTTTTAATGCAGATGTGGACAGCTTCATGTGACATATTTGTGTCAGCCCCAACCAGAACTCAAACCATCCAAATATTGACACAATATTTACATTTATGGTAGTATTTCATGTTCATGAATTATGGCTGTGCTATTCTCCCCACCCCAAACCCCAACCTTCTGAGGACCAAAGTTAGGCCCTTTGTAATCGTGCCAATAATTGCACAACCTTATTCTTCATGAATGGAAAAGAATAAGTGCTTTGAAAAGCAACTTACGAGGAGCACAGAAGCTTTCAAGACCACACAAGCCCTTTCCACACACAGGTATAAGTGGAAGATGCCGGCTCTGGAGACCACACATAACTTGTCTTCAGGTGAAAAGAATCACTGTCTCTTTCAGCCTCACAGCCTTTCCAATGCAATGTTTACCTTTGCCTGAGCCTTTTGAGATCTTTTATAGAAATTCATTTTTTTTTTAAAAAGTGCACTCTTTTCATTTTCTGCAATAATTTTCTTCGAGATCTCTTTTCTTTTCATTGTAATTTAATCATCTCTTCCATTCAATCCAGCCCTAACTCGAATTCTGGAAAGTGGGGCTGCAGTCACGCTAAGGCCTTCAGTTGTACAGAGTTTTAGTTAGACCCCCATCTGGAGTACTGCGTTCAGTTCTGGGCACCGCACCTCAGGAAGGATATGTTGGCCTTGGAGGGGGTGCAATGCAGATTCACCAGAGTGATACCGAGGCTTAGAGGGTTAAATTATGAGGACAGGTTGCATAAACATGGCTTGTATTCCCTTGAATATAGGAGATTGATGGGTGATCTGATCGAGGTGTTTAAATTATTAAAAGGATTTGATAGGGTTAATACCGAGAAACTATTTCCTCTGGTGGAGGAATCAAGAACAAGGGGACATAATCTTAAAATTAGAGCTCGGCCATTCAGGAGTGAAATCAGGAAGCACTTTTTTACACAATGGTTAGTGGACATCTTGAACTCGCCAACCCCCCCACCCCACCCCCACCCCCACCCCACCCCCCGCCTCCTCAAAAATAAAAAGGCTGTGGATGCTTTGACAATTGGAGCTTTCAAGATTGAGACTAGATTTTTGTCAGGTAAGGGTGTCAAGGGATATGGAGCAAAGGTGGGAAAATGGAGTTGAGGTGCAGATGAGCCATGATCTAATTGAATGGCGGAACAGGATCGCCGGGCTGAATGGCCTACTCCTGTTCCTAACGTTCCTAGTCTATATGTGCAACATGCAATCATGTCCTGTCTCACTCACACACAGATGGAGATGGCTCTGTTGATGAAGCTAGTCTGACTTCCTATTTGAAATGTAGATTTTAGCCATGCTATTTAATATTGTTCAAACTGCTTTCTAGGCCCTTTAGGGCAAAATTACTTGCACTTAGTGGAGGTTCAAATGGTCCTAGAAAGAAAGACATGCATTTACATTGTGTCTCTCACGTCCTCAGGACATCCCAATGCATTTTGAAGCCAATTATGTCACTGTTGGTATGCAGCAAGGTTCTACAAATAGCAAATAGCACAGTGGCTGGAGTCATACCTAGCACAAAGGAAGATGGTAGCGGTTGTTGGAGGCCAATCATCTCAGCCCCAGGACATTGCTGAGGAATTCCTCAGTGCAGTGTCCTAGGCCCAACCATCTTCAGCTGCTTCATCAATGACCTTCCTTCCATCATAATGTCAGAAATGGGGATATTCGCTGATGATTGCACAGTGTTCAGTTCCATTCGCAACCCCTCAGAAAATGAAGCAGTCCATGCCCATATGCAGCAAGACCTGGACAACATCCAGGCTTGGGCTGGTAAGTGGCAAGTAACATTCGCGCCAGACAAGTGCCAGGCAATGACCATCCCCAACAAGAGAGAATCTAACCACCTTCATTCAACGGCATTACCATCGCAGAATCCCCCAACATTCTGGGGAACACCATTGACCAGAAATTTAACTGGACCAGCCACATAAATACTGCGGCTACAAGAGCAGGTCAGAGGCTGGGTATTCTGCAGCGAGTGACTCACCTCCTGACTCCCCAAAGCCTTTCCAACATCTACAAGGCACAAATCAGGAGTGTGATGGAATACTCTCCACGTGCCTGGATGAGTGCAGCTCCAACAACACTCAAGAAGCTCGACACCATCCAGGACAAAGCAGCCTGCTTGATTGGCACCCCATCCACCACCCTAAACATTCACTCCCTTCACCACCGGCGCACAGTGACTGCAGTGCGTAACATCCACAGGATGCACTGCAGCAACTCACCAAGGCTTCTTCGACAGAACCTCCCAAACTCACGACCTCTACCACCTAGAAGGACAAGAGCAGCAGGCACATGGGAACACCAGCACCTGCACGTTCTCCTCCAAGTCACACACCATCCTGACTTGGAAATATATCGCCGTTCCTTCATCATCGCTGGGTCAAAATCCTGGAACTCCCTACCTAACAGCACTGTGGGAGAACCTTCACCATATGGACTGCAGCGGTTCAAGAAAGTGGCTCACCACCACCTTCTCAAGGGCAATTAGGGATGGGCAATAAATTCTGGCCTTGCCAGCGACACCCACATCCCATGAATGAATAAAAAAAGAGATAAATAACCAGTTAATTTGTTTTGCTGGTGTTGGTTGAGGGATGAATGCTGGCCAGGACACAGGAAGGGATCTTTCCTCTTCTTTAAAAAAGTGTCAGGGATCTTTTATGTTCACGTAAACAGGCAGACAGGACCTCGGCTTAATATCTCATTGATATTAAGCCTTGGCTTAAGACTGCACCTCCTATAACGCACTAAAATATCTGTCTAGATTATATAAGTTCATAAGAAATAGGAGCAGGAGTAGGCCAATCGGCCCCTCGAGCCTGCTCCGCCATTCAATAAGATCATGGCTGATCTGATCCTAACCTCAAATTTAAATTCATGTCCAATTTCCTGCCCGCTCCCTGTAACCCCTAATTCCCTTTACTTCTAGGAAACTGTCTATTTCTGTTTTAAATTTATTTAATGATGTGCTCACATTCTGGAGTGAGGCCTGAACCTACAACTTTCTAACAAGTGATACCTCTGAGCCAAACTTACATTCTATGTGTTTCGCCATGGGGCTGGTATTGTGATTCTAGACAACTGTAGACGGACACAGGTGACCCTAATTGTTGAGTATTCAGCCCCAATGCCAACCCATTGTGCATGGTGCTGGATAAGGCGATGGGGAAGGATGTTTGGGACCATGGGCCTGTGCATTAAGCGTATATTTTGCCATTTTTCAGTTCATTAACATTTTTGAGACATTAAAGCCTATGACCTTGACCTATAATGCACCCTTAGCACCTGAACAGTATTGCAGTTGTTCAGCGCTCATATGAAGGATGCACTGGATGGTAGAGGCTGACGTCAGCCATGTTGGGTTTCTTTTATAAAGGTGAGTCTTATTGGTAGTTGTATCAAGAAACGTATTTTGACCCAATAATTTTTCAGTTTATTGAAATTTTTGTGCCATTCACTATTAGGGACACTTTCCTAAAGCTGTACCTCCTCTCTCATCTCCATTTGTTTGCCAAGAGAACTTCAATAGTACAGAAAAAAAGCAAAACACTGCGGATGCTGGAACTCTGAAATAAAAACAGAAAATGCCATAAACACTCAGCAGGTGGAGAGAGAAACAGAGTTATCGTTTCAGGTCGATGGCCTTTCATCAGAACTAGAAGAAGTTAGAGATTTTAATAGTTTATAAGCAAATACAGAGCCAGAGAAATGGGGTGGGGAGAAAAGAACAAAGGGCAAGGTCTGTAATAGGATGGAGTGATTAAATGGCAAAGGAATGATGGTGGAAGGCAAAAGAGGGTGGTAACAGGACAAGAAACAATAGATGGGTCCAGAGGACTTTTAAATGATAACAACAGAACCATTACCAGCACCTGCTGTTCGAAAAAATGGAAGCAGTGGTTATGATCTGAAGTTGTTGAACTCAATGTTGAGTCCAGAAGGTTGTAAAGTGCCTCATCGAAAGATGAGGTGCTGTTCTCAAGCTTCCGTTGAGCACCATTGGAACAGTGTAAGAGGCCGAGGACCAAAAGGTCAGAGTGGGAGTGGAACTGAGAATTAAAATGGCAAGTGACCGGAAGCTCAGGGTCACATTTGCGGACTGAACGAAGGTACTCAGCAAAGCGATCACCCAATCAGTGTTTGGTCTCCCTAATGTAGAGGAGACCGCATCATCGAGTTACATCAATTCTACAACACAGAAACAGGCCATTTGGCCCAACTGGTCTATGCCGATGTTTATGCTCCACACGAGCCTTCTCCCTCCCTACTTCAGCATATCCTCCCTGCCTATCAGCATATCCTCTATTCTTTTCTCCCTCATGTGCTTATCTAGCTTCCCGTTATACACATCTACGCTATTTGCCTCAACTGCTCCTTGTGGTAGCGCATTCCATATTCTTACCATTCTTTCTCTGAATTCCCAACTGGGATTTATTAGTGACTAACTTCTATTTATGACCTCTAGTTTTGGACTCCTCTGCAAGTGGAAACATTTTCTCTACGTCTACCCTATCAAAATTCTTTCATTATCTTAAAGACCTCTATCAGGCACCCCCTCAGTCTTCTCTTTTCTAGAGGAAAGAGCCCCAGCCTGTTCAGCCTTTCCAGATAAGTATATCCTATCAGTTCTGGTATCCTCCATGTGAATTTTTTTGCACCTTCTCCAATGCCTCCATATCCTTTTTGTAATATGGAGACCAGAACTCTGTACAGTACTCCAAGTGTGGTCTAACCAAGGTTCTATACAAGTTTAACATAACTTCTCTGCTTTTCAATTCTTCCCCTCTAGATATGGACCCCATATTGCTTGGTTTGCCTTTTTTATGGCCTTATTAACCTATGTCACTATTTTTAGTGATTTGTGTATCTGTACCCCTAGATCCCTCTGCTCCTCTACCCCATTTAGACTCTTATCATCCAAGCAGCATGTCCTCCTTATCCTTCATACCAAAATGCACCACCTCACACTTATCTATATTGAAATTCATTTGCCAATTACACGCCCATTCTGTAAGTTTATTAATGTATTCTTGCATCTTGGCACATTCTTCCTTTGTATTAACTACACCCCCCAATTTGGTGTTGTCCGCAAATTTTGAAATTGTATTTCTGATTCCCGAATGCAATTTGTTAACGTAAATTGTGAGCAGCAGTGGACCCAGCACCAATCCCTGTAGAACACCACTTCCCACCTTTTGCCAGTCTGAGTAGCTACCCTTAACCCCTACTCTCTGTTTTCTCTTTTGTAGCCAACATGCTATCCATTCTGCTACTTGTCCCCTGACTCCACATGCTCTGACCTTAGGCATGAGTCTACAATGCAGTACTTTAGCAAAGGCCTTTTGAAAATCCAAATATATTACATCTACTGCATTAGCCTTGTCTACTCTTTCCGTTACTTCTTCAAAGAATTCAATAAGGTTGGTCAAGAATGACTTTCCCTTCTGAAATCGGTGCTGACTATTCTTTATTATATTTTCATTTTCCAGATGTTTTTCTATTACATCTTTGAGTAAAGATTCCACTATCTTTCCTACCACCGATGTTAAGCTATCTGGTCTATACTTCCCTGGACTGGTTCTATCTCCCTTTTTAAATATAGGAATCACATTAGCTGTCCACCAATCCTCTAGCATTATTCCCTTTTCTAATGAGTTTTTATATATACGTAATAGTGCCTCTGCTATCTCTTCCCTAACTTCTTTTAACATTCGTGGATGCAATCCATCTGGACCAGGGGTTTTATCCTCTCTGTTTGATTAGTTTATCACCTATCTCTCCCCATTCTTTCTTAAATGTCTTTATATCTTTCTTTGATCTCCTCTTCTAATGTCATGCCCACCTCGTTAGCCTCCTTGGTAAATATTCAATATTTCTGCCATTTCGCTGTCATTACCTGTAAGTTTATCTTGTGCATCTCTTAGTGGCCCTATCCCAACTTGAATTTTCTTTTGTTATATATCTGTCTGTAGAGTACTTCACTATTTCTTTTTATATTCCTTGATAATTCATGAACAGCGAATACAGTATACTAACTTGAAAGAGTACAAGTAAATCGTTGTTTTACCTGGAAGGAGTGTTTGGGGCCCTGGACGGTGGGAAGGGAGGAGGTGAAGGGGCAGGTGTTGCATCTCCTGCGCTCGCACGGGAAGGTGCCGTGGGGAGGAGAGCGGGTATTGGGGGTGATGGAAGAGTGGACCAGGGTGTCGCAGAGGGAGTGGTCCCTTCGGAATGCTGAAAGGGGAGGAGAGGGGAAGACGACAAGGCGGACCCTATAATAGTTCTGCGAGGGAAACTACTTTTACAGGGTACCTCATCCCTTCCCTTCCCTCCCAGAACCACGTTAGGGTCCCCCGTGTTCTCACCTTCCACCCCACCAGCCTCCACATCCATCGGATCATCTTCCACCATTTCGGCCACCTCCAGCGCGATGCCACCATCAAACACAACTACCCCTCCCCCTTCCTTGGACTCCCCCCATTCCCACCCTCAGCGCTGCCTGATTTTCTGCAGCAGGGCAGCCACTTCCTACCCATGTCCCACCTGTTATGGACAAGACAGCAGCATGTAAAGGAGGCCCCGTGGTTAGAACCACTGTGGCCTCATTCAGCCACGGGTGGGTGGGAAATTAACTGGCCAGCATGGTTTGGAGCTGTATTTTAAAAATCGTACTTTTGATGTCTACTGAAATCTGAACCATCCACTTTGATAGCAAACAGGCAGCAACCCAAGTGTAAAACAGAATAGTATTTGCCAGTAATACGAAGGTACAAAATTGACGGGCAGGGAAAGACCAGCTGGTCCATCAAACCTGCTCCACACCATGATGGCCAGACCACCATGGCTAAACACTTCTTCCCTCCCCCGATCTCACATCCTCACACCCACCCCCACAGCCATGTGATGTCCTGGGAAAGGCAAAAGAACAGAAAAAAAACCAAGGGCCAATAAAGGAAAAATACTCTGTAAAACTCCACTCTGACCCCCCTCAGATAATCAAAACAAGTCCAGGAGATCACATGGACCAAGGGTTATCTATAAAGACACTTACCTTCTATATGATGTGATCTCTGCCCCATTCAAGAACCGGTCCAGCTCCCTCTTGAAGGCAGAGGGTCAGCACCCACCACACCAGCCGGCCATATATTCCAGAGGCTCACAATTCTCTGGGAAAGGAAGAACCGTCTAACATCCAGTCTATTCCTACTCTTCCATAGTTTAAACTCAGGTCCTCAATGATTGGCTTTCTTTAGGTTTCCTTTGGAAGTTCAATGTGCATGTTTGATTATAAAAAGATCTATTAATAAAGAGCTGTTAAATCACTTTAGAATATTTAACGTTAATCCAAAGCAGAATTTCACCTTCCCACTGGTGTATGTCCTTAATAGCCTCATCAAAGTATTAGGAAAAAAGTGCCAGAGATGTAGCGATACAATCATTCTGAGGAAATCTATTCATTCTCAATAGGTGGCTAGGGCTACATGATTTTTGTATTCTATATAATCCTGGTGAGACATATCAAAGGTCACTTGTTGAGAATAGGCCAATACTTCCAGGGAGGGATAAAAATGCTGCACATTTTATTGCAATAATCCATTTACTGACATTCTGGTTCCCAAAGCAGCCTGCTAGACAAAGATTACTGGTTGACCAGATAGTTATAAATGAAGTGATACAGCTTGACTTCTTGTGGTGGTATTTTTAAATAACGTTTTGGCTGAGCTCTTTGCTCTTCTATTTCATTTTGACGATCCCAGTGTTGGGTATGGTTTGATAATGTAATGGTTATGGCACTGGTCTAGCAACCCAAAACTTATGAGTTCAAATCTCACCATGACAAGTTGTGTAATTGGATTTATAAATCTGGCAATTAGATGGTCTAGCACCAGGAAAAGAATGACCATGAAAGCTACTAGAGTGGTGTGAAAACCAAAATGGTTCACTAGTTCCCTTTCATAGAAGGGAACCTACTGCCCCTATCTGGTCTGTAGTCCCACGCTACATGACTCTTAAGGTCCACCTCCACCTCTCGCACCAAGTCTCGTTCACCCATCACCCCTGTGCTTGCTGACCTACATTGGCTTCCACCAACACCTCAATTTTAAAATTCTCACCCTCGTGTTCAAATCCACTCATGGCCTCACATCTCCCTATCTCTATAACGTCCTCCAGCCCTACAACCCTCCAAGAACTCTGCGTTCCTCTAACTCTGGACTCTTGTGCATCCCCCAATCCCTTTGCTCCATCATTGGCAGTCGTGCCTTCAGCCTCTAGGTTCTAAGCTCTGGAAACCCCTCCCTAAACGTCTCCGTCTCTCCACCTCTCTCCTCCTTTAAGACCCTCCTTAAAACTTACCTCTTTGACCAAGCTTTTGGTCACCTGCCCTAACATCTCCGTCTTTGGCTCGGTGTCATTGTTTGTCTGACTACGATCCTGTGAAGTGCCTTGGGCTGTTTTCCTACAGTAAGGCGCAGTATAAATGTAACTTCTTGTTCTTGATTGACTTGGATGCTGGTGATAGTATGAGTGTCGGCCATTCTTGGAAATCAGATTCCACTCAGGTAGCTTTGTTTGACATCAAGGTTTTAAGGAGGAGGTGATCTTTTTTTAAACCTTCACTAAACATTTGAACGAATGACAACAGCACACATTACCAGATGCTCTTATTTCAGCAGACTGCCCATATTCGGAAATGCCTTGAAATAACTCAGTATCATTTTAAAGTAATCACATTCACTCGGCTAGACTGGGAGTGTTTGCTTAGTATAACCTGAATAAAATTTGTGGACCGAATGCCAACTCTCAATATAACCACTGACTGTATGCAAGCTGATGGTATTGGGTCGTCTCTAACACTCAAGAGACTTTCAGTGTCACCCTGGGAGAGGGGGTGGGGGGAGTAAATGAACACTGACAGAGCGGAGGAGCACATGGTGCATCTATTAGCAGAATCTCACTGTTCTGACAGATTGGATTTCTCGTACTGGTATTTATATCAAATCCCTTTATACACACAAGGATTGGCCCTCAACTAGGCTGACCAGCATTCAACATGTTCATTAACAAAATGCTACCAAAAAAAGTGTTCTGGCTGGGTCTGTCTAAGTGCTCCATGGTAACGGCCATGCAAATGTATTCTGGGGCAGACCTGTGCTTCCCTTTCCTTTGGCCTCCAAAAGAAAGTGTTAAGACTTTAGACTAGACAGTGGCATCGGTATTTCATGGATATTTATAACGTTATATTATGTACAGGGATATTTTATTTCATTTATGTCTGAAATGTATAGCATAATAATCCTACCAGAATCTGGTGCTCAGCAAGCAAGTCTAGAACAGTAAGTTATAAAAAGTGAGGCTTAAAGGGGCTGCATCACCTGGGACTGCACAGGATCAACAATATCCACATGGAGGCAATGGTCTCCGCAGAAACCACTGTCATTTTTGAACCATGTGATCGCCTGGGAGAGGCGAGAAACAAGATTGATAGTACATTCTATGACTGCCTTACTCTTAGCTAGCAGACCCTCAAAGTGTCCCAGTGGAATTTCTGCCCAAGACTTTTTTTTCCCCAAAGATTATGCCACCCATATTTAGCCAGTAATTTGTTTCCTATACGCAAGCATTGACTATTCAACCATGAGGAAAGGTCACAGTGAAGCCTAATCCTGAACTTGATGAGAGCCTGAACACGTGAATTTTCCAGCAGGTGTCATTGGGTAATAATCAGGAGCAGGAGTGGCTAATTTTTACCTCTTACCTAGCCTGGGACATTGAGCTAATTGTAATACCTGGAACAGCCGCGCGCCTGAGATCAGCTAACTGAACAGATACCGAGGCTGCTGGATGGCGTGATTCTGTAACACACCACATAGTGCATTTCACAAAATTCTGAGCAGGGATATTAGCAGAGCTGCCCAACACTATTAGCTAGTTCAACTAAATTCTCCCAATGTCCTGGCCACCATTCATCGCTCAACCAACATCACCAAAACAGATTAACTGGTCATTCATCTCATTTGCTGTTTATGGGATCTTGCTGTGCGCAATTTGACTGCTGGAAAGAAACAGTGAATAGACTTCAAAGTTTTCCTTGCTGGGGTGGGGGAGTGGTGGTGGATTAGTCATGCTTTCAGAATTATTTCAGCATCTGCACGAGTACACGTGCCTTCACTTGCCTTGGCCAAACTGTTGAGGTCATTGAAAAGCTTATATCATTGAATTCTTGGGGTGGTTGAGGTGGCACTGACCAGCTGAGGCACCCCCCTACAAACTCTCTGAACTTATTCTGAGGCTCCCTTTCCTGGGCGCCAAAGAGCCTTTCTTTTTTTTGCCCTTATCTCTTCTTACATGATCTCCACCTCAGCTTCGGAAAGTCTATGGCTTTGGCCATTGTAGACCCTTCCAATGTTGCTTCTCCTTCTGCCATTGCAATTTTTACTTGTGCTCTAGCTTCTGCTCTCTCTCTTTCTCTCTTCTAATCAAAATGTTGTGCTAATGGCCCTTTAAGCTGGAGCAGCCTTTGATCTGCTGCAGCTAGACCAGATTTCTCTCCCGCGAAAATGGCAAAAATCCCGAGCAGGTTCGGAAGCCGGCTCCAACCCACCGACTTCCAAATTCGCCACAGACGCGCCTGTGTGCTCGCCCGCTTCACAAATCCGGAAGTCCTGCCAGCAATTAAAGCCGGTGGGATAATAGTGAAAGAACCAAATGCACCTCATTAAGGTACTTAAGGCACTTTATTTCTGACGCAGTAGATAGTTGAGACGATTTTAAACTTACCTGGGTGGCTTTCCCACAGCTTCTTATTCATGCCTGGTGAAACCAGGCGTGAAGGGCCGGATTAAACAAAAACAAAATAAATTAAATAAAAAGCTTTTGCACAAAGTCAAAAAACAAAATAAACCTACCTTTCCAACCTGCTCCGATGTCTGATGTCTCCCTCTCTGATGTCCCTCTCCGATCTCCCCCTCTCGAACATCCCCTCTCCCCCCCAAACTTCCCCTCTCCTCCCCGATCTTCCCCTCTTCTCCCCAATCTCCCACTCTCCCCCCCACCCCCGATCTTCAGCGTCCTTCACTGTCTGTTCCAGCACTGGATGACGTCTTGCTCTATCTCTTTCTCTCCCCCCACCTTGGCATGCAGCTCCTGTCAGCAGCCAGGCGCGAAACCCAGAAATAACTTTAATCACCACCAATTACATCGCGATCGGGTCGGAAAAGGTAAGTTTTTTTAAATTCGGGTTTGCCACGCGCACCTTCACCGCCCCCCCCCGCCTCACCCCGCTGCCAACCCGTCACCATTTCAAAATTGAGCCCTATATGTTATCAAAGGGATCCTGTGGGGGTCGTGCCTTGCCATTTCTTCAATGGGCTAAGGAAAATCCAGGCCACTGGTTGTGAAGTACCTTGGGACGTCCTGAGGATGTGAAAAGTACCACATGAAAGCAAGTTCTTTCTTGTTCCTCTTTCTAAGTTCTTGATGACTGACGACGAAATTCTGTCAAAATTCTAGGGCACGGAATTTCCTCGCAGGCTGTTCCAGCTCCACCGTTGTAATTTTGCCGTAAGTGTGGCAGCAAGGAGAGAGCAGCTCCCAGGTAATTCCGGGCCTAGGATTGCTTTCTATAACATGGCCAATAAAGTGTTTCTCAACGTCTGTATAATTTGCACAAATATCAGGATAGACTCTTTAGCTGAGGATTGTAATATCTGGTTAACTACTTTAGTTATTTACTTATTGCACTAGCAATAGATACAATATTATAAAACACAAATTAGAAGGTTAACAACCATAATCTGCAAAATAATTTCACGCACTCTTTCCTACCAGTTACTGGGTCTTTTTATGGAGCTCCCCAGTGTGATCAGAAACACTGATAATCCAGGTTTTACTCAGTTCCATGTAGGCAAGTATCCACAACATGAAACTGCCCATAATCTGCCACTGTTAAATTAGCTATATCACACAGAAAAGCAACAAGAAAATGAGAACTGGAAATGTCAAGTAGAACTCCTGTGAGGAGTTCTGAGATTTGGGCTGAGGCACATTGTTGGAGGCAGAGTATAAGGAGTTCTAATCTGGATCTGGCCTGACATGAATCCTTGCTGCTAACCCTGGAGGGCCGAGTTTACGAAATCGTGCTCCCAGTGGGGTGCCTTGCCCGCCAGAAGCGCACAACAGGGAAATCATGAGAATGCGTCCCATGCTTTTCTGTTCATTAAAATGAGTGGGTTGCAAGTTTTGCTGAGTGTGGCAACAGTTTCCTGATAGAACCATAGAACCATAGAAAAGATACAGCACAGAAGGGGGCCATTCGGCCCATCGTGTCTGCGCCGGCTCAAAGAACAACCAGGTGCCCATTCTAATCCCACCTTCCAGCACCCGATCTGTAGCCCTGCAGCTTACAGCACTTTAGATGCAGGTCCAGGTACTTTTTAAAAGAGTTGAGGGTCCCTGCCTCTACCACCAATTCGGGCCGGGAATTCCATATACCCACCACCTTCTGGGTAAAAAAGTTTTTCCTCATGTCCCCATAGGCGAACCTCTCCACCCAGAGCAGACATTCATAAAATTGACCCAAAGAGGACAAATATCCCCGTTCCCCAGCAGCAACATCCTTCATCTTCAGTAAAGAAAGAACTTGTATTTATATATAGCGGAGCATGTTTCAGTGGGAGAGCATTTGAGAAACAGTGATCACAATATCATTAGGTTTAGGGTAGTTATGGAAAGGTCAAGAAAAAATCAAATGTAAAAATACTCAACTGGTGGAGGGCTAATTTCAGTGAGTTGCAAAGGGATCTGGCACAGTTGGATTGGATCAAAGATTGGCAGGTAAAACAGTAAATGAGCAATGAGAGGCCTTTAAAGAAGAGATAGTTTGGGTACGGTCTAGACACAGTCCCATGAGGGGGAAAGAAGGGGCATCCACAGCTAGAACTCTCTGGAAAACTAAAGATATAGAGATTAAAATGAAACAAAAAAAGGAGACTTATGATAAATGTCGGGTTCATATTTCAGTAAAGAACTAAGCTGAATACAAAATGTAGAGAGAACTGATCAGGAAATAAGTGGGGCAAAGAGAGAGTATGAGAATAGATTAGCAGGTAACATAAAAGGGGATCCAAAAATCTTTTATAAACATAAATAGTAAAAGGGTACTCAAAGGAAGGGCAAGGCTGATTAAGGACTAAAAAGGAGATCTTCTTTTGAAGGTACTAAATGAGTACTTTGCATTTGTCTTCACTAAAGAGGAGGATGCTGCCAATGTCACAGTAAAGGAGAAGGTAGTACAGAAATTGGATAGGATAAAAATAGATAAAAAGGAGGTACTAAAAAGGTTGGTAGCACTCAAAGTAGAATAGTCATCGGGTCGGGATGGGATGCATCCTAAGTTGCTGAACATACAAACATATGAAATAGAATAGCAGGAAAAGACCAGCTGGTCCATCAAGCCTACCTCACACTATGATGGACGGACCATCATGGCTAAACACTTCTTCCCTCCCACCTACCTCAGGCAATCAAAACCAGTCCAGGAGATCACATGGACCAAGTGTTATCTATAAAGACACTTAACTTCTATATGATGCGATCTCTGCCCCAGTCAGGAACCGGTCCAGCTCCTTCTTGAAGGCGTTCAGAGAGTCAGCACCCACCACACCAGCCAGCAACGTGTTCCAGAGACTCACAATTCACAGGGAAAAGAAGAACCGCCTAACATCCAGTCTATTCCTACTCTTACATAGTTTAAACTCATGTCCCTGGTCCTCCCCAATCTGTTAAACTGGAATAATCTATCAATAGTGACGGTATCCAGCCCTTTAATTATTTTATAGACCTCTATCAGGTCGCCTCTAAGTCTACACTGATCTAACGTAAATAGACCAAAGTCCTTGAGCCTATCTGAGTAGCTGAGGTTCTTGAAGCTAGGAATCATTCTTGTAGCTCTCCTCTGGACCTTTTCCAAGGCCACTATATCACCCACCATGTGGGGGGACCAAAACTGGGCACAGTACTCTAGATGCGGTCTAACCAGCAACTTGTATAGTGTCAAAATGGTGTCCTTTGATTTATACTGAATGGTTCTATTAATATAACCAATACCTTGTTAGCTTTAGCTACAGTTTCTCTACATTGGTCATGAACCTTTAGTGATCTGTGCACAATAACACCTAGATCTTTTTCTCTCTCAACCTCTTTCAGTATTGCTCCCTGCAAATGATACGTGTATTCTGTGGTGGCCCTACCAACATGCATGACACTACATTTATCTAAATTAAATGACATTTGCCAATATGTGGCCGATTCCCCTTGCACATATAAATCTTTTTGGCTTTGATTGAACTTCTGTTCCGTCTTAACCCTTGCACAGATTTTGGTGTCATCTGCAAACTTACTTACCATACTCCCAACACCACTGTCCAGGTCATTAATAAAGACCATGAAGAGTAGCGGGCTTAGGTCCGATCCCTGGGGGAACACCACTACTAACATGTCTCCATTAACTACCACTTTTGGGCTGCGGGATTGGAGCCAATTCCTAATCCAGCGTTTCAAATTTCTACTGATACCACAAGATTCTATCTTGTGAAGTAACCTAGTATGAGGTACCTTACCAAAGGCTTTCTGAAACCCCAGGTCGACAATGTCCACCGGATTTCCCTCATCCACTACCCTAGTGACTTCCTCAAAAAACGATCAAATTTGTTAGGCACGACATACTTGTTCGGAAGCCGGGTTGTCAATTTCTAATGGCCCCTTCCCTTTCCCAGTGATCATAAAGGGCATCTCTTACAATTCCCTTCTACCATCTTCCCAATAATGGATATCAGGCTGATAGGTCTGTAGTTCCCTGGTTCTGATTTGTCCCCCTTTTTGAACATAGAAACTACAGGAGCTAGCTTCCAGTCCAAGGGACCTATCAATGACTCAATTGAACTTTGAAGATACGGGTAAGGGGCTACCAGAGCACCTGTCCCATCCCTTTAATCACCCTTGGATGGATATTTTCTGGACCTGGAGCCGTATCAATTTTGAACTTTCCTAATCTATCCAAGATGACATTACTATCTATTTTAATATTAATAATGCTATTCAATACTGAGCACCCCTCATCTGGGACATAAGCATCATCGATAGCAGTATAGACTGATGCAAAATAGTCATTTAGCAGCTCTGCCACAACCGGAGAATCAGTTTGGATCTGCCCCACAGTACCCATTAGTGGCCCTTTACAGTCCTTTATAGTCTACTGACTTCTGACAAGTCTAAAAAAGCTTTTGCTACTATTGCCACAATTACGCACTATCTTCTTTTCCAGAGATCTCTTGGCTAATCTTAACATAGAATCATAGAATGGTTACAGCACAGAAGGAGGCCATTCTGCCCGTCGAGTCCGTACCAGCTCTGTGCAAGAGCAATCCAGCTAGTCCCACTCCCGCGTCTTTTTCCCATAGCCCTGCAATTTTTTTTCTTTTAAGTACTTATCCGGTTCCCCTTTGAAAGCCACGATTGAATCTACCTCCACCACACTTTCAGGCAGCGCATTCCAGATCCTAACCGCTCGCTGTGTAAAAAAGTTTTTCTTCATGTCGCCTTTGCTTCTTTTGCCAATCACCTTCAATCTATGTCCTCTGGTTCTCAACCCTTCCGCCAATGGGAGCAGTTTCTCTCTACCTACTCTGTCTAGACCCCTCATGATTTTGAACACCTCTAACAAATCTCCTCTCAACCTTCTCTGCTCTAAGGACAACAACCCCAGCTTCTCCAGTCCATCCACATAACTGAAGTTCCTCATCCCTGGAACCATTCGAGTAAATCTTTTTTGCACCCTCTCCAAGGCCTTCACATCCTTTCTAAAGTGCGGTGCCCAGAATTGGACACAATACTCCAGTTGTGGCTGAACCAGTGTTTTATAAAGGTTCAACATAACCTCCTTACTCTATGCCTCTATTTATAAAGCCTAGGATCCCGTATGCTTTTTTAACCACTTTCTCAACCTGCCCTGCCACCTTCAATGACCTGTGCATATATACCCCCAGGCCTCTCCGTACCTGCATTCCCTTTAGAATTGTACCCTTTAGTTTATATTGCCTCTTCTCGTTCTTCCTACCAAAATGTATCACTTCGCACTTCTCTCCGTTAAATTTCTTCTGCTACGTGTCCGCCCATTCCACCAGCCTGTTTATGTCCTCTTGAAGTCTATCACTATCCTCCTCACTGTTCACTACACTTCCAAGTTTTGTATCATCTGCAAATTTGGAAATCATGCCCTGTACACCCAAGTCCAAGTCATTAATATATATCAAGGAAAGCAGTGGTCCCAGCACCGTCCCCTGGGGAACACCACTGTATACCTTCCTCCAGTCCGAAAAACAACCGTTCACCACTACTCTCTGTCAATTAGCCAATTTCATATCCATGCTGCCACTACCCTTTTTATTCCATGGGCTTCAACTTTGCTGACCAGCCTATTATGGGGCATTTTATCAAATGCCTTTTGAAAGTCCATATACACCACATCAACCGCATTGCCCTCATCAACCCTCTCTGTTACCTCATCAAAAAACTTAATCAGGTTAGCTAAACAGGATTTGCCTTTAACAAATCCGTGCTGGCTTTCCTTAATTAATCCACATTTGTCCAAGTGACTGTTAATTCTGTCCCGAATTATCGTTTCTAAAAGCTTCCCCATCACCGAGGTTAAACTGACTGGCCTATAGTTGCTGGGTTTATCCTTACGCCTTTTTTTGAACAAGGGTGTAACATTTGCAATTCTCCAGTCCTCTGGCACCACCCCTGTATCTAAGGATGATTGAAAGATTATGCCAGTACCTCCGCAATTTCCACCCTTACTTCCCTCAGCAACCTAGGATGCATCCCATCCGTACCGGGTGACTTATCTACTTTAAGTACAGGTGAGAATCCCTACGTGGTCAGTTTTCGGTAAAATATTAAAATGTCTACGTGGCAAAGAAGCAGAATGCAAAATGGTTAGAAAGGGTTAATTAGTTAGTAACTGAGATTGATACAAGTGGCCTGGCCCTCCTGCTGGGCCATATGTTTGCTTAGTCAGCAGGCCTGCATTGTCTTATCAATGATAGGTCTTTGATGTGAGTCAAGGACTGGTCTGAATGTCTCCATGTTTATGGCAGATCAATATAGGTAACGAGCTTAGCCAAAGTTGAAAGACATTCCAGGTTGGGAGATAAGGAACAGAAGGAACAGGGAAGAACATTCCAAGTTGGAAAGTGAGGAAGTTATCCCCTTTGATGTCTAACAGCAACATGATCAGCACATGGACGATCTATGATTGGCCGGCAATAATGTAACCTCACATGGCAACCTATGCCCGGCTTATGATTGGTGTTGACCCTCGTTAAGTATGTTCCAACCCCTATTCATCTGTATAAAAACGTGTGGATTTCTGTATGTTTTTGTTCTTGCTCTGCCAGCATAGAGGGACTCTATCAGGAGTCCAAATCAATGCTGCAGACTAAGAACCCTGCTATTAAAGATGTGTTGAACTTTAAAATGTATTCGACTTCAGTTATTACTGAACCAGACTGAGGGGAAAGAATCCGGATCGTCACAGGCAGCCTTTCTAGTACCTCCTCTTTAGCAATTTTTAGCCCATCCAGTATCTCAACTATCTCCTCTTTTACTGTGACTTTGGCAGCATCTTCTTCCTTGGCAAAGACAGATGCAAAGTACTCATTTAGTACCTCAGCCTCCATGAGTAGGTCTCCTTTTTGGTCCCTAATCTGCCCCACCCCTCCTCTTACTACCCGTTTACTAATTATATGCCTAGAGAAGACTTTTGGATTCCCTTTAGTGTTAGTTGCCAGGCTATTCTCATACTCTCCCATTGCCCCTTTTATTTCCTTTTTCACTTTCTCTCTGAGCTTTCTATATTCAGCCTGGTTCTCACTTATATTATCAATCTGACATCTGTCGTACACCCCCTTTTTCTGCTTCATCTTACCCTCTATCTCTTTCATCATCCAGGGAGCTCTGATTTTGGCTGTTTTTGTCTTCCTTAATTGCATGTGATACTTTTCCCTGTTCTCCTGTGAGTTAAATGCCTTAACTGTGTAAAATGCCTTCTATTTCAATCGAATTTGCCTCTGTACATTCCTCGTCAACCATAATGGTTTTGTTTTACCATGTGCCCTTCTTTCAGCCACTGGAGAGCGGGTGGAAATTGCCAGGGCTCTGGCCACAATCTTCCAATCCTCCTTAGATATGGGAGTGGTGCCAGAGGACTGGAAGATTGCAAATGTTACACTCCTGTTCAAAAAAGGGGAGAGGGATAAGCCTGGCAACTACAGACCAGTCAGCCTAACACGATGGTGGGGAAACTTAGAGACGATAATCTGGGACAAAATTAATTGTCACTTGGAAAAATATGGGTTAATAAATAAAAACCAGCATGGATTTGTTCAAGGCAAATCATGTTTGACTGACTTGATTGAGTTCTTGATGAGGTAATGGAGAAGATTGATGAGGATAGTGCGGTTGATGTTGTGTAAATGGACTTTCAAAAGGCGTTTGATGAAGTACTACATAATAGACTTGTTAGCAAAATTGAAACCATGGGATGAAAGGGGCAGTTGCTGCGTGGATACAAAATTGGCTAAGGGACAGAAAGCAGAGAGTAGCGGTGAATGGTTGTTTTTCAGACTAGAGGGAAGTATACAGTGGTGTTCCCCATGGGTCAGTATTAGGACCACTGCTCTTTTTTGATATATATTCATTTCCTGGACTTGGGTATAGAGGACATCATTTCAAAGTTTGTAGATGACACGAAACTCGGAAATGTCGTAAACAATGAGAAGGCTAGTAACAGACTTCAGGAGGACATGGACAGACTGGTGAAATGGGCAGACACATGGCAGATGAAATTTAATGCAGAGGAGTGTGAAGTGATTCATTTTGGTAGGAAGAATGAGGAAGAAGCAATATAAACTAAATGGTACAATTTTAAAGGAGATGCAGGAACAGAGAGGCCTGAAGGTGGCAGGACAAGTTGAAAAGGCTGTTAAAAAGGCATATGGGATTCTTGGCTTTATAAATAAAGGCATAGAGTACAAAGGCAGGGAAGTTATGCAAAACCTTTATAAAACACTGGTTAGGCCCCAGCTGGAGTATTGTGTCCAATTCTGGGCTCCACACTTTAGGATGTCAAAGCCTTAGAGAGGTTCCAGAGGAGGTTTACTGGAATGGTACTAGGGATGATAGAGTTCAATTACGTGGAGAGACTAGAGAATCTGGGGTTGTTCTCCTTAGAGCAGGGATGGTTAAAGGGAGATTTGATAGAGGTGTTCAAAATCATGAAGGGTTATGATAGATTAAATAGGGAGAAACTGTTTCAAGTAGAATAAGGATCGGTAACCAGAGGTAAGGTAATTGGCAAAAAAACCAAAGGCGATATGAGGAAAACAATTTTTACACAGTGAGTTGTTATGATCTGGAATGCACTGCCAGAAAGGATGGTGGAAGCAGATTCAATAATAACCTATTATTTGAAATGGAAAAATTTGCAGGGCAGTGGAGTGAGACTGATTGGATAGCTCTTTCAAAGAGCCGGCACAGGCACGATGGGCCGAATGGCCTCCTTCTCTGCGGTATGATTCCACGATACTATATAGCGCCTTTCATGACCTCAGGAAGTCCCAAACACTTTACAACTAGTTAAGTACTTTTTGAAGTGGAGTCACTGTTGTAATGTAGGGAACCTAAACATCACCCCTAAAAATGTTTTTACAAGTGACTCGAGTCATCTGAACAGAAATGGGAAGCAGCATCCAAAGCTACTTCTCACCAACCATGTAATACAGGCCACTAGACAAATCACCAAAATAAAACAAAATAAAACTAAGGTTATCATTTTTAAAAAGATATTTAATATATTTACAAATAAAATATTTATGATGTAGCCAACATATCTCATTGTTACTATGGTCCTATTTTCCAATATGCAGCAGGTACAATACAGTTTTCAGCTGTCTAATAGCATTCTGTAACATTCATATGGTAGCAATCTGGGTTAATCACTTGGATAATAAGAAAAAGCAAGAAATTAATGTTCTGTTGTATTTTGCCTACATACTCCAGCAATGTTGTCAGAAACACATAGGCATTAGCTACAGCGTCATCTCCTCAGGAAGCACAAAGGATGAAATATTTCACACCTCCAAAAATAATTTCCATTCCTAACGTTTATAGTAATGGTGCAAACTCCCAGACGGAAATATCAGGGCAGAAGTTGTTTGCGAAATAACGGAGAGCTCAACAGGGCTCACCGTTGTTCGTGGCGAAATGGAGGATCAAGTTCGCACATGTGCAGTGAAACGCAGAAATCCGGAACTTGCTCCTACTGATCTGCCGGCGAAATGACAGCTTCGAATTAAAGGGATATCGCACACTGCAATCAGCAAATCACTGAAAAGACGCCAACTTGCTTATCTGCCTAGCTGGAAAGTAACTAATTTTGCCACAAAACAGGGCACACCAGAAATGTACCCCTTCCGGCCAAAGCCACCTGGGCAGGTTTTGCACCAGGGATCAGGGGCAGAATCAGAAGTACAGCTGCAGGCCTGGCCTCTGGGTCTTGTGGCTGCCACAGGTACACAGCAGCCAGAAGACCTCCAGGCACCAAAAAACACTTTCTCCCACAATATAAGGCATTTATGTTGTTGGTCCTTTTCATCTTGCTGCTGGGAATGGCCACTTCTGCCTCATTACTATCCCAACATTGGGTCTGTGCCTATTGCAGGTTAGGGTTGCCAATTCTGGTTGGGCGTATTCCTGGAGGTTTCATCACATGACCTCCCGCCTCCAGCTGCCCCACCCAGTCAAACAGCCTTTTCTCCCCATCTCCAATATTGTTATAATTAATAAATGAAAGTATTTAAAGAAAATGAACAAAACGCACCATTTTTTAATGCCCCTACGATTTTTGACTCGGGTGTTGCTCGCAGCAGTGTCCAGGAGATTAATCTTTAATTCCGAGAGATCCCAGGACAATCCTGGAGGGTTGGCAACCCTATTGCTGGCACAGGGCCTGCTCCATCCATTAATGGAAGTCCCAGGAATCCCAGTGCAATGTAAAAAGGGTGGAGACTTTTTCCTTTTCCTAGAGCTTCGGAAATGAGCATTCCCCAGGCTCCAGGGAGGGAAATATTGGGACCCAATTCTCCCCTCCCTTTTTTTTTGGATTTACCTGCAACATGCTTCATTCCAGGTTTGCGAGGATACACATGTAGCTGTCCCTAGGTGTCTAAGCCAAAACAGTCGAGAGATTGAATGCATACATTTTCTGGGAATTGCAGTATGGTCAATCACTTGCTCCCTGCCATATGGCTGTGGATTAGTAGCTTCAGGCAGAGAGGCTAAATAGGTCACCTATATCTACCTGCTCTTGGTATAAGTGGGTGTCAGAAATTCTCGGCTGCATCATTAAACAAATTATTAGGGACGGGCAATAAATGCTGGCCTTGCCAGCGACGCCCACATCCCATGATCGAATAAAAAAAAGGCCTGGATTTTCCCTCCCAATGGCGGTTTCACGGTGGAGTGGGAATACTGCTGCCAAAGTGATTCCACTGCAATTTACTCCCGAAACACTCAATTGCTATGCAGGGCAGATATGAGAGTAATATCACTCCTGACAGGTTTATGAAAACTGAGAGAGAGGGGATACAGTTCTGGTGGAGTCTTTAAAAGGCCAGTTAAAGGGAAACATTATTTTTCCAGCAAGAATAGCTGAAGCAACTGTAGCCTTGGGGATGTCGGCAGCTGGAAGGGCCCTTAGATTCTTGGATGCATCCATGGAGGTCTTTTTGTCAGAAGTCAGGGTGAGAAGAGTGAGATTGTTGGGTACTGAGGACAGGAAGCCCCATAACAGGGTGGTGCAGGATGTTTGAAGGGAGGTGGCAGAAGCAGTGTGCTATCTCCATCACCCCAAGAACTGTCACACAGTGCCGGAAGAGATGACCTCACAAGGGTAGGCCAAGGCACTCTTGCCAATACACATCATCTACTACTCAGACAGCCTTCACCCAGCTCCTTGCCTCTCACACTTTTTGTCTCTCACTCGTGGGATGTCAGGGGGATTTACTTCTGCAAATGGCAATCTCTGCAAAAACTCAAGCATCTTCTTTGCTCAAAACCACTCTGCCAGCTTACGATGCCTGCCACAGAACTACAGTAAGTCTTCAAGGTCACTTAATCCATAGGGACAATGCACCTACACATCTCATTATCATGGGATGCTCACACTCACGTGGGTGGAAGTGTCAATGATACTAATGTGCTCTTAATATTGGCTTCTCTCCATCCAAAGGAAAAGCTGGCCTACAAGCAGTGACAAAAAATACGACTAGGGAGGAGCAGCAGCACTGAATACCCTAAGCACACATGAAGAGGAGGCGATATACATTGTGGGCAGGCCTCTTCAGTGTTGAAGCTGAGGAAAGCAACTTTACCATCAACAACAACAACTTGCATTTATATAGTGCCTTTAATGTAGTAAAATGTCCCAAGGCACTTCACAGGAATGTTACCAGAAAAAAATTTGACACCGAGCCACATAAGGGGACATTAGGACAGGTGACCAAAAGCTTGTTCAAAGAGGTAGGTTTTAAGGAGTGTCTTAATGGAGGAGAGAGAGGTAGAGAGGTTTAGGGAGGGAATTCCAGTTTGAGCTGAGTTTCTTATGCAACTCCTGGACAATTATCAAGACCTCATTCTGCCAACTCCAGAACATTACTTTGGCCTCTACATCCCTGCAGCTAAAAGCCTAATCTCAAGAATTAACTTCTTTTTCATTCTCCACTCCGGCTTTCCCACGTCCGGTGTTCACAAATTTTAATTAATCAGAATTTGGCAGAGCCCAACCTCACCTTCACAAAGTCATGCATGACCCCCCCTTGCCAAGTTCCCCTGGCTCTCTGTGCCCAGTAAAATGACTTCAGGGTCCTTGTCCTTATCTTCAAATCCCTCTATGGCTCACTCCCACAGCTCACTAGATGAGCTACAATACAATGAGGCTACAATCCCGTACTCTAACAACACCTCCAGATGGAGCGCCAGTACTCTCAACATTGTGCTGGGCATTGAGAGAATCATTTTACACGAAGACATTGACAGCATCATAAATTGATCCATTTATTCTGAAACCAAATGTGAAACCAGGTAGTTGGGTGTTGTGATTAAGATATTACAGCGGTTAATTATTCACTCCGGTTTCCATGAGCTTTGAACGATGACCATCAGGGTCTGACTTGAACTCTTCTTGTGGATTAAAGTTTCCAACTTTTCCCCTAAAATCGAAGCTTCAAGCTGAAATAAATGAGCTGGAGGAAAGAACAGGGAATGAAACATTGCACCTCTGCTATCTGAGCCAGTAGCTCTTCTGTTTTTGAAAGACGTGTTTAGCTTTCTTGAGCCTTATTTTGATTTAGTGGATTATTTACTATTTTTTCAATGAGACTTTAGTATTTGACTTTAAATTTGAGATGGCATTTTACCAATTCTGCTGTTAAATCGTACTGCTGAGCAACACACCCAAGGTGGTGGAACAATCTATCCTTCCCAAAAGGAGGGATAGTGGAGGTGGGCCAATATTAGAAACAGATTAGACTGCTATCCTTAGAATCCACAGTTTTTGTCAGATCTTAGACTTGTATCTCTAGTAAGCTTTATGTAAAAATGGATCCTTTTGAGTGCTTGAACTTCCTCATCAACTGCAGAATTTCCACTTTTTGGCTAATCTTGTAGCACTAATTTTATTAAAAGAGGATTGTGATACGAACTAGCTGTTTGGATTGGCTCTCTGCATCCATGAATATGATCTGCTTGGTATGAGCCCAGGTGAAGTTTGGATCTTTTGCCTGCCAGATGACTTGCCAATCTGAGGTAGCAACTTCCGACTTGAGATTGTTCCAATTGGCCCAATAGTACAGCTAAATCATGTGCGTGGTACGTTTTTAGATCCCAACAGGAGACAGATTGTATGCAGACTACAAAGTGGTCAGATACACAACTGGTGCTTTGATGAGTGCTTTCAAGTAATGAGGGGAGTGGGTCAATACTGCGTCGAAGCAGGTGGGTGGAAAACTAGCTGGGTGGATGAGTCTACCGACACACTGAAGAAAAGTGCCGGACAATCACAGATACTCTTTTCTTTTTTGCTCTACCTGTTCCTCATAGTAGCAATGGAACAGCTTTGAAATTCCATTATTAGATGTTTGCTTAACAGCTAACGTTCTGAGTTCTTCCTTTGACTCATTCACCTTCAGAGACATTCCAGGCATACTTTTCTCTGCCTGTACACTGACCTTTGATTTTTAGCTTGAATCATGTGATATTTTATGGCCAGCTCTTCCGTTTCAAAGGGGACTTTTGCAGGCAACAGCAGATGGCAGACACTTGAATGTTTTGCACTATCAGAGGCCAGAATTGAATATAATTTTAGCCTCTCCTGCAACACATGGTTGCACCATGTCCCTCCCTTTCCATGCAGTAGAGCTAGACAATTCCACTCAGCATCCAGCCTCAGGCTCCATTTTTACTGACCCCAAAAGCAAAGCAATTGGCCTTTTTTGCGAGTAGCACCTTCCGTTCCTCATCTTTTTTCTCTCTTGTTGCATCTGACCCTCAAGATAGTGTTACAGCTCATTTTCTCCTCCATGACAATAATGGCATAGAGTGATATGGCCATGGGGAAAAGCCATATATGCTCCTGCATTGCTCTGACTGCCAGAGGGGTTGAGGGATTGGGGGGGGGGGGTGGGGATTGAAAATCTTCGAGTGGCCTGACTCAGTAGCAGTCAGTCAAAATCAAGTGCAAGTCTCAGTAGCAACAAATCAACAACAACAAAAAGGGTAGGAAAGAAAATTTTTAAATTGCTGAAAATCACAAACCAAACTTTCCAGAATCTTCGAAGCTCACAAAGTCCTTTGGGCGCTATGAAAGACTGCAACATTCAGGTGTCAGCAACCAGTCCATAATGGGGTGTGATGACAGGTGCATGCACCATATACAATTAGAGTCCAGGAGAGTCTTTTAGTGGGGTGATTACACATGAGGCTGTGAAGACAGGGGTTGTAAAAGGCACTGTTCTGCCTGCTCATTGTTGATGGTGAGCAATTCACTTATGTTAATACATGATGTGGAGATGCCGGTGATGGACTGGGGTTGACAATTGTAAACAATTTTACAACACCAAGTTATAGTCCAGCAATTTTATTTTAAATTCACAAGCTTTCGGAGATTTTCTCCTTCCTCAGGCAAATGTTTCAAGATCTCCTTGAAGCCTACGCATTTATACATATTGAACAATAATACATGGTGTTTACAGACTGCCCCTGCAACTGCCCGTTGCCAAGGCAATCACCGTGTTCAGACAGAGAGGTGTTACCTGCAGAACCTCCGAATACACATTCAACAAAAAAACAAACAGGGAAAAAAAACAGAGAAAAAAAAAAACACAGAGAGAGGCAGAAACATCCGGAAGGCAGAGAGAGCCAGCAAATGACCCATTATATTAAAAACAGATAACATTTGTTCGCTGGTGGGGTAACGTGTAGCGTGACATGAACCCAAGATCCCGGTTGAGGCCGTCCTCATGGGTGCGGAACTTGGCTATCAATTTCTGCTCGACAATTTTGCGTTGTCGTGTGTCTCGAAGGCCGCCTTGGAGTACGCTTACCCGAAGGTCGGTGGATGAATGTCCATGACTGCTGAAGTGTTCCCCGACTGGGAGGGAACCCTCCTGTTTGGCGATTGTTGCGCGGTGTCCGTTCATCCGTTGTCGCAGCGTCTGCATGGTCTCGCCAATGTACCATGCTCTGGGGCATCCTTTCCTGCAACGTATGAGGTAGACAACGTTGGCTGAGTCACAGGAGTATGAACCATGCACCTGGTGGGTGGTGTCATCTCGTGTGATGGTGGTATCTGTGTCGATGATCTGGCATGTCTTGCAGAGGTTACCGTGGCAGGGTTGTGTGGCGTCGTGGACGCTGTTCTCTTGAAAGCTAGGTAGTTTGCTGCGAACGATGGTCTGTTTGAGGTTGGGTGGCTGTTTAAAGGCGAGTAGTGGAGGTGTGGGGATGGCCATAGCGAGGTGTTTGTCCTCATTGATGACATGTTGAAGGCTGCGGAGAACATGGCGTAGTTTCTCCGCTCCGGGGAAGTACTGGACGACAAAGGGTACTCTGTTGGTTGCGTCCCGTGTTAGTCTCCTGAGGAGGTCTATGCGATTTTTTGCTGTGGCCCGTCGGAACTGTCGATCGATGAGTCGAGCGTCATATCCCGTTCTTACTAGGGCGTCTTTCAGCGTCTGTAGGTGTCCATCGCGTTCCTCCTCGTCTGAGCAGACCCTGTGTATTCGCAGGGCCTGTCCATAGGGGATGGCCTCTTTGACGTGGTTAGGGTGGAAGCTGGAAAAGTGGAGCATCGTGAGGTTGTCCGTGGGCTTGCGGTAGAGTGAGGTGCTGAGGTGCCCGTCTTTGATGGAGATTCGTGTGTCCAAGAAAGAAACTGATTCTGAGGAGTAGTCCATGGTGAGCTTGATGGTGGGATGAAACTTGTTGATGTTATCGTGTAGTCTCTTTAGTGATTCCTTGCCGTGGGTCCATAGAAAGAAAATGTCGTCGATGTATCTGGTGTATAGTGTTGGTTGGAGGTCTTGTGCAGTGAAGAAGTCCTGCTCGAACTTGTGCATGAAAATGTTGGCGTATTGGGGTGCGAATTTGGTCCCCATGGCTGTTCCGTGTGTTTGGGTAAAGAACTGGTTATCGAAGGTGAAGACATTGTGATCCAGGATGAAGCGGATGAGTTGTAGGATGGCTTCCGGAGATTGGCTGTTGTTGGTGTTGAGTATTGATGCTGTCGCAGCGATGCCGTCATCGTGGGGGATACTGGTGTATAGTGCCGAGACGTCCATCGTGGTGAGAAGTGTTCCTGGTTCAACTGGTCCGTGGGTACTGAGTTTTTGTAGGAAGTCTGTAGTGTCACGACAGAAGCTGGGGGTTCCCTGTACGATGGGTTTCAGGATGCCCTCGATGTATCCAGAGAGGTTCTCACACAGGGTTCCGTTGCCTGATACGATGGGACGTCCGGGTGTGTTGGCCACAAAGCCAACACACCCGGACGTCCCATCGTATCAGGCAACGGAACCCTGTGTGAGAACCTCTCTGGATACATCGAGGGCATCCTGAAACCCATCGTACAGGGAACCCCCAGCTTCTGTCGTGACACTACAGACTTCCTACAAAAACTCAGTACCCACGGACCAGTTGAACCAGGAACACTTCTCACCACGATGGACGTCTCGGCACTATACACCAGTATCCCCCACGATGACGGCATCGCTGCGACAGCATCAATACTCAACACCAACAACAGCCAATCTCCGGAAGCCATCCTACAACTCATCCGCTTCATCCTGGATCACAATGTCTTCACCTTCGATAACCAGTTCTTTACCCAAACACACGGAACAGCCATGGGGACCAAATTCGCACCCCAATACGCCAACATTTTCATGCACAAGTTCGAGCAGGACTTCTTCACTGCACAAGACCTCCAACCAACACTATACACCAGATACATCGACGACATTTTCTTTCTATGGACCCACGGCAAGGAATCACTAAAGAGACTACACGATAACATCAACAAGTTTCATCCCACCATCAAGCTCACCATGGACTACTCCTCAGAATCAGTTTCTTTCTTGGACACACGAATCTCCATCAAAGACGGGCACCTCAGCACCTCACTCTACCGCAAGCCCACGGACAACCTCACGATGCTCCACTTTTCCAGCTTCCACCCTAACCACGTCAAAGAGGCCATCCCCTATGGACAGGCCCTGCGAATACACAGGGTCTGCTCAGACGAGGAGGAACGCGATGGACACCTACAGACGCTGAAAGACGCCCTAGTAAGAACGGGATATGACGCTCGACTCATCGATCGACAGTTCCGACGGGCCACAGCAAAAAATCGCATAGACCTCCTCAGGAGACTAACACGGGACGCAACCAACAGAGTACCCTTTGTCGTCCAGTACTTCCCCGGAGCGGAGAAACTACGCCATGTTCTCCGCAGCCTTCAACATGTCATCAATGAGGACAAACACCTCGCTATGGCCATCCCCACACCTCCACTACTCGCCTTTAAACAGCCACCCAACCTCAAACAGACCATCGTTCGCAGCAAACTACCTAGCTTTCAAGAGAACAGCGTCCACGACGCCACACAACCCTGCCACGGTAACCTCTGCAAGACATGCCAGATCATCGACACAGATACCACCATCACACGAGATGACACCACCCACCAGGTGCATGGTTCATACTCCTGTGACTCAGCCAACGTTGTCTACCTCATACGTTGCAGGAAAGGATGCCCCAGAGCATGGTACATTGGCGAGACCATGCAGACGCTGCGACAACGGATGAACGGACACCGCGCAACAATCGCCAAACAGGAGGGTTCCCTCCCAGTCGGGGAACACTTCAGCAGTCATGGACATTCATCCACCGACCTTCGGGTAAGCGTACTCCAAGGCGGCCTTCGAGACACACGACAACGCAAAATTGTCGAGCAGAAATTGATAGCCAAGTTCCGCACCCATGAGGACGGCCTCAACCGGGATCTTGGGTTCATGTCACGCTACACGTTACCCCACCAGCGAACAAATGTTATCTGTTTTTAATATAATGGGTCATTTGCTGGCTCTCTCTGCCTTCCGGATGTTTCTGCCTCTCTCTGTGTTTTTTTTTTCTCTGTTTTTTTTCCCTGTTTGTTTTTTTGTTGAATGTGTATTCGGAGGTTCTGCAGGTAACACCTCTCTGTCTGAACACGGTGATTGCCTTGGCAACGGGCAGTTGCAGGGGCAGTCTGTAAACACCATGTATTATTGTTCAATATGTATAAATGCGTAGGCTTCAAGGAGATCTTGAAACATTTGCCTGAGGAAGGAGAAAATCTCCGAAAGCTTGTGAATTTAAAATAAAATTGCTGGACTATAACTTGGTGTTGTAAAATTGTTTACAATATGTTAATACAGAGTGAGAGCATGGGAGCCTACACGAGAACCTTCTCTTCTTCGCCAGATTTTCCATACTTCCCTCCCCCTCTGCAATTCCATTGTAACCATTTACACCTTCTCTGGACCCATCTTCTTTTTCTTTCCCTCTCCCGTTACCACCCCCTTTTGCCTTGCATTAACATCCCTTTTGTTGTTAATCACTCCTGCCCTCCACCCTACCACAGACCTGTCCCCTTTGTTCTTTCCTCCCACCCCCCTTTTCCCCTGGTTCTGTACTTGCTTAAAAACTGTTAACCTCTAACATCTCCCAGTTCTGATGAAAGGTCATCGACCTGAAACGTTGACTCTGTTTCTCTCTCCACAGGCGCAGCTCTACTTGCGGAGTGTTTTCCAGCATTTTCTGTTTTTATTTCAGAGTGAGTGCAAGGTGCTGCTAACTCTTCTTCTCCTTGCCTGCCCTGGTAAAGTCATTAAACATTTTACAGCACCAAGTTACCACCTGGGCTGTACAATAGTTGTATTCATGCTTTACTCCCTGGCCACCTCCTGCCACTGCTGCTATGCTGCTTTCCTTTGCGGCCTGCATCTCTATGACGCAAACAGTGCATTCCTCACATACACTGCTTCCTCACTGAACCAGGGAAGGACTGGGGACTCTCTACCCCGCCGGAGACCTCCCTGACATAATTGCATATTAACTATCAGACTTATGCTGCCACAAAGATTTTTGTTGTGCCGACCTCTTTAATCTGCTGCAGAGCTTTAAATCCTGCAGCAGCACGCTAGGGGCTCAATTTTCCAGTGAAGTAGCGGGCGCGTTGGGGGCTCCGAAAATTGCGGAAATCCCGAGCGGGTTCAGAACCCGGCTCCAACCAGCAAACTTCCGGGTTCCCCGCTGACGCATCTGGGTGCGCGCACCTCCCGAATGCAGAAGCCCCACCAGCAAATAAAACCGGCAGGATGATAGTTAAGAGACTTATTTAGATACTTGAAGTACTTAATTTTGTTCACATTAAGGTATGGGTCCAATTTTGAAACATCCTCAGCGTGTTTCCCGTGCTGTGGGAAACACTCCATGTTCGACCAGACGTGTTTTTTTTTATTCGTTCATGGGATGTGGGCGTTGCTGGCGAGGCCGGCATTTATTGCCCATCCCTAATTGCCCTTGAGAAGGTGGTGGTGAGCCGCCATCTGAAACCACTGTAGTCCGTGTGGTGAAGGTTCTCCCACAGTGCTGTTAGGTAGGGAGTTCTAGGATTTTCACCCAGCGACGATGAGAGACCGGCGATATATTTCCCAGTCAGGATGGTGTGTGACTTGGAGGGGAACGTGCAGGTGGTGTTGTTCCCATGTGCCTGCTGCCCTTGTCCTTCTAGGTGGTAGAGGTCGCGGGTTTGGGAGGTTCTGTCGAAGAAGCCTTGGCGAGTTGCTGCAGTGCATCCTGTGGCTGGTACACACTGCAGCTACAGTGTGCCGGTGGTGAAGGGAGTGAATGTTTAGGGTGGTGGATGGGATGCCAATCAAGCGGGCTGCTTTGTCCTGGATGGTGTCAAGCTTCTTGAGTGCAGTTGGAGCTGCACTCATCCAGGCAAGTGCAGAGTATTCCATCACACTCCTGACTTGTGCCTTGTAGATGGTGGAAAGGCTTTGGGAAGTCAGGAGGTGAGTCACTCATTAGGCTGATGGGGCTGTAATTGGCCGGATTGGATTTGTCCTGCTTTTTGTGGGCAGGACATACCTGGGCAATTTTCCACATTGTCGGATAGATGCCAGTGTTGTAGCTGTACTGGAACAGCTTGGCTAGAGGCGCAGCTAGTTCTGGAGCAGAAGCCTTCAGCACTACAGCCAGGATGTTGTCGGCGCCCATAGCCTTTGCTGTATCCAGTGCACTCAGCCGTTTCTTGATATCACGTGGAATGAATAGAATTGGCGGAAGACTGGCTTCTGTGATGGTGGGGATATCGGGAGGAGGCCGAGATGGATCATCCACTCAGCACTTCTGGCTGAAGATGGTTGCAAACGCTTCAGCCTTGTCTTTCGCACTCAGCCATCATTGAGGATGGGGATGTTGCCACCTGGAGAGGAGGCAGCATTGCGCATCCTGGTTGAGAGGGAGGCAACGGGTGAGACGTGGCAGCACTTGGAGTGGCGTCCCCACTTCCATGTCCCTTTTCAACATCATCCCTCTCCTGGACCAGGCCCACATCACTCCTACCATCCTGCTGGACAACAGTGTGGTGGACATGTATGATGCGTTGGAAGGCTACTTATAAAGTATCTGTCAGCCTGTTTAAGGCAGCAGAATGTTGTTCACCGAGTCTGAACAGCCGTTGTCAGGGCTTGAATGGACTCATTTGTGAGCCATGCTTGAAGCTCAATGGAAGATCTCCATTGCAGACATTCCCACATTTACCTGTGACACTATCTCAGAGAGTTGCTCATGTCCCTGTGACATTATCTCAGAGATTCCCTCACATACCTGTGCCACCATTCCATTAATGCAGGAATTGGACTCTTCCATCCTCTGCGCTATTGTGGAGAGTGCACGTGGCACCCGTTCCAGTTCCTCGCAAATATGCTGCTGTCCCTCGATCATTCTTCTTTTAAAGGATAGCCCCCGGGGTTCAGCATCCAGCTGAGCAGATCCTGGAGAGGAGTGCTCCCACCGATGCGGACTCTCCACAGCTGTCCCTGACACCAGTGTCTGCTCGTGGTCACTTGTGTGTGGTGACTCACTAGGTGCCAACCCAACTAGCTGAGTACTGGGACCCGCCGAGATGTGAGTATCTGCGCTGGTGGATGGCTCACTAAGATGTGACAGTGCGCCCTCAAAGGCCAGCAGGTCCTCTGAGGAACCGCCCTCTGCCATCACTGCGGTCGCTGAAGGTCCTGTGAGAGAACAGAAGGCAATATTAAGCATCATCATAGATGTGTCATGTTGCGATGAGCTTACTGAGGTGTTGAAGATGGCAAGCACTGTTAACATCAATTCATGTTGTGTGATGAATGTTAAAGTTGTGTCACCAGATGTTTGTCGGGGGCCAGTTCTCGCCATTCCCGACGGACAGGCACTCGAGGGTTCGGCTGAGCTCCAGCACCTCCTCCTCCATGTCTGTAAGGACGACTATTTGTTGTGGCCCCCCTCCAGTCCTCGCCCTCTCGTGTGCATTTTGCGCTCTCTTCTCATAGAAGGGGAGAAAGAACAGATGTGTGAGTGAGTGATGGTGAAGTGGCCAACTGATGAATGCATTGCTTTGGGTGAGGCTGACCGTGAAAGATATGCATCAGAGGGTGAGTATCAGACAGAGACATCACATTGGATGAGGATTGGGTGAGTGGAGGTGGTGGGGTGACTAATGGGGAGATGAGGAAGTGCTGAGGAAGTGCAGGTAAGTGGAGGATAAGCCTTAAGTGGGTGTGAGGAGTGATGTGATAGAGTAGTCTTGGCAGTGCAGAATGAGTTTGTGGGGGAGGGGATCGGGTGCAGTGATGTGCAACACGGAATGTAGGAGAATCAGTAAGTGTACTCACTATTGCTGACCTGGTTAGGTCATTGAAGCGCTTCCCGCACTGGATCCAGTTGCTGCTGCTGGTGACCTCCTCTGCCAGCTCGATCCAGGCCTTCTTGGTGGCAGAGGCAGGGCACTTCCTCCCATCCGCCGGGTAAAACCCTCCTCCTCCTCACCCCGTCCAGAAGCACCTGGAGTGAGGCATGAATCTTGGAGCAGCCTTGCCCCTGTGCTGCTCCATTGAGGTTTCTGGGTCTTTGCTCCAGCAAAAGCCTTTGGAGCAAAGGCCCTTTAAATAGGGCTCCTCCAGCTGACAGCCTGTGATGCGGGTGCCCAGTCTGCCCGCTGCGCAGCTTTCCGACGGCAAAACCAACTCAATTGCGATCGCGTGGGAAACGGACATTTTTTATTGGTCGGGTTACCCTCGTGTCCCATTCAACCCCCCCGCTGCCATCCCACCTCCATTCTAATATCGGGGCCTCGGAGTTCGCCAGGATTATTAAAACTGGACTGACCCCCAAAACTGTCACCTGAGTTCAGGCCAGGTATGAATGGTGCCCTCCCATTATTTTGCTTGGGATTTTTCCCGAGCAGAAAATCTAGGCATGTGTGCCCTTTAAAATAGGAACATTAGTGGTAAATGTATATATTCACTAGATGCCACTTCACACTCATTACTGTAAATTCCACTCCTACTAATGAACCTACCAATGAATTATTGAGATTTTATTATCGACTTTACCATTTGGAATCCCTCTGTCCTGTCAGCATTGCTGCATAGTTTGGCTTGTGGGAAGCTGATGCATTTCCCAACTAACACCAGATTAATTTCTGCCAGACTTCTGACTAGGACTTTCAAACATAGCTAGTTAAATGCATAAGTAGCTTATAAGCAGTGGGTTGGATGGGGCAACTAAACCTGCCATATAGAATCGTTGCACATTAGCAGTATTTCAACAAAAATGTGTTCAGAAGCCCGCTCTGTAAGATCACCATTGCATTTAGAAATGGTGCCAGATTTAATGGGGGCAGTGTCACCTCATTAAGGAGTTTCCAGGCAGTCTCAGGTCCTGCAGTAGGCCGGTAAAGCCTACTGCTAAGCCCAGCAGCTGCATGGCCATGTTGGCCTCCACAGTATGTTTGGACGGCAGCAGATGTTACATCTGCTGTAAACAACGCTAACTTTTATAATGTGGTTTCAGTATTTTTATTCTCTTTTTTGTTTGTAGGACCAGTTATAACTATCACGCATTGCTGTAATATCAATCACGTGACAGCCTTTGTTTATAAGCCTAGGCCCCTGATATTAATGTATGAGCATTCAACAGGTTTATAATATCATAGTATCATAATAGGATATTGTACAGAAGGAGGCCATTCGTCCTATCGTGCCTGTGCCGGCTCTTTGGTAGAGCTATTCAATTACTCCCACTCCCTTGCTCTTTCGCCATAGCTCTGTAAATTTTTTCCCTTCAAGTATTTATCCAATTCCCTTTTGAAAGTCACTATTGAATCTGTTTCCACCACCCGTTCAGACAGTGCATTCCAGATCATAACAACTCATTGCATAAAAAAATGTTTCCTCATGCCGCCTCTGGTTCTTTTGCCAATCGCCTTAAATCTGTGTCCTCTGGTTATTGACCCTTCTACCAATGGAAACAGTTTCTCCTTATTTATTCTATCAACACTGTTCATGATTATGAACACCTCTATCAAATCTCCTCTTAACCTTCTCTGCTCTAAGGAGAACAACCCCAGCTTCTCCAGTCTCCCCACATAACTGAAGTCCCTGTTACCATTCTAGTAAATCTCTTCTGCACCCTCTCCAAGGCCTTGACATCCTTTCTAAAGTGTGGTGCCCAGAATTGAACACAATACTCCAGCTGAGGCCTAACCAGTGATTTATAAAGGTTCAGCATAACGTCCTTGCTTTTGTACTCTATGCCTCTATTAATAAAGCCCAGGATCCCATATGCTTTTTTAACAACCTTCTCGACTTGTCCTGCCACCTTTAAAGATTTGTGTTTGTCTGAACTTGTTACCTCTGCTATTTTAGGGAGAGTATTATCCTGTTTAAAATAAACTGATTAATACTTCCACTAAAATCACAGTGGGAGGAATTTCAAACAAATTAGTTAAGGATTTGTACACCAGTATCCCATAGCATAATTTCTGGACTTTACCATAACAATTCTATTGCTTTAACAAAGTGGACTATTCCCCAACCATACCATGTAGGCAAAGCTCAGACACATACTGCAGGTGCATTCTCTGCCCACAGCATAGTTACCATTAAAAGCCAGTCACTTGTTTCATTAAAAATGTTTTTAGCATTCCCAACATCCGGATTTTCAAATCAAATAGCAACTTTCCATCCTGACAGTCCAACAGATCATCTTGGAGTAAGTTACTTTGTCAGTTGTTATTTTATGAGGACCTCCATAGAGACCAGTTCAGAATAATGAGAACGTTTGATTATGAAAGTTTTTTCTGCTTAAAACTTTTATAACCTTAAAAAGATATGGAGGAACTTCTAACTTTGTATATATTTTTCTTAACAGAATGAATGGCTTAGATTTTCATGCTATATTAATAGAAAATTGAGAAAATATTCAGCCAATTAATTTTGGGGGTAGGGAGAAGAGGCAAAAGAACCATCTGTCATCTTCATCACCATCACATCACTAAACTTACATCATTGTGCTTGTGTTAGAATTTAGCAAATAGTCCTTGCTGAAGACTGTCTCCCTATGAAAAACACACACAACATACTGCGTACCGAGGGAGTGCTGCACTGTCGGAGGTGCCATCTTCTGGTTGAAACGTTAAACCGAGGCTCTGCCTGCCTTCTCAGGTGGACGTAAAAATTTCATGGCACTATTCGATGAAGAGCAGGGGAGTTCTTCTGGTGTCTTGGCTAACATTTATCCCTCAATCAACATCACTAACACAGATTATCTGGTCATTTATATCATTGCTGTTTGTGGGACTTTGCTGTGGGAAAATTGTCTGCCATATTTGCTTAGATCCTTACAGTAACTGCACTTCAAAAAGTACTTCATTTATGGTGAAGTACTTTCGGAGGACCTGAGAATGTGTAAGTCTGTTCTTTCTTTTATACACACACACGTGCACACGCAGGCACATATGTACCAGTCCACTTAAATCCACAATCATAGCCACATACGGATATTAGTGATATAATGCTCACAATACGCCAGTATAATACACTTACAGATATGCATGCATACACCTGCATGCATGTACATCCACACATTTCATAGAATCATAGAAAGTTACGGCACAGAAGGAGGCCATTCAACCCATTGTGTCCGTGCCGGCCAAAAAAGAGCTATCCAGCTTAATCCCGTTTTCCAGCACTTGGCCTGTAGCCCTGTAGGTTACGACACTTCAAGTGCACATCCAAGTACTTTTTAAATGAGTTGAGGGTTTCTGCCTCTACCACCCTTTCAGACAGTGAGTTCCAGACCCCCACCACCCTCAGGGTGAAAAAAATTCTCCTCAGCTCCCCACTAATCCTTCTACCAATTACTTTAAATCTATGCCCCCCGGTCACTGACCCCTCTGCTAAGGGAAATAGGTCCTCTCTATCCATTCTATCTAGGTCCCTCATAATTTTATATACCTCAATTAAATCTCCCCTCAGCCTCCTTTGTTCCAAAGAAAACAATCCCAGCCTATCCAATCTTTTCTCATAGCTAAAATTCTCCAGTCCTGGCAACATCCTCGTAAATCTCCTCTGTACCCTCTCTAGTGCAGTCACATCTTTCCTGTAATGTGGTGACCAGAACTGTGCACAGTACTCAAGCTGTGGCCTAACCAATGTTTTATACAGTTCTAGCATAACCTGCCTGCTCTTATATTCTATGCCTTGGCTAGTAAAGGAAAGTCTCCCATATGCATTCTTAACCATCTTATCTACCTGTCCTGTTACCTTCAGGGATCTGTGGCCATGCACTCCAAGGTCCCTTTGTTCCTCTACATCTCTCAGTATCCTCCCATTTATTGTGTATTCCCTTGCCTTGTTTACCCTCCCCAAAAGCATTACCTCACACTTCTCCGGATTGAATTCCATTTGCCACTTTTCTGCCCACCTGACCAGTCCATTGATATCTTCCTGCAGTCTACAGTTTTCCTCCTCACTATCAACCACACGGCTAATTTTTGTATCATCTGCAAACTTCTTGAATGTGGGGGGCATGATCAAGTCCAAATCATTAATATATATCACTATGTACATGTATGCATACAGACTGACACAAGCAAGCACGTGTATAAATAGACATATACATACAGACATTCGTAATGCAGACAGGCAGATGCAGACACACAGCAATAAAAGCAAAATGAAAGAAACAAACCAATTATTCACCAAAGCAACACTAGGATCGTCACACTGCCAAAGCCAGTGCACAGTAGGCCCCATGAAGTTCCAAACCTTTGATATAGAAGGTATGGGTTTTGCCTAATGCTGATGCCAATGGAATGTGTACACACACATACACACATTGTATACATTGATAATCTAATAGTCTTACACATTTATATACGCACATTTTTTCTTGGGAAAATCATCCAAAGCAAATAGAAAAATAAATGTCATTGCAGAATCAGCAGACTCATATTTTTACCATCTTTGGTTTGCTTCAGAACCAACTTGGGCTGCTGCTGGCACAGCACTGCTTCTCCAACCCTCCAATGGGACAACATAACACCTTTAAAAGTAACCTGTTTTGGTGGGGCAGGGGTAGTGTTTATGAAACATTCTGGTGTTTCAAATTTATACCCCGGAACGTTGAAATGGTATCCTCATATTGATAACAGACAAGAAAAGTGACTAAGCCATATTCAGTAACCTTCACCAATATCCCAGTCTGGGTCAGTCAGACATAAATATACCCCCGTGGAACGCAGATAGTTAAAATGTGAGAACAGGTACTACAAAGTTAAGTCATTTATATTGTACTTCAAATTTTTACCAGTTGTGTCTCCTAAAGACTTATGGAAAATACTCGGCTGGAATGTTTTAAAGAGTTTGATGAGGTATTTCAAGACGAGATGTTCAGAAAGTCAACAGTTTGGAAGTTACCTCCGTAAAGGAAAAATACTATCGCTTTAACAACCCGATTCTGACCTCTCGACATGTTCTGCAGCCTGCCAGGCACTTGTAATTCTGTAGTCCTAACTTCAGGCCTGATAGCGTGAGTCCAGTTGTAAATTAGATACTGAAATGAATGCCAGCATTTCCATTGACTCATATACCACTAAGGGATAACAGTTGGATACTGTATCATCATCAAAGCATCTGTACTGTAGCATGACCCTGCAAAAAAGACATCTTCCTTAAATAGTTTTCCTCTAAAATGTCAAATGTCAACCCAGTCAAACAAAGATTTTAAGGTGGAGTACACCGTAGGAAGTATTTTATTATCACTAAAGTTTGGAGAAAACAGCTCTATTGGCTTTGGTTGTACAAGAACCTATTATTCATATAAATAGCAATTTACAAAGAAAGGCTCTGCTACATGGTAGAGATGGGAATTGAGAGACAAAAAAAGACCAAGGTCCATCTGGTTCGCCTTCTACCATCCTGGTAGTCACATGATACAATGATAATTGAGTTGTTCATGAATCATCGCAATCAATCTCTTATCAATTAGTCTAAAACAGACCCACACAAGACACGAGGAAAACCCCAGTGTCGGAGAGCTTTGGGAACATAGTTCCTAAGTCAAATGTTACATTTACTACAAGTCTCAAATTGCTCATATATTGTATCCCAAAATGTTATTTTCTGAAAGAATTTGTTCTATATGGAATTAATTCCATGTGTTCAGTAAAGAAGCATCTGTATTTGTATTACAGCTTATCACATCATTGCAATATCTCAAAGTGTCTCACACAATGAATGACTGTTTTAGGATGACTTGGTATGTGGGCATAATTCTGAGTGAATTATTTTTCTAAATTTCTTCCCTTTCTTCCCTCTGCACCTTCCATTTTTGATTTGAGGAGTCTTACTAATCTTAGTTTTCAGGTTTTCAGGTTTATTTATGCTAATATTCTTCCAGATGTCAGCCTTGGCTGAGTGGCAGCACTCTCGCCTCTGAGTCAAACGGTCGTGGGTTCAAGTCCCACTCCAGACTGACACTTCAATGCAGTACTGAGGGAGTGCTTCACTGTTGGAGCTGCCATCTTTCAGATGAGATGTTAAACTGAGACCCCGTCTGTCCTCTTAGGTGGACGTAAAAGGTCCCATGGCACTATTGAAAGAAAAGCAGAGGTGTTCTCCCGACGTGCTGGCCAACATTTATCACCCAACCAATATCTAAAACAGATGAACAGAAGCAAAATACTGCGGATGCGCCATAACTTGCTGAAAGTGCGAGCTGATAACGGCATGGTGAGGGCAACAGGGCATCTGGGACCTTAGTGAACAACCGGACCAACAGTCTATCTCCTTAACCAATGAGATTAAAGGATTGAGAAAGGAAGGACGGAGAAGGAGGGTGAATTAGAGTCAAATCAGGTACAGAAAGAGAAATAAAGAGAGGGAACGGAAGATTGGATTAAGAGAGAGAAAAAAAAGACAGAAAGGAAAAGTAACTATAAAATTTGACATTTTTAAAATTTCTAACAATTGACTACATGCAGAAATGAGATTGAACCGTTTTAATTGGTGTTGTATTAACAATTATCACTTAGTTTAAAATGTCCTTATGCTGTTAATTACCAGACTTAGCTCTCTGCAGCAAGTTTAATGGGCAAATCCAGCAGGTTCTTAAAAATAACGGGGAGGCTAAGGGGCAAGTTCTGGAGATTCACAACTCATACCAGATATCTTAATTCCCTGCTGGCCAATTTGCATATTAATAACGGCGTGCGTCGTTAACACGCCATTATTTTTCCAGCAAGATCTGGCCCATGATGTCATTCCATCATCACTGCCCACTTTGAAGCAGCCTGCCCCCAATATTGGAGTGGACTTATTTAACGGTCATCATCACATCTGGTGCAAAATAACAGAAGAAAGAGAGATTGGTAGGGTCCTCAGCAGGGAGCTGACAGAATTGCTGCCCAGCTGGTTGCCCGACCCTGCTCAGTGGAAGATCCAACCTCAGGTGTCTGCATGCTGCCCGGAATTGGTGTGGACACAGGTGCATGCAACAAACAAACAACAACAACAACAACAGCAGCAGCAACAATATCGCGCCTTTAACTTTAAAAAGTCTACGGCGCTTTACAGAGGGGTATTAGGAGGGGGGGTCATCAAAAGCTTGGTCAAAAAGGTGGATTTTAATAAGCATCTTAAAGAAGGCGAGGCAGGTGGAAAGGGGTTTAGGGAGGGAATTGCATAACATGAGCCCTAGATGGCTGACGGTGCAGCTACCAATAGAGTCGCAAAGGGAGTGGGGATGCACAGAGGCCAGAGTCAGAAGATTGGAGAATTTGGGGAATTATAGGGCTGGAGGAGATTACAGAGATAGGGAGGGGTGAGAATTTTAAATTGGAGGCCTTGGTGGGACCAGGAACTGATGTAGATCAGCAAAAACGGGGATAATGGGTGAGCTGGATTTGGTGCGTAATAGGCACCCACAAGCAATTACATACCACATGAGGCTATTTGTGGGGTCAAAACACCTAAGGTTGTGAATGAGGTAACACTTCCAGGTGGAGGCTAGGGAGGTAAAGGGCATCGTGCTACTTCCTGGGCATTAACTGTAACACGTTGTAAAGGAAAGGCCGTGGTAAGTGGCATATTTGCTGAGCAAGGTGCGTTCATACAAAGTGTGCCAGACTCCTCTTACCATGCCTGACCTGTTAAGATCATTACACTTCTTGCTGCACCGAGTGGCAGCCTGTCAGCTGGTTGCATTAGGAACATATAAACATTAGGAACAGGAGTAGGCCATTCAGCCCCTCAAGCCTGTTCCGCCATTCAATTAGATCATGGCTGATCCGTACCTCAACTCCTTTTACCTGCCTTTGCTCCATATCCCTTGATACCCTCACCTAAGAAAAATCTATCTATCTCAGTCTTGAAATCTCCAATTGTTCTAGCATCCACTGCCTTTTGGGGGAAGAGACTTCCAGATTTCTGCTATCCTATTAGCACCCACTGCCTTGACCACCTTCCTCTACTGGCCCTGAGCATCTCTCCTTGGACCCTCCACCTATCAATGCCAAACAGTGCCTCCCTCCTGACCCTAATCTTCTCTGGAGCACTTCAAGATCTGTATCTGTGAAGGGAGGGGGAACCTCTGTACCCTGCCTGACATTTTCCACCAACAGATCTCCTGATTTGGAGAAAAAAAATAGTATTTTGCTGATGCCTGGCCCTTTAAACGGCAGCAAGCATTTAAATCATGCAGAGCACATTATTTCCTGCCCCAAAACTAGCTCTCAATGATAGGCGTTTCTGACACATGCAGCTTACCCTAATTTTCTAACTGAAGTTGACCCTGGAAACTACAGCAGAATCAGCACTCATGATGTCTACCCGGCCCCAGCACACTTCCGGCACGGATCACTCCCCCAGAGAAAATCTAGGCTTTGGTGTGAGTCTCCTGTGAAGCCTTTTCTCCTGTTGTGTGCTCTTATCTCTTGCAGCAGTACAGTACAGCACATACTGCAGCTGGAATAGTCATCAAAAGAAAGAAAAGAAAAGACTTGCATTTATAAAACACCTTTCACAACCTCAGGACGTCCCAAAGCACTTTGCAGCCAGTGATATATTTTTGAATGTAGTCGCTGTTGTAATGTAGGAACCATCACCATGTTTACCTATCCCAGAGATACTCCAACTCAGGTCAGGAGCAGTGGACTGTGGATGATTTATTGCACCCAACAACAAAAAAACAGCAGCAATCAGCACTAAAAGCCATTAACAATCCATTAATTGCCATTTTTTAAGCAGTGCACATTAAAATAACGTCAAAAGAGCGGTAATAAATCCTTTTCTCACAGGATGCTGGCACTTTTTCCTTGGTTTCCTGCCAATCCCTGTGCGTGCCAGCAGCAGGAAACATAACCCCTCCACCTCAAAGGTGTTGGCTCATGCTGGGCTACAGGTGTCAGCAGCCCTATGGTACCTTACCCAAATCATTCTTCTTCATGTGTGAGCCCTGACAGTGAGTGCTGGCGGGCCTGTCGCCATAGTGACAACGACGCAGAGGCTGATTCAGCCCTCACTCAACATCTACGCACATGAACTTTCCAGCAAGGATACTGGATAACGATCAGGAGAGACAGCCTTCGTCGACTTTTTTTTCCCATTCCTGGCTCAAGAGTATTGAGAACAATTGTGGAACCCCTACTGCTGCCCAGCTGTCATCAGCTAACTCAGCGCAGACAAAGAATCGAACCTGGGATCTTCTGCTCTGTATTGCTTAATACTACACTGGCCGGTGCCTTCGTCTGGAGCGGAATATGTACTTCATATATGGGAAATTTTTCACATGGTTATCATACGAGTTTATTCAATGAGTTACAATCTACCATGGAGAAGTGATTTGCCACAGCCTGTAGCCACTCCGCAGAATTCCTCACAAGAGCTTTTATGTGGAGAACAAGAGACAGATGAGGAGGGCACATTATAAAGCTGTAACGCAAGGCTAAAGGGGTTTGGAAGGTATCATAAACGACAAAAACAAAGCAGTTCACAGTCACCAGAGCCCCCAGACAATGGTACTGTCCAAAACACACTCCTACGCATCTTTTGTTTTTCCATCAGAGAGATTTCCCATGCAGATTTTGCCATTCAAACGTTGGCCCTGTGTCAAGACTCTCCATTTTCCCATTAACACAATCGTTGTAGTCGGCAAGTTTAGTTACGCGACTTCAATCAAAAGCCAGGAAGGAGGAAAATAAAATGCGCAACACTGAAATGTAACAGAAAGAAGCAGATCTACTGAAAAAGTGAAGCCCTGTATTTCACCAGGAAATCTGATATCCTGTATTTATTTATAAAGAATCGAGCAGACTTAGTCACACTCATGGTTAAGTGAAAGACAAAGAGGTTGGGCTTTAATGTGGATGGCTGCAGATGTTCCTCTGCTGGTGATACTGCCAGTAAAATTCATTCTCAGTCTGTACTAATGTTATATTTTCCATGTGTTTCATGCGATACAGTCACAGCATTGTTTACATTGGACGAATCTTAGATGTGAGATTTGCAGTTAGCACAGCCTCGTGCTAAATACAGAACCTTTAAGTCTCCCACTGATTACACCTTGGGTTTAATAAGGACATAAGAAATAGGAGCAGGAGTAGGCCACACGGCCCCTCGAGCCTGTTCCGCCATTCAATCAGATCATGGCTGACCTTTGACCTCAACTCCACTTTCCTGCCCAATCCCCATATCCCTTGATTTCCCTAGAGTCCAAAAATCTATCCATCTCAGCCTTGAATATATTCAATGACTCAGCATCCACAGCCCTCTAGGGCAGAGAATTCCAAAGATTCACAAACCTCTGAGTGAAGAAATTTCTCCTCATCTCATTCTTAAATGGCCAACCCCTTGACGGCGACTATGCCCCCTAGTTCTAGACTCTCCAACCAGGGGAAACAACCTCTCAGCATCGACCCTATCAAGGACAAGTAAGATGTCCTTTACCCTGGCACCAGGGAGGCAACACACCATGCTGGACTCACGTCGGCAGTTGCAGAAACGCCTGTCTGTCCCCCTGACTATTTAATCCTCCACAACCACTGTATTCCCACACTTTGATGAGCCCCCATGCAGTCCTTTGTCCCACGGCGCCATGCTCTGGACTGCACACCTTTAAAGTGTCATCACCCTCACTGCTATTCAATACTGAAAACCAGTTGGTGAGTGGCACACTCCCGGAGAATTCCTGAACTGCCTGCCTCTTCCTACCCTGCCGGATGGCCACCCACTTACTGCCCCGGGCTCTCTGTGGCTGCGGGGTGACCACCTCCTGGAACGTACAATCCAGAAAATTCTCGGCCTCCCCGAAGCCAATATCCTAAAGTAACACTTACCTGCATCAATCGTGCATCTGGAGATCACAGCCCAAACCCTGATTTCATATAGTGTAGTCTGACTGCAATTGGTGCCATTCTGCACAAATCAAAAAAGAAAATAATTGTTCATTGGGTGCACGGGTTGGTCCTGTATAGCTACGTCTGCAGGTGTCAATATTTTTCATTCAGTATAAAGGAAAACATAGAAAGGTGCAGTATGAATGGCACACAGCTGAAGATGGATACCAGCTCTGGAGTCACTGAGGCAACTGCCAAGACCGCAAGGGACCCTGGGAAAGGAGCTCAGACCGCCAATCCCTGAGGTCCACGGTCCCAGCAAGAATGAAGAAAGCATTCTACGTGTGGGTAACAAGAAGGATTCAGGTGCGAACGAGAAGATTTTCATTTACTTTTTCTTTAAATTAACTTTGATGAAGTAGGGAGGAAGGAGGCTCTTGTGGAACATAAACACCAACATGGACCTGTGGGGCAACTGGCCTGTTTCTGTGTAGTAAATTCTATGTAACTCTATGTAAAAAAAAAACCTTACATTTTTTTTTTAAAGTCTCAGAAATTCCACACCTTTTCAGCGTAATTCCAGTGTATAATCGGTACAAGTGATTTTTTTTTTGGCAGCAAAATGGGGCAGAAGCCATTTATGCCTGTTTTCCGCCCCAAAATCAATCCCCCCAAATTCCCTCCCTCAATCCACCCACGAGTCCCGATTCATCTCATTCTCATATATTAAGCTGAGGGCCAGTGGCAGTTTCCTGCTTTTACACTTGCAATGCACTCAGGGTAAGATAGACTGAGATACAGCTGTTGCCAGGATCACTGACACAGGCAGAAGTAAGGAGTTTGTGATCCTGAAGAGTGCGGAGAGTCTCACTGGCGATTTCTGCAGCTGTGATCAACTTTTTGGAGTGTTTTTTTGGGGGGGGGATGTCAGCCTACACAGACCTGGACTCGTGTCTCACTACTTCTGAGAGTGCGAGACTACAGGACGATTTTGAACCACACGTCCCACACCTCTCCCACCCCCACACCTACAATGAGGGCTTCTCAAAAGCAGGTATATGGGCATAACCTTGTATGCCATTACCATGGAGGAGTAGGAAGAGGAGGAGCAGCATGGATCGGGGCAAAACAGGGTCAAGCAACTTGAGGATTTGTAGTCACGGTAATCTGTCCACACTGCTCTCTCTGTGACTATGAAGGTGGCGACTACACTCAACTTTCATATAATTAAAGTCTCCTATATATAATGTTAAAGAGTTGGACTCCCATCTAATACCTGCTACCGGCCTTAAATTAAATTTGCACCAGGACTTCCTCTAGGAATCCAGGTTTGTGAGACCTAAATAGGTGAGATAGGATCTTTAGCTTCAGAAGAGGAAAGCTCAAGCTCACCTTTCGATGGGCTGCCCATAAAATGGCATTGGGTATGGAGATATCCACTAGATGGACCATGCTGGCTACCAACATGCAAGAAGATAACATCAAAACGAGGAGGGTGTAGAAGCACACGGGCAGAGTGAGGCCAGTGAACCCATGTCACTATCATGCCCTGGTACTGCTCGGACTGGGAACTCTATAAACAGAAGCCTGCATATATGGGCTGTCGACCTATCCTCTTGGTCAGGGAATCTTCAGTTGCTCCATGTGGGGAGCAGGTGAAAAGGTAGAAAGCTGCAAAGTGAGCAATATTGATATGTAAGTAACATTAAAATGATAAAATTCATCAAATGTGATTCCACCTTTCAAAAACGACCCATGCAGCATTTCTTAGCAGTGACTCATTTTAAATTCCAGCGATGTAAAAACAATTCTAGAGGCGTGACAGCTTCTTGCAGCCCTGGTTATTCTGGCACTATTCCGTATCCTGCTCACAATCGCTAATTTTAAGGCTATTTCCAGAATATCATGCCACTCCAAACAATGAACAACGTCATTGTGGAAATTTTGTTTTTTTAGATAAAGACACAGCATAAATTCGCCAGAGGTATGAAGAGGCTATCATTTTAAGACTATAGTCTGAAGTCAATCAAGCCTAACTTTATCTTTTTCGTGGCTGAATCCATCCAAATTCATATCCTTTCAGTTTTCACACAAGCTTGAGGAAATGAACTATCTGTTGAAAAATCAGTGAGACTGCACTGAAGAAACAATCATTTTATTAAAGGTAAAACAAAGAGGTTAACTGCACCCCCACCACCTCAAAAGAGCAGAATTTTATTGCGTCATTAAAGTCAGCTCTTTTGTTTATAAACCAGCCCTTTGTTCCTTAAATAACGTCCATCTTCTCATTCCACACCGACCCTCAAGCAGCAGTATTTAAAGCCCCAATTTTAACTCGGGGTGAACAGAGAGCTTGGGGCAACGAGACAAGCATCGAGCTTGTTCCAGCTCGCCGACATGAGGCCCGAGCCAATTTAACACCCAGGACTCATTTAAATAGACCAGGCCCAACTTCTGCCTGAAATCGGGGTCAATGCCGTCAAGCCCACGGTGGGAGTTGAGCGAGGACAGCAGGAGGCCACAGCTGGAGACTGGTGGGAATGGCCCCTGGCAAGGTAGGTGAAGGGGAGGAGATTGTGGGAAGCCCAGGGCAGGGGAGGCCCAAGGATTCATTATGGGGCCCGAAGGAGCAGTCCTGTTCCTCCTGACCCCCAAGAAAACCATTAAAAAAAAATTGGGAAGAATTCTGCATTCTTCCAACTCTAGCCTCTTGTGCATCCCCCACTTCCTTCAATGCACTATTGACGTCCAGACCCTAATTTCTGGAATTCTTTCCCTAAATCTCTCCGCCTATCCTCTTTTAAGACGCGCCATAAAAACCTACCTCTTTGACCAAGCTTTGGCTTCTTCTTTGGCTCGGTGTCAATTTTTGTCTGAAAACGCTCGTGAAGCGGCTTGGGACATTTCAATATAATAAAGGCGCTATATAAATACAAGTTATTGATCATATTAATTGCATGTTTAAAAATATTTGTATCCCTCTCTCTACCTTGAACGCTATTTCCTTCTTTCTCTTGGTTAACGATAACCATTGGTTCATCTATGTTGACCCATCTGTCTTGTGGTGAAAACCTGCGCTACCTGACTTCAGTTTTGCCAACTGCAAACCTCGACAGTGCTAAAGGTAAAATAAATAATTAAAATCAGCATCTGATATTGCACTGCATAATTCATTATTTTTAACCTATTTTTTGGATTGGTTTCCTCAAACTGTACAGCAATCCAACTGTGTCTGTTTCCAATGCAACTAAGGTGGATTTGAAAGAAGATTAGATAGTTTTAGAACTGGTCTTCACTCTGCCCCAAGGCCAGATGTGCCTTCCTCTTCAATTGGCGGTAACCATCATTTGAGACATTCACAGACCAGAACATGAACAGTTAAAAGTGAAATATAGGGGTGGGCGTGTGATAAAATACTGAGCCTACTGGGCAGGGTGAAAGAGCCTTGAGGTTGGCAGCAAACTATTTCGATCAAACGAACCCACAGTGACATAAAACTAGGGCGTCTGACACCTCCTGTATACTAACCAGACCAGTTTCATAGTTGGTTCCGCATGCACAGTGATGAAAGATCAGGCCAGATAGGCCCACTGCACTACAAAAAAAGGTCCCCAGAGCTCCAGGCACCCATGCTAACTGCGTCTGCACATACCCACGTGCCACAGGCCGGACGAGCCAAAGATTGTTTCTTCGGCACAGAGCTTCGGTGGTTCGAAGTGACCTACTTAAACCATTTCTAAAATTAAACACTTGAAAGCAGAAGGGCTGACTATCGCAGAGTAGAGTAATATGAAACTGAGGTATTGTATCTGGATGACAAAAGCTCATACCTGCAGAACAGCGGGAACTGAAACATCAGCACATGCAAGTGTCGGGGGACTGATCAATACACTTACAACAAGGCAGCTTGATTTACAGCTTGACATCTACTGCTCCAAATTACTGGGACAAAGCAGGAGGTCATTTCGCCATGGTTAGGAGAAATATTAGCAAATTCAGGCGCCAGTGCTTTAATCTAGTGATTTCTTTTAAAATTATATTCTTATTATTTTAAATTCAGTGCTTTTTTTTAAGTGAAGAGTAAATGAACAAAACAGCATAATAAAAGACTTGTATTTATATCAAACCTTTCACCACATCCCAAAGCACTTTACAGCCAATGAAGTACTTTTGAAATGCAGTCACTGTTGTAATATAGGAAACAGGACAGCCAATTTGCACACAGCAAGGTCCCACAAACAGCAATGTGACAATGACCAGATAATCCGTATTGTTGATGTTGGTTCAGGAATGAATATTTGCCAGGATACCAGGGTGAACTCCCCTGTTCTTCTTCGATCAGTACTGTAGGATCTTTTATGTCCACCTGAGAGGGCAGACGGGACCTCAGTTTAACGTCTTATCCATTAAGACGGCATCTCCACACCTCTGACAGTGCAGCATTCCCTTGGTACTGCACTGGGAATGTCAGCCTGGGTTATGTGCTCAGGTCTCTGGAGTGAGACTTGAACTTACAACCTTCTGACTCAAAGGTGAGAGTGCTATGTATGCTAAGGCTGACATGCAATGCATACAAGCCAACCCAGGAAAGAGGCAAAAGCTGACCAGTACTTAAAAACACTGGCAGCAAACACTCCTGAATATAGATCTGTGACGTGTGAAAACAAGTACATACACTTAAAGTGCGTGGGCTAGGGACTTAAACTGAGAGACCAAACTAAATATTAATATGACTATTAACTTAATGTTAATATATCAATAGATAATGCTCTTTTAAAATTGTACAGCTGGAAGATGTGAATATTTCAAACAGTAATAATAAGGAACGACTCAATTTCTTATGCCATACTAGTCTATTATTAAGTTACCTCAGATTACGAGCAAAGTACTTGTACCAACATGTGTGCATCCACACCTTCACCAGCATTTATCTTGCAGGTACACAAAAATGTTGATTTAGAAATTTCTGACTGGGCATGTGAGGGTTAAGAACATAAGAACATAAAAAATAGGAGCAAGAGGAGGCGATACAGCCCCTTGAGCCTGCTCCGCCATTCTGAAAGATCATGGCTGATCTTCGAACTCAACTCCACTTTCCTGCCTGATCCTCATATTCCTTGATTCCCTTAGAGTCCAAAAATCTATCGATCTCAGTCTTGAATATACTCAACGACTGAGCATTCAAAGCCCTCTGGGGTAGAGAATTCCAAAGATTCACAGCCCTCTGAGTGAGGAAGTTTCTCCTCATCTCAGTCCTAAATGGCTGACCCCATATCCTGAGACAATGCCCCCCAGTTCGAGACTCTCCACCCAATCACAACAGCCTCTCAGCATCTATTCTGTCAAGTCCTCTCAGAATCTTATGTTTCAATGAGATCACCTCTCATTCTTCTAAACTCCAGAGAGTATAGGCCCATTCTACTCAATCTTTCCTTATAGGACAACCCTCCCGTTCCAGGAAGCAATCTAGTGAACCTTTGTTGCATGGCCTCTAAAGCAAGTGTATCCTTCCATGGGTAAGGAAACCAAACTGTACACAGTACTCCAGATGTGGTCTCACCAAAGCCCTGTAAAATTTTGTTTTCTTTTACTCATTCATGGGATGTGTGCATCGCTGGCAAGGCCAGCATTTTTTGCCAATCCCTAATTGCCCTCGAGAAGGTGGTGCTGAGCCGCCTTCTTGAACCGCTGCAGTCCGTGTAGTGAAAGTTCTCCCACAGTGCTGTTGGGTTGGGAGATCCAGGATTTTGACCCAGCGACGGTGAAGGAACGGCGATATATTTCCAAGTCGGGATGGTGTGTGACTTGGAGGGGGACCTGCAGGTAGTGGTGTTCCCATGCACTTGCTGCCCTTGTCCTTCTAGGTGGTAGAGGTCGCGGGTTTGGGAGGTGCTGTGGAAGAAGCCTTGGCGAGTTGCTGCAGTGCATCTCGTAGATGGTATACTCTGCAGCCACAGTGTGCCGATGGTGGAGGAAGTGAATGCTTAAGGTGGTGGATGGGGTGCCAATCAAGCGGGCTGCTTTATCTTGGATGGTGTCGAGCTTCTTGAATGTTGTTAGAGCTGCACTCATCCAGGCAAGTGGAGAGTATTCCATCACACTCCTGACTTGTGCCTTGTAGATAGTGGAAAGGCTTTGGGGAGTCAGGAGGTGAGTCACTCGCCACAGAATACCCAGCCTCTGACCTGCTCTTGTAGCCATAGTATTTATATGGCTGGTCCAGTTAAGTTTCTGTTCAATGGTGACCCCCAGGATGTTGATGGTGGGGGATTCAGCGATGATAATGCTGTTGAATATCAGGCGAGGTGGTTAGACTCTACTTTGTTGGGGATGGTCATTGCCTGGCACTTGTCTGGCACGAATGTTACTTGCCACTTATGAGCCCAAGCCTGGATGTTGTCCAGGTCTTGCTGCATGAGCGCGTGGACTGCTTCATTATCTGAGGGGTTGCAAATGTAACTGAACACTGTGCAGTCATCAGCGAACATCCCCATTTCTGACCTTATGATGGAGGGAAGATCATTGATGAAGCAGCTGAAGATGGTTGGGCCTAGGACATTGCCCTGAGGAACTCCTGCAGCAATGCCCTGGGGCTGAGATGATTGGTCTCCAACAACCACTACCATCTTCCTTTGTGCTAGGTATGCTCCAGCCACTGGAGAGTTTTCCCCCTGATTCCCATTGACTTCAATTTTAATAAGGCTCCCAGCTGCCACATTTGGTCAAATGCTGCCTTGATGTCAAGGGCAGTCACTCTCACCTCACCTCTGGAATTCAGCTCTTTTGTCCATGTTTGGACCAAGGCTGTAACAAGGTTTGGAGCCGAGTGCTCCTGGCAGAATCCAAACTGAGCATCGGTGAGCAGGTTATTGGTGAGTAAGTGCCGCTTGATAACACTGTCGACGACACCTTCCATCACTTTGCTGATGATTGAGAGTAGACTGATGGGGCGGTAATTGGCCGGATTGGATTTGTCCTGCTTTTTGTGGACAGGACATACCTGGGCAATTTTCCACATTGTCGGGTAGATGCCAGTGTTGTAACTGTACTGGAACAGCTTGGCTAATGGCCAAGCAAGACTTCCTTACTCTTGTACTTTAACCCTCTTGCGATAAAGGCCAAAATACCATTTGCCTTCCTAATTGCTTGCTGTAACTGCATGTTAACTTTCTGTGTTTCGTGCACAAGGACACCCAAATCCCTCTGAACACCAACATTTAATAATTTCTCACCATTTAAAACATATTCTGTTTTTCTATTCTTCCTACCAAAGTGAATGACCTCACGTTTCCCCACATTATACTCCATCTGCCACCTTCTTGCCCATTCACTTAACCTGTCTATATCCCTTTGCAGACTCTTTGTGTCCACCACACTGGTTACGTTCCCACCTAGCTTTGTGTCATCAGCAATCTTGGATGCATTATACTCAGTCCCTTCATCTAAGTCATTGATATAGATTGTAAATAGCTGAGGACCAAGCATTGATTCTTGCGGCACCCCACTAGTAACAGCCTGCCAACCTGAAAATGACCTGTTTAGTCCTACTCTCTGTTTTCTGTCCGTTAACCAATCCTCTATCCAAGTTAATATATTACCTCCAACCCCATGAGCCCTTATCTTGTGTAACAACCTTTGTGTGGCACCGTATCGAAAACCTTTTGAAAATCCAAATATGCTATATATCGACTGGTTCCACTTTATCTACCCTGCTAGTTACATCCTCAAAAAACTCCCTTTCATAAAACCATGTTGACTCTGCCTAATCATATTATGATTTTCTAAGTACTCTGTTATCACATCCTTAATAATGGATTCTAGCATTTTCCCAACGACTGATGTCAGACTAATTGACCTGTAATTCGCTGTTTTCTCTCTCCCTCCTTTCTTGAATAGCAGTTACATTTGCTACCTTCCAATCCACTGGGATTCCAGAATCTAGGGAATTTTGGAAGATCATAACTAATGCATCCACTATCTGTGCAGTCAACTCTTTTCGAACTCTAGGATGTAGGCCATCAGGTCCAGGGAATTTGTCAGCTTTTAGTCCCATTAATTTCTCCAGTACTTTATCGTCACTTTTTTTTATTCGTTCATGGGATGTGGACGTCGCTGGCAAAGCCAGCATTTATTGCCCATCCTTAATTGCCCTTGAGAAGGTGGTGGTGAGCCGTCTTCTTGAACTGTTGCAGTCCGTGTGGTGAAGGTTCTCCCACAGTGCTGTTAGGAAGGGAGTTCCAGGATTTTGACCCAGCGACGATGAAGGAACGGCGATATATTTCCAAGTCCGGATGGTGTGTGACTTGGAGGGGAACGTGCAGGTGGTGGTGTTCCCATGTGCCTGCTGCTCTTGTCCTTCTAGGTGGTAGAGGTCACGGGTTTGGGAGTTGCTGCAGTGCATTCTGTGGATGGTGCACACTGCAGCCACAGTGCGCTGGTGATGAAGGGGGTGAATGTTTAGGGTGGTGGATGGGGTACCAATCAAGCGGGCTGCTTTGTCCTGGATGGTGTCGAGCTTCTTGAGTGTTGTTGGAGCTGCACTCATCCAGGCAAGTGGAGAGTATTCCATCACATTCCTGAATTGTGCCTTGTGGATGGTGCAAAAGCTTTGGGGAGTCAGGAGGTGAGTCACTCGCCACAGAATACCCAGCCTCTGACCTGCTCTTGTAGCCACAGTATTTATATGGCTGGTCCAGTTAAGTTTCTGGTCAATGTTGACCTCCAGGGTGTGGGGGATTCTGCGATGGTAATGCTGTTGAATGTCACAGGGAGGAGGTTAGACTCTCTCTTATTGGAGATGGTCATTGCCTGTCACTTGTCTGGCGCAAATGTTACTGGCCACTTATCAGCCCAAGCCTGGATGTTGTCCAGGTCTTGCTGCATGCGGGCTCGGACTGCTTCATTATTTGAGGGGTTGCGAATGGAACTGAACACTGTGCAATCATTAGCGAACGTCCCCATTTCTGACCTTATGATGGAGGGAAGGTCATTGATGAAGCAGCTGAAGATGGTTGGGCCTAGGACACTGCCTTGAGGAACTCCTGCAGCAGTGTCCTGGGGCTGAGATGATTGGCCACCAACAACCACTACCATCTTCCTTTGTGCTAGGTATGACTCCAGCCACTGGAGAGTTTTCCCCCTGATTCCCATTGACTTCAATTTTACTAGGGCTCCTTGGTGCCACACTCGGGCTTTCACTCTCACCTCACCTCTGGAATTCAGCTCTTTTGTCCATGTTTGGACCAAGGCTGTAATGAAGTCTGGAGCCGAGTGGTCCTGGCGGAACCCAAACTGAGCATCGGTGAGGAGGTTATTGGTGAGTAAGTGCCGCTTGATAGCACTGTCGACGACACCTTCCATCACTTTGTTGATGATTGAGAGTAGACTGATGGGACGGTAATTGGCCGGATTGGATTTGTCCTTCTTTTTGTGGACAGGACATGCCTGTTTGGAACACGGAATAAATGGAACAGCTCCCCCTTTCCCCAGTACTGGTGCCAGTGCCCCATGAATCAAAACCCCTGTCTCTCACACCACTCTTTGAGCACGCATTTATCTTTCTGATCTGTTTGTCCCCATGCCAATTTGTGCGTGGCTCAGGTAGTAATCCAGAGATTATTACCTTTGAGGTTCTGCTTATTAATTTGGACCCTAGCTCTTCAAACCCCCTCAGCAGAACCTCTTTCCTAGCTCTACCTACATTGTTGGTTCCTACCTGGACCACAACAACTGGATCCTCCCCCTCCTGCTTCAAGTTCTTTTCCAGCCGCGAGGAGATATCCTTAACCCTGGCACCGGGCAGGCAACACAGCCTTCGGGACCCCCATCACAGGATTTCCTCTCCCCTTAAAAAAATGTTGATCTTTAATACTTTATTTGATTCATTTTCCAGCATTTTTGGCCTGGATGAGTGCAGCTTCAACAACACTCAAGAAGCTCAACACCATCCAGGACAAAGCAGCCCGCTTGATTGGCACCCCATCCACCACCCTAAACATTCACTCCCTTCACCACCGGCGCACTGTAGCTGCAGTGTGCACCATCCACAGGATGTACTGCAGTAACTCGCCAAGGCTTCTTCGACAGCACCTCCCAAACCCGCGACCTCTACCGTATAGAAGGACAAGGGCAGCAGGCACATGGGAACACCACCACCTGCACGTTCGCCTCCAAGTCACACACCATCCCAACTTGGAAATATATCGCCGTTCCTTCATCGTCGCTGGGTCAAAATCCTGGAACTCCCTTCCTAACAGCACTGTGGGAGAACCTTCACCACACAGACTGCAGCGGTTCAAGAAGGTGGCTCACCACCACCTTCTCAAGGGCAATTAGGGATGGGCAATAAATGCCGGCCTCGCCAGCGACACCCACATCCCATGAACGAGTAAAAAAAAAATTTGGTGTCTGTTCAAGTTAAATGCAATTTATCCTGATAGCTCTGTGCCATAACCACTAGGCTAACAATTCAGGAGTCATGAATGCAAATGCCAGCGTAACAAGTTGTGAAACTGAATTCAATAAATATGATCATTTGGACCAGCACCAGGAATGTTGCCATTTTGTCAAAAAAGACACCAGCTGGTTTACTAAGTTCAGGGAAGGGAACCTGCCTCCCTCACCGATTTGGCCCACTCGTCTCTATATGTGGTTGGATTTTAATGAAGTCTCTTCCGCAAACGGCAATTGATACTAGCTCAATTGCTAAATTTAAATCTGAGATAGATAGCTTTTTGGCAACCAAAGGTATTAAGGGATATGGGCCAAAGGCAGGTGTATGGAGTTAGATCACAGATCAGCCATGATCTTATCAAATGGCAGAGCAGGCATGAGGGGCTGAATGGCCTACTCCTATTCCTATGTTCCTAAGTGGCCTAACAACTACTACAAAACAAGACAATAGGAGAAATATGATCCCATTGAAGCCAAAAAGTACCTTGGATTTGTGCTTTTTTCCTATTTGCATCTACCCATTGAATCAAAGGGTAAATGTACCGTCCAGTGTGTTTCAAAGTCATACCGGCCAGAAGGTGTAAGTTCCAAACCCCGATCTGTGCTGAGTTAGCTGATCTTAGCTGGGGCAGTAGCTGAGTTGCCACATTTTGTCTTAATGCTTCTGAGCTCAGGAGGGAAAAATCAGCCAGGGTTCCCACTCCTGATTCCTATGTGGTGACTTCCATTGGAAAGTGTGCATGTGTGGACATCATGTCGAACACTTGCTGGTTGAATAGATTGGCCACTTGGGAAAGGTACCAGAAGGCCGCTGGCAGTTGTGAAAAAGTAACCCAGGATAAATCAGCGCTTTCAGGAGCGGATGGAAGAGAAAGAAGGGAAAGCTGGAGGTGCAAAGAAGAAATGAGGTCTGTGTCCTGAAGCTAGAGAGGGGACAAAAAAATCATCCCAGGGGCCTCAGTCCAGATCTCAATCCAGTACTCCTGCTAGAACAAGCATATATGGACTTCAAGTGAGAATAGCAATGGGCTCAGCTGTGAAGTCCTCCATGGAGGAGGAGCCTGCTGACGTTCACTGTCTAAGCTATTACCTGAAGAATGACTGCTTGGTTGTTAGACCTGGCTGAAGATCACATTTTTGATTGCATTTGTCTTAGCGGCCCTTCAATTTTAAGCCCCTCTCTGTTGCCTTAGCATAGCTGGACACTAGGAATGTAAAGATGTTCCTGCCACTTCGTGTTGTTACGGCATTAATGATGGAAAATACGTCGGATGACATATTTCCATCATTAACATTTAATTTGAACTAAACCACCCAAATATAGAAGGGCGTGTTCAGTGTCAGCCATCACTTCCAGGGGGAAATACTGGCAGGGCAGCGAAGGAGGCCTGAGGAATGGCTCCCTGCCATATATCCTGCACATCCAGACAGAAACCACTTGGAAACGAGCAGGAAAGCTCGGAAAATCCAAGCATTGCCTTCAGGAGAGGAGGGAAAATTAGAAGGCAAAAATCAGGAAATATATAAAATTTGGAAATGAGATTTTCAATTCAGAAATACATTGCAACTGAAGCTTATATTATGTACAAGTTCTGAGAGTTTATCAGCTCCTGAGAACGTGAAGGGTACCCCCTTAAAACGTGGATGACAGTCATTAGGTCATTTTTTTTTTAAAAGGGAAGAGGGCAACATGCTCTTATCTGCTTCTGCTGTGTCCAGGAAAAAGACATATGGCAAAGTAGCTTGATCCAACAACACTCGGTCCAGTTACCACTCTTTGACTCTCAGGAGGCCTTTATCCTTTCTGTCTAGGCTGAAGTTGAATCCTGAACCCAGAGGTTAAAGTAGAGTGTTCCGGCATAAAGGGGCACTCAGCTCCCATTAGACCATCCTGACAAAAAGGTCATAAATATCCGCAACATACAAATCAAAGTGAGGGCCGTTGTTTCCTACTGCTCGAAGTGTGATGGGTCTGTGTGAAATATTTTCCTGCTATTGAAATAATTAGTCAAGTGGGAAACTATCAGCGATTCAAGTGATTGTATTATTCTGGAAAATAGTGCTAGTTCGACAGGGATAAACACAAATCCATGGGGTCTGATTCACCAACACAAGTGCAGCAGAATGGAACCCCTGTCCTCCCTAACCTAAGCCCGGAGACCCTTTCCCAAATCCTGGGAACAGGGTCATTTGCAAAACTTGGTTGGCCTGCAAGGGCACTTCAGTGGTACCCCAACCTGACCTGCCTACCAGAAGGTGGAGCAGCCCAAAGCCCTGCTGGGTCAAAGAAAAAAATTGGAAGATAAAGTCTTCAGTACCAGCAGAGCTATTGCGCCTTCAGAGTACAGTAATCTTACTCCATGTAAAGTTTTTGGCCCTTCCCTAGGCCCATTACAGTACCTACATCTTTGGGCCTATCAGGAGCCATACTGGGCAGAATTTCCCTAGTAAGCTCCCCCAGATACACCCCTTTAATGTAGGCGGGAGTGGGTGAAAGATCTGCCCTTGCCACCCTCCTACTGGAATTTAAAAGCCCACAGCAAATGGGGCAGAATGCTGGCGGAACCGGGTCCCACCCGATTCCTGTCCCCCTACACTAACCCCCGGGCAGAATTCAAGATTTCCGACCTCACCAGCCCCAAGAATTTTGGACTTAGGAATTTTAATACTCCACTGGGCTCCAGGTCTGGCTCTCGGGAGTGTGCCTCACGTGTTTCATTCTCTTGCTACCCATGCAAGAGTGTCTGTGACATTTTGACCAGTGCACTTGTGCAAAGCAATGACATCGTAATGACCATTATAACAGACTCTATGACGTCCATAATGTCCAGGAGCCCAACGGCACCTCATGACATCACCAAGTCATGCCCTCAGCGCTTTTACTGGGCAGTCTCTGGAGCTCCTGGAATTGGTAGCAAATGGGGAGGCCCCGCTAAAACTAAGCCCCTGCTGACAGTGGATTTGTGAAGATGGCGGTGCCCTGGCTGAGTGGAACTCATGCAGTGGCATTTGGTGGGACTACCTTAATGTAAATGCATCCTACTAATTCTCACTCAGGCAGTTTTCAATGGATGTAAGTGTAAATCTAGCAATCCTGCACTTGCAGCCAGGAGCCATGGTCGGATTTAGGTTCACTTCACAGTAGTGCCGATTCCTCGATCCACACCTCCGTTAAGCACAGCTCCCTGCTGAGAGTCAGGGTTACTATTTTGTTCTCTTTTAATTTTCTTTTTCCTCCCCCCCCCCACCCCCGAGAGTAGCGATGATGGTAAAAGGACAAAACTCCAAAGAGGTGCCATTTACTACCCACATTGCCACAGCACATCCGCACCAACTGGAATGTGAGCGTACTGGACTATGTAGATGAGCCCTTAAATTAATATATAGAGTTCAAATTTTTTTCGTTCATCAAGGAGTAAGTACATACTCTCCATACTACTTACACCTTTGAACTACTCCCACTTTACAACTTGAAATTTCATCTGTTCCTCATGCATTTTGTCCTAAGAATGCAGGAAGTATAATCAGCAAAACATAAAGAGACCTGAATGTGAGATGTCACCGACCTTTCACCTCTGTCAGTCATGATATAGCATCGGGAGAGAAGTGTTCTGATTTAGTGCTAGTCCACTTCTTTGAACAAGTTGTCACAGCCACACAAAGTTTCCTTCCCTACATTTGATAAACCAAAAATTCCTCTACACAAACAGCAGCCAAAGGCAGCAGAAAGTTTTTCTTTCATTGGAGCTGTGCAGATAGAGGTGTCTCGGTATGAGGCTAGCTTTGGCCTAGTAGTAGCGTTACACTGCCAACAACTGAGAAGCTTGTAATTTTTTCTGTCTCCCCAGCTTTAATGGTAAGGAGATGGTGCCTGCACTTGGACTGGTGAGGGTTGCTATTCATGCTGAATTCCTAAAAGTTGCTCTTGGCAAGAGAGGTCTGTGTGCAAGTGTCTTGGGGAACTAAGGGAGTGATGTACGCACTGTGGAGGGAGACAACTAGGGTTGCCAACTCTCCTGGAGTCTCCAGGAATTAAAGATTAATCTCCTGGACACTGTTTTAAACAACCCAGGAGAAAACTCACAGAGGTATTAAAAATAAATGTGTTTTTTTTTCCCATTTTCATTCAACACTTCCATTTATTAGTTATAAAAATATTCAAGGTGGGGAAAAATGGATGTTGGACTGGGCGGGGCGGCTGGAGGTGGGAGGTCATGTGACGAAACTTCCAGGATTACGTCCAAGCAGAGTTGGCAACCCTAGGGTCAAATGAAGTGGTGCGGGCTGATTTTTACTTTTGGGTGGCAATCTGCATGCCCCAAACGGGCATCCCACCACAGGTCCACGGTTCCGGGCTAGGGCAATATGGGACGGTTCAGATGCAGCACCGGCCCACAGGTAAACCCAACACGAATATTGCATGCAATTATATTATCACATCCTCAGGCTGTGCTTCACAACCAATGAGTTACTTTTCAAGTACAGCCATTGTTGTTATGTTGGCAAATGCCACAGTCAATTTACAACAAAAACATGCATTTATATAGTGCCTTTAACATAGTAAAACGTCCCAAGGCACTTCACAGCAACGTTAGCAAAAAAAAATTTGACACTAAGCCACAAAAGGAGATATTGGGCGTCATTTTAGCACCCGCTATCGGGTGCGTTCCTGGCGGGGGGGGCTCCAAAAATCGGAGAATCCCGGAGTGGTTCGGGAGCCCAACTCCAACCCACCCACTTCCGGGTTCCCCACTGACGCACCGGCGTAAAGCCAGCGGGGTTCCACTTGAAGCTATTTACTTTGCTTGTTCAGGTCATTAACTGACCTGATTAAGGGATTATGTAAGGAGGGGTGGGATTTTATAGCAGACTGGGACTGTTTCCCATACTGGGGGGAACACTCCCAGTTCAAATGGACCTGTTGCAGCTGTCAGCCTGTGGCAGCTGCAAAGGTCCATTTGACAGGTGGCGGGGGGAGACCCTCACTCATTGCAGGAGGCCACTCTGTCACTTTGGACAAAGTTTGGCCTCCACCACCCTCCTCCTGACAATCAAATTCACCAACTTGCACACTTACCCCGGGGTCCAGACACATGTACCTACCTTGCAGACCCCCTCAGATGTACATCTTCCGGATGGGGGCCGCCGTAGCTGCAGTCATGACCTCCTCGGAGGGCGAACAGCATCACCAGCCTCGCCAGCCTCGCCATCCACGCCGTCCACCTCTGACACGTGGAGCTCCACAACAGAGTGCTGTGACACATCCACCTGTACAGCAGGAGGGAGGGCAACCGCAGAGAGAGATGCGTCGCAGAGGGCACTACCCTCTCCACAGGGTCCACAGACTGAGGCTCAGCTGCCTGGACCTCTCTGAGCAGCAGTGCACACGGAGGCTCAGAGTCAGTCGACATGTAGTCGTGGACATCTGCAGCCTCCTTCATGCTGAGCTGCTCCCGGCTGGCCTGAGCACCATCTTCTTACCTGTCGCTGTCAAAGTCACCACTGCCCTCAACAACTTCTCCTCCGCATCCTTCCAGGGTGCCACCGGGGACATCACCGACGTCTCTCAGCTGTCTGCACAGAAGAGCCCTGCAAATACACCTACACCCACTCTGCAGTGACACAATGGGTGGCATCAGTTGTGGGTCTTCATAGTGATCCTCAGGAAAGGGCATTATTGCACAAACCGGACAAGATTCGCAAAGACATGGCAGTAGTGGTGCCAATATAATATGTAATGTGAGTTGATCAGAAATTCAATATAAGTAACAACCATGACAAACCCTCAAACACCCTTGTGCATCCCCTTCATGCTCACGACACGTTTGCCTTACGCTTCCTACTGCACATATGTGATGCATGCCCTGTGGCTGCAGCACAGGTAGTGGCAGGTTGAGTGAGGCTGACCGTGAAAGAAATGCATGAGAGGGTGAGTATGAGATAGAGTCACGAGATTGTATGAGGATTGGATTGAGTGGTAGTGGTGGGATGAGTACTGGCGAGGTGAGTAAGTGCAGGTAAGATGAGGATGAGGTTTGAGTGAGTGTGAGTGGTGATGTGACAGAGTAGTGTTGGCAGTGCAGAAGGAGATGTGGGGTGGGGGCGGTGATGTGGCAGATGGAGTGTAGGGGAATGAGTAAGTGTACTCACTTTGGCTGACCTATTGAAGTCATTGGAGCACCTCCTGCATTGTATGCAGGTGTGTGATATGTTGGTGGTGCAGGTGACCTCCTCTGCCACCTCGAGCCAGGCCTTCTTGGTGGCAGAGGCAGGCCGTTTCCTCCCGCCCGCCGGGGGGAAGATCTCTGTCCTCCCCCTCCTCCTCACCCCATCTATTGATACCTGGAGTGAGGCATCATTAAACTGGGAGCAGCCTTCCCCCTGGGCTGCTCCATGCTGTATTTTTTCCTATTTGTTGCAGCATCTGTCAGTGGAGGACTGCCCCTTTAAATAGAGCTTCTCCAGCTGACAGACCTTACTGTGCATGCGCAGCCCGCCCGACGCGCAGATCAGCATCGGGGAACCTGGAACAAGAGGTAAGTAGATCCAATTGGGCTACGATCGCGCGGGTGGCTGACTGATTTCGTCGGGCGCGTTACCCACGCGCCTGATAGCCCCCCCGCCGCGAACCCGCAGCCCTGGTAACATCGGGCCCATTAGGACAGATGACCAAAAACTTGGTCAAAGAGGTAGGTTTTAAGGAGCATCTTAAAAGGAGGAGATAAAATTGGAGAGACTTAGGGAGGGAATTCCAGAACTTAGGGCCTAGGCAGCTGAAGGCACGGCCGCCAATGGTGGAGCGATAAAAATCGGGGATGCGCAAGAGGCAAGAATTGGAGGAGCTCAGAGATCTTGAAGGGTTGAAGGGCTGGAAGAGGTTACAGAGACAGGGAGGGGTGAGGCCATGGAGGGATTTGAAAACAAGGATGAGAATTAGATCACCCCAAAGGGAAGTGAGATGAATAACCAGTTAATCTGTTTTTAGGTGTTTTTGTTGGTTTGAGGGAGGAATGTTGGCCAGGACATCAGGAGAAATCCCAGTTGCTGTGGCATGTTTTACATCCACCCAAAACTACCACAAGCAGATGAGCCCTCAATTTAATGACTCATCGGAAAGACGTCATCTCCAACAATGCAGCAGTACTGCACTGAATTGTCAGCCTGGAGTATGTGCTCGTGCTAAGAGTGGGGTTGGAACCCACAGTAAGTTAAGATTACACAGATTTAAAACCTCGAAAGGTCGGAACTCATTCAGTCCATGTTCTGTTAGGAAATTTAACAAATATATAAAAATATAAGAATAATTTTTTTTAAAAAGCAGAAATAACAATCGCTTTTAACATAAATAAATGTGCTGCTACACATAGGAACATAGAGATATAATAGGGAGTAACATATTAGTCTAGATCTTCAGTGATTCAGATAGAATTATAAAATGACACATAGAATGATGCAGCGCAGAAGGAGGCCATTCGGCCCATCGTGCCTGTGGCGGCCCTCTGAAAGAGCTACCAATTACGCTGCTGAGTGTACACTCTAGGCCACCAAATAGTGGGAAGGTGATAGAGGAGCAAATTTGCAGGCAAGTTGCAAAAATTTGCAAGAACTTGACGGTAGTGATAATAGGGGACTTCAATTATCTTAACATAGTCTGGGAAAATAACAGTGTAAAGGGCAAAGAGGGAGAGGAATTCCTGAAGTGTGTAATAATATGAAATTCCTGAAATGTGTAATAATATGAAATTCCTGAAAACAAGAGAAATTTCTTGATCAATGTGTTTCAAGCCCAACGAGGAAGGAAACAATTCAAGTTCTGGGGAATGAAATGGGGCAAGTGGAGCATGTTTCAGTGGGTGAATATTTGGGAAACAGTGATCACAATATCATTAGGTTTAGGGTAGTTGTGGAAAAGGACAAGGAAAAATCAAATGTGAAAATACTCAGCTGGAGGAGGGCTAATTCCAATGAGTTGAAAAGAGATCTGGCCCAGATAGATTAAACTCAAAGACTGGCAGGTAAAACAGTAAATGAGCAATAGAAGGCCTTCAAAGAGGAGATAGTTTGGGTGCAGAGTAGACACATTCCCACAAAGGGGAAAGGAGGAGCATCCAAAACTACAGCTCCCTGGATGACAAAAAATATAGAGATTAAAATAAAACAGAAAAAGGAGGCTTTCAATAAATGTCAGGTTCATAATTCAACAGAGAACCAAGCTGAATACAGAAAGTACAGGGGAAAACTGATAAAGGAAATAAGAGGGTCAAAGAGAGAATGAGAATAGATTAGTGGGTAACATGAAAGGGAACTTAAAACTCTTTTATAAACATATAAATAGTAAAAGGGTAGTCAAAGGAAGGGTGGGACTGATTAGGGACAAAAAAGGAGATCTTCTTGTGGAGACAGCGGGCATGGCTGAGGCACAAAATGAATACATTGCATCTGTCTTCACTGGAGAAGAGGATGCTGCCACTGTAGCAGTAAAGGAGGAGGTAGTAGCGATATTGGATAGGGAAAAATAGATAAAGAGGAGGTACTTAAAAGGTTGGCAGCGCTCAAAGTAGAAAAACCTTCCGGTCCGAATGGGATACATCCTTGGTTGCTGAGGGAAGTTTCATAGTAGTTTCATAGTATGATACAGCACAGAAGGAGGCCATTCGGCCCATCGTGCCAGTGCCAGCTCTTTGAAAGAGCTATACAGTTAGTCCCACTCCCCTGCTCTTTCCCCTTTGCCCTGTAAATTTTTCCCCTTCAAGTATTTATCCAATTGCCTGTTGAAAGTTATTATTGAATCTGCTTGTACCACCCTTTCAGGCAGTGCATTCCAGATCACAACAACTCGCTGCGTAACAAAATGTTTCCTCGTGTTCTTTTGCCGATCACCTTAAATCTGTGCACTCTGGTTACCAACCCTGCTGCCTCTGGAAACAGTTTCTCCTTATTTACTCTATCAAAACCATTCATGATTTTGAATACCTCCATCAAATCTCCTCTTAACCTTCTCTGCTCTAAGGAGAACAATCCAAGCTTCTCCATGTAACTGAAGTCCCTCATCCCTGATACCATTCTAGTAAATCTCTTCTGCACCCTCTCTGAGGCCTTGACATCTTTCCTAGACTGTGATGCCCAGAATTGAATACACCTGATGTCTAACCAATGTTTTATAAAGGTTTAGCATAACTTCTTTGCTTTTACACTCTCTGCTTCTATTAATAAAGTCCAAAGGAGAGGGTTGATCACGGTAGTGCGGTTGATGTTGTGTATATGGACTTTCAAAAGGCATTTGATAAAATACCACATAATAGGCTTATTAGCAAAATTGAAGCCTACTGGATTAAAGGAGCAGTGTCTGCGTGGATACAAAATTGACTAAGGGACAGAAAGCAGAGAGTAGTGAACGGTTATTTTTCAGACTGGAGGGAAGTGTGCAGTGGTGTCCTTTAGGGGTCAGTGTTGGGATCACTGCTCATTTTGATATATTTAATTGGGTATACAGGGCATAATTTAAAAGTTTGTAGATGACATGAATCTCGGAAATGTAGTAAACAGTGAGGAGGATCGTAACAGACTTCAGGAGGACATGGGCAGACTGGTGAAATGGGCAGACACATGGCAGATGAAATTTAATGCAAAGAAGTGTGAAGTGATTCATTTTGGTAGGAAGAATGAGGAGACAATATAAACGAAATGGTACAATTTTAACGGGGCTGCAGAAACAGAGAGACCTGGGGATGTACATTCAGAAGTCTTTGAAGGTGGCAGGACAAGTCGAGAAGGCTGTTAAAAAGGCATACAGGGTCCTTGGCTTTATAAATTGAGGCATAGAGTACAAAAGCAAGGAAGTTATGCTAAACCTTTATAAAACACTGTTTTGGATCCAACTGGAGAATTGTGGCTAATTCTGGGCACCACACTTTAGGAAAGATGTCAAGGCCTTAGAGAGAGTGCAGAGGAGATTTACTAGAATGGTACCAGGGATGAAAGACTTCAGTTACGTGGAGAGACTGGAGAAGCTAGGGTTGTTCAGGGGAGATTTAATAGAGGTGTTCAAAATCTTGAACGGTTAGAGTAAATAAGGAGAAACTGTTTCCAGTGGCAGAAGGTTCGGTAACCAGAGGACACAGATTTAAGATAATTGGCAAATTGGCAAAAGAACCAGAGGCGACATGAGGAAAACATTTTCTACACAGTGAGTTGTTATGATCTGGAATGCGCTGCCTGAAAGGATGGTGGAAGCAGATTCAATAATAAATTTCAAAAGGGAATTGGATAAATACTTGAAGGGAAAAAATTTGCGGGGCAATGGAGAAAGAGCAGAGGAGTGGGACTAATTGGATAGCTTTTACAATGAGCTGGCACAGGCACTACGAGCCGAATGGTCTCCTTCTGTATTGTATCATTCTACTATCCTATGATTCTATTCATATGAATAATAAAGGGAAATTTTCAGCAGGAAAATATGGCCCCTGTAGACATTTGCTCCATTGTAAAAAAAACAATTATTGACAATTACTTAATTTTGAGAGGAGTTTGAACAAGCGCTCTACGTAAGCAACTGTTTGTGCCAATGTTTACAGATCCAAAGTGCAATAATATCATAATTCATTTTGCAGAGTTTGGTATATTATTGGTGGCAGTAAAGTGATTGCTTCCACTCTGCAATGCCCACTTAATACCAAATGCCACTTTAATTGAATAGCTCCCAGTAGACCCAGCCACCAATTAGAGTAAATTATCAGGAGAGCAGATCTATTTGAATAGGTGGGTCTGAAATTGTCCCTTTTATGGAGGTGGTAACATGGCCTATTTAAGTCAAATTCCAAGTAGAATTTATTGCCTCCCACGCATTTACACTAACACGTCATAGTTCCAAGAAATACTTCTCTAAATGAAAATGTGCTGTTAAACACAACTAGAGGGCATTATTATACCTGTCTATAATGTACTGGTTGATGATTGAACAATTCAGGGAAACATACAGATAATTCTTGAATTTCAAGAAACTAAACCAAGAAAGGCAGCACATGGTTTTGGGTGAACAGAAGACTGAGATGCTGGTGATACACTACTTGAGGACATCATCTCCTGAGAACATAAAAATTAGTAGTCATTTGGCCTAAGCAGCTCATCTCTTTTTGATAGATCAGCCCATCCCTTCCCTCTCCAGTCACACGTCTAATTGCCTTTGGAAACCATTTCTGCTGTCCACTTCAATCGCTCTCCCTTATAGTATTTTCCACAAGTCTATCATCCTCTGGTGAAAACCCTGATCCTAAGGCAAGCTATTTGCACAGTATGAACAACCAGCCTACAGGTCAAATAATCACAATGGGAAGAAACAGGACATAACATAAACATCAGACGATGGAACTACCAGAAAAAGGACATTTTATCTACTGCAATCAAGCTCCCATCCTTAGGCTGCAAGAGTCAGGAACGGCTAGCTCTGTGGAGGTTTGGGGAAAATACTGGTTACATGTAGATAGTCCACAAAGCAGGTGTATAATATGCAAAATACCTAGGTCACCTTGACTCATTGGTCACCTTTCCTTACCCAACGCATCGCCAACCATATGTCTTTCTCTACACACCTTGTTAATGTTGTCAATCTGTCCTTGAGACATTAGGGGAAGAAATTGATATGCATTGCTCCCTTGTTTCAGACGTAAAATGGGCGCAAAGCAATGGGCCTGCCTACGCCCAATCTGCTAAATTTGTGGGGCCCTTTTTTTTAAAAAAAAGTGTCCTGCTAAAACAGGCGTCAGCACCCTTAAATATGTAAATTAGTTCATCCCTTTTACACGCCTGTTGAAGAGCCCCATCAAGAAATTTGATGGTGATAAGCAGGACGGGTGTGGGAAGTCTGCCCCATTCAGAGTTCTTCAGCAGCCCCTGTGGGCGTCAACGGGAGGTAGGTGATTTTTTTATTTTTAAAAAAACTGTTCCTGTGAACTCGAGGAAGAAGGAGTGCTCCCCCGACTCCACAGGAGTGGCGATAGACACCCCCCCCCCCCCACCCTCCCTGTAGCCTGTTCCAATCCTCCTCCTCCTGGGCCTTACCTGAGGGCCGCTGTCAGCGAGCCAGGTAGGCCGACATTGATGTCATTGCTCGGGTGAGCTGCGTGTGGAGGCGCGACCAGCACCGGCAGCTCACCCCGTGTACGCTGATGAGGCCCGAGGAACAATTTCCATCGATCCTCATGCCTCTGTGTTCGGGCGCGCACTAGCCAGAAAACGGGCCCAGGCCAAAATCTACCCCATTGTGTCCATAAAGCTAAGGCCCACCACGCCTCTGAGAGAGACCGTAACCAGATTTCAATTTCCAATCCCCCTACCCACAGTTTCACATCAAACAATGTAGAATTGGTGCCATTTACAGTGGACTGAAAAAAGACAAAATAATTGCTCAAAATAAAACAGTCACTGCAAAATTGTGTAAAATGCTTTCAGACATCTGGAGATGAAAGATGTGTGTAATTACAAATATCAGATTATATTAATAAAATTATTGGGTTCTTTGGTGTCTGAAGTTTTGGCTGGTTTTGACACTGCAGAATCGTTTGCATGAATAATAAAGGGTAATTGTCAGTGTTGAAATATGAACTATGGACGCTTGTATTGTTGTAAAAATTTCACTGATAGTTATTTCAATTTGAAATAATTGGGAAAGACCACAGTACACTAGTAACTTTAGATGGCAATTTTTTAAAGTTGTAAATAGTTCAAATATGAACCAAACACAGCAAATTAAATCCAGGGCAATGGGGTTTTGGAACTTAGGTCCATGGTTCCTTCCTTTCCAGTATAGCCTCCACTCTAAAGAACTGTACCTTACTTACAGTAGGGGTCAGGGAGTTTTGTACTGGTGATTCTCTCTCCGGCTGTGCATGGAGATTTGCAGTCGAAGGCAATCTTGACCCTGTCAGTCCTCTTCCCATCATTCAGGCATTTTCAGCAGTCATCACCTTCTCAATGGATGGTTCAGACTTTATTAATACCTTAAGTAGTTTCCGCTCATGCACCAAACATCTGCTGGACTAGGCACAGATGCGATGTTTCTTGGGCCCAAATACGGCTTCGCTCGCACCATGTTTGCCTGCACATCTACCTCTTGTTTCTTTAAAAGGTATGGTTTCCTACTTTGATTTTTTTTTTTCCCTCTGCCGTTTTCTCCAGTTTTGCCACAGCTAGGGCTTATTTGTAAACATTAAGTTGCTCATTTTGAGGTCGTTAAGCTGATTGATTTGCAGGATTTCAACTGGCAATTGATCGGCCAGCTGCATTTACCACCGTCTGATTTACCACGGTGCTGAAAATTAAAGATAACAGTGTTAGTGGTTTGATGATAAATTAGTACATTTACTAACAATTTATTGACAGCAGGTCCACCGAGTTCTTTAACGTTTCCTTACCAAGAGTGAGGGGATGCTGTATTGATTTTACTTGATTTTAAGATTTCTATTCACAACCTATTATATTGGCAGACACAGGCCTCTCTCTATAAGGCAAACTATCAAAAAGGATGTGTCAAGAAGAAATATTTTGCAAACTGTCTTCCTACAACTGGATGATAAATGGTCCTGAGACCTGGCTGCTTGCAATGATGTTGATGTTACTAGATACCGCCAGAGGGAAATGGCCTTGGGTTTTTCTACTAGGACGGAGCTTCGATTACACAGATATAATTTCTCCGAAACTAAAACCGGCAGTGACAGCGAACCTGCTATAATTTTAAAGCCAGCTGTTACAATATTTTCACCTTTTCTGAGAAGGAACAAAGAAAAATAATCTGAGAAGAAGCTTGAAATTTTTTTATAAATCAAAATACTAGAAACCGAGAGTGTCACGCTGCGGGAAGCAGCAGCTGCTGCTTTGTGTGCGACTAAACTTTATTACCGCAGTGACAATACAATCATCTCTGCAGCAGTTTGCTGTGGGTGTGAATGAAACAAAGTACAATAAGTGAGATGGATGTCACCGCGATATCATCATTTCTGATTATGGGGCTGAATGAATATTGATAGACCCGGCACCTTAAGTAGCTGAAAGCTCCCTTCAATTCAAGCCTCAGTACAAATGTACACCGCATTTAACAAATGAAATTTAAAGCGGCTAATCCAATAAGGGATAACACAATGCAACAAAAGGCCTAATTTGTTACACGAAACGCTGCACTATATATAGAATAACGGAGACCTCGGAGGGAAGAACTGCAGCATTAACACAATCAAGGGGTTCAAGTTGTGTCATGAATTGCAACAGCAAGTCCCAAGTAATTTATAACCATTACGAGGCCCATATCCAGACTGTTGGTGACAGGGTTTTTATGCCCAATTACCACCATGCAGAAAATGGCAGTCCAGGTGCTAAGGCCAGTTCGTAGCACTAATTGTTTTTTTTTTCCCTAGTGCAGTAAAAAAGACCAACCACTGACCTTTTCTGATGTAAGCACCACTATTGCAAGGGCTTTGGCCAGAAGGCACGAAGAGGACCACATGTTGCTGCATAGTAAAAGTGTTGATGCAGCCAGACTCACGGTTATCTATTTAATACAAAGCAATGCTAATGGAACTGAAGTCTTAAAGGCATCGGTGCCTTTGTTGAAGAGAATTGAATTTATAACTTGTGTAATACCATAGCGGGGAGAATAGCCTCAGTCGTACCTTAATGTAGGCAGTTATCCCTCCTGGTGCTACACATTAAATTGGGCAGTGGTAAGCATGCCACATCATACAGCTGGCATTATGTACTGCATTACCAAAGAGAGGAGCATTTTCACACCCAACTGCACCAAAACTGTTAGTGACAATAACATTTGCCTTCCTGCAAACCAACTAGACCATGCCCGGGATTTCCCACCCAGCACCCCTCCCATGGCAGATCTGGGGAAGTTTGGAATGGAAAATTGGGGGGATTTAGTCTGCATTCCTGCTGCACAGGCCCGGCGACATAAAATATGACTGCAGGTGCTTGGAAGCAAGATGCAAATGAGGGAAATATGTCCGCTGGCGTATTTTCTACTATTTGCATCTTTGCAAATCTGGACACCTGTTAGTTCCTAGGATCCAGAATTGCATTCTCAGCAGAGAGGGCCTGAGAATTACAAGTTTTCTTTTGCTGCCAGGCCTATGCAATTGCTCACAGAGCAATGGATTGCACAGGCCAAAGAGGATGCCTTACATTTTTTTAATTGGACCCTTTCAAAAACACAGCACAGAGATGGACCGCGTTCCTTTTACACATAGCACGGAGATGGACTGCGTCCCTACTGCACTGCAGTAGGCTTCCGAGGCCTGCAACTTAAAATCTCCACCCTTAATGCAGCAGTTACCCCAGCCTCTGCTGAGAAGCTCACTCCAATATTTAAATAGCCATGAGGTAGGACATTTGTTCGGAGTTGGGCTGCATATCTGTGGTGGGTGAAAGTCCTGACCCACCAAAGTTGCACCTCAGTTCCGCCAAAGCAGACAATCCAGACCATTATCTTTAAACTGAGCTTAATGCTGTGCTCCCAATGAACAACATTTTTTTGGTTGCCTGCCCCTTTAAGCTGCTGCAGGCCTTTGACACCGACAGCAGCATGCGAGTTCCCACCCTTCTGTCCCCAACAGACAACGCCCCAATCAGAGGCACCCTTTGATACTTGAAGTTCACTCCAAATATTGTAATGAGGTTGACCTCAGAAGTGATAGTGAAAGCAGAGCACTTGACATCAGGTGAGCGTGAATCATGCTCCACCCTAATTCCAATTGGGATTTTGTGAGTGCGTAGCCCTGCTTTTATACACTGTTCTCGTTTTTGCAATAGCAGCACTTATAGCCAAACAGACACATTAACCAGAGAATATTTATTTACGGGTTAAATATTAAACTATTTGCAGGTTAACAGCATATTGATTAACTGTTTTTCATTATTGAACTGCACAGAATTGACACCCCTTGTCGGATCATGGTACAGTCCAGCATACATAGTACGTTACAGGTTACATGGCACATGCATCGAAGGTTTGCCACAGTTCAGTGCACTTGGGAGCTATGCAGGGCTGCCAGGAGGCCTCAGTTGGGTAGGAGGCCTGACGTCCTTAATCAGGAGGTGTGGGCACATTTCATGTTTACATACTGCACTCAACCCACCTCAACCTTAGTCCTCACACCTAGGAACCCCCTCCTAAACCCCCAGTATCCTGCTAGTCTCCTAAACTCTCACTTAGACCACTAACTTGCCAGCGCCTACTAGAGAAAGTACAACCATCTTGAGACAAAGACAAATAAAATAAAGAGGATAACAAAAGGGGTGTCTTTAGAACTTTGATTTATTACAATATTCTGCCTCTGGGGTATAGGATCAATGTGAGCCAATAAGACTTGACAAACAGGTATCTCGTAATTACTGCTTTCCCTGATCTCCTGTTATAAACTAAGATTTATGACAGTAATTACTTTTATAATAGTGCCTAGTTTTCAGCTATCCATTAACTAGGAATGCAACTTATACTGAACTTTGAGCCCAAATTGACTCAGATTGGACCATCCATGATTATTCACCAAATCCCTGAACTTTGCCCCAGTTGAGTCACCGGCCTTGAATTTTCATGGGCCTTCCAGCGCACTCCTGCTCTAAGTCGGCGGGCATGTGACAGAAGGCCCTGGATACACTGAGTCCCAAACTTCTTTGTCAGTTTTCCTGGGGACCTTGTTTGCGGCGGAACCTCCATCTGCCCCAAACAAGACCATCAGCATCAGAGAGGTCGTGGCCTGGGGGAAGAAACTCCCAGGCCAAGAGTTTTCATGGCCTTGGCCTAGCAGAAGGCTAGTGGCCGGTACGCTGGATGAAAGGAGGTGTACAGCATTTGGAGGGGCACAAGTGGAACACACCTGGGCTTCCAGGCCTGGGTTGTGGGATGGACTCCTGAAGAAAAACTAACTGACATGTTAATTTCACAGCCCTGTTACAAAGAGGTGGGGGGGGGGGGTCACTGGGGCATTGAATGAGAACATTTTTGGTGGGGTTGGGGACAGCTCTGTATCTGCTGGAGTGACCAGTCTTCCACATTTTGCTAAATGGGATAGATTCAGAACAGATCTAGCAGCTCAAAACTGGGCATCCATGAGGCGCTGTGGGCCATCAGCAGCAGCAGAATTGTATTCCAGCACAATCTGTAACCTCATGGCCCGGCATATTCCTCACTCTACCATTACCAACAAGCCAGGGGATCAACCCTGGTTCAATGAGGAGTGTAGAAGAGCATGCCAGGAGCAGCACCAGGCGTACCGAAAAATGAGGTGCCAACCTGGTGAAGCTACAACTCAGGACTACATGCATGCTAAACAGCGGAAGCAACATGCTATAGACAGAGCTAAGTGATTCCACAACCAACGGATCAGATCAAAGCTCTGCAGTCCTGCCACATCTAGTCGTGAATGGTGGTGGACAATTAAACAACTAATGGGAGGAGGAGGCTCTGCAAACATCCCCATTCTCAATGATGGCGGAGTCCAGCACGTGAGTGCAAAAGACAAGGCTGAAGCGTTTGCAACCATCTTCAGCCAGAAGTGCCGAGTGGATGATACATCTCAGCCTCCTCCCGATATCCCCACCATCACGGAAGCCAGTCTTCGGCCAATTCGATTCACTCCACGTGATATCAAGAAACGGCTGAGTGCACTGGATACAGCAAAGGCTATGGGCCCCGACAACATCCCAGCTGTAGTGCTGAAGACTTGTGCTCCAGAACTAGCTGCGCCTCTAGCCAAGCTGTTCCAGTACAGCTACAACACTGGCATCCACCCGACAATGTGGAAAATTGCCCAGGTATGTCCTGTCCACAAAAAGCAGGACAAATCCAATCCGGCCAATTACCGCCCCATCATCTACTCTCAATCACCAGCAAAGTGATGGAAGGTGTCGTCGACAGTGCTGTCAAGCGGCACTTACTCACCAATAACCTGCTCACCGATGCTCAGTTTGGGTTCCGCCAGGACCACTCGGCTCCAGACCTCATTACAGCCTTGGTCCAAACATGGACAAAAGAGCTGAATTCCAGAGGTGAGGTGAGAGTGACTGCCCTTGACATCAAGGCAGCATTTGACCGAGTGTGGCACCAAGGAGCCCTAGTAAAATTGAAGTCAATGGGAATCAGGGGGAAAACTCTCCAGTGGCTGGAGTCATACCTAGCACAAAGGAAGATGGTAGTGGTTGTTGGAGGCCAATCATCTCAGCCCCAGGGCATTGCTGCAGGAGTTCCTCAGGGCAGTGTCCTAGGCCCAACCATCTTCAGCTGCTTCATCAATGACCTTCCCTCCATCATAAGGTCAGAAATGGGGATGTTCGCTGATGACTGCACAGTGTTCAGTTCCATTCGCAACCCCTCAGATAATGAAGCAGTCCGAGCCCGCATGCAGCAAGACCTGGACAACATCCAGGCTTGGGCTCATAAGTGGCAAGTAACATTCGCGCCAGATAAGTGCCAGGCAATGACCATCTCCAACAAGAGAGAGTCTAACCACCTCCCCTTGACATTCAACGGCATTACCATCGCCGAATCCCCCACCATCAACATCCTGGGGGTCACCATTGACCAGAAACTGAACTGGACCAGCCATATAAATACTGTGGCTACGAGAGCAGGTCAGAGGCTGGGTATTCTGCGGCAAGTGACTCACCTCCTGACTCCCCAAAGCCTTTCCACCATCTACAAGGCACAAGTCAGGAGTGTGATGGAATACTCTCCACTTGCCTGGATGAGTGCAGCTCCAACAACACTCAAGAAGCTCGACACCATCCAAGATAAAGCAGCCCGCTTGATTGGCACCCCATCCACCACCCTAAACATTCACTCCCTTCACCACCGGCGCACTGTGGCTGCAGTGTGCACCATCCACAGGATGCACTGCAGCAACTCGCCAAGGCTTCTTCGACAGCACCTCCCAAACCCGCGACCTCTACCACCTAGAAGGACAAGGGCAGCAGGCGCATGGGAACAACACCACCTGCACGTTCCCCTCCAAGTCACACACCATCCCGACTTGGAAATATATCGCCGTTCCTTCATTGTCGCTGGGTCAAAATCCTGGAACTCCCTTCCTAACAGCACTGTGGGAGAACCTTCACCACACGGACTGCAGCGGTTCAAGAAGGCGGCTCACCACCACCTTCTCGAGGGCAATTAGGGATGGGCAATAAATGCTGGCCTTGCCAGCGACGCCCACATCCCGTGAACGAATAAAAAAAAAAGCCTATCTGGACTGGTGGGGACTCAAGCTGCGCGGACGCCCGCCGGACAAATTGAAATTAGGGAATCTCCCCTTAGCCTCGGATATAATGGCTGAATCAGCAGCTGAGGCACAGAGTGCACCAACCCTAGCACTGATGCCACACTTAAAGGCTCGGGGATTTTCAGCCCCATTCTCTTTATCTCCGCTCAAGCATGTTACATGGTTGGTGCGGCTGCCACAGACAATGATTGTAACATGATCAATTCTATATCAGTTTGTTCAACATACACTGATTCACATGCATTTCATGCTTTGTTCTTGATATCAGCTTCTAAATCAAAAATTCAAAACCCGACATTGGCGGCACTGTCAATAAGATTGCGAAAAAAATTCAACTGGAAAGCCATCAAACAGCTGAGAGTTGCGAGCACCATTAGGGCAGATTTTCCTGTGATTAGCACCCAGGAAACATTTATTCCTGGGGCACTATGTGCAAGGAATAGGGGCAGAGACCGGGGGATAACTTAAACCCCTAAGAACGGGTGGGTTAGGAGTGGAAGGGAGGTTAAAGTAGCAGCTTTTTGGAGCAGGACCGCATCCCATTTCCAACGCCCCCACTTCCGGGTTTAACCCTGGCACATTTGGATGCAGCGCAACAGAAACCCGGAAGTCCCGCCTCCACTTAAAGCCAGCGGGCCAATACTTAAAGGGGCAATGTACCTCATTGCGATAGTTGAGGCACTTAATTTTTTGTGTATTACAAATGTCAAACGAATCTAACCTTACCTGGGCTCGGGTTTCTGATTCACGTCAGGTGAATGCAGGCGAGAAGGGCCGGATTCAAGAGGTGAGCCTTTATTGCACTGCTTGTGGGCCCGGAGGAACAGGAGTGCTTCATCCAGGCCCAACAGATTCACCTAGTACGACAGGACCCCCCCACCCACCCACCCCTCAATGGTGGACCCCCCCCCCCACTCATGGAAGACCCCCACCTCCAATGGTGGGGCCCTCCCCGATCTTCTCCAAACCCATCCAGTGTCGTCCAGGCCCCCACCTCCTCCCTACTCCCCCCCACCCCAATTTCTTCCACAGCCCACGATCTCTCTTTCTTCCTCCCTCTCTCCTCTCCAATTCACGGCTCCTTTCCCTTCCGATATGCAGTCAGCCTGTCAATCTGGCTGCCTGTCGCGTGGGAAACCTGGAAACACAAATACTTACCTTCAATTGAGATCCTCTCACAGATTATGACGCACTCACTTTTCATCCGAGTTCCCCACGCGCATATCTACGCATGCGCTGGGTTCCCGGATCCAAGCTAATATCACGCGTCAGGTCTCCACCCCTTTACGTTGCTCGGGATTTCCAGGGCTTTTTCTGAGGGTGGGGCAGACTTCCTGTACCTGCATTAGTCACAGGCCAGGCCACTCGTTCAAATGAAGTGAGGGGGACAGTCCCAGCCCTCGTACTTCATTGTCCTGTTCTTTTGTCAACCAGCACCCATTTGGAGGGTCACCCAGATAGAAGTGTGCCTTAAGGCGTTGAGCCCAGTGACCTTCCGATCATCTGATTGGAGAGAGGCAAGCAGCATGCCTGTCCTTTTCTTTTTATTACATGGATATTGGGACAGGATTGGCTGGAGACCTTCTGCCTGCTGGTTTTGGAAAACAGCCAGAAAAGCTCTAAGCCCCACTCCAGAGACTTGAGCGCATAATCTAGGAAGACACTTCAGCGCAGTACTGAGGGATTGCTGCACTGTTGGTGGTGATGCCTTTTGAATAAGATGTTAAACCTCGTCCCATCTGCTCTCTCAGCTGGTCGTAAAAGGTTCCATGGCATTGCTCAAAGAAGCGTAGTGGATTTCTAAATGACCAACATTTATCCCTCAACCTACATCACTAAAACAGATTGGGAGCGAAGCCGGTATTCGGCGGTAGCGTGAAACAGGCAATAGCGATTCCATGGAAAAGGAAATATGGTGGGGTGTAAAACGGGCTGCCGATTCGCTATCACTCAATTTGTGCTACTGCCCATGACTAATTTGACCCCCATTATCTCTCAGCTGGATATGACACTATTCAAAGAAGAGCTGGGGAAGTTGTCCTGACTAATATTTATCCTTCAACCAAATCACTAAGACAGATAATCTGGTCATTATCACATCGTTGTTTGTGGGACCTTGCTGTGCACAATTTGACGACTGTGTTTCTTACATTACAACAGTGACCACTCTTCAAAAATATTTCATTGCCTGTGAAGCACTTTGGGACATCTTGAGATGAAGAACGGTGCTATATAAATGCAAGTTCTTTCTTTCTTCCTTCCTTTCTCTCTGTCATTACTTCCAGAGACTAGATCAGGCCTGCATCCAGGGAGCATCTGCACCATTTAACTGATCTGAACACGATTCAGGTCATTGTAGGAAAAGAGGTCCCAAAGTGTTTTCCACCTACCTAATGCCCAGGCATAGAGCCCAGAAGAAAATTAGCCCATTTATCACAAAGCAGAATATAAAAATACCAGTTTAGTGCTATCAAGCACTTTCCTATTTAGTAACTCTTGGCAACAAAATCCCTGTTTAATGAGGAGAAATGAAAGGGCAGGTTTCAAGGCAAGGTTAAAGCAGTGTAAACTAGAAAATGTTACTTTAACAAAAACAGGAAATGCAACAGCAATCATTGCAGCAAATACTAGTCAGACATCAATCATTGTCAGTCGGTCTCCTATAACATACACTGATTACTGAAAATACCTGCAAGTGTCCACCTGCTAGGTCCATTTGCCAATCAATTCTTGTCAATGTTTTAACATTTAAACATGGACAGGCTGCAAATTTTGTACAGAAGCATGTGTTTGACACTAAGATAACCTGATCAGATTTCAATAGATTTATGTTTAACATTTTTTGTAGGCTGGCTGATCACCCGTGTTTTGATCACAGCAGTGTGGGGTCTGGACCACCCTTTAGCTGCAAAGATGGAGCTGTTCTTTACGAGCCTTTTCCCTTTACAGCCCCTGTTCAGGTACTCCCTGCATGGAAGTTCTCTAACTGGGCAAATCCTGAGGTCAATTACAGGCTGATTGTTAAGGGAAATTTCTGTGCTTGTAGATCCCTGCCTCCTGTCCTTGGGGAGAGGCTAGGTTATCAAGGTCAGAGAAAAGGTCTGACCTTTCGAAGAATAACATATGTGTTAGAAAAAAACTACATATATATGGAAACTGTTCTGTGGAAAAATATCTAGTTAAAGTCTAGGCATCTGAGACAGGCTGAGGCCTAGAAATAAACTCTTTAATCAAGGTGTTAAAAGTCACAAAAAGGATAAATTTGATCACATTATTGTGAAATTTGCAATTACTCTGTTTTTGTATTTTGTTTAAAACCTTATATTGCACATTAGAAATTTCAGCTACTCAGAAAAAAATGACAGACCTGAATGTTTTCATAGGATACATGGAAGATAGGAGCAGGAGTAGGCCATTCAGCCCTTCGAGCCTGCTCTGCCATTCAATATGATCATAGCTGATCCTCTATCTCAATACCATATTCCCACTCTCTCCCCATACCCCTTGATGGCTTTTGTGTCTAGAAATCTATCTATCTCCTTCTTAAATATATTCAGTGACTTGGCCTCCACAGCCTTCTGTGGTAGAGAATTCCACAGGTTCACCACCCTCTGAGTGAAGAAATTTATCTTCATCTCAGTCCTAAATATCCTACCCCATATCCTGAGACTGTGACCCCTTGTTCTGGACCCCCCCAGCCAGGGGAAACATCCTCCCTGCATCCAGTCTGTCTAGCCCTGTCAGAATTTTATATGTTTCAATGCGATCCCCTCTCATCCTTCTAAACTCGAGTGAATACAGGCCTAGTCGACCCAATCTCTCCTCATACCACAGTCCTGCCATCCCAGGAATCAGTCTGGGATGTGTTTTAAGTGATTTGATTGGTTCAACTTCTTTCTTTTAGTGATAGATTCCCTTGACTGGTCATACTGGATTGGCTGTTTTCATAAATCCTTAATACTTTCTCGCTGTTTCCTTCACTTCTGATTTATACAGTCCTTAATTCTTCAATTCTGAATTGCTGATGTGTTACTCTGAGCCAATCAAGAAAGTGTGACTAGAAAAGTGTGACAGTGAAAACATGACCACAGAAGTGTGACATTGTGGGAAGTAAGTGTTAGACAATGAGAAATGCATTCAGGTTCTGGAGTTTTAATATATAATAGACCTGGCCTTAGATTTTCTCTTCTGAAATGACAACAACTGACAGCAGCTGATTGCTGGATTTTTTTTGCACTATTGATAATAACTACCAGATTAAAGTTTGTTAATGACCTTGAGAATTTTAGCTCAAGGTAACTGATGGCAATAGGAGGAGAAGTCCAGCCCAGCAGTATAGGGGATCTGGTTTTCTACTGTTAAAATATTTCTGCTATAACCACACAGCTACTGTTTGAGTATACTGTTGAAGGAGTGGCCTGCTGAGGAAAGAACGCTTGCCTTTGCCAGAACATCTTTATTCTAAATTGGGCATTCATTATTCAGGTCGAGCTCTGGAGGTCTTTTGAGAATGTAGGAATTTTTAGGAACAGATAAAGGCCAATCGATGCAACAAGCCTGACCCTTTTTTATAGATAAACCTTTTTATAGATCCATCCATCCTTCTTCCCACCATGTCTCTAATCCCTTCTCTCTCCAGAGGGTAATTGTACCAAGTATATTTCTCGTTGCTAGTCTCTGACCACTAACAATATATCAGTGTTAATGTAACCTGATATCAAAGACTGAGTTTGAAAACTACCCATGTCTGCTCGTGCTGTAACACATTCGCAAGGCCTCTCTATTGATGCTACCATTCAAAAACGGGAAAAATTGGGAGTGAATGGCTAAATCCAATGTGCGATTCCTCATTTCTCTCTTTCACCACTGCCAGTAGCAAGTCAGTACTGTACTTCCAGCATTAACATCTGTGGGCAGGTGGTTTCACTTGGTAGTTACTGTTGTCATGTTGTCATAAAGTAAAGTTCAGTCAAAGTCATGTGCCATGTGCTTTACTCAATGATGGACCACTAACTAAATATAGTTTAAACTCTGAAATAAACTTACACTTGTAAGCACACATTGAATCCAATCGCTAATGATATTCAATCCAGCAAAATGTTATGGTTGAACTGCATAGATTAACAGAACTCTTCCCCCACACCCCCTCCAGAAAAGGGATCTATAAGAATGCAAGTATTTTCGGAACACCAAAGACCATTAGGCCAACAAGCCCATCTCTTTTAGATAGGTCGACTCCACTTACCCACCATCTCACTGGATTCTTTCAGTCTCTTCCTGAAAACTCTTTCTTTTGATTGTCCATTGTACCCATTTACACTGACTGCTTCAACTGACTTTAAGAACATAAGAAATAGGAGCAGGCGTAGGCCATACGGCCCTTCGAGACTGCTCCACCATTCAATAAGATCATGGCTGATCTTCTACTTCAACTCTACTTTCCCACCCTATTCCCATATCCCTTGATTCCCTTAGTGTCCAAAAATCTATCGATCTCAATCTTGAATATACTCAATGACTCAGCATCCACAGCCCTCTGGGGTAGGGAATTCCAAAGATTCACAATCCTCTGAGTGAAGAAATTTTTCCACATCCCAGTCCTAAATGGCCGACCTCTTGAGAATATGACTCCTAGTTCTAGGCTCTCCAGTCAGGGGAAATAGCCTCTCAGCATCTACCCTGTCAAGTCCTCTAAGAATTTTATAAGTTTCAATGAAATCACCTCTCATTCTTCGAAACTCCAGACGATATAGGCCCATTTTACTCAATCTCTCCTTATGGGACAACCCTGTCATCCCAGGAATCAATCCAGTGAACCTTTGTTGCACCCCCTCTAAGGCAAGTATGTCCTTCCGTAGGTAAGGAGAACAAAACTGTACACAGTACTTCAGGCGTGGTCTCACCACAGCCCTGTATAATTGCTCTAGACCTCCTTACTCTTGTACTCCAACCCCCTTGCAATAAAGGCTAACATACCATTTGCCTTCCTAATTGCTTGCTGTACCTGCATGCTAACTTTCTGTAATTCGTGTACAGGGACATCCAAATCCCTCTGAATACCAATATTTCTTTGTCTCTCACCTTTTAAAATATATTCTGCTTTTCTATTCTTCCTACCAAAGTGGATAATTTCACATTTCCAGAACTAGCTGCGCCTCTAGCCAAGCTGTTCCAGTACAGCTACAACACTGGCATCTACCCGACAATGTGGAAAATTGCCCAGGTATGTCCTGTCCACAAAAAGCAGGACAAATCCAATCCGGCCAATTACCGCCCCATCAGTCTACTCTCAATCATCAGCAAAGTGATGGAAGGTGTCGTCGACAGTGCTATCAAGCGGCACTTAATCACCAATAACCTGCTCACCGATGCACAGTTTGGGTTCCGCCAGGACCACTCGGCTCCAGACCTCATTACAGCCTCGGTCCAAACATGGACAAAAGAGCTGAATTCCAGAGGTGAGGTGAGAGTGACTGCCCTTGACATCAAGGCAGCATTTGACCGAGTGTGGCACCAAGGAGCCCTAGTAAAATTGAAGTCAATGGGAATCAGGGGGAAAACTCTCCAGTGGCTGGAGTCATACCTAGCACAAAGGAAGATGGTAGTGGTTGTTGGAGGCCAATCATCTCAGCCCCAGGGCATTGCTGCAGGAGTTCCTCAGGGCAGTGTCCTAGGCCCAACCATCTTCAGCTGCTTCATCAATGACCTTCCCTCCATCATAAGGTCAGAAATGGAGATGTTCGCTGATGACTGCACAGTGTTCAGTTTCATTCACAACCCCTCAAATAATGAAGCAGTCCGAGCCCGCATGCAGCAAGACCTGGACAACATCCAGGCTTGGGCTCATAAGTGGCAAGTAACATTTGCGCCAGATAAGTGCCAGGCAATGACCATCTCCAACAAGAGAGAATCTAACCACCTCCCCTTGACATTCAACGGCATTACCATCGCCGAATCCCCCATCATCAACATCCTGGGGGTCACCATTGACCAGAAACTTAACTGGACCAGCCATATAAATACTGTGGCTACGAGAGCAGGTCAGAGGCTGGGTATTCTGCGGCGAGTGACTCACCTCCTGACTCCCCAAAGCCTTTCCACCATCTACAAGGCACAAGTCAGGAGTGTGATGGAATACTCTCCACTTGCTTGGATGAGTGCAGCTCCAACAACACTCAAGAAGCTCGACACCATCCAAGATAAAGCAGCCCGCTTGATTGGCACCCCATCCACCACCCTAAACATTCACTCCCTTCACCACCGGCGCACAGTGGCTGCAGTGTGTACCATCCACAGGATGCACTGCAGCAACTCGCCAAGGCTTCTTCGACAGCACCTCCCAAACCCGCGACCTCTACCACCGAGAAGGACAAGAGCAGCAGGCACATGGGAATAACACCACCTGCATGTTCCCCTCCAAGTCACACACCATCCCGACTTGGAAATATATCGCCGTTCCTTCATTGTCACTGGGTCAAAATCCTGGAACTCCCTTCCTAACAGCACTGTGGGAGAACCTTCACCACACGGACTGCAGCGGTTCAAGAAGGCGGCTCACCACCACCTTCTCAAGGGCAATTAGGGATGGGCAATAAATGCTGGCCTCGCCAGCGACGCCCACATCCCGTGAACGAATAAAAAAAAAATTTCCCCACATTATACTCCATCTGCCACCTTCTCGCCCACTCACTTAACCTGTCTATATCCCTTTGCCTCTTTGCGTCCTCCTCACAGCTTACTTTCCCACCTAGCTTTCTATCATCAGCAAACTTGGATACATTATACTCGGTCCCCTCATCTAAGTCATTGATATATATTGTAAACAGCTGAGTCCCAAGCACTGATCCTTGTGGTACCCCACTAATTATAACCTGCCAACCCGAAAATGACCCGTTTATTCTTACTCTCTGTTTTCTGTCCATTAACCAATCCTCAATCCATGCTAATATATTACCTCCAATCCCATAAGCCCTAATCTTGTGTAACAACCTTTTGTGTGGCACCTTATCGAATGCTTTTTGAAAATTCAAATATACGACATCCACTGGTTTCCCCTTATCTACCTTGCTAGTTACTCCCTCAAAAAACTCTAATAGATTTGTCAAACACGTTTTCCTTTTCATAAAACTGTGCTGACTCTGCCTGATCATATAATGATTTTCTAAGTGCCCCGTTACCACGTCCTTAATAATAGATTCCAGCATTTTCCCTCCTACTGATGTCAGGCTACCTGGCCGATAGTTCTCTGTTTTCTTTCTCGCTCCTTTCTTGAATAGCGGGGTTACATTTGCTACCTTCCAATCCACTGGGCCATTCTAGAATCTAGGGAGTTCTGGAAGGTCAAAACCAATGCACCCACTATCTCTGCAGCCACCTCTTTTAAAACCCTAGGATGTAGGCCATCAGGTCCAGGGGATTTGTCGACTTTTAGTCCCATTAATTTCTCCAGTACTATTTCTTTTCTAATCTAAGTTTCTTACTCTCATTAGACCCTTTGTTCCCCAGTATGTAATTTACTCTAGAAGTCTGTTACTCTTTGTCTGAAAAATCCTACAGGCCAAAATATCTCGAGCCCCACTCTACCACCAGAAGTCCGGCCCGATGTTGACCAATCCGAAATCTTGAGGACAGAGTCATTTACATAAAGGGGTGGCTGCCCGCATCATTTCTGGCACTCCTGGGCCTTCACCCCACATAGTTTCTGGCGTTCCTGGGCGCTCACCACACAAAACACCAGGAAGATTGAAGCAGCACTCCGCTGCTCTGTCAGGGGTGAGCTGTCGCAGCCAGAGATTCTCCAGTTGCCACTTTCCTAACTACAATCAATTGCGGCATGGCTTTGTGGGTTCCACTCCTGCATTTCTACAGTAAGTATGCCTTCATCATACAGACTTACTTTAGGTTGGCCACAAGAAAGGTAGAATTGCTGGAATTTCTGGCGTGGAATGTCATCCCACCAGTCCCGCCTGTTTGAGTACTGTCAGGATGGTCGGGAGGTACAAGAAGCACCCGCCACCTCCAGTCGGAAGTTTTTGATCGTGGGTCGAAAGGAATGAAGAACTGAAAGAACTGGATCCTGTCCAAATTCCAGCCAACCACTGCCCCCACCCACCGCTCCCCCCCACCAACTTTCCAACATATGCCTTGGTTACTGCCCTCCTAGAGCCAGAAACTTTGGAGCCTACATGTCTACCACTGTGTGAGAAAACTCTCTCCCCCCCCACCCCCCCCCCCCCCCCCAACTTAATCTATGGTATTATTTGAATCTTCCCAATTTCATGATCATCTGTTCTACTTTTGCAATCACTGTTTAAGTTAAAATCACAAATTTAGATCTAATGTTTCCTGGCCTTTTAGCAATTCAAAGATGCGGATCGTGTCTAAGTTCAAAATCCTTTTTGTTGCAGTGAAATCACATCTGGTTCTGTCAACCTCTCCTCACAACTTAAAATATTGAGGCCCAGAACCTACTTTGTTGCTCTTCTCCGAACGGGTCTCCTTTTAAATGTAGGGTGACCGAAGAGGCATGCAGGATTTCAAAAATATGCAGAGAGGAAAATAATTTAGTTATTTTCATAAGATTAAATGCCTTTGAGATTTATCCCAGTCTTTGATTATCTTCACTGATAACAGCCTCACTGACTGGACATTTTCATTGACATTTTCGGTGAATTTATGTCATTTAGAGTCACCCTAAATCTTTTGTTTTCCACTTCAGTGTAGCAAATATAATTCCTCTCACACAGTCTCTGATGCAGCATGTGCAATATGCAGGTAAGGCCCAGATTTAAATTTATTGGAACCATCATTCACTATTGGATTGCAAGAAAACCCTATTCCTTGTGTATTTATATAATGTTTACTTTCCAGCCAATATCCCTGCAGCAAGTCTAGCTTCAGCCCCAGATTAGGACACACTATTGTTGCTATCCTCTATCCACTTCAATAGGAAATGGCTTTAACTGTTCATTTGTCTTCCAAACAAAGCACACCGGAAAAGATTTAAAAAGTTCATTGTAAATGCAGAAAAACGTGCAGCCCCTTGTTACAGAATACTAAGCTCTGTGAGAGAAAAAAGCTTGTAGTTTGACGTTTGATTTATTGATTCTTGATCCAAGCAGATGAGCCAAACAGCACATTGGAGGTTCACATGCACAGAGAAAGGAGCTAACAGTACATTTAAAAAACAGACAGTGCTCCTGAAGGCCTCATTAATCCATCCCATTTTAGATCCTCTAACTTGTTTTCTTTTGCTTATCGTAAAGCAGTAACAGGGGCTTGTAAGCTCGAAGCGGATGTTGCACATACATTCTAAAAAAAAAGTAAGAATTAAGTAAACAAATCCCAGTAGCAAGAATAAAGAGATTGCTTTAAAACACAAATCGCCTGCTCTAATGAGATAAATTATTTGAAGGCTGACTGTAGAAACTAAAAGAAAGATTAAAGAAAGTATCCAGTGAGGAAGTTGTCCCACGGAGCTTGCTCCAGCTTCAGGAAAACAGATGTCCATCTGCTTCAGTGTCTTGGCATGGAATCAGTCTGTGCTCCAAGCTTGTCCAGCCAACAAAGGGCTCAGGTGGAGCTGAGATTCCAGGACACTGTGACTGCAAAAACAAAATGCAGTCTCTTAAACATTCGGTTAAATAGGCAAAGGCAGGTCCTAAAGAAATTGTGCATATCTCTGCTGCCCGTATCCTAACTCGCACCAAGTCCCGTTCACTCATCATCCCTACGATTGCTGACCTACATTGGTTCCCAGTCCCTGAACACCTCCAATTTTAAATTCTCATCCTGGTGTTCAAATCCCTCCCTGACCTCGCTCCTCGCTACTTCTGTAACCTCCTCCAGCCCAACAACCCTCTAAGAGCTCTGCACTCCTCCAATTCCGGACTCTTGCGCATCCCCAACTTCCTTTGCCCCACCATTGGTGGCCGTGCCTTTAGCTGTCTAGGCCCTAAGCTCTGGAATTCCTCCCTAAACCGCTCCACCTCTGCACCTCTCTCTCCTCCTTTAAGACCCTCCTTAAAACCTACCTCCTTGACCAAGTTATTGGTCATCTGTCCTAATAACCTCGGTAGTGGGGAAATTTTTAGAAACGATAATCCGGGACAAAATTAACAGTCACTTGGACAAGTGTGGATTAATTGAGGAAAGCCAGCACGGATTTGTTAAAGGCAAATCATGTTTAACCAACTTATGTGCACAAATCGTTGAAGGTGGCAGGGCAGGTTGAGAAAACGGTTAAGAAAGCATACGGGATCCTGGGCTTTATAAATAGAGGCATGGAGTACAAAAGCAAGGAGGTTATGATGAACTTTATTAAACACTGGTTCGGCCACAACTGGAGTATTGTGTCCAGTTCTGGGCACTGCACTTTAGGAAGGATGTGAAGGCCTTAGAGAGAGTGCAGAAGAGATTTACTAGAATGGTTCCAGGGATGAGGGACTTTACTTACGTGGATAGACTGGAGAAGCTGGGGTTGTTCTCCTTGGAACAGAGGAGATTTGATAGAGGTATTCAAAATCATGCAGGGTCTGGACAGAGTAGATAGAGAGAAACTGTTCCCATTGGTGGAAGGGTCAAGAACCAGAGGACATAGATTTAAGATGATTGGCAAAAGAACCAAAGGTGACATGAGAAAAAACCTTTTTACACAGTGAGTGGTTAGGATCTGGAATGCACTGCCTGAGGGGGTGGTGGAGGCAGATTCAATTGTGGCCTTCAAAAGGGAATTGGATAAGTACTTGAAGGGAAAAAATTTGCAGGGCTACGGGGATGGGGCGGGGGAGTGGAACTAGCTGGATTGCTCTTGCAGAGAGCCGGCACGGACTCGACGGGCTGAATGACCTCCTTCCTGCTGTAACCGTTCTATGATTCTATGCCTCCTTCTTTGGTTCGATATAAAAAAATTTTGTCTGATTACACTCCTTTGAAGCACCTTGAGACGTTCTACTACATTAAAGGCGCTTTATAAATGACAATTGTTGTTGTGGTATTTTTAATATTTACTTCTCACAGAAAGCATGTGCAAATAGTCTCCCTTACCTGTGCCTGTCATCCACGTGTTTCTGGTTCTTTCAGTCTTTCCTTTTCTGCTTATCTCTATCGCTTTTCTTTCTCTTCTACTTCTTCTCTCTATCATCCTCTATTTCTCCACTTTATTTTTCTTCTCACCTTTCAGGCTGGTAGTTGGTAAGTGATGTGATGTTGTGGAGCTTCATGGAGCTGTCAAGGACTTGAAGCTGCATTTTCCAGTAGTGGATGCGGGAGCCGGTGGGTTTGGGATGCCGTTCAAAGGAGGAATACCACCAGAGCCGAAAGCTGGCTGGCGGGTAGAGGAGTGGGGAGAATGAAATGGGGCAGGGATATAGGGAGAAGGAAATGGGGCAGAGGAGTGGGGAGAAGGAAATGGGGCAGAGATAGGGGGAGAAGCAAGTGGAGCAGAGATATTGGGAGAAGGAAGTGGAGCAGAGATATGGGGGGAAGGAGGTGGAGCAGAGATATGGGGAGAAGGAAGTGGAGCAGAGATAGGGGGAGAAGGAAATGGGGCAGAGGAGTGGGGAGAAGGAAATGGGGCAGAGATAGGGGGAGAAGCAAGTGGAGCAGAGATATTGGGAGAAGGAAGTGGAGCAGAGATATGGGGGGAAGGAGGTGGAGCAGAGATATGGGGAGAAGGAAGTGGAGCAGAGATATAGGGAGAAGGAAGTGGAGCAGAGATATGGGGAGAAGGAAGTGGAGCAGAGATATGGGGGGAAGGAAGTGGAGCAGAGATATGGGGGGAAGGAAGTGGAGCAGAGATATGGGGGGAAGGAAGTGGAGCAGAGATATGGGGAGAAGGAAGTGGAGCAGAGATATGGGGAGAAGGAAGTGGAGCAGAGATATGGGGAAGGAAGTGGAGCAGAGATATGGGGAGAAGGAAGTGGAGCAGAGATATGGGGAGAAGGAAGTGGAGCAGAGATATAGGGAGAAGGAAGTGGAGCAGAGATATGGGGGGAAGGAAGTGGAGCAGAGATATGGGGAGAAGGAATTGGAGCAGAGATATGGGGGGAAGGAAGTGGAGCAGAGCTATGGGGGGAAGGAAGTGGAGCAGAGATATGGGGGGAAGGAAGTGGAGCAGAGATATGGGGGGAAGGAAGTGGAGCAGAGATATGGGGAGAAGGAAGTGGAGCAGAGATATGGGGGGAAGGAAGTGGAGCAGAGCTATGGGGGGAAGGAAGTGGAGCAGAGATATGGGGAGAAGGAAGTGGAGCAGAGATATGGGGGGAAGGAAGTGGAGCAGAGATATGGGGGGAAGGAAGTGGAGCAGAGATATGGGGAGAAGGAAGTGGAGCAGAGATATGGGGGAAGGAAGTGGAGCAGAGATATGGGGAGAAGGAAGTGGAGCAGAGATATGGGGGGAAGGAAGTGGAGCAGAGATATGGGGAGAAGGAAGTGGAGCAGAGATATGGGGGAAGGAAGTGGAGCAGAGATATGGGGAGAAGGAAGTGGAGCAGAGATATGGGGGGAAGGAAGTGGAGCAGAGATATGGGGAGAAGTAAGTGGAGCAGAGATATGGGGAGAAGGAAGTGGAGCAGAGATATGGGGGGAAGGAAGTGGAGCAGAGATATGGGGGGAAGGAAGTGGAGCAGAGATATGGGGGGAAGGAAGTGGAGCAGAGATATGGGGGAAGGAAGTGGAGCAGAGATATGGGGAGAAGGAAGTGGAGCAGAGATATGGGGGGAAGGAAGTGGAGCAGAGATATGGGGAGAAGGAAGTCAGCAGAGATATGGGGGGAAGGAAGTGGAGCAGAGATATGGGGGGAAGGAAGTGGAGCAGAGATATGGGGAGAAGGAAGTGGAGCAGAGATATGGGGGGAAGGAAGTGGAGCAGAGATATGGGGAGAAGGAAGTGGAGCAGAGATATGGGGGGAAGGAAGTGGAGCAGAGATATGGGGGGAAGGAAGTGGAGCAGAGATATGGGGGGAAGGAAGTGGAGCAGAGATATGGGGGAAGGAAGTGGAGCAGAGATATGGGGAGAAGGAAGTGGAGCAGAGATATGGGGGGAAGGAAGTGGAGCAGAGATATGGGGAGAAGGAAGTCAGCAGAGATATGGGGGGAAGGAAGTGGAGCAGAGATATGGGGGGAAGGAAGTGGAGCAGAGATATGGGGAGAAGGAAGTGGAGCAGAGATATGGGGGAAGGAAGTGGAGCAGAGATATGGGGGGAAGGAAGTGGAGCAGAGATATGGGGGGAAGGAAGTGGAGCAGAGATATGGGGAGAAGGAAGTGGAGCAGAGATATGGGGGGAAGGAAGTGGAGCAGAGATATGGGGGGAAGGAAGTGGAGCAGAGATATGGGGAGAAGGAAGTCAGCAGAGATATGGGGAGAAGGAAGTGGAGCAGAGATATGGGGGGAAGGAAGTGGAGCAGAGATATGGGGAGAAGGAAGTGGAGCAGAGATATGGGGAGAAGGAAGTGGAGCAGAGATATGGGGAGAAGGAAGTGGAGCAGAGATATGGGGGGAAGGAAGTGGAGCAGAGATATGGGGGGAAGGAAGTGGAGCAGAGATATGGGGGGAAGGAAGTGGAGCAGAGATATGGGGGGAAGGAAGTGGAGCAGAGATATGGGGGGAAGGAAGTCAGCAGAGATATGGGGAGAAGGAAGTGGAGCAGAGATATGGGGGGAAGGAAGTGGAGCAGAGATATGGGGAGAAGGAAGTGGAGCAGAGATATGGGGAGAAGGAAGTGGAGCAGAGATATGGGGGGAAGAAAGTGGAGCAGAGATATGGGGAGAAGGAAGTGGAGCAGAGATATGGGGGGAAGGAAGTGGAGCAGAGCTATGGGGAGAAGGAAGTGGAGCAGAGATATGGGGGGAAGGAAGTGGAGCAGAGATATGGGGGGAAGGAAGTGGAGCAGAGATATGGGGAGAAGGAAGTGGAGCAGAGATATGGGGGGAAGGAAGTGGAGCAGAGATATGGGGGGAAGGAAGTGGAGCAGAGATATGGGGAGAAGGAAGTGGAGCAGAGATATGGGGAGAAGGAAGTGGAGCAGAGATATGGGGGGAAGGAAGTGGAGCAGAGCTATGGGGGAAGGAAGTGGAGCAGAGATATGGGGGGAAGGAAGTGGAGCAGAGATATGGGGGGAAGGAAGTGGAGCAGAGATATGGGGGGAAGGAAGTGGAGCAGAGATATGGGGGAAGGAAGTCAGCAGAGATATGGGGAGAAGGAAGTGGAGCAGAGATATGGGGGAAGGAAGTCAGCAGATGTGGGAAGTATGGAGGGAGACAGGAGTGGGGTAAGGTAATGGGGCGGAGGTACGAGGGAAGGAAGTGAGTAGAGGAATGGGGAGAAGGAAAGGAGGCAGAGGAGTGGAGGAAAGAAGTGGGGCAGAGGCTTGGGGAGCAGGAAGCATTTTAATTCACCGTGGGGAATAACACGCACATTAAGCAGACCAGAGCCAGTTGGCCATACCTCCACATTAACCCTTGCCGATCTCTCAGCCTCTCAGATGGAAGCGATGAGGGCCAGTTCGTAATATTGGGTGCATTGCTTAATCATAGCACGTTTCCCCACCTCTACTGATCCTCTCTCTGTGGTTGCGCACAGCCTTGGCCTGTAAGTAGAATGCATTTAAGACGCACTTTAAACAGAATATCTATGCCCCAAGCACCTCATCCAAGTGTCAGGACTTTGCAAATTAGCTAGCAGGGTGTTTCTGCTGACAGTGTTCTTTGTGAGCTAATCTATGAACCGTTATGTGCAACTTATTCCTGTACCTCATTTTAATGGTGTCCTCCACCCTCTCTTCTATGAAAGAGTGTTGAGAGAAGGGATAAGTGGCCTCTACATGTTATCTCCCGAAGCATCCGTGTCAGAAACATTGACATTGTGCCACACCTTCTACAGAGGAAGGGTAAGTATGTGTACAGATGCGGGTACATTTACTAAGAAATTTCTTCCTCCTTTACACCTAGGCATGACAGATTTGCGAGACTGAACTTAGTCACTTTGCAACCTCTACCCAGGTGGGCTGGGTCTCTGCTTTAACAGGTAGATGGCATTCAGCTCCAATAAGAGCCACCCCCTTTTGCCACACTTCATGCAGCAGGATCTCCAAGGAATCGACGCTAAGTGCTCCCCCACTGCTATCACTGCATATATTTTTTGCAGAGTGCTCGACCTCCTACTGTGCTCCCGAGCTCCCCTTTAATGGCGCACAGTGGCCCTCTGAGAGGTGCTGGCTCACTCAATGTTCTACCTGCCAGCCATTCGGCATACAGGCCTGCCTCCCTGCTCACGCACAGAGAGCCTATACAATTGAAGGCGAGAGACTTGCCTTGCAAAATTTGTCTCTTCTCGCCGATTCTGCGGGTGGGCCCACGTCACTGCAAGTGCAGTCCTGATTTTGCCGGCATCAGAAATGTAATATAGTCTGTGGCATGCAACTAAAATGTAAAAAAGATATATTTGTACAAGTTGATGCTGCATCAAATATATCAAATGCACCCCATCAATGATGGCACCGGCTGGTGATGGTTGATCCAGGACCTGATTGCCCCAAAAGCTTCCAGACCCGGTAACAACATCCCCTTCGTTTCCCTCTAATCTTCTTTCTCTGATCCTGGGTGCACTGACTCATTCCTGGGGTAAGGTTCCATAAGGGCCATTTGCCCTCCGATAACTCATCTGAGTGACCGTTCTTCATATATAAGCCCAGATGAGTGCTGGCAGTTTGTCCATCCATGGATGCCATCACAACCGATCCTAAAACTGTCCTCACCCAACATTCGCACATGCACACTTTCTGTTAAAGGTGCCTGACAACAATAAAGGACAGGAAGGTGGACTGAATTCTCTCCTCCCCGCCTTAGCCCACAGCTGCTGAATCCAATTGGTACTGCCCACCATCCTAGCTGAGGTCTTAGCACAGACTGGGGACGGAGCCTGGGACCATTCTGGTCTCTATGGCTCAGTTACAACGTTCCATCAGGGAGATGACAAGATCAATTCATTTATTCCTGATTTGGCACTGGGTCATAGGCTGTGCTATAACTAATTTATACTGAATATAATGCTGATTATGAGATTGTGCCAGACCAAATGAGAAGAAATGGGTCACAATCAGATATTACACCATCGCTGGGAATTTCCTCGGAGTGTCTCCCACTCGGATGTTTGGCGGCAACCCTTTTTACTTCCACCAAAGTTATAGGCAAAGTGAGAGAAGTACCAAGGAAATTCCTGGCAAATGGTAAGGCTAGAGTAGGCTACAAATTCCTGTGTTGAATTGTATTGTAAGATATTACTATTAAAGTGCGTTCTGTGTGCACATGAATTCACAATTGAAGGTTTAAATATTACAAACAGACATTCATTCTTCTTACTATTTTGGTGAGGTTGGTAATGACCTATATGAGTGCAGGTTTTGATTTAATCGCTGATGCTTTTCAGCAGCAAAGACAGAAATGGAGGAAGAATACAGAAGCATAATCGGGAGGAGATTTTCCTTATCAGACCCAGAACCAATTACTTGGCCATAATGAAGAATTAGTGTCTGTGACAGTTCCTTCTCAGCGGAGACACTCTTACTGACATCTGTCAAGTGTTCAATGCTGACCTAGAATCGTTCTCTCTCAGAGTCACTGCATTACATGTAGCTGTGAAAGTAATTGCAGCCATGAATTTTTATGCCACAGGCACCTTTCCAGACAGGGAGTGATTACACAGGCATCTCACGCAGTCAAAAATGTCTAATTGCATCCAGGAGGTCACAGATTCCATCATAACTCAGGCTTCCAGACTTGTGCACTATCCAAAAAATATGAGGATTAATAGGGTGCCACATTGCAGTGGTTATACGCCCTATTTGGCTTTTCAAGGGCTTGGGGGTGGTTGGCTGGGTCCACGTGGAGATTCAGGACCTTTCCCACAATGCCATGTTTAAGTAAGTGGCCTAAAAAGACAGGCTGGATGCACTGCCCAAAATCATGTCTGCCAACTGCCATGGGTCAACTCACAGGCCTCTTATTTTTGTTCAATTTATAATTCAACACTTGCTTGAGAGATGATAGCTGTCTCATATACATGTCTTCCTAACCCTGGCAGCCAAGAAAAGGTCCACAATTTATGGAATGTTTATGGAATTGAGCAACTCGGGTGGCTTATGTGCTGTTGGATTCAATGTGGTCATTGCTTCCGAGAAGCAGAATTCCAAGAATCCCGCTCCATCCCGCGACTGAATTTTACTCTCAGGCATCCAATGAAATGGATATGGACCCCACCATAAATTGTGAGGATGGAGTTATTAACATAATCGTAAAGGACAGTTCAGCATGACCCAGCCCAACTGAGAGGAATCAAAGCAGCGCCAATGGCACTCCAAGGGCAGACCTGCGGCCTGGGAAGGGCCAAAGAGGAGAGGCAGATCAATATTCCAATTGCTGCTCAGGTAGAAAAATTCCATGATTTGCAAGCTGATCGATCTCCTCTGGGATTGATTACCTTTGATTGCATAACCACTTGGGAAAGGAACTCACATCAGTTCTCAGCCTCAGGGCAAGGCATATTGGTGCAATTCCTAAGACAGCACAGGAACTCCCCCAGATATACTGCCGCTTGATTTGGGGATGGCAGAAGACTCATCTGCTCCCCCCTCCCCCCTTTCAACAAGAATGTATAGTGGAAGGTAAACTAAGCGGTAACCCGTCCCAATTCCAGTTTCCTGGCAGAACCAATTTCGCCTTCTCCAGCCCGCAAAACTTTAGGGCTATAGGATTTTACAGCGCAGAAGGAGGCCCACTGTTCCAGTTCTCTGAAAGAGCTATGCACTTAGTCCTATTCCCCAGGAACAAAGGTCAGGATAACAGTGCTGTGATTCAGATTGCCGGGTCTCTGCCCCCTTTAAAGCAGCTCTTTGATAACTGGAGGTTTCCTGCGGGGTAAGGAGCTTGACCCTTGCCCGAAGTAGATGCAGGTCAGACAGAGGCATTTGAATGAGGTGGGAGGGGAGCATTCCTAGCCATTGGCTTCATTTCCCATTGGGACCACTTTCTAAGTAACTCAGCGCAGAGATACCAAGATAAATGGTGCTGTGCTCTTCCCTCGAACCCCCCACTAACTTGAGGGTCTGCAATCGTCCTGGGTGCAGGCTGAAGGATAAAAGGTAGACCACAAGTTTTTTTTCAATCAGCACCTTGTGACTATCGATCTCCACCAGCTGCCAGTTACCCAGGCCAAAGAGGCAGCATAAAACTATAGTTAAAATTAAAAAGTGGCACATGACAAATCTACAGTATATAATACAATAGAAAATGGAAGTGAATAATGAAAATATAGGTTGGAAGCAAAAAAAAAGAGATTCGAAAGGCTATGAGGGAAGTTTAAAGAAGGACTGGCATAAAGGGAAATAATAAAGGAGTTTAGAAATACATAAGTTTTTTAAAAATCTTGTGGATGATGAAGGAATGCTGTGGTTCAGTTTTCACAGAAGCACTAGTGGGAATGAAAGGGTACAAGCAAAGGTGGATCAATTAGATAGGATAACTCTAGGTATGGAAGTAGCTCTAAGAATGTCGGTGGAATTCAACGAGGAAAACGCACCAGCATACACCCAGGAATGCTCAGTGAAATCAGAGAGGAAATTGTCCTTAGACTGGGAAGTTGTGACAGAGGACAGTGGATTTTTTTTTCTAATTTGTTCTTATAATGTGGATGACACTGGTATCCTTAGTCCATCCCTAGTTGTCCTGAGGACATTAAGAGTCAACCACATAGAGTGGGACTAGAGCCAGACTGGTTAGGGGTCATGGGCTCCCTTCCCTGTAGGATATTTGTAAACCAGTTTTGGTTTTTATGACAATTTGAGGCTTTCTTGGTTATTTTTCTGGTGCTAACTAACAACTTACCATATTGATCTCTGGGTTACTAGAGCAGTACCATAACCACTGGACGACCATACCCAATGTCAAAGTTCTGTTGAAAAAGGACTAAAGAAACAAACCAAAGATAAACCGGTCTGCTTAATACCGGTAGTGGGTAAACTTCTATAGGGCACAATACAGGATAAAATTAATATTTACCCAGAAAGACAAAGCATGGAAATGTGGGGGAGGGAAGCCACAGCCGAATTTGTTTGTTATTCTGTCTCTTTACTGAGGTTCACAAAATCCAGTGACACAAACCTCCTGACCTTCTAATGCTGCAAGGTTGGAAAATACCATGCAGTGAGCGCCCAGTGCTCTTCTGATGCACGGAATCTACACCTAATTTTCCGCACCTACCACGTGCATGTGCCACTGGCACTTCGGTACAGAAAATATCCCCTAGATTATTTTCTTCTATAAATTGGAGGAGTACTTGGAATAAAAATTACTTCCCCTCAACTTTCCCTCCCCTTCAAGCAAATCAGCCATTAACTATTATAAAAATCAACTGTAAATTATTCTAAAACCCAACAGTTAGCTATTACTATACATACGTACGAACATACGAATTAAGAGCAGGAGTAGGCCATTCGGCCCCTCAAGCTCTGCCATTTGAGAAGATTATGGCTGATCTGATTATGACCTCAACCCTACTTTCCCGTCTACCTATTATAACCTTTGACTCCCTTGTTAATCAGGAATCTATCTAACTCAGCCTTAAAAACTCCCTTCCCCAGAGAATGCCTCCATCGCTCTCTGGGGAAGGGAGTTCCACAGACTCACGACCCTCTGAGAGAAAAAAATTCTCCTCATCTCCATCTTAAATGGGAGACCCCTTATTTTTAAACTGTGGTCCCTAGTCCTCTCAGCATCTATCCCTTCTAGTCCCCTCAGGATCTTATATGTTTCAATAAGATAACCTCTCATTCTTCTAAACTCCAGTGTATACAGGCCCAACTTGTCCAACCTTTCCTCATAAGATAACCTCCTCATCCCAGGAATCAGTTGAGTGAACCTTCTCTGAACCGCCTCCAAAGCAATTATGTCCTTTTTTAAATAAGGAGACCAAAACTGCACACAGTATTCTAGTTGTGGTCTCACCAATGCCCTGTACAACTGTAGCAAAACATCTCTACTTTTATATTCCATTCCCCTTGCAATAAATGACAACATTCGATTTGCCTTCCGAATCACTCGCTGTACCTGCATACTAGCTTTTTGTGATTCATGTACTAGGACACCCGGATCCCCCTGTACCTCAGAGTTCTGCAATCTCTCTCCATTTAAATAATATACTGCTTTTCTATTCCTCCTGCCAAAGTGGACAAATTCACATTTTCCCACATTATATTCCATCTGCCAAATTTTTGCCCACTCACTTAACCTATCTATATCCCTTTGCCGACTCCTTATGTCCTCTTCACAACTTACTTTCCAACCTACCTTTGTGTCATTAGCAAATTTAGCAACCATACATTCAGTCCCTTCATCTAAGTCATTGATATAGATTGTAAATAGTTGAGGCCCAAGCACTGATCCCTGTGGCACTCCACTCGTTACATCTTGTCAACCTGAAAATGACCCATTTATGCCTACTCTCTATTTCATATTAGCTAACCAATCCTTTTTCCATGCTAATATGTTACCCTTTACACCATGAGCTCCTATTTTGTGTGTCACCTTGTCAAAAAAGCCTTCTAGAAATCCAAGTACACCACATTCACAGGATCCCCTTTATCCACGTTGCTTGTTACTTCCTCAAAGAACTCTAATAAATTAGTCAAACATGATTTTCCCAACAAAGCTGTGTTGAATCTACCTGATTGCATGGAGATTTTCCACATGCCCTGCTATAACCTCCTTAATAATAGATTCTAGCATTTTCCCTATGACAGATGTTAAGCTAACTGGCCTGTAGTTTGCTGCTTTCTGTTTCCCTCCTTTCTTGAATAGAGGAGTTACATTCGCTATTTTCCAATCTGATGGGACCCTTCCAGAATCTAGGGAATTTTGGAAAATTAGTATCAATGCATCCATTATCTCTGCAGCCACTTCTTTTAATACCCTAGGATGAAGTTTGTCAGGACATGGGGACTTGTCAGCTTTTGGTTCTAATATTTTTTTCAAAACCCTTTCCCTGGTGATTGTAAATGTTTGAAGTTCCTCCCTCCTTTTACCTCTTGATTCACAATTATTTCTGGCATGTTATTTGTATCCTCTACAGTGAAGACAGACGCAAAATATCTGTTCAATTCATCCGCCATTTCCTTATTCTCCATTATTAATTCCCCAGACTCTCTCTCTAGAGGACCAATGCTCACTTTACTTACTCTTTTCCTTTTTAAATACCTGTAGAAACTCTTACTATCTGTTTTCATATTTCTAGCTAGCTTTCTCTCCTACTTTAATTTCTCCCTCCTTATTATTCTTTTAGTCATTCTTTGCTGTTATATTCTACTATCAATGGATGGATGGCTGACATGAGTTATCTAAGGACTGAACCGCCCATGTTGTGCTCAGGACTGGCTCAGAGCATGCAAGCAGCGTGGAACTGGATGGGTAGGCCAAAGCAAACTTGTGCTGCAACCCCGAATCCACGGAGAGAATGTTTTCTTCATTTTCTGAGGCCTTACTACAAGCATCCACATGCCATTTTGCAGGCACTAAAATGATGCAAATGTATTGAGATTGGTCCCATGACAAATTCCCCGGCATTGCAGATGTCTACCGCTTTGTGCCTGGTAAACCAAGTGCTCCTCAGGTATAAAGCAGGGGCAAATCATCCCTGTAGTCTGCCCAATGTATGGAAAAGAAGGTACAACCAGTTTATTTTCTTATGCAAGATGTGTATCCCTGCTTCAATCATTGCTTGACCTGAGCAAGAATGTAGAGAGTGTGTGTCATCTACTTCTTCTTGAGCTCCTTCTAAGTGCCACTTCAGTAGGAGGAGCAAGCATGGTGGCACGAGACTACTCCTCAGTGCAGATTCAGCTTTGGCAATTCTTCTCTTTCTGCCGGGTCATTCCAATGCTCTCCTGGCCAGCCTCCCATCTTCCACCCTTCGTAAACTTCAGCTCATCCAAAGCTCTGCTTCCCATATCCTGACTCGCACCAAGTCCCGTTCAACCATCACCCCTGTGGTCTCCGTTCTATATTGGCTCCCGGTCCAGCGTTGCTTTAAATTTAAAATTCTCATCCTTGTGTTCAAATCCCTCCCTGGCATCACCCCTCCCTATCTCTGTAACCTCCTCCAGCCCTACAAGAACACTGCATTCCTCCAAGTCTGGCCTTTTGAGCAACCCGATTTCCTTCACCCCTCCATCGGTAGCAGTGCCTTCAGCTGTCAAGATGTGGAGATGCCGGTGATGGACTGGGGTTGACAATTGTAAACAATTTTACAACACCAAGTTATAGTCCAGCAATTTTATTTTAAATTCACAAGCTTTCGGAGGCTTCCTCCTTCGTTGTTCACCTGAGGAAGGAGGAAGCCTCCGAAAGCTTGTGAAGTTATAGTCCAGCAATTTAAAATAAAATTGCTGGACTATAACTTGGTGTTGTAAAATTGTTTACAATTCAGCTGTCAAGGCTGCGAGCTCTGGAATTCTCTCCACAAACCTCTCCACTTCTCTACCTCGCTCTCCTCCTTAAGAAGCTCTTTAAAACCTTAAAATCTTTTGGTCACCTGCCCTAATATCTCCTTATGTGGCTCGGTGTCAAATTTTTTTGAAAATTGCTCCTGTGAATCACCTTGAGGTGTTTTACTACGTTAAAGGCGCTGTATAAATGCCAGTTGTTGTTGTTGTCATGAGATGACCCTGCATCTACTGCCAGCACTTTGACATCTCTGCTGACTGGCTGCTTCTGTCCCCCATCTGCCTCTTCTGCAGTCCTCTGAAGGGACTAGGCAGGATGGGCAGATGGTTCATCACCCTGAGAAGTCAACTCCTCATCCACCTTTCTCACTCCGATGACCCAGTTGCTTGGGTGCTCCGTGCAAATGACCAGGGATTTTCATAAGGACAGATGTTAGGCTGCTACTGAGTGCCAAGGACACCAGGACTCCTGACTTACCGAGTCCCTGGTCCTGCCTCCATTCCCCCTTTACAACGATGACCATGTCTGCAGCAGGCAAGGGATCTTCTCCCAACAGGCCATCCTGGAAAATTAACCGCAAGGCTGGGTTATGGCACATCGGAACCCGGTCCGGTATCCTGCTGTTATGGCCGGAGTATTCCCGAACAGACATGTATTTTCACTATATTTAAATTTTCATCTTCCAGATCTTAAATACCACGGTTCAATTATACAAGGATAAAGATTATACTCAGCATCATTCATATTTCTTTCACACAAAGACTACCCAGTATGAAAACATTTTGTACTAGATGTGTATTTACTATGACACCAAACGAATAGTTTTAATAATGCAGATAGGTGTAAAATGGCGGGTGGCAGGACTTACATTTGATGCATCAAACCAGAAACACATTTTGACAGTAGAAAACTTTAAACATCTATCGAATAATGACAATAATATCACTCATTCAAGAGCTGTGGTCATTATTATCCCTCTGAGGCCATTACAGAACATTACTTTGCACTGGTGAAAAGCCTCTTAGGGAATATAATGGCTTGAATGCCCTTCTAAATGATGTTAATCTGATTTAACCATCCTCAGTCACATTATGTCACTTGGCTCTGGCAATAATGGTGACTAACTCATGACTTTGACAGTACAGAAATGTGCTCTGTTGAAAATGTTACTTATAAAAAGGCACAGAGTCTCCCCATTTGTATGCATGGCCTAAAATGCCTATTCTCTGAGGCCACAGCTTTCAGATCTCAAGACATCAATGCACGTTTATTCCTGACAGTCTTTTTGCACAGTGGCTTTATTCATTCATTCCCTGATATCTAAAAGTCGGGACTAATTTTTAAACAGCGTTGCACTGTTTTAGGATCCCATTGCCAAGCAGCTATCCAACTAAATTGAATTACCCAGTTAAGATATCTTAATGGACAGAACTTACCCCATTTCAGCAACCTGAGTTTCAAGAGTTACCTTAACTGTGCAGAATGAAATTATATCGTTTTATGCTGTACTGCTGACTTGAGGCTATAATTTAAACTGCATGGTTGAGGTAATGCTGCATTTCTACAAGCCTATTGTATCTGACTAGGTAATACTTAATGGGCCACAAATTACTCACCCAAGGACGCCGTATTGCAACGGCGTCCTCTCCGACCGCTGGCGAATCAATGGAGTAAGTCCGTGAATGCACACATGCGCAGTAAAACCCCGAAATCGTGAACTTGCTCCCATTGGTTCTCCGGCGGTTTGACAGTTATGAATTAAAAGGCCACCTACACTACAAGCAAACACAATCAGAAAACATTCGTAAACTTACCCATCTGTCCAGCTGGAACGAAGGTACTTACCAAAAGATACACTGGCAAATACCAGCTCTACACTACTTTTTAAAAGTGCGGTGACTGTTAATGACTACGAAACAACAAAAAATTAAATTTTAAAAATGTGGAATGTCAAATTACTCTTATTTGAATATTTTTTGATCATTTAAAAAAAATTAATTATTAAATTTTTTTCACTTTTAACTTCTGTAAGTTTCAGTAAATTAAATAATTTCTTTGGCTTTTTTATAATAAGGTATGTTAAATTTTTATTTACACTAACATAGGAACATAGGAACGGGAGTAGGCCATTCAGCCCCTCGTGCCTGCTCCGCCATTTGATAAGATCATGGCTGATCTGTGATCTAACTCCATATACCTGCCTTTGGCCCATTTCCCTTAATACCATAGAGAATGTCACTTTAAATGAATGGTGTTTTACTTGCCTGCCTGTGGGAGGGGCTTCCATTCTCACAGCCATTTGCTATGCGCATCAGCCCACGCTGTTCAAGGCTGGGCTAATCTCGCGATTTATTTCCAGCCTCTCAATTCAAACAATTCCACGCCATGGATACGGAGCAATTTAAATTTGTTCATTTAATTCGTAGGGGCTGCTGCAGACTTTGCCACGCGGTGAGAGCAATTTCCAGCCCAATACTCTTACTAGATGAATAGCCTTTCATATCCATGATAGTTTGACCCATATTCTACCACTCATCAATGTGTCCAAAGAACACAATGGCAATAGAAAAAAGGGACATAACAAACAGAAGGATAGAAACAGAATCCATATGGATTGAAATAAAAGATGAGAAGGGATCGATCACACTAATAGGAGTATATTACAGACCACCTAATAGTGGAAGGAAGGTGGAGGAAGAAATATGTAAGCAAATATGTGAAATGAGTAAAGGACACAGAACGTAGAATGGATATGGGAGATATTAACTATCCCAAAATAAACTGGCATGGAGGTAGGTAAAGGGGTACAGGGAATGGAGTTTTTACAATGTGTGCAAGACTTCTTTCTTACCCAGTGTGTAAAAAGCCCAACAAGAGAGGAAGCATTGCTGGATCTAGTAATGAGAAATGAACCAGGGCAGATAAGAGAAGTAAGCATTGGGGAACATCTAGGCAATAGCGATCACAACATTATAAGGTTTAAGATAAAGATCAAGAAGGTCATAAGAAAGACAAAGACCATAGTAATAAATTGGATAAAAAGCTGATTTTCAGGGGATGAGAATGGAACTAGGGAAAATAAACTGGAAAAATTTACTGATAAACAAAGAAATAGAACAGCAGAGGGAAATATTTAAAACAGTGACCAATAGAATGCAGGAGAAATATATCCCACTAAAAAGGAAGAATAAACTAGCCAGTAATGATACACTATGGATGAATAAAGAAATATGGGCAAAATTGAAACTGAAGAAAAAAGCATACACTAAGTACATAGACAACAAAGGAAAGGATGACAGAAGGGAATACGAAAGGAAAGAAGTTTAAAAAAACAATTAGGAAGGCAAAGAGGAACTATGAAATTAAATTATCAAGAAATATAAAAAGAAACAGTAAAGTATTCTACAGACACATAAATATCAAAAGAAAAATCAGGATAGGGATAGGACTACTAATGGATGCACACGATAAACTCACAGATAATGACAACGAAATGACTGAAATATTAAATAATTACTTTTCCTCAGTATTTACCAGGGAGACTAATATGGTGGGCATGACACTAGAACAAGAGATCAAAAAAGATATAAAGACATTTAAGATAGAAAGGGGGGACATAATTGATAAACTAATCAAACTAAGAGAGGATAAAACCCCTGGTCCAGATGGATTGCATCTACACATATTAAAAGAAGTGAGGGAAGAGATACGTATAAAAATTCATTAGAAAAGGGACTAGTGCCAGAGGATTGGCAGACAGCTAATGTGATTCTTATATTTAACAAGGGAGATAGAACCAGTCCAGGGAACTATAGACCAATTAACTTAACATCGGTGGTAGGAAAGATAGTGGAATCTTTACTCATAGATGTAATAGAAAAACATCTAGAAGCTGAAAATATAATAAAGAATAGTCAGCACAGATTTCAAAAGGGAAGGTCATGCTTGACCAACCTTATTGAATTCTTTGAAGAAGTAACAGAAAGGGTAGACAAGGGTAATGTAGTAGATGTAATATATTTGGATTTTCAAAAGGCCCTCGATAAGGTGCCGCATAATAGACTCAAGACTAAGGTCAGAGCATGTGGAGTTAGGACACAGGTAGAAGAATGGATAATAAGTTGGCTACAAAACAGAAAATAGAGAGTAGGGGCTAAGGGTAGTTACTCAGACAGGCAAAAGATGGGAAATGGTGTTCCACAAGGATCAGTGCTGGGATCATTGTTGTTCACCATTTAGATAAACGATTTGGGCTCGGAAATCAGAAGTACAATTTCAAAATTTGCGGACAACACCAAATTGGGTGGTGTAGTTAATACAAAGGAAGAATGCCACAAAATACAAGAACATAAGAACATAAGAACATAAGAAATTGGAGCAGGAGTAGGCCAATCGGCCCCTCGAGCCTGCTCCACCATTCAATAAGATCATGGCTGATCTGATCCCAACCACAAATCTAAAGAACACAAGAAGTCGGAGCAGGACCCGGCCACATAGCCCCTGGGCCCTCTCCGCCACCCACAGGGCATTGACCGATCCGAACTCAGCTTCATGTCCAATTTCCTGCCCGCTCCCCATAACCCCTAATTCCCTTTACTTCTAGGAAACTGTCTATTTCTGTTTTAAATTTATCTAATGATGTAGCTTCCACAGCTTCCTGGGGCAGCGAATTCCACAGACCTACCACCCTCTGAGTGAAGAAGTTTCTCCTCATCTCAGTTTTGAAAGAGCAGCCCCTTATTCTAAGATTATGCCCTCTAGTTCTAGTTTCACCCATCTTTGGGAACATCCTTACTGCATCCACCCGATCAAGACCCTTCACAATCTTATATGTTTCAATAAGATCGCCTCTCATTCTTCTGAACTCCAATGAGTAGAGTCCCAATCTACTCAACCTCTCCTCATATGTCCGCCCCCTCATCCCCGGGATTAACCGAGTGAACCTTCTTTGTACTGCCTCGAGAGCAAGTATGTCTTTTCTTAAGTATGGAGACCAAAACTGTATGCAGTATTCCAGGTGCGGTCTCACCAATACCTTATATAACTGCAGCAATACCTCCTTGTTTTTATATTCTATCCCCCTAGCAATAAAAGCCAACATTCCGTTGGCTTTCTTGATCACCTGCTGCACCTGCATACCAACTTTTTGATTTTCTTGCACTAGGACCCCCAGATCCCTTTGTACTGCAGTACTTTCCAGTCTCTCGCCATTAAGACATTAATAAACTTGCAGAATGGGTGTGTAATTGGCAAATAAATTTCAATATAGATAAGTGTGAGGTATTATATTTTGGTAGGAAGAATAAGGGGGCCACATACTGCTTGGATAATAAGAGTCTAAATGGGGTAGAGGAGCAGAGGGATCTGGGGGTACAGATACTCAAATCACTAAAAGTAGCGACGTGGGTTAATAAGGCAATTAAAAAAAAAGCAAACCAAGCACTGGGGTTCATTTCTAGAGGGATAGAATTGAAAAGCAGAGAAGTTATATTAAACTTGTATAGAACCTTGGTTAGACCACACTTGGTGTATTGTGAACAGTTCTGGTCTCCATATTATATAAAGGATATAGAGCCATTAGAGAAAGTGCAAAAAAGATTTACTAGGATGATACCAGAACTGAGAGGTTACACCTATCAGGAAAGATTGAGCAGGCTGGAGCTCTTTTCTCCAGAAAAGAGAAGACTGAGGGGTGACGTGGTGGAGGTCTTTAAATTTATGAAAGGGTTTGATAGGCCAGACGTGGAGAAGATGTTCCCACTTGCGGGAATATAAAATAGTCACTACTAAATCCAATAGAGAATTCAGGAGAAACTTCTTTACCCAGAAAGTGGTTAGAATGTGGAACTCGCTGCCACAAGGAGTGGTTGAGGCAACTAGCATAGGTGCATTTAAGGGGAAGCTAGATAAACACATGAAGGAGAAAGGAATAGCAGGATATGCTGATAGGGTTAGGTGAAGTAGAGAGGGAGGAGGTTCGTGTGGAGCATAAACACCGGCGTGGACCTGTTGAGCCGAATGGCCTGTTTCTATGCTGTACATTCTATGTAATTCTATGTAATTCTATGTAACATGATTGAAAATACAATTGGTGAAAATTGGTTGTCCTGTGGCAAGCAACCATTAAGTGCTGTTACATGCTGATGATGTTAGCAGTGCAGATTCCTACTCAAATATTTTGGGCCCAATTTTTCCAATTTAGTTAGAATCCATCCTTCTGCCCATTTCCTGTTCTCTCTTTTACAAAATGACTGTACAGAAGACGGCCATTCGCCCCATTACACTGTGCCTGTGCTAGCTCTTCAACTGGAGTGTGGCGGAGCAAGACTTCCTGCCTGTCTGTCCCATCGCCGGTGCCAGCAAATTTTCCCGGGATCAGCAAGGCAACATATATTGCCTGTCCCTAGTTATATTATTGTAAACAATTTTACAACACCAAGTTATAGTCCAGCAATTTTATTTTAAATTCACAAGCTTTCGGAGGCTTCCTCCTTCCTCAGGTGAACGATGTGATTCACATCGTTCCCCTGAGGAAGGAGGAAGCCTCCGAAAGCTTGTGAATTTAAAATAAAATTGCTGGACTATAACTTGGTGTTGTAAAATTGTTTACAATTGTCAACCCCAGTCCATCACCGGCATCTCCACATCATGACTAGTTATATTAAGGGTACATAGTGTGGGACTAGAATCCCATTTAGGCCAGACCAGGTAAGGGTTACAGGTTCCCTTCCTTGAAGGATATTAATTAACCAGTCAAGTTAATTAATAATCCAGCAGCTTACATGGGCACTTTTTTTGACACTAGTCCAAAAATGATCAGATTTATTGAATTCAACTTGCTTCTGGCTGGCTATTCTAGTACAATAACCACTAGGCTACTGTACCCGGACTTCAGGTGGCATTTCCACCTGTGTTGGGGAGCCTGCCATGGTGAGGGGCTGCGTGGGTTAAGGTCACTGCTACTACAGGATGCTGGTGCCAACTGCTACGCAAGAGTGTAGGGCCTCAGTGTTGCCTGGCAAAATCTGATGATGGGGATCAGTGCATTGATCGTCCTGAGGTGGGCCACTTAAAATTACCACCTTCGCCAACCCTAGCAACAGTAGGTGCCAATAGAATGCTGGTTTGATCAGTATCCAGCATTGTTAAGGCAGTAATGGTAAAAAAAATGATGTCATTCTATCATTACTACCGTATTTGAATATACCTGCAATATTTGGATAGGCATGTCCACCAGATGATATTTTTATATAATTCATTCTCAGGATCTGAGTCATCACTGGCAAGGCTGTCATTTATTACCCATCCCTAGTTGCCCTAAGAAGATGGAGGTAGTCTGAATATTCTTTGTAGCGGTTTGAACAACTGAGTGGCTTGCTGAGCTACTTCAGATGACAGTCAAGCATGTTGATGTGAGACTGGAGTCACATATAGATCAAACTGGGTAAGGGCAGCAGGTTTCCTTCCCTAAATGACATTACTGAACCAGTTGGGTTTTTACGACAATCTGATAGTTTCACGGTCACTTTTACTGATACCAGCTGTTTTATTTTAATTTCCAGTTTTTTTTTAATCTGAATTCAACATTCTCAAACTGCCCTGGTGAGTTTTGAACTTACATTCTCTGGATTTCAAGTCCAGTAACATAACCCCTACAATACCGTACCCATGTTACACCAGAAGATCCAGTATAGGCAAAAATTGGTGGGGATCTAGTAATAAGGTTCTCTGTCCAATTGTCTGCCTCTGCCACCCGAGTAATGCCAGAACAACGGACAGAAGTTCCTGTCTGATCTCATTTAATTTTCTTTCCGTTTTATCCTCTTTTGTTCTTCCTCCTTTTCCATTACTTATCCAATTCCATTTTAAATCAAATCATAGTCACTTTGTCCCTTTATCTTTGAAATTTTGGGTAAATTTTTGGAACCAAAATTCCACGAGTCCCATGCTAGTGCCAGAGGTTCAGCGGAGCGGACCTCCTGTCCACCCATGGATGAAGACGTTGACCCTGGGAATGCGTCATTACCATGTTCAGGTGGACAGCCCTCACCTGGAAGGATGTTTTCAGAAGCACCTGTCCCATACCAGGCAGATGATCGAAATGGCACCCAACGAGACCCAAGGACCCATTCTGGCCAAAGGTGAGGTTTCATTGCCAAAATGCATTTTCATCAAGATAATGCCTCAAAGAACCCATGCCAGCTCTCAGCCAGCAAGAGTTCTGTTGAGGCTTTACAAGAACATAATATAATAACATAATGGGCTGAATTCACAGGTTAGCCCAAGATCTGCCAGACATGCCTCTTTGACATAGGCGGAGGGGAGATGGGTAGACTAATTCCCAGCACCCCCACCCCCTCCCCCGACCGACCAGTAATTTCTTGAACATGTTACATGAGATGGAATCCTAGTGGAACCCCCAGTACAAAAAGAGCCATCAACCTTAGGATTTCCAGCCCTTTTGTCTTTGGCACTCTTGGCACACAGCTTTCTGCACCAGGAGTTCATATCATATCAGGAGTTTTGGGGGAGCCCCTGCTATGATTTTCCATCCATTAAAATGAAGCATTGCGCCAGAAACACTGTAAACCAAAAATTGACCTCTTAGTCAGTTCTGTAAAGGTGTTTCCTGCCTGACCACATCACTTCTAATGAGGGCCTCCACATGAAATATTAACTTACCTTTACTCTTTCGGATGCTGACTGACCGGCTGTGCATTTCCAGTATTTTCTGTGTTTACTTCAGATTCTCAGCATTCATAGCTTTTTCTTCTTAGCCACACTCCCTTCTCGATGCTGCAGGAGTCCAGCAAACCCCAAAACGTTATTGAGCTTTTTCAAATTAATAACAGGAAGCAAAAGGTTGTACAGCACATTGACTATTTGTAGCCATACAATGGGGCTTATGCACTGAGAGAGTGTAGCTGTACAGACCAAGAGCAAAGCACCATGTGGGAAAACAGCAATTTACATATAAATGGGAATGCATCCATGCTCGTCTTAGTACGGTTAATTCCCATTCATATCTGGATCATGTTTCTCAGGAGTATTTATACGGACTATTCAATGCACAGAGTGAGTGAAAGCCAAGAGTAGTCTTCAGGTGATGCAGAGTTAGAGGGCAGGGGATAATTATTCTAGGGTGCGCGGTGGTGAAATGTAAATATTCATTGCCATTTTAAAATCATACATTCTGTCCTGATTTGTTGGGTTGATATCTGCGGGTATTTTTTATTGGAAAGGAAACTGCCAGGGGGACCACTTCTACATTCCTTCTGGGGGTGGGATCGACATTTTGGAGGGACCCACCCGACCCAGCAGCAGTCTCAAGGCTTTACGGCATATTGGCGTTGGCAGTCTCTCGAGATGAGGCGCTAATGACATGAGTGGCTGCCCAAAGTATGGCAGGGTGAGTGTTGGAGGTCACCAGTGGGCACATCCCGGCATTTATCCCCAGAACTTGTGCATTCTGAGGATTTTCAGACGAATTCTGATTTTAGATGCTGGGCTTTATTTATGTAATGTGAATTATGATACAGCAGTGTGACACTTTCAACAGCATTAGTCCCTGTGAATCGGAAAGGCCACTGAGTGCTGAATTATTAATCGTCGTCTACAGTCGAACTCTTGTTCTGTATCTAGTTCGATTCAATGTCCCCTATAACAGTCACTGCTCGGGTCAGAGTCCCCAATAACAGTCACTGCTCGGGTCAGAGTCCCCAATAACAGTCACTGCTCCGGGTCAGAGTCCCCAATAACAGTCACTGCTCGGGTCAGAGTCCCCAATAACAGTCACTGCTCGGGTCAGAGTCCCCAATAACAGTCACTGCTCCGGGTCAGAGTCCCCAATAACAGTCACTGCTCCGGGTCAGAGTCCCCAATAACAGTCACTGCTCCGGGTCAGAGTCCCCAATAACAGTCACTGCTCGGGTCAGAGTCCCCAATAACAGTCACTGCTCGGGTCAGAGTCCCCAATAACAGTCACTGCTCCGGGTCAGAGTCCCCAGTATCAGTCATTGCTCCGGGTCAGAGTCCCCAATAACAGTCACTGCTCCGGGTCAGAGTCCCCAATAACAGTCACTGCTCCAGGTCAGAGTCCCCAATAACAGTCACTGCTCCTGGTCAGAGTCCCCAATAACAGTCACTGCTCCTGGTCAGAGTCCCCAATAACAGTCATTGCTCCAGGTCAGAGTCCCCAATAACAGTCACTGCTCCAGGTCAGAGTCCCCAATAACAGTCACTGCTCCAGGTCAGAGTCCCCAATAACAGTCACTGCTCCAGGTCAGAGTCCCCAATAACAGTCACTGCTCCGGGTCAGAGTCCCCAATAACAGTCACTGCTCGGGTCAGAGTCCCCAATAGAATCATAGAATCATAGAAGTTACAACATGGAAACAGGCCCTTCGGCCCAACATGTCCATGTCGCCCAGTTTATACCACTAAGCTAGTCCCAGTTGCCTGCACTTGGCCCATATCCCTCTATACCCATCTTACCCATGTAACTGTCCAAATGCTTTATAGAATAACAGTCACTGCTCCGGGTCAGAGTCCCCAATAACAGTCACCGCTCCGAGTCAGAGTCCCCAATAACAGTCACTGCTCCGGGTCAGAGTCCCCAATAACAGTCAATGTTAGAGTCCTCTGTAGAATTATTCCCCAAGAGGTCCCCTTTCGGTAGGTTTGCCTCCCCTGTGTCTCCATAATAACCACTCCTTTTCAGGGCTTTTTTCTGGACTTTCCTAGCACAGACCCCGCTACTTTCCAATTCTGCAGATCATCTGCTCTTCTCCCATATTCAGTTCTTTCTGCTTATTATTTGTTGGTCTACATCCTCCACATTGCTCATAATTATCTTTCTTGATCTGCACTCCAGCTAAATCAACGTCTGGGATCAGGCCCAACTGAAACCACAGTACGTGAGCTTACAGATGCTAGAATGATATCTGCAGCAGATTCAGTTAAACTATTTATTCATTAAAAATCAGACTTTTTCCCAAAAATAAATTAAAGTACACCAAGCTTCATATGGAGCGGAATGACCAGGTACCGAGCACTGAACCGTCAGCCTGATTTTTGCAACCTCTTTGTGTCTTCACCTTATGTGGGCCATGAGATCAGGTTACTCTTTGACTAATTATTCTGCTCAACAAGTGGTTGAGCAGAATGGCTTTCTTCTTTCCAACTCATCAGCTGCTCCACCCAATACCCAGAGGTATCAGATTTTCACTGTGCACCACCTCTATCCATGGCTCCCATGGCCAGCTTGTTCCAGTATACAGCAGCACAAATGACTTTACTGCTTAGGTTCATGCTGTTTAATAGGTGTTGCTGCTGATATCTCAGTGGGACACGGTTCCTGTGCAAAACATTCCAACCTTGAAGTCTTGCCGAGCAGCTGTTGCCTTTCGAGCATTTGGACATAAACCATGGAAAACTTGAATAAGAGCCGTTTTGTGAAGGGCCGTTCAGCGCAAGGCGTCGAAGGATAAAGCTCAGGAAACCTGCTTTTCCTCTTTTTTTTTGGCCTTTGCTTCCTTACACTCATTGGATTTTGCCAGTGTTGTTTTGAGCATACTTTCACTGATAATCTTCATGTTGTGTTGGCAACACACACGCACACGCAAACAATGAAGTATAGTGTGCTGAGAAATCTACGGCATAATTAACCCCTAAAGCCTTTTAGTCAGGCGATGGGAGACTGCAGCCAACAACCATCCTCTGCAGAGGTAGGCGAGGTCCAACTGTTCTGTGCCAGTTCTGAACTGGAGCCCGCGTTAATATTATGGGAGATAATTGTACCTGCTCAAAGTGTGCACTTTACACACCAACATGGAGATTAATCTTAATCATGACAGTGAATGTTAACAATAAGAAGACAAGGAAATGGATAAAAATGAAATGAAAGAGTAGCCTTCCTATTTAATATAATATATTATATTATACTCACTAGCCTTCGGCATAGGTCTCCCACGAGTTAAGATTCGTACTATCTGCCACTTGATTTGAACTGCATATTTGCACTTGACCTGCTCAGTCACTGGGGTCATTTCTATAATACATCATTCAGTCAGTCCATGATAAGAACCTATCTAGCTAGTCCTATGCTATGTGGCTGCTCAGCGCGCTCTGAGATGGCCTAATAAGTAACTCCGTTGTTTAAAAAACAATAAGCCCTACCAACACCTTCTCATGGAAACTAGGAATGGACAATAAATGCCAATCTTACCCACAGCCTGCGAACAAATTTATTTAAAAAAAGATTTTTTGTGAACTTCAAAAGCAAAAATTAACTCGTCATCAAAGTGTAGCTGTGTCACTACCAGATGACTTCTTGCCGCATGGCTCCATGATTACAGACTCAATTAAAGCAATTATTTAAGCTCCAACCTGAGTACCAGCTTCAGTTAAAATTGCATATGGATGGCATGGGAACAATGATACGTCTCCGTTTCTGCTGGTCAATCGGAGTATTAATATGCAAAACCACGAAGGAGTCTGGTGGCATGAACTATAAATCATGTGGACAAATCATTGGAACCGACATAAAAAATTGCAGGCCAGGAGGAACATATTGCATTCGAAGGAATCTTTTAAATATCGCTTTCAAAAGTTAACTAGCAGTGTCTATGAAGGCATATGGATATCAGATGTTGACCAAAAGAAATATTATTGAGCATGAAGTGTTGCCTCAAAGCCACAGTGGTGGAAGAGACCACAGAGCCCAGGCCCTCACACTGAGCTTGATGACAAAAACTGGCTAATCCTAAGGACAAAACTTCAAACACAACCAAAGACAAAGTCCAGCCTATTTCAATTCCTTAGTCTTTAACTCTCCCTTCATAATTTAATTTGTGATGTTCTGTGCTCGGGCAATCCTTGATGAAAGACGGAGAACAGCTGTCTTGCAAACAGAAAAACAATTCATATGGTAGCAATACCCTACATTAAAACCACGTTACCTTGTTTATAGTGTATGTGATTGCAACCTTGAAGGGGGATTGTTTAATGTCATGCTGACGGACAGATGACTGACCCTGACCCATGATTTCCTTCATCGTCAAGTAAAAGAAACATGAGCTCTTGTAAAATCTTCAGCTGGTAGCACTCTGCCCACACTGCAGGACTTGAGTCCATAATCTAGGCTGACACTTTAATGCAGTACTGAAGAAGTGCTGCATTGTCAGAGGTACTGTCTTTCAGATGAGATATTAAACTGAGGCCTGTCTGCCTGTTCCGGTGGATGTAAAAGATTCCATGACATTAGTTGAAGAACCTGGAGTTCTCCCGGTGTCCTGGTTAATGATTGGCCCTCAACCAACACCATTGAAAATACAGATTAACTTTGACCTTGCTGTGCAAAAATTGGCTGTCACATTTACTTACATAACAACAGTGACTGCAACTCAAAAGTGACTCATTGACTATTAAGTGTTTCAGAACATTGTACGCACATGATGAGGTAGTGTACTGTATAAATGTGAGTTCTATCTTTAAGATATTGTTTCCATTCTGGAATCATGGAAATTAATTCACTGAAGGAGGCCCATTGGGTCTGTGTTGGTGCACACTTTTCAACTGGAACTATCAGGAATTCTGAGGCCTAGAAATTGGTCCGCTCAGGGCCCATTTTTCGGGCGCTACTTGGAGTAATAAGGCCCCAGTATGGCGGGCAGAAAGCACGTGCGGGGGGAAGTGCGCCGCCCATAATGGGTAAGGATAAACAAGAGGCGTCGGTTACGCCGCTTGAGGTCCCCTCATCAAGATTGGTTGGACCTGAGGCAGCGTGGGCTACTCTCAGGAAAACCAGGCCTAGGGGTTGCCCTGCCAACCCAGTAACTTACCTGAATGTGGAGCCGGGAGGAGCACGATTGAGTGCACCCGAATTTCTGGGCCTATGAATTTGTGCTCTGAACAGAGAGCTTCATGTGGCATGGGTGCATATTAGGAATTTGAGTGCATATCCCCCATGTTATGGAATGAATGGACAGAAAATCATAAGAAGCATGCTCGCAACTTGCCAATATGCACTCTTCCCAGGTGAAACTCTGCACAAGGAGCACAGATTCCTACAATTACCCCCATTTACTCGAATCCCATTTCCCCTTTAATATTCTTTCTTTTCACAGACTTTTCCAATTCCTTTTTAAATAATGATATAATCCCTGTTTCAATAACTATTTCATTCTGCGTTCGAATAATCCTCTGTGTGAAAAACTTTCTTCTATCTTCCCCCTTTCTTCTTCTTGTGATAATGCTGAGTCCATGCTCTCTTATTACTTATTCACCAAATAGTGAAAGCAATCTTTCACAGTCGATGAGGAGTGATTTGAGAGGCTTTTTTCACTAGCCATGATAAGGTTAAGAGATGACCTGATGAAGGTTTTCAAGGTTATGAAGGGCTATTATAAGGTAAATAATGATAGATTGTTTCCACTGGTCAGATAAACATTGACCAGAGAGCACAAATTTAAGTGAACCATATAACGAATTAAAGGGGAAGATAGTTAGATTGTGAAATTGTCTGGTGTAAACCATTATCGAAGGACAGTCCAGAAACTCTTAAAAGGGAATTAGGTTGTTGCTTGAAAAAGAGGAATATGAGGAGTGAAGAGGAGAGTAGGATTAGACTGAATGGTTCACATGGAGAAAAACAGTAAAAAGAAAGACTTTCATTTATATAGCGCCTGGCACGACCTCAGTACAAACCAAAGCACTTCATAGCCAAAGAAATACTTTTGAAATGTAGTCACTGTTGTAATGTAGGAAACACGGCAGCCAATTTGCGCACTGCAAGCTCCCACAAACAGCAGTGAGATAAATGACCTGATAACCTGTTTTAATGATGTTCGTTGAGGGATAATTATTGGCTAGGATACCAGGGTGAACTCCCCTGCTCTTCTCCAAAATAGTGCCATGGGATCTTTAACATCCACCTAAGAGGGCAGACGGGCCCTCGGTTTAATGTCTCTTCTGAAAGACGGCACCTCTGACGGTGCAGTACTCCCTCAATACTGAACTGGGAGTGTCAGCCTAGTTTATGTACTCAAGGCTCTAGAGCGAGACTTGGGGCCCGATATTAGGAGGGAGGTGGGTGGGCAGCGGGGGGTCGATTGGGTGCATGGGTAACGCGCCCAGTGAAATCGGGGTGCTCCGCACGCGATCGCAACCTGATTGAATGTACTTACGCGTGCTTCCGGGTTTCTCGTTCTGGACCTGCACAACGGGCGCACTGCGCACCCGCATCACAGGCTGACAGCAGGAGGAGCCCTATTTAAAGGGGCAGTCCTCCAATGCTCCTCCTGCAGCAAAGAACCAAAATAACAGAATGGAGCAGGCCAGAGGCAACGCTGCACCAAGGTTCTCTGACTCCTCACTCCAGGTGCTGCTCGAAGGGAGGAGGAGGAGGAGGAGGGAAACATTTTTCCCATCTGATGGGAGGAGGTGGCCTCCCTCTGCCACCAAGAAGGCCTGGCTCGAGGTGGCAGAGGAGGTCAGGAGCAGCAGCAATGTCGGCCGAACCTGGGTCCAGTGCAGGAAGCGCTTTAATGACCTAACCAGGTCAGCCAAAGTGAGTATACTTGCGCATTCTCCCACATTCCGTCTTCCACATCACCTCCATCACCACACAACCCCTTCTGCACTGCCACCACAACGCTCTCGCATCACTCCTCACATCCACTCAACCATCATCCTCACCTTGCCTGCACTTACTCACCGGCCCAGTTCCCATTCAAACACTACCACGCAACCCAATCCTCATACAATATCATGGCTATGTCTCAAACGCACCCTCCCATGCATCTCCCTCACGGTCACCCCCACCCACACCAATGCATGCAGTGGGTCACTATGCAACCATCACTCAGTCACGCCTCTCTGTGTTTTGCCTTGATAGGAGAAGAGATGCCAGAATGCCCGGGAGAGGGCACGGACCGGAGGGGGCCCGCCATACCAGGTGGTCCTAACGGACGCGGACAGCAAGCATTGGAACTAAGCTGCACGCTGGAGTGCCTGTCCGTGGCAGACGCCGAGACTGGGAGCACACAAACGGCTGGTGACAGAAATCTAACACTCAGCACACATGATAGCGAATGATCTTAGTATCACTTGGCATCTGCAGCACCTCAACATCTGTCCACATGCTTAATATTGCTTTCTGTTCTCTTGCAGGGCCATCTGAGACTGCTGTGATGGTGCAGGGCGATTCCTCAGAGGACCAGCCGGCCTCTGAGGGTGCATCGTCACATCTGAGCCAGCCATCCACCAGCGCAGATACACACACCTCGGTGGGTCCCCCTCCTCAGTTAGTTGGGCTTGCACATGGTGAGTCACCATGCACATGTGAGCACGAGCAGACCCTGGTGGCAGGGGCAGCCGTGGAGAGTCCGTGTCGGTGGGAGCACTCTTCTCCAGGCTCTGCTCAGCCGGACCCAGATGCTGAACCCTGGGGGCCAGCCATGAAAAGGAGAGTCAATGAAGGGCAGCAGCACATTGCCGAGGTGCTGGAACAGATGCCACACGCACTCTCCACAATCGGGCAGAGGATGGAGGAATCCAACTCCTGCATGAGTGGAACAGCGACGTGAAGGCATCTCTGAGATAGTGTCGCGGGTAGGTGCAGGAATGTCTGCGATGGAGGAAAGGCTAGCCTCCATCGAGCTTCAAGCATGGCTCAACAATGAGTCCATTCAGGCCCTGACAACGGCCATTCGGATTCAGGGTGAGCAACATTCTGCCGCCTTAAACAGGCTGACAGATACATTATAACTGGCCTTCCAAGGCTTCACACAAGTCCAGCAGAGTGGAAGGAGTGATGTGGGCCTGGGCCAGGAGAGGGATGATGGTGAAAGGGGACATGGAAGTGGGGACCCACTCAAAGCGCTTTCACGTCTCACCCGTTGCCCCCTCTCAACCAATACCCGCAATGTTGCCTCCTCTCCAGGTGGCCGAGTCTGCCCCTGCACAGGTGCAGGTGGAGCAGTATTTGGGGGGGCCCTCACAGGCACTGAAACCCAGAGGACGTCCGCGCAAAGCATCTCATCGGTCAGGGCATGGACAAGAGCAACCTGCCACTACCTCTGCTGCAGCCACAGGGGATGCATCATGTAGGGGTTCCCGTAAACGTAAGGCTAAGGTTTTGTGAGCACAAAGGGGATGCACAAGGATGCATGACAGAATGTAATGTTTTTCATTTAGTTTTGTTTGTTTTGCCAAGCACATTAAAATTTGTTATCACCACTACTGCCACGTCTTTGCAAATCTTGTCTGGTTTGTGCAATAATTCCCTTTCCTGAGGATCACAATGAAGACCCACATCTGATGCCACCCATTGTGTCACTGTAGAGTAGGTATTTGCAGGGCTCTTTTGTGCAGACGACTGAGAGTCACCGACGACGTCCCCGGTGGCACCCTGGAAGGATCCGGAGGAGAAGTTGTTGAGGGCAGTGGTGACATTGACAGCGACAGGTAAGAAGATAGTGCTCGGGGCAGCCGGGAGCAGGTCGGCATCAAGGAGGCTGCAGATGTCCACGACTACATGTCGAGTGATTCTGAGCCTTCGTGTGTACTGCTCCTCAGAGAGGTCCAGGAAGCTAAGCCTCGGTCTGTGTATCCTGTGGCGAGGGTAGTGCCTTCTGCAACGCATCTCTCTCTGTGGTTGCCCTCCCTCCTGCTGTGCAGGTGGATGTGTCACAGCACTGTGTTGTGGAGCTCCACGTGTCAGAGGTGGACGGCGTGGACGGCGAGGCTGGTGATGCTGTTCGTCCACCGATGAGGTCATGACTGCAGCTATGGCGGCCCCCATCTGCAAGATGTACATCTGAGGGGGTCCGCAAGGTAGGCACTTGTGTCTGGACACCGGGGTAAGTGTTCAAGTTTGTGAATTTGATTGTTAGGAGGAGGGTGGTGGAGGCCAAACTTTGTCCAAAGTGACAGAGTGCCCTCTTGCAATGAGTGAGGGTCTCCCCCCCACCAACTGTCAAATGGACCTTTGCAGCTCCCACCGGCTGGCGGCTGCAACACGTCTGTTTCAACTGGGAGTGTTTCCTCCAGTACGGGAAACAGTCCCAGTTGATATGAAAATCCCACCCCTCCTAAAATATCCTCCCAATCAAGTCTGCAAATGACCTGAACTATCTAATTAATTGGTTTAAGTGGGATCCCGCCGGCTTTAATTGCCAGTGGGAGTCCCGCATGAGGGGGCTGCGTGCGCATGTGAGCGCGTCACTGGGGAACCTAGAAGTGGGCGGGTTGGAGCCGGGCTCCGGACCCGCCCCGGGAATCCCGAATTTTAGCAGCCTCCCCGCCACGAAAGCACCCGCTCGGACATCCGAAAATCGACCCCTTGAACTCACAACCTTCTGACCTCAGAGGTGAGAGTGCTACCACTGAGCCACAGCTTACACCGAGGGCAAGTAAGGCGGACTTGATGGGCCAAATGGCCTGTTTCTGTGCTGTAACATTCTATTATCTGCTGTTTGATCTGCCAATTTGTCCAGACAAAGATTCTGGGCTCGGTCGCTTTTTATCCCATTGAAATTAGTTAATTTCCAATCCAACACTTTATCTGCGATTTCCCTTTTCCTTTATCTATTTTCAATGTAAAACTGACCCAACCATTCTACCATCACATTGTTTACTTCCCGCTTTCATTATCCAGAACTAGATTTATCACTTCCTACTTTCATTACCCAGAATTAGATTTACTCCCCTCTTGGAAATGCAACATTCCAAGAATCTCTTCCCATTTTGACTGCAAACTGTTGTCTTATGCCAGTTAATGTCCCCCATAATTATAACTCCATTAGAATTGCAAACATAATTTTTTTTTGCCGCTATTCAATGGCCTATAATGGTTTCCCAATAGGGTTATAGGTCCCTTATTATTTATTAACTCAATCTAAACAGATTTCATTTGAGCACTAGCTTCAATAAAAACTTTCCTTTTTAAGCTGTGATTGTCCTTAATTGATAAGCCAAGAGTATTTAATTCCCAGTCTTGCTCCAACTAGAATCCCTCCATTCTAATTAGTGCCTCTAGTTCCTGATATTGCTACCCTGTTCTAATCATACACCTTTTTCCTTCTGTTTTATACCTATAGAAAGCACATGGAATACTTTCCTTTATTAGCTGAGGCGTAGAATATAAGAGCAGGGAGGTTATGCTGGAACTGTATAAAACACTGGTTAGGCCACAGCTTGAGTACTGTGTACAGTTCTGGTCACCACATTACAGGAAAGATGTGATTACACTAGAGAGGGTACGGAGGAGATTTATGAGAATGTTGCCAGGACTGGAGAATTTTAGCTATGAGGAAAGATTGGATAGACTAGGGTTGTTCTCTTTGGAACAGAGGAGGCTGAGGGGTGATTTGATTGAGATGTTCAAAATTATGAGGACTTAGATTGAGTGGATAGGAAGGACCAATTTCCCTTAGCAAAGAGGTCAATAACGAGGGGGCATAGATTTAAAGTGATTGGTAGAAGGATTATAGGGGAGCTGAGGAAAAATGTTTCACCCAGAGGGTGGTGAGAGTCTGGAACTCACTGTCTGAAAGGGTGGTAGAGGCAGAAACCCTCAACTCATTTAAAAAGTACCTGGATGCACACCTGAAGTGGTGTACCCTACAAGGCTACGGACCAAATGCTGGGAAGTGGGATTAGGCTGGGTGGCTCATTTTCAGCTGGTGTGGACATGATGGGCCTAATGGCCTCCTTCTGCGCCGTAAATTTTCTATGATTCTATGATCGTCCTTCCTTCTCCTTGACCTCTCCTATTCTCCTTAACCATTCCTCTGTCTGCTCTTAGATGCATCTTTCCGTAATCCCCTCCCAACCTACTATTTTAGATATCTTTACCCTTCCACTATATTTATTTTAACCCCTCCTCCAGATGTTCTATGATTTGCTCCTCCCCTGCCTTACTAGTTCAAATCCTCCCTTATTGCTTTATTTATCCGTTCTACAAATATTTTGCTACTAGTTATGTTTAGTTGAAGCCCATCCCAACTGTAGAGCTTCCCCCTGCCCAGACCCTATCCCAATACCTTAGAAATCTGAAACCTTTCCTTCTAAACCATCTTCCCCACAGATATGAATGATCCTACACATCCTCATCCCACTTCCTTCTTAACACATCTGGATTGATTTTGACACCCTTCGCCTGATGTTAACGGGGCAGTAACAGCCTCAAGATGGGGTCGGTAGCCTTACAGCCCTTTAAACAGGGCCTACTGCCTGGTGTCCAAAGAGCCTGCCTGTTTCAGGCAATAGCCCCTTTTTAATATGGAAATCCAGGTCCTATGTCGTAAGTAGAACCCCGATTGCCATTTTAGGTCGGAACTGGGCAGCCGACCAAAAGTTAAAACTGACCCCATTGTCTTCTTTTATGACTGGAAATGAAAGCAGCTTTGAGAAGGATAAACTGGAACAGCAGCATTGTGGTGGGAGCTGAAAAATTTACTGATGGGACAGATTCAACTTTCAAAAGGGAATTGGATATATACTTAAAAAGGAAAGAAAATTGCTTGGGGAAGGAGCAGGGCAGTGGGACTAATTGGACAGCTGTTTCAGAGAGCCGGCACAGGCGGGATGGACCGAATGGCCTCCTTCTGTGCTGCATGATCCTATGTGGAGGAGACAATGGACCCATGGTATTTAAAAATCACACGAGGAGCGGTTTAGTGACTTCTAAAATCTGACATAAGCGTACAAGCAAGGATTATAATAATCTGCCCATTGTTCAACAAATGAGCACGGATCAATTTAGCAACAGGGTACATAGACTATCAGTGAAGCTTTCATGTTTTGCTAACATGTGGGATATGTAACGTGTTGTTTTGCTTAAGACATCAGAGGCAGTAGATTTGACCCAAAAATAAAAATGAGAAAGTGGCAGCTTTTTCAGTAATCCATACAGTAGCTTCCAGTTATTGCGACTTTCACGTAACTGGACCTAGAGGTGATAATAAGTGTGAAATGGCAAGAACAGTGTTTCAACCCACGTATGATGTCACTGTCCTCTGAGAGATGTTCACGTGAAAACATTGTGCGCTAAAATAAGACAGCTCCTTGTAGAATTGTGGAGATTTTGATTACTTCTCTCATTTGGGAGGAAATATAAACACTAACCACTGTAACCAGAGACTAATAATAGAATGAACCTGTGCATGAAATCATAAATAACAGTAGACACCAATTGACAGGGGGAAAAACAATTGGCCAAATAGATATGTCAAATATCATGGTCAGCTTGGCTCAGTTGGTAGCACTGTTGCCTCTGAATCAGACAGTTGCGGGTCTGAGCCCTGTGTTACAACTTGAGTGCACAATCTAAGCTGATACCCAGTGCATTACTGAGGAACTAGTGCAGTATCAGAGGTCCCTTGGAGAGTGCATCTCAGGAATTTGGGCATTGGCCCTCCCTCCACATACCACCTTCATTTTCTGTCCATAATGAAAAATGTTTTTCACCAGTTCAGTCTTGAAGTCCTTTTTTGCCTTGATACATCATTTCATTAAAAAAAATTCTGCTCGGCAGCACATACAAGACAAGTTGTACACCTAACATCCCTCTTCCCCATTTTCTCCCCCAGCTCATTCTCAGTTTCCTGAAGCATTCATGCAATCGCTGTGCCCTTTTTCTCCTGATTAGATATTTGTTTTGGAACTGGATTTGCCTGCAATATTGGTTATACAGTATTGCACAGTGCAAAAACTGATTTAGCATTAATATTATTCGTTTCCCCTTTGATCTGGTGTATTATATAATGTAGTAAAATTGTTTTGCTAAGATTACCCATTATTTAAAACTACTTAAAATGCATCAGCTATTGCATCAAAGTGATGGATAATGAGCCCCTATGGCTATATGACTCATAAAAGATTTGTATTTATGCAAAAAAAAGTCTCTAAGTAAACGTCAGTGTAAGGTGCTGAGGTATTAACCTTGCTGCCAATTTGACTGAGATTACATATTTTGCAGCCAGTAAAAAAAGTATGATAGCAGCCTGTTTTTTCCCAATCTGTCTCCTATTAGTTCTTGTACATGTGTTTTATTTAACTTGCACTATTCAAATAAAGCTTTCTAATTCTACATGCATAATACCGAGTAGCAGTAATTAATGCCAGTAGCGATATACGCCTTCTGTGATAAATGTGCAGTAACGCTACCCACATGGGTAATCCAGACATGAGAATCATCCTATGTGAGGCACTTCTGATGCTTAATATTGAACAATTGATCCTTAAACACAATATTATCCACATTGATACCATGGGAGCATCTTAAGATGTCCAAATGTAAATTGCATGAATTGTACTAACCTTTCGCTTTAACGACTCAATGAACTACTTGATCTTTGTTAACGGGGAGGGAGGTTGGGGTTATAGCAAATAGGCAGCAAATATAATCTAAAAGTTACAAGTAATCAATGGCTCATTTAAAGGAGTAGAAGGTCCATACATTGCTCCATCAGCTTCCGAAAAGGAAAAGAGGATCAGTCAGGCAGTTCAACAATACTGCAGCATGATATTCTCCATCAGTCAAAAAAGTTCATCCAGAATGCCACTTCAAAGTTTCACACAACACTTTTCCAGGCTCTGAAATTCCCTCTCAGACAGTTAGTTTCATCCCTTGTACAAAGCAGTTTAAAAGCAGACTTAATCATCACTTGTTGAATCAGACTGTACGATAGACGATGGAAAATGCAGTACCCAATACATTTCTCCAAGTCCTTCTGTACTCCCAGCAACCCACAGAGTCCATTTTGTGAGACATCATTGCCTTGTATTCCCTTGAGTAAAGAAGATTGAGGGGTGGTCTGATCGAGGTGTGTAAAATGTTAAAAGGATTTGATAGGGTAGATACGAAGAAACTATTTCCTCTGGTGGGGGAATCAAGAACAAGAGGACATAATCTTAAAATTAGAGCTAGACCATTCAGGAGCGAAATCAGGAAGCACTTTTTCACACAAATGGTAGTGGTAATTTGGAACTCTCTCCCCCAAAATGCTGTGGATGCTAGGAAATTGGAGCTTTTGAGACTGAGATGAATAGATTTTTTTTTTGGTAAGGGCATCAAGGGATATGGATCAAAGGCAGGAAAATAGAGTTGAGGTGCAGATTGGCGATAATCTTATGGAATGGCCCAAGGGCAAAATGGCCGACTTCTGTTCCTAAGTTCCTATCTGTTCTTGTAACAGGTATTTCCAACTGTCATTATGTTATCTAATAGATAAAAAAATCAACATCTACATGAGCATAAGAACATAAGGAATAGGAGCAAGAGTAGGCCATACAGCCCCTCGAGCCTGCTCCATCATTCAATAAGATCATGGCTGAACTTTGACCTCAACTCCACTTTCCTCCCGATCCCCATATCCCTTGATTCCCTTAGAATCCAAAAATCTATCAATCTCAGTCTTGAATATACTGAGCATCCAAAGCCCTCTGGGGTAGAGAAATCCAAAGATTCACAACCCTCTGAGTGAAGAAATTTCTCCTCATCTCAGTCCTAAATGGCCAATCCCTTATCCTGAGACTATTCTAGACTATCCAGCCAGGGGAAACAGCCTCTCAGCATCTACCCTGTCACGCCCTCTCAGAATCTTATATACTTCAATTAGATCACCTCTCATTCTTCTAAACTCCAGAGAGTATAGGCCCATTCTACTCAATCCTTCCTCATAGGACAACCCTCTCATCCCAGCAATCAATCTAGTGAACCATTGTTGCACCGTCTCTAAGGCAAGTATATCCTTCCTTAGCTAAGGAGACCAAAACTCTACACAGTACTTCAGGCGCGGTCTCACTAAAACCCTGTACAATTGCAGCAGGACTCCCTTCCTCTTGTACTCCAACCTCCTTGCAATAAAGGCCAACATACCATTTGCCTTCCTAATTGCCTGCTGTACCTGCATGTTAACTTTCTGTGTTTCATGTACAAGGACACCCAAATGCCTCCGAACACCAACATTTAATATTTTTTCACCATTTAAAAAATATTCTGTTTTTCTATTCTTCCTACCAAAGTGAAAAACTTCATATTTCCCCACATTATACTCCATTTTTTTAAATATATATTAATGACTTGGACTTGGGTGTACAGGGCACAATTTCCAAATTTGCAGATGACGCAAAACTTGGAAGGATAGTGAACATTGAGTAGGATAGTGATAGACTTCGAGAGGACATAGAAAGGCTGGTGAAATGGGCGGACACGTGGCAGATGAAATTCAATGCAGTAAAATGCGAAGTGATACATTTCGGTAGGAAGAACGAGGAGAGGCAGTATGAACTAAAGGGTACAATTCTAAAAGGTTGCAGGAACAGAGAGATCTAGGGGTATATGTGCACAAATCGCTGAAGGTGGCAGGGCAGGTTGAGAAAGCGGTTAAGAAAGCATATGGGATCCTTGGTTTTATAAATAGAGGCATAGAGTACAAAAACAAGGAGGTTATGACGAACCTTTATAAAGCATTGGTTCAGCCACAACTGGAGTATTGTGTCCAGTTCTGGGAACCGCACTTTAGGAAGGATGTGAAGGCCTTGGAGAAGAGTTGCAGAAGAGATTTACTGGAATGATTCCAGGGATGAGGGACTTTAGTTACATGCATAGACTAGAGAAGCTGGGGGTTGTTCTCCTTAGATTTACTGGTTCCTCTTTATCTACCCCATTAGTTACACCCTCAAAAACTCCAATAGATTTATCAAACACGATTTCCCTTTCATAAAACCATGTTGACTCTGTCTAATCATATTATGATTTTCTAAGTGCCCTGTTACCACATCCTTAATAATAGATTCCAGAATTTTCCTGACTATTGATGTCAGGCTAACTGGCCTGTAGTTCCCTGTTTTCTCTCTCCCTCCTTTCTTGAATAGCAGTGTTATATTTGCTATCTTCCAATCCACTGAGATCATTCTAGAATCTATTGAATTTTGCAAGATTGTAACCAATGCATCCACTATCTCTGCAGCCACCTCTTTTAGAGCTCTAGGATGTAGGCCATCAGGTCCATGGGATTTGTTGGCTTTTAGTCCCATTATTTTCTCCAGTACTTTTTCTTTACTGATATTAATTACTTCAAGTTCCTCACTCTCATTAGTCTTGATTCCCCTCTATTTTTGGTTTGGTTTTTGTGTCTTCTACTGTGAAGACAGATACAAAATATTTGTTTAACGTCTCTGCCATTTCCTTCTTTTAATTATAATTTCTCCTGTCTCAGCTTCTAAGGGACCCACATTTACTTTTGCTACTATCTTCCTTTTTACATACATGGTAGAAGCTCTTAAAATCTGTTTTTATATTTCTTGCTAGTTTACTCTCATATTCTATTTTCTCCCTCTTCATCAATGTTTTTGGTCATCCTTTGCTGGTTTCTAAAACTCTCCCAATCCTCAGGCTTACTATTCTCCTTGGCAACATTATAGGCCTCTTCTTTTAATTTAATACTATCCTTTACTTCTTTTGTTAGCCACGGATGGATCACTTTTCCCATGGCGTTTTTATTCCTCAATGGAATGTATATTCGATGAGAATTATGAAATAATTTTTTTAATGTTTGCTATTGCTTATCTACCATCACATCCTTTAATCTAATTTCCCTATCAACCTTAGCTTTGTTTATGTTTAAAACTCTAGTTTCAGACATAATTATGTAACTCTCAAACTCAATGTGAAATTCTATGATATTATGATCACTCTTCCCCAGAGGATCCCTTACTATGAGATTACTAGTTAACCCTGTCTCATTACACAAGACAAGATCTAAAATAGCCTGTTCCCAGTTTGGTTGGTTCTACGACGTGTTGTTCCAGGACACAATGCTCAAATGCATTCCATGAACTCATCCTCCAAACTACTTTTGCCAATTTGATTTGCCCAGTCTATATGAAGATTAAAGTCCCCCACAATTACTGCATTACCTTTGTTACAAACTCCTCTTATTTTTGAATTAATATTCTGTCCAACACTATAACTACTGTTAGGGGGCCTATAAACCACTCCCTCCATTGTTTATTGCCCTTTGTTATTTCTTATCTCCACCCATACTGATTCTACTTCCTAATCTTTCGAGTCAAGACCCTTTCTCACTACTGTCCTTATGTCATCCTTTATTATCAGGGCTACCCCCACTCCTTTTCTATTTTGTCTGTCTTTTCAAAAAGTCAAGTATCCTGGAATATTTAGTTCCCAACCTTGGTCACCCTGCAACCACGTCTCAGTAATGGCTACTAGATTAAACCCATTTATCTCTATTTTTGCCATTAATTTATCTGTCTTGTTATGAATGCTTCATTCATTCAGATAAAATGCCATTAATTTTAACTTTTTACTATTTTTCCCTAATTTGACCTTATTCACTGATGCACTATAACCGTTAAACTCTCTGTCCCTTCCTGACACATTCTGCTTATCTTTGCCCAAATCACTGCACTGCTCTATAGCCTTGACTTTTCTCTTTAGATTTATAAGTTTACTCTTACTTGAACCCTCCCCCCACCTTTTTTTAGTTTAAAGCCCTATCTACCGCCCTAGATATTCGATTTGCCAGGACGTTGGTCCCAGCCCGGTTTAAGTGGAGCCCGTCCTATCGGAACAACTCCCTCTTTTCTCAGTACTGGTGCCAGTGCCCCATGAATTAAAACCCCCGTCTCCCACTCTTTGAGCCATGCAATCAACCCTCTGATCTGTTTGACCCTATGTCAATTCGTGCGAGGCTCAGGTAGTAATCCAGAGATTATTACCTTTGAGGTTCTCCTTATTAATTTGGACTCTAGCTCTTCAAACTCACTCAGCAGAACCCCATTCCTAGCTCTACCCATGTCATTGGTTCCTACATGAAGCACGGCAACTGGATCCTCCCCCTCATGCTCCAAGTTCTTCTCCAGCCGCGAGGAGATGTCCTTAACCCTGGCATAAGGCAGGCAACACAACCTTCGGGACTCCCAGTCGCAGCTGCAGAGAACAGTGTCTATTCCCCTGACTATACTATCCCCTACCACTACCACATTCCTTTTTACCCCCCCCCCAACTTGAATGGCCTCCTGTACCACAGTGCCGTTGTCAAATTGCCCATCCTCCATCCAGCCCTTATTCTCATCCACACAGGTAGCAAGTACCTCGTACCTGTTGGACAAGGTCAAAGGCTGAGGCTCCTCTATCACTGCATCCTGGGTCCCCGTACCTGCCTGACTCGCAGTCACATCCTCCTGTCCCTGACCACTGATCAAATCTAAACTACTATCTAACCTAAGGGGTGTGACTGCCTCCTGGATCAAGGTGTCCAGATGACTCTCCCCCTCCCTGATGCATTGCAATGTCTGCAGCTCGGACTCCAGCTCAACAACTCTGAGATGAAGTTCCTCGAGTTGCAGACACTTACTGTGGATGTGATTGCCTGGGATCTCGCTGCTCTCCACCAACTCCCACATACTGCAGTTACAACACACCACCTGCCCTACTTTCTCTATCTAACCTTGTTTTATATATTTAATTAGTTAAAGTTTTTATTTACTCAATATTTTTAGTTTTATTAACTGATTAGTTTATCTATTTTAAGTTATTAATTTAATAAAGTACTGGTTAGAATTTCCCAGCTCTTAGTCTAACCCAGTGCCATAGGTTAGAGAGCAAAAAAAACAATAATACTTACCAGCCAAACACTTACCTGCTGTCCTGTGAAATGATGGAATAACATAGCCCAGGCAAAGCAAAATGTCTCATATTACTAAGGTACTGACGAATATAACTTATCTGAATGGTGTTAAGAGATTAGCATGTTTAAATATGGCCTACAACAATGGTCTAAAAAAGAAGGCTAAATGTGGAAAGATGCCAATCAGGAAACAATAACTGCTTCTAAACAAAAGATAGCGAGACATTTTAACGGGAGGAACAAGAAGGAAACCGCAGCTACTGACTCTTCAGATTCTGGCAAGTTATAGTAAATCATGTCATTCCCTGCATATAAACATCAAATACACATAATAAGACAAGAAGAAAATACCAAAGAAGAAAAGGTCAGCAAGCTTATTCTTTCAGCCATGTATAAATGGCCTGAGGGAGGTGGTTAACCACAGTTAAAAATATCTAAGCTTTATGGAATTTCTCCAGACTTTATAAGGTAATCTAGAAAAACGTCAGTATTTTAATGTGGCATTACAATCTATATCATTCAGCTCTAACCAGTTGCATTCCAGGGGTGAAATTTCCATGGTCTTGCAGCCTATTGTGTTCCATACAGTACTTAATCTTCTATGTGCACACTGTACATAAATCCTTAAATCCTGAATTCACTTCAGCTCATTTTAAAAGAATCAGTTAACTGGTTGGATGAAGGAGTATTCCAAATATTTGCTGTTTCATGGAGAAAATAAAAACTCCTCTAATTTCTAATTTCATTTGAAGTTTGATGATTTTATATACATTGCTGCATTATCCATGCCTCTTAACATTTTAAAGATGGGATCTTGACCCCTCTTCTATAGCACTTAGGGCTCTAATTCCTGAAATCTTCTTGGTTTCTCTTCTTTAACCATTATTAATGCTTCAATGAGCTTATAAGGGGAGGATGGCCAAACTTGCACATAATATATGGCCTTATCAGTGAGCTGTACAGGCCTACAGGGCATCTGTCCTGAGGTACAACAAAACCCCATTAAGGTGCATTCCACTACTTGATGATCCTGTTGATAACAACTTCACATTGACTGGATCAGAATTGCCGATAGTCACACCCAATCCCTTTCTCTTTTTGTATCTTTCCTAGCAGATACACATGACTGATGCTCCATGTTCTGATGTGCATTACCCTTATTAAATTTATTCGCATTAAATTTCATCAGCTGTGGAGTACCAACAGCCAAGGAAATTTTTTATATGAGTTCATAGAATGTGGACGATACTAGCAAGGCCACATTTACTGCCTATTCCTAATTGTCAAGAGAAGATAGTGGTGGGGCTGTCCCTTGGTTTGCTGCAGGACTCGTGCTGACAGTACTTCCACAATGGTGATGTGGAGATGCCGGTGATGGAGATAACCTGACGAAGGAGATAATCTCCGAAAGCTTGTGATTTTAAAATAAAATTGTTGGACTATAACCTGGTGTTGTAAGATTCCTTACGTTTTTCCACAATGATGTTAGTTAAGGAATCCCAGGGCATTGACCCAGTAATAATGAATTAAAAAATGCAATATATGTCCAAGTCAGGATGGTGTGTGGCTTGCGGGGAACTTGTAGGTGATGGTACTCCCATGATATTGCTGCTCTTGTCCTTCTTAGTGGTAGAGGTCAAAGGATAGATGGTGCTATCGTGTTTGGTGAATTGCTGCAGTGCACCCTGCAGATCGTAAATAATGTGGTCACAGTGCACCAGTGGTGGAGGGGTAGATACTGAGTTCGGTGGCATAAGCACCAGTCAAGTGGACTGCTCTGTCCTGAATGGTATTGAACTGTGTTGCTGCAGCTGTACGCACCCAGGCGAGTGGTGAGTATTCCACTCTCCTGACTTGAGCTTTATAGATGGTGGAGAGGCTTTGAAGGATCGGGAGGTGAGCCACTCATCACAGATGTCCCAGCATCTGCCTTGCTCTTGTAGCCACAGTGTTGATAAAGTTGGTTAAGCTTCTAGTCAGTGATGACCACACATGTTTATGATAGGGAACGTGACAATGGTGGTGCTATTGAAGGTCAGAAGGAGTGGTTTAGCTTTTTATGTTGGAGATGGTCTTTACCTGGGACTTATGTGATGCAAATGTCGCCTACCACATGTCAGCCCAAGCCTGGATGTTATCCATGTCCTACAGTAGACTGGCATTGGCTGCTTCATTATCGGAGGGATTGTGAATGAAGCTGAACATCAACGAACAGCTCCACTCCTGACCTTATGGCAGAGGGAAGGTCATTGATAAAGCAGCGGAAGATGGTTGGGCCGAGGACACTACCCTGAGGAACTCCTGCAGCGATGTCCTGGGGAAGTTATTGGAATCTATAATTAAGGACAAAGTGACTGAGAATTTAGAAAAAAATGAGCTGAGAGCAAACATGGATTTGTAAAGGGTAGGTCATGTCTAATGAATCTAATTGAATCTTTTCAGAAAATAACTAAAGTAGCAGACAGGGGAATATCTATTGATATTGTTTATAGGGACTTCCAGAAGGTATTCGATAAGGTTCCACATAAGAGACTGTTAGCTAAAATTAAAGCTCATGGAATTGAAGGCAAATTTTTGACCTGGTTAGGAGATTGGTTAGGCGGTAGAAGACTGAGAGTAGGAATAATGGGTATGTACTCGAATTGGAAAGAAGTGACTAGTGGCGTCCCACAAGGGTCTATGCTGGGGCCTCAACTGTTCACTATATTTATTAATGACTTAGATAACACAATAGAGAGCCATATATCCAAGTTTGGTGATGACACAAAGGTAGGTGGCATAGTATGTAGTGTAGACAGGGGCCTAAAATTATAAAGAGACATTGATCAATTAGGTGAATGCACAAAACTGTGGCAGATGGATTTCAACGCAGATAAGTGTGAGGTCATCCATTTTGGATCAAAAAAGGATAGATCTGAGTAACTTTTAAATGGTGAAAAGCTAGGAACAGTGGAGGTACAAGAGATTTAGGGGTCCAAGTACACAGATCACTAAAATGTAGTGGTCAGGTACAAAAAATAATCAAAAAGGCTAATCGAATGTTGGCCTTTATACCTAGAGGGCTAGAATATAAAGGGAAGGAAGTTTTGCTACAGCTAGACAAAGCCCTGGTTAGACCACATCTGGAGTACTGTGCACAGTTCTGGGCACTGCACCTTAGAAAGAATATATTGGCCTTGGAAGGAGAGCAGTGCAGATTCACCAGAATGTTACCAGGCTCCCAAGGATCAAATTATAAGGAGAGATTACATAAACTAGCCTTGCATTCCTGGAATTTGGAAGATTAAGGGGTGATTTGATTGAGGTTTTTAGGATTTTGAAAGGATTTGATAGGGTAGATAGAGAGAAACTTTTTCCGGTGGTGGGGGGGTTCTAGGACAAGGGGACATAACCTTAAAATCAGAGCCAGGCCGTTCAGGAGCAAAGTTAGGAAACACTTCTTCACGCAAAGGGTGGTAGAACTCTCTCCCACAAAATGCAGTAGATGCTAGCTCAATTAATAATTTAAAATCTGAGATCAATACATTTTTGCTAGCCAAGAGTATTAAGGGATAAGGAGCTACAGCAGGTAAATGGAGTTAGGATACAGATCACCATCATCTCATTGAATGGCAGAACAGGCTCGAGGGGCTGAATGGCCTACTCTTGTTCCTCTGTGATGATTGGCCTCTGACCAGCACAACCACCTTCCTGCGTATCAGGTATGACTCCAGCCAGTGGAGGGTTTTATCCTTGATCCCTATTGAAAGGTGTTATTGGTATCAGAGTCATGAAAAACTGGGAATCTTTCGCAAAGCCACCCCACAAAAGGCCAAGGTCTTCAGAAGAGCCACCTGCAAAATACAAGAATAAACCGGTGCGGGTCAGGAGCTTGCTCCTTCGCCCAGCCCCATATAATGCTACTCGGAGACACAGTTCTCAAAAAACAGATTATATTATGGATTCTGTGTAGTTTGCCTTCTACTAGCCTGCACAATGACATAAAACTCATGCAGCAGAGTAATGTTAATAGGCCTGGCCTGGCTAGCTCAGTGGGTTCATTCTGTACCAACCAGCACGGCAATGTTTCCAGTCAGAGGTGCTTGGAATCCTCTGATGGGTATGCTATTGTGATTGAGCCTCAAGTGTCACTGTGCCCGTGAGGCAAACCCTGTAGTGATTCCTTCCACAGATTCAGATTTTAATAGCCATGGTTATTTCAATAAATCATTCTGTAGGAAAGTAGACCATTGCATCCATTTTAATAAATCATGTCAGGAGTGTGATGGAATACTCTCCACTTGCCTGGATGAGTGCAACTCCAACAACACTCAAGAAGCTCGACACTTTCCAGGACAAAGCAGCCCGCTTGATTGGCACCCATAACCCTAAACACTCACTCCCTTCACCACCGGCGCACTGTGGCTGCAGTGTGTACCATCCACAGGATGCACTGCAGCAACTCGCCAAGGCTTCGTCAACAGCACCTCCCAAACCCGTGACCTCTACCACCTAGAAGGACAAGAGCAGCAGGTACATGGGAACAACACCACCTGCACGTTCCCCTCCAAGTCACACACCATCCCGACTTGGAAATATATCGCCGTTCCTTCATCGTCGCTGGATCAAAATCCTGGAACTCCCTTCCTAACAGCACTGTGGGAGAACCTTCACCACACGGACTGCAGCGGTTCAAGAAGGCGGCTCACCACCACCTTCTCAAGGGCAATTAGGGATGGGCAATAAATGCTGGCCTCGCCAGCGACGCCCACATCCCATGAACGAATAAAAAAAATGTTTAAAAAAATGCAATACGATGTATTTATTTTTGTTATTGAAGGCTTAGCACTTTTTAAAACCAGAGCCAATCCAGTGCCTTTTTCCCAAATGCTAATAACCAGTTAGTATTTCACATATAAAAGTAATATGAATCAGGTTTCAGATGGCCCATGTCTGATACCTTGAGTTTCTGCAGCATTCTGGTTGATCGGATCCTGTATTCTGATTCCCCAACATGTAGAGGCAACTTGCCCAATACTAGTTAATTTGATTTTAAAGTGTTGCACAGTGTGAAATATCAAACCATGTTAACATTGTGATTGCTTGTCACTCCCAAAAGAAGCAGTGGAAAAATGCACTACTTGATGCAGCACTGAGCCAGGAGATCAAGAAAGCACTAAGTTCAATTTGTGGTCTATGGTGAGTTCGCCAATCTCAGTGATGGGGATGCTACAAATCAACCTTATCATACCTGAGCTAGAAAGACGAAAGTTCAGCCAATGCTCCTGCTCCTGATCATTATCTAGTAGCCCCTGCTGGAAAGACTGTATGTGTGAAGACAGAATCGAGTTTAATTGTGATACCTTCACAGTTAAATAGTTTGTCGATACACTCTGTTTAGACTCACACATGAAGAGTACTCATTTAATGGAATGCTAAAACCAAAACATCACACTGGAGAGGGTAAAGGTGAAAAGGAGAAAGATTGGGGAAAGAATTACTGTGTATGTCAATTTAAATCAAATGTATCAAATAAGAATAAATTCAGTGTGGCTATGTCCTGACGCAGAGCTTTACTAGGCGGAATGGCAGGTGAGAGAACTGGGACTATAATGTTAAAGCCCTTTTTCGCTCTTTGATTCTCAGCTTGGTTCAGCAGGAGCACTCTCACCTCTGAGTCAGGACTTCTGCACATAATCTAGGTCTACAGCTCATTGCAGTACCAGGGGAGTGCTACACTGTTGAACGTGCTATCTTGAAACATTGGACTAAGGTCTGTTCAGGTGAACATTAAAGATCTCCTGGTACTATTTGAAGAGGAACAGGAAGTTTCCTGGTGTCCTGACCAACATTCGCCCCTCAGTCAACACTGCCAAAAAAGATTATTTAGTTATTCATCTCATTGCTGTTTGTGGGACCTTGCTGTGTGCAAGTTGGCTGCCACGTTCGCCTGCAAAACAACAGCGACTACACTTCAAAAGTGATTCATCGGCTGTGAAGCACTTTGGGACATCCTGAGGGCCTGATAGGTGCTCTATAAATAGAAGGTTTTTTCCTTTCTTCTTACTCATGCTGAGGTCAGTGAGGTTCCACCATGGGAGAGCTGCCTCCATGAAGTTAAGGAGGCAAGCACAATGCTTCAGGTATTGAAGCATCATGGAGCCCTATTGAACAATTCAAAGCAGAGTCACGTGTAGACAAAGAAATTGATACCTGTGAGCAATTATCAATGAAATCAGCATTAAATCCCACTTCCATTTTGACTTAGATGGCACATTTTTAGCACTGCCAAAAGAGTAGGAATATACCAGCCCTAGTTGTTCAAATGGTGCCACCTATAATAATGATCTTAATTGATGCATTAGCCAGCTTGATTTATTCCATTGAAATTGTGTTTAAATTGTATTGGGAAAACTTGGACTGGTGGTGATTACTGTGCGTATTGGATTACTGGCAATGGAAACATATAGCTTTCAGCAGTAAATTTGCTGTAACATTACCCCACACAGGACGATACAGCTATTCATCCTGATCTATATTTGTGTCTCTATGTCTCAATATCTCTCTGTGACCTTATGTCTCTCCCTATGTCGTTTTAACTCTATATTTGCATCTACATAACTACATAATTTATAGAAAAATGACACCTTATAAATTCATATGCCATTTCAAATATAGTTTTCTGCTGCGAGGTCCTGTCGATCTGGTGCACCATCTGTAGTTTTATGGCTGCCTTAAAATGGACCCCGTACTGTGTTATTTTTGGTGTACAGAAAAATAGAAATAATAATGTTAATTGCAACAGCAAAAGATTCCAAGCACACATTTGTCTAGCCTCTGGCACGCCACAGTCCATTTCAGCACTTAGCACTTGGCTTTTCCTCATCTCCCTAGTGCATTCAAACGCACAATAAGTACAAGCCTTCTCAATGTACTTAACTAAGCAATAGACAATTCACATCAATTCATTACATTTTCTTTCTGGAATGCTATTTTGGTCTTCCAATTTTCTCCCTTTCTCTGCCCAACTTTCCCTAAGAAAAAAAAATCACCTTCTAAATTCATGTATAATTTTAAATATATTTCTCTGCTTCAAAGTTCTGTCTCTGTAATGGTCTGGGGGCCCATTTTCATAGGTGCCAGTAGCCTTCTGGTACCTCAACCATTCTTCGTGTACGAGCCCAGACAGTCCATGTTGATGGGCTACTCTACCGTGGGGTTTCCCTAATCCTCACAACCAAAACCTGGTGCTGGCCACACATGCAAACCTTCCAGCAAGAGGGTCTCTAAATAGTGATCAACAACTATAACTTGCATTTGTATAGCACCTTTTCTTTACCATAGAAAAAACATCCCAATGTGCCTCTTAGAGCCATCAAGCCAAAGATAGAGAAGGCACCAGACTGTAGGAAGGTTGTCAAGGCCTCAGAGAGGGTGCAGAAGAGATTTACTAGAATGGTACCAGTTATGAGTGACTTCAGTTATGTGGAGAGACTGGAGAAGCTGGGATTGTTCTCCTTAGAACAGGGAAGGTTAAGAGGAGATTTGATAGAGGTGTTCAAAATCATGAACGGTGTTGATAGAGTAAATAAGGAGAAACTGTTTCCAGTGGCAGAAGGGTTGGTAACCGGAGGATACAGATTTAAGGTGATTGGCAAAAGAGCCAGAGGCGATGTGAGGAAACATTTTTTTACGAAGTGAGTTGTTATGATCTAGAATACACTGCCTGAAAGCTTGGTGGAAGCAAATTCGATAACATCTTTCAAAAGGGAATTGGATAAATACTTGAAGGGAAAATATTTGCAGGGCTATGGGGAAAGGGCGGGTGAGTGGGACTATTTGGATAGCTCTACCAAAGAACCGGCACAGGCACGATGGGCCAAATGGCCTCCTTCTGTGCTGTATCATTCTATGATTCTATGATATTAGGAGGGGAGACCTAAAGCTTGGTCAAAGCGGTGGCTTTTAGGAAGGGTTTCAGTGACAGATGGGCTGAGATAGAGGCAGAGGCAAGTGATGTGATGGAGGTGGGAGGCGGCAGTCTTTGCGATGGAGAGGATAAGGGATCAGAAGCTCAGCTCGGGGTTGCATAGATTGCCATGGATGTGAACAGTTTATTTCAGCCTGAGGCAGTGGCTGGGGAGGGGGATAGAGAAACCCTGATTTTTCGCGTCTATGGCCCAGAGACACTGAGGTTAATTGTAGGAAATACAGGCACTGAAATTATGTCATAGGATACCAACAGATGAATGCTTAATGTATTTGTCTGAAATTCCGCTCTCTACAATTTTAATGCAGGTGTTAACTCATTTATTTTAAACAAGTTACCACCTCCGCTAAAATAGCCAAGAGATGAAATTAAGATAAACAATTTAGGCATTTGGCTACTGGTCTCCCATGGCGGTAATTAGGGACCACAGGTCAGGAATTTCCTCAGAACCCCTCCTGCTCTGCCACTCCCACTGGAAGTGCGGCGGAAACCCAGTTTATGAGCGTAAATAGGGTTTCCGCCGCGGTTGCGGTGAAGTTACGGCAGCGGAGCCGGAGCAACACGAGGAAAATTCCCAACTGTATGGGTTTTACACCACTCAGTTCATTATCTTTGAGCACGTGTTCAAATCGGCACATTTTGACCACAGAGGGTGCTGTCAAACACAAAGGAGAAACAGCTCACTTTTGTTAAACTCGCATACGCCCAACATCTTCAATTAGTTGTACCTAAAATGTCTAATATAAGGGTTTTGTTTTTAGAGAACCTACCAGCGCATACCTGTCCAATCACACTTTTTTTTAATCTTATCTCTCAATCTTATTTCTAGTGCCAGTTACTGTTTTTGTGAGGAGAATTCAGAAATTCAATGCAAAGTAGTCAAATTTGCAATGATTCTAAACCAGGAGGGGAAGTGGAATTGAAAGAGGCAGCTCAGAAATTACAGAAAGAGTTGGACAAGATATGTAAGTGGGCAGAACAATGACAGATGAAATTTAATGCAGACAAGTGTAAGGTGCCACACAGAGGAAGGAAAAATAGATTACACATGTATTCCATAAATGGTATTGAAATAGATGAAAGAAGTCTAGGAGGCTTAGTAGATTTGACACTAAACATATACAATCAATGCAGAGCAGCAATCAACAAAGCCAATAGGAGGTTGAATTATGTAGCCAGAACAGCAAAATATAAATCAGAAGTGATGGTGATCAAATTTTATAGGGCTCTGGACAAACCACTCTTAAATACTGCATCCAGTCCAGTCACCAAGAAACAAAGGAGACGTTCAAGCACTGGAGGCAGTACAGTGAAGAGTCATGAGGCTGATCACCAGTGTCAGGGGTGTGAGTTGTGAGTAGAAAACTTGGGCTTTTCAGCCTAGAAAGGAGGCATCTAGAGGTGATCTTATAGCGATATATAAGGTCGTTAAGGATCTAGGAAAAGATAGCTTGTTGCAGGCCAATTATCTCAGCCCCAGGACATTGCTGCAGGAGTTCCTCAGGGCAGTGTCCTAGGCCCAACCATCTTCAGCTGCTTCATCAATGACCTTCCCTCCATCATAAGGTCAGAAATGGGGATGTTCGCTGATGATTGCACAGTGTTCAGGTCCATTCGCAACCCCTCAAATAATGAAGCAGTCCGAGCCCGCATGCAGCAAGACCTAGACAACATCCAGGCTTGGGCTGATAAGTAGCAAGTAACATTCGCGCCAGACAAGTGCCAGGCAATGACCATCTCCAACAAGAGAGAATCTAACCACTTCCCCTTGACATTCAACGGCATTGCCATCGCCGATTCCCCCACCGTCAACATCCTGGGGGTCACCATTGACCAGAAACTTAACTGGACCAGCCACATAAATACTGTGGCCACAAGAGCAGGTCAGAGGCTGGGTATTCTGCGGTAGGTGACTCACCTCCTGACTCCCCAAAGCCTTTCCACCATCTACAAGGCACAAGTCAGGAGTGTGATGGAATACTCTCCACTTGCCTGGATGAGTGCAGCTCCAACAACACTCAAGAAGCTCAATGCCATCCAGGACAAAGCAGCCTGCTTGATTGGCACCCCATCCACCACCCTAAACATTCACTCCCTCCATCACTGGCGCACTGTGGCTGCAGTGTGTACCATCCACAGGATGCACTGCAGCAACTCGCCAAGGCTTCTTTGACAGCACCTCCCAAACCCGCAACCTCTACCACCTAGAAGGACAAGAGCGGCAGGTACATGGAAACAACACCACCTGCACGTTCCCCTCCAAGTCACACACCATCCCGACTTGGAAATATATCACCGTTCCTTCATCGTCACTGGGTCAAATTCCTGGAACTCCCTTCCTAACAGCACTGTGGGAGAACCTTCACCACACGGACTGCAGCAGTTCAAGAAGGCGGCTCACCACCACCTTTTCAAGGGCAATTAGGGATGGACAATAAATGCCGGCCTCGCCAGCGACTCCCACATCCCATGAACGAATAAAAAAAAACAAAATGTTACTTTGAATTAAACTATGGCAGCAGAACTACTGAAAGGTAATTTTAGGATTGATAGTGGGAAATTCTTTACACAAAGGGTGATCAATGGGTGGAATAAACCCTGAAAACAATGGGATCTACAAAGGAGAGAACATTAGGATCTCTCTGCATATATGAATTAAGATCAACTGAATAGCCTTTCTTATCAGTAATTACCTTGTGAAGTGTATCATCTTTCTGTTTGTGTCACTGTAAAAACAGCGTCATTCACTTCAGTGGGTTGGTGATCTATGTCTCTTTTTTTGTAAAAGATTGCATTGTTTCCAATAGGCAATTGACCTTGGCAATACTGCCATTTAACAGCTCTCCTTAAACATCTGTACATATCGATTAAAAATTGCACAGATATTGTTCTCGAAGCCTTAGCAGGACAAACTATAACTCTTTGTTTTATTCCCCTTTAAACTCAAACTCTCTTCACCAATCATACTGTGCATGAAACAAAAAGTTATTTTATTCTTTTGGATCAAAGGTTTATTTTGAATTCCTTTCTTACTAATTTTTTTTCCTGCTCCTCCCTTTCCTTCGACCATGCCGCACACTATTCTCTATTTGAGAGGGCAGGTAGACAGCCTGTTTCCAGGCCTCTGCTGCTGGTGGTTTCAAGCTGGCAGCTGGAGAGGGGGAAGGGAGTCAATGGGAACACTTGATACCAACAATGTTTAGACTCCAACGGCCCCGATGCACATGATGTACTCTCATAGGGGAATAAACAGATAAGTGGAAGTTCTGTTCAGTGACTACACGACCAAAAGAGAGACAGATGGCAAAAACGAAATGTGCCCCGTGTTACGGGAAATTTGGATTTCTGCTTCAAATACTAGTCACGTTATGACAACTGCAGAAATTCCTGCTGTACAGTCATCATTGACTCATCCTCCTATTTTCACTCACTCACGCAAGCGGGAGAGAGAGAGGTGGGGGCCACACTTTTGCTTGGCTTCTTACCATGTGGTGAAGTGGGGTTGGGGGGGGGGAGGGGTGGTGGTGACATCTGCCACTTCATGGCTTGGTGCATCCGTGCATCAGGAAGCCCAGCTCAAATGTTTGAGAACAAACATGATATTCCTAAAATTAGTTGATTCTCTGTGGCATTACTCATGAAGAGTTTTTTTTTAAATTGTGCACCTCACTTTCAACAACTGTCCATCTGACTCACTAACTTTTTTTTGATTCATTCATGGGATGTGGACATCATTGGCAAGGCCAGCATTTATTGCCCATCCCTAATTGCCCTTGAGAAGATGATGGTGAGCCGCCTTCTTGACCAACTGAGTGGCTTGCTAGGCCATTTCAGAGGGCAATTAAGAATCAACCACATTGTTGTGGGTCTGGAGTCACATATAGGCCAGACCAGGTAAGGACGGCAGGTTTCCTTCCTTAAAAGGCATTAGTGAACCAGATGGGTTTTTACAACAATCCAGTAGTTTCATGGCCACCATTACTGATACTAGTTTTTTTTATTCCAGATTTTATTTAATGAATTGCATTTACATTCTCTAGCTGCTGTGGTGGGATTATGAACTCACGACGCTGGATTACTAGTCCAGTAACATAACCACTATCCTACCATTGTTCTGTTCGGATCTCACGGCCAGCCGGAGCTCAGTGGTAGCACTCTGAGTCTGAAGGGTGTGGGTTCAAGACACACACCATAATCTAAGCTGACACTCCAGTCCAGTCCAGTGCAGGGGGATGGGTACCACGATGTAGCATTGGAAAGGAGAAACAAGGTGTGCAAAGAATTGAGAGAGACAGATAGCACTAGAGTAAAAAATTGTACAGTATTAGGTGGGATCAGACTAAGAGAGAATATGAGAAGGTCTAAGATAGGTTTAAAGTGCATATGTGTAAATGCACAAAGCATGGTAAACAAGGTTGGTGAGCTGCAGGCGCAAATAGCCAAATGGGAATATGATGTAGTAGCGATAACAGAGACCTGGCTCAAAAAAGGGGAGGATTGGGTACTAAATATTCCTGGATGCAAGGTGTTCAGGAAAGATAGGGAAGGAAAAAAAGGAGCGGGGTGGCAATATTGATTAAGGAGAATATTTCACTGCTGGAGGGAGGGTGTCCTGGATGAGTCAAGGACAGAATCTATTTGGTTATAGTTAAGAAACAATAGAGGTGCCATTACACTACTGGGTGTATTCTACAGGCCACCAACTAGTGGGAAGGATATAGTGGAGCAAATTTGCAGGGAAATTACAGAGAGGTGCAAGAACTATAGAGTAGTGATAATGGAGGACTTCAACTATCCTAATATAGACTGGGATGGTAATAGTGTAAAGGGCAAAGAGGGGGAGGAATTTCTGAAGTGTGTTCAGGATAACTTTCTTGATCAGTATATTTCCAGCCTAAAGAGGAAGGAGGCTTTGCTGGATATAGTTCTGGGGAATGAAGTGGATCAAGTGTCAGTGGGGGAACATTTAGGAACCACAGTATCATATGGTTTGGATTAGTTATGGAAAAGGACAAGGAGCAGTCTAGAGTAAAATACTTAATTGGAGGAGGGCCAATTTCAGTGGGTCGAGAACGGATCTGACCCGGCTGAATTGGAATCAAAGATTGGCAGGCAAAACTGTAATCGGACAAAGGGGGCCTTTAAAGAGGAGATGGTTCAGGTACAGTCTAGGTACATTCCCACAAGAAAGAAAGGTAGGGCAGCGAAGCCAGAGCTCCCTGGATGACGGAAGAGATAGAGAGTGAAATGAAGTAGAAAAAGGGGGTGTACGACAGATGTCTTGTTGATAATACAAGTGAGAACCAGGCTGAATATAGAAAGTACAGAGGGAAAGTTAAAAAGGAAATAAGAGGGGCAAAGAGAGAGTATGAGAATAGACTGGTGGCTAACATAAAAGAGAATTCAAAAATCTTCTACAGGCATATAAATAGTAAATGGGTAGTAAGAGGAGGGGTGGGGCCAATTGGGGACTAAAAAGGAGATCTACGCATGGAGGCAGAGGGCATGGCTGAGGTACTAAATGAATACTTTGCATCTGCCTTCACCAAGGAAGACGATGCTGCCACAGTCACAGTAAAAGAGGAGGTACTTGAGCTACTGGATGGACTAAAAATTGCTAAAGAGGAGGTACTAGAAAGGTTGGCTGTAGATAAGTCACCCGGTCCGGATGGGATGCATCCTAGATTGCTGAGGGAAATAAGGGTGGAAATTGCAGAGGTGCTGGTCATAATCTTCCAATCCTCCTTAGATACAGGGGTGGTGCCAGAGGACTGGAGAATTGTAAATGTTACACCCTTGTTGAAAAAAGGGTGTGAGGATAAACCCAGCAACTACAGGCCAGTCAGTTTAACTTCGGTGGTGGGGAAACTTTTAGAAATGATAATCCGGGATAGAATTAATAGTCAATTGGACAAGTGTGGATTAATAAAGGAAAGCCAGCATGGATTTGTTAAAGGCAAATCGTGTTCAACCAACTTGTTAGAGTTTTTTGATGAGGTAACAGAGAGGGTAGATGAGGGAAATGCGGTTGATGTGGTGTATATGGACTTTCAAAAGGCGTTTGATAAAGTGCCACATAATAGGCTTGTCAGCAAAATGAAGCCCATGGAATAAAAGGGGCAGTGGCAGCATGGATACACAATTGGCTAAGTGACAGGAAACAGAGAGTAGTAGTGAACGGATGTTTTTGGCCTGGAGGGAGGTATACAGTGGTGTTCCCCAGGGGTTGGTACTAGGACCACTGCTTTTTTTGATATATATTAATGACCTGGACTTGGGTGTACGGGGCACAATTTCAAAATTTGCAGATGACATAAAACTTGGAAGTGTAGTAAATAGTGAGGAGGATAGTAGCAGACTTCAAGAAGACATAGACAGGCTGGTGGTATGGGCGGACACATGGCAGATGAAATTTAATGCAAAGAAATGCGAAGTGATACATTTTGGCGGGAAGAATGAGGAGAGGCAATATAAACTAGAGGGCACAATTCTAAATGGGGTGCAGGAACAGGGACCTGGGGATACATGTGCACAAATCTTTGAAGGTGGCAGGACAGCTTGAGAAAGCGGTTAAAAAGCATATGGGATCCTGGGCTTTATAAATAGAGGCATAGAGTACATAAGCAAGGAAGTTATGTGGAACCTTTATAAAACACTGGTTCAGCCACAACTTTAGAGAGGTTGCAGAAAAGATTTACTAGAATGGTTCCGGGGATGAGGGACTTCAGTTACATAGATAGACTGGAGAAGCTGGGGTTGTTCTTCTTAGAGCAGAGAAGGTTAAGAGGAGATTTGATAGAAGTATTCAAAATCATGAAGGGTTTAGATAAAGTAAATAAAGAGAAATTGCTCCCATTGGCGGAAGGGTCGAGAAACAAAGGTCACAAATTTAAGGTAAAAGAACCAAAGGCGACATGAGGAAAAGTTTTTTTATGCAGCGAGTAGTTATGATCTGGAATGCCCTGCCTGAAAGGGTGGTGGAAGCAGATTCAATTGTGGCTTTCAAAAAGGAATTGGATAAATACTTGAAAGGAAAATGATGTGGAGATGCCGGTGATGGACTGGGGTTGACAATTGTAAACAATTTTACAACACCAAGTTATAGTCCAGCAATTTTATTTTAAATTCACAAGCTTTCGGAGACTTCCTCCTTCCTCAGGTAAACAAATTTACCTGAGGAAGGAGGAAGTCTCCGAAAGCTTGTGAATTTAAAATAAAATTGCTGGACTATAACTTGGTGTTGTAAAATTGTTTACAATTGAAAGGAAAATGTTTGCAGGGCTACAGGGAAAGAGCGGGGGAATGGGACTAATTGAATTGCTCTTACAAAGAGTCGGCACGGGCTCAATTGGCCAAATGGCCTCCTACTGTGCTGCCACCATTCTGTGATTCTATGAGTACTGAGGGGGTGCTGCAATGTCAAAGGTATCATCATTCGGATGAGACTTTAAACCGAGGCCCCTTCTGCCCTCTCAGGTGGACATAAAAGATCCCATGGCACTATTTGAAGAAGAACAGAGGAGTTCTCCCCAGTGTCCTGGCCAATATTTATCCCTGAACCAACATAAATAAAACAGATTATCTGGTCATTATCTCAATACAGTTTGTGGGGCCTTGCTGTGCAGAAATTAGCTGCTGCGTTTCCCTACATTACAACAGTGACTACACTTCAAAAAGTACTTCATTGGCTCTAAAGCGCTTTGTGACATCTTAAGGTTGTGAAAGGCGCTTTATAATGGGAGCTCTTCCTTTCAGCTCATTTTCCACTCCCTCTATCTGTCTCTCCGTCTGTCTCTCTCTTTTCTCTGTGTGCCTCACCCACTTTCTCTCATCACTATCTGTCATAATTTAATCTTCAGGCTACATTGGCACTCCCAGCTGTGTAGATTTGGATTGGATATTATTGTCACTGTCATCTTGTTGCTTTTTTATTTGGTTAATATTACAGAATTCTAATATACGGATTAGAATTTGCCAAGTTGTTACCTTCCTTTTAGAATGACTATGACACATATTAAACTTATGTGCAAACCATTGGCTTGGCCAATATTGAAAGTTAGAAATGTTTCAAGAGCTCTGTGGTCTTTGAATCTGTGTAATTATAGATATAATGATAATCATAGTCTTTATGGGATCAGTGGCATATTTTACAGTTGGTGACAATAATTATTGCTAACCTTCTGACAGTCGCTGCATTCACTTTTCTTTGCCTCAGGGTGTGGGCGATGCTGACAAGGCTGCATTTGTTGCCCGTCCCTGGTTGCCCTTAGCAGGTGGTAGTGAGCCGCCTTCTTGAAGCAGCAATTATTTTTACAAAAGAGTGGCTTGCTGGATCACTTCTGAGGACATTAAAAGTCCATCAGATAGGAGTTGAATTTCCACGGGGATTCTCCCGATCGGCCACTGTAATTCTGGCGGAAATTCAGCTTTCTGGTGTGGATCTGGAGTCCTGTGTAGGCCAGACCCAGGTACGATGACAGGCTCCCTATCCTGAAGGGCAGTCAACCAGTTGGGTTTTTAATGACAATCCAACATCTTTCATTGTTTCTTGGTATTATCTGACAAATTAAACAGGTTGAAAGAAACTCTCTGAATCTTGAAGTCCTTCAGGGCTCCAGGCCACAACCCAGGCCTGGACATCCAGGTAGGCCCCACTTCCACCCCACCAGTGGTCTCCAGCAGACCGGAAATGAAGAAACTCCCAGTCTGGGAGATCCCCCCCCACCCCCCTCCCCCTGATATAGGTAATGATTTTTGGGGTGGGTGGAGACTTTACCTCCCAACAAGGCTGTATGGAAACTGCTGGGCAGGGCGTTCAGTTAGGCAGGGCCTAATCTGTGACCCATCTGTCCCGCTCCCACCGGACCTACAGCAGCAGTGCGCCGTAAGTGCTGGGTGTGTCATACCCAGGGTCTCCAGCCCCAAACCTGCCAAAGTTAGGTCAGGGAAGGTTTCTTAATTAGGCCAGGGATCCATGCCACTAAAAAGAAAGCAAGAACTTGCATTTATATGGCACCATTCACAAACTCAGGACATCCCAAAGTGCTTTACAGGCAATTAAATACTTTTTTGAAGTGTAGTCACTGTTGTAATGTAGGAAACACGGCAGCCAATTTGTGCACAGCAAGGTCCCACAAACCACAATGTGATAATGACCAGATAACCTGTTTTTAATAATGTTGGCTGAAGGATAAATATTGGCCAAGGCACTGGGGAGAACTCCCCTGCTCTTCTTCGAAATAGTGCCATGGGATCTTCTATGTCCATCTGAGACGGCAGGCGGTGCCATGGTTTAATGTCTTTATCCAAAAGACAGCACCTCCGACAGTGCAGCACTCCCTCAACACTGCAATGAAGTGCCAGCCTAGATTGTTGAATGGTGCCACATAAGAAACCTTCCCCGACCTAACTTTGGCAGGTTTGGGGCTGGAGACCCTGGGTATGACACACCCAGCACTTACGGCGCACTGCTGCCGTAGGTCCGGTGGGAGCGGGACAGATAGGCCAAAGATTAGGCTGGAAACTGAACGCACCACGTTCTAGCCTTGCCCAGCAGTTTCCATATGGCCTTGTTGGGGGGAAAAGTCTCCTAGTTTCTTGAATCCACTTGAGACCTTCTGACTCAGAGGCAGGAGTGCTACCACTGAGGCATGGCTAACACTAGGGACACATCTCGGTTACCCACCGCCAAAGAAAGCTATATACTGCAGCGTACAATGCCAGTTCTGGGGGGCTGCTGCTAGTGCCCTCCTGGATATAACATAAGATTGCACCCCTCGTAAGGGAGCTGCAAATTTCTTCCTCAAGCCTCCACACAGGAAAGCCGCATTATCATAATTTGGTGGGCTGGCATGCTTGGACTCACCTGCTGGCTGTCAAAGATTTTGTAGGCCGGGGGCACGAGTACAATACTCCCAAACTTTCTGGGCCTGGAGGAACAGTAACGGCTGCTCCCTGACTGGTGCAAAATAAGTGCTCCCTCAGTGGTCTAAATTTACTAATCAAGAGCAACCATTTCCAATTGTCTAGGCCCAGAAAGATTAAAGAGTTGTCACTGAAAGTCAGTATTGTGGTGATGATGGATTAGAAGCATGGAGGACATGACAATCATCATTAAACAGAAATCCAAGAAGTTTGTATGGTTTGATTGACTGATAGTGGGGAACAGTGGCACTGCCAAGGGCAAAAACTGCAGCTAAGAGCCCAAAAAAAGAGAGCAAGAAAACAAGGGAGAATCTGCCAGATGCTGAATCAGCTGAAATGAAAGTAACTCGTGGAAGCACCAAATGCAAGTTAGAGGTTAATGCAGGGAAAACCGAGGTGAAAAGGAATGAGACAATGGCAAGAAACCAGCAACCACCCACCCAGGTCACGTGCTCCAGAAGGATAGTCATTAGTTAGTCATTAGACAAATTTAAGAACCAAATTCATCCAACTGAATTAGGAAAAATCAAATCAACAACAATAAATTGCATTTATATAGCACCTTTAATGTAGTAAAAATTCTCAAGGTGCTTCACAGGAGCGTTATCAGACAAAATTTGACACCGAGCCACATAAGGAGATATTGGGACAGGTGACCAAAATTCTCAAGGCGTTCACTGAAGGTCACATTGTGGTGTGACAGGTATTCAAAGAAGGAACTCAAAGTTCCTGAGGTAATTGGGCACGTACACACTTTCATTACTCATCCTCTTCTTTGTACAAAAATAGAACCACACTGACGAGAATTTCTTATCTCCCTTTCCCGTATGTGACAGTGCATCATGCATGTCAGGCCATTGAAACTTAAAAATAACAAGCTTTATTTTGTATTCGTTTTAAGCTAAATCTCACAGACAACTCCCTTTCCTGAAGACAACTATGATATTGGTGGCAGATACAAATCCCACAGTATGCTGAGTTCCCTCAGTTTGAGATGGCTATTAAAGGGGCAGTGCCAATGTCAGTGAGTTCAGTCAAGCGGAACTCCTGAGCAGTCTCTGAGTGCAGGTTAAGTACTTTTCCACAACAAGAATAAGGGAGAGGGAAAAGTAAAAAATTCAGGGTCAACCTGAGCCACTTTCAAACCCCTTATAGCAGCCGGACCATAAATCGATCGAGCAAGGGCCCTTGAGAGCTGGACATCTCCCAGCACAGGAATGGTGCAGGAATTAAACTGGGAATAATATGAGTTATATTTTAAGCAAGAGTAGCCACTGACAGTAAGCAACACCCTACATTTAACACTTCATTGACTCGTTTATTTGTTTACTACAAAATAATAAACTCAATAATTCAATGAAATGTTACCTGTTAGTACAGTATCAGCTGTGGCTCACTTGAAAGCACTGTCACCTCTGAGGCAGAAGGTTGAGGGGTCAATTCCCACTCCAGAGACTTGAGCACAAAATCTAGGCTCCGTTGCAGCACTTGAGGGCGTATTGCATTGTCAGAGGTGCCCTCTTTCAGATGAAACGTTAAACCAAGGCCCCATCTCCCTCTCAGGTAGACATAAACAATCCCATGCCACAATTCAACAGAAGAGCAGGGGAGTTCACCCTGGTGTTCTGGCCAATATCACTAAAACAGATTATCTGGTCATTATCACATTGCTGCTGTGCACAAATTGGCTGCTGTGTTTCCCTACATTACAACAGTGATTACACTTCAAAAGTACTTCATTGGCTGTAAAGTGCTTTGGGACGTCCTGAGGTCATAAAACATGCTGTGTAAATCCAAGTTCTTCTTCTTCTAGCTTTTTTGGGGCTAGAAGGGCCAGATAGAGTAAGGGGTGTGTGTGGGTGTTTCAATGAATAGACCAATTTTACAATGAGATTATTTGATAAACCAGATTTATCACCCTGTCAGTCTCCTTCATGTGGCCTGTACTAATATACCATTTACAATGCAGCAGAAACCTTATCTCTTTATGCTCACGTCTGTATAATGACGATGAGTGATATCAAGGGGCCCAGCATTTTCATCCTACACTAAGGTAGTACTTGAACTTATATAAAGAAAGAAAGAACTTGCACTTACATAGCCCTATTCATAACCTCAGGATGTCCCAAAGCACTTCACAGCCATTAAATTACTTTTAAAGTGTAGTCACTGTTGTCACGTGGGAAATGTAGCAGCCATTTTGTGGAAAACCAGGTCCCACAAATAACGATGAGATAAATTACCAATTAAATGGTTTTAGTGATATTGGTTGAGTGATAAATTATGTACATAGCAAATTGTTACATCTTCAGGATATCCCAAATCACTTCCTAACCGATGAATTACTATTAAAGTTTAGTCACTATTATAATGTAGCAGCCATTTGTGCACTGCAAGGTCCCACAAGCAGCATATCAGATAAATGATCAGTTCTGGTGTTACTGGTTGATAGAGGAATCTTGGCCTTGGCGCCAGCAGCAATCGCTATTCTTATCTTTACCTGAACAGGCAAACGGGACTTAATTTGCCATCTCATCGGAAAGAAGGCCCCTCCCACAAAGCAGCACTCCCTCAGTACTGCATTGAGTGCCAGCATAATTATCAAACCCTAGAGCAGGACTTCAACCCGCAACCTTCTGACTCAGGGCAACTGCGTTTTCTAAATTAATAAAATATGTTTTTTTTAAATAACGCAATCGCCAAAAAAAAAGATTTACTGATCATTCATTTCATTGTTATTTGTGGTACTTTGCTTTCAGATTTTTTGACATGATGTTGAATGGCACAGAAAAGGTGAACGCTACTTCACAGGTTCAAAAGCAGTGACAGCTAAATAATGTCAGGAAGTCCTTCTTCACATGTTATCAACATACGGAATAGAGATCCAAGAAAAGCAATGGAGGCAAAAGCTCTGGGATCATTTAAGGAGCAGATGGATGCTGTGATGACAAGACTGTAATGGATGGATGAATGGAGGCACCAAATGGTATCATGATCTCCTGATAAGGCACTCTATAAATACGCAGCATTAATCTTTATTATAAATATATCGAATGAAGAGATCATTACCTTTAATAGTTTATGTTATAAATGAACACAGCAGTGATAAAGAGAAAAAAGAAAGTGTTCATTTTTATTTGTTCGATGAAAGGAAAGTCACCCACAGATCACTAAAATTGTCTTTATCTTTATAAGACCAGTGTAACTCTTGTTGGCAAACATCTGTCGCAGTCTTTCTCACTCGTCCAGTAAATGTAGAATGGTAGTGACCTCAATTGAACACTTGTGACAGTGTCAAAAACCACCAGAGCAAAGCTTGAGCAGCTTATGGACACCAGCACAATGCTCAAAACTGACTGGCTGCAGCAGTTCACAAGACAGAATCATAGAATCATGCAGCATAGAAGGAGGCCATTGGGCCCATCATGCCTTTGCCGGCACTTTGAAAGAGCTATCCAGTTTGTCCCACTCCCTGTAGCCCTGCAAATTTTTCCTTTTCAAGTATATAAGAAAGAAAGACTTGCATTTGTATAGAGCATTTCATGACCTCAGGACGTCCCAAAGTGCTTTACAGCCAATGAAGTACTTTTGAAATATAGTCACTGTTGTAATGTATATCCCATTGCCTTTTGAAAGTTACTATTGAATCTGCTTCCACCACCCTTTCAGGCAGTGAATTCCAGATCATAACAACTCGCTGTATAATAAAAAGCCTCCTCATCTCCCCTCTGAACCAAAGGCGACATGAGGAAAAACCTTTTTACGCAGCGAGTGGTTAGGATCTGGAATGCACTACCTGAAAGGATGGAGATGCAGGGTCAATTGTGGCTTTTAAAAAGGAATTAGATAGGTACCTGAAGCAGAAAAATTTGCAGGACTACAGGGAAAGAGCGGGGGAGTGGGACTAGCTGGATTGCTCTTGCAGAGAGCCGGCGCAGGCTCGAAGGGCCGAATGGCCTCCTTCTGTGCCGTAACCATTCTATGATTCTTCTATGATTGTTTTGCCAATTATCTCAAATCTGTGTCCTCTGGTTACCAACCCTCTTGCCAGTGGAAACAGTTTCTCCTTATTCACTCTATCAAAACCCCTTACAGATGAGGGAAACCATTCGCCCCATCTTAGTTTAGTGATCCAGAGAGATCCTAACAGGCTCACTACCAGCTATTTTTTCTATAAACAACCTATTTTCAACTTTTCTTACCATTATAAAATTGGTGTACTGAGCATGGCAGAGAGACTTAATGTATGAGAGAGATGATCCCAATGGAGGGCCTGATATTAATGGAGTCATGAAACTGTAACTTTTGATCCATGGTTGGAAAAACTGTGTGACATACAACTGGCCCAAGGAACACTGAGGATAATTATATAACATTTAGTCTTCTTTCCTTGGCTAGATATTTCTAACTATCTGTTAATCTCTGATTGAGCGATCAGGTGAGTAACCTGATCCCAGGCCTCCTCTAATGACATACTTAAACAGGGCGACAGGAGGTTTGTGAAAAAACTCCCCCCCAGGTCATTTACAACGGCATTTTCAAATTCCAAATTGACCAGCCTTTGGCCTTCCATTCACCGCAACATTTCTGCAGCTACCCATCTGCTCAATCACACCCTCACCGCCCCTTCGATGCCCTTGTCCCCATTAAAACCATTACTCTCTCTCCCCCGGTCGTTCCCCCTGGTACGGCCCTCATCTCCACTCCTTTAAGTCTAAGGGACGCAGACTTGAACGCTTATGGCAGACAACTGATTTAGCCATTCATCGCCAGATCTGGCTGGACCACATAAAGCACTATTGGATCCTGCTCTCCTCTGCCAAAACTGCTCACTACTCCAGGATCATCCTGGAATTCAAAGATAGCCCCCGGCTTCTCTTCTCTACTACAAACCGTCTTCTTAAACCCCACTCCCCTGCCCCCTCCACCCTCACCTCCAACGAAAAGTGTGAGGAGCTCATGGACTTCTTTGTCACTAAGATTGAGACCATCCGTTCCGCTGCCTCTGCCGCTTCCCTCCCTTCCCCTAGCCCACCAAGCCAAACTTCCCCTTCAGTTCCCCCCTGACCTACCCCTGAATTCGCATCTTTCTCTAGTTTCTCTCCTGTCTCCCCTCATGCCTTCTCCGAGCTCATGAGACCCACATCCTGCTCCCTCAACCCTATTCCCACTAAATTGATCACCCAACTTCCCTTCCTGGCCCCCATGTTACCTGATATTGTTAACAGTTCCATTTCCTCAGGTATTGTCCCCCTTTCCTTCAAATCTGCCATCGTCACACCCCTCCTCAAAAACCCACCCTTGACCCCTCTATCTTTGCAAACTACTGCCCCATCTCCAACCTCCCTTTCCTCTCCAAAGTCCTTGGAGGTGTGTAGCCTCCCAAATCTGTGCCTATCTTTCCCACAACTCCATGTTTGAACCCCTCCAATCAGCTTTCTGCTCCTGCCACAGCACTGAAACGCCTCTTATCAAAGTCACAAATGACATCCTATGAGACTGCGACCGTGGTAAACTATCCCTCCTCATCCTTCTCGGCCTATCTGCAGCCTTTGACACGGTTGACCACACCATCCTCCTCTAGTGCCTCTCATCCGTCGTCCAGCTGGGTGGGACTGCACTTGCCTGGTTCCATTCTTATCCATCCAGTCGTAGCCAGATAATCACCTGCAATGGCTTCTCTTCCCACCTCTGCACTATTACCTCTGAAGTCCCCCAAGGATCTATCCTTGGCTCCCTCCTTTTTCTCATCTACATGCTGCCCCTCGGCGACATCTTCCGAAAACACGTCAGATTCCACATGTATGTTGACGACACCCAGCTCTACCTCACAAACAACTCTCTCGGCCCCTCCACTGTCTCTCATTTGTCACATTGCTTGTCCGGATGAGCAAAAATTTCCTCCAACTAAACATTGGGAAGATCGAAACCATTTTCTTTGGTCCCTACCGCAAACTCCGTTCCCTGGCCACAGACTCCATCCCTTTCCCTGGCCACTGTCTGAGGCTAAACCAGACCGTTCACAACCTTGGTGTCCTGTTTTACCCTGAGATGAGCTTCCGACCACATATCCGCTCCATCACCAAGACCCCCTACTTCCACCTCCATAAGATTGCCCGTCTCCGCCCCTGCCTCAGCTCATCTGCTGCTGAAACCCTCATCCATGCCTTTGTTACCTCCAGACTGGACTATTCCAATGCTTTCCTGTCTGGCCTCCCATCTTCCACCCTCCATAAAATTGAGCTCATCCAAAACTCTGCTGCCCTAACTCGCACCAAATCCCGTTCTCCCATCACCCCTGCACTCGCTGACCTACATTGGCTCCCGGTCTGGGAACACGTCGATTTTAAAATTCTCATCAAATCCCTCCATGGCCTCACCCCTCCCCATCTCTGTAACCTCCTCCAGCCCTACAACCTCTGCAATCTCCGTGCTCCTCCAATTCTTGCCTCTTGCGCATCCCCAATTTTCATCACTGCACCATTAGTGGCCATTCCTTCAGCTGTCTAGGCCTTAAGCTCCGGAATTCCCTCCTTAAGCCTCTCTGCCTCTCTACCTCTTCCTCCTCCTTTAAGACGCTCCTTAAAACCTACCTCTTTGACCAAGGTTTTGGTCACCTGTCCTAATATCTCCTTATGTGGCTCGGTGTCAAATTTTGTTTGATAATTGCTCCTGTGAAGTGCCTTGGGACGTTTTACTACATTAAAGGCACTTTATAAATGCAAGTTGTTGTTGAGTTCAAAATGATTCACCTACGTATACGCTCCCTCATGGTGAGGACCTGTTTAGTAGGAACCTACCCCTAGTGCACAGCTAAGAACTACATGAAGAGCATTACGGGTAAAAATGTAACTCATCACTCTGTAGCACAGTTCAAAGGAGCACTAAGTGCCACAGCACCTAAGTATATGAGCAAATGCTGTTTCATTTTGCATCCTGTTTCAAGTGCCAAAACATAGTGACAATAGTTCCAGGTGCAACATTATCACCCTCTCACATACTGGACTCTAGCAAGTCAGCAGAATAATTGCAGCATGCAGCTTCCTTGGTGGCCCAGTTAATGAATGAACTGCCCAGTGTGGTACTAAACCACAAAAACCAAGGTCCCAAACCCGATCTCTGCTTGGGCTGAGTTAGCTGTTCTCAGCCAGAGACAGCAAACAAATCACCCAGGTTCTTGCTCCTGCTGGTGTGTGTGTGCGTGTGTATCTGTTTGTGTGTGCGTGTGTATGTTTGTGTTTGTGCACATATGTTTGCATGTGCGTGTGCATGCGCATGTGTGTATGCGTGCACATGTGTGTGTGCATAGTGCATGCGCATGTGTGTGTGCGTGTGCATGCGCACATGTGCGTGTGCATAGTGCATGTGCATGTGTGTGTGTGCATGCGCATGTGTGTATGCGTGCACATGTGTGTGTGCATAGTGCATGCGCATGTGTGTGTGCGTAGTGCATGCGCATGTGTGTATGCGTGCGCATGTGTGTGTGTGCGCATGAGTGTGCATACGTCTGTGCATGTACATGTGTGTGCATGCACATGTGTATGCATGTGCATGTGTGTGTGTGAGAACAGAATCAGGGACAACTGTAATAGCCCCACAGTCAAACAGCTTGCCAACACTGACAGTCAAAACTCACACGTAAAGAACGTCCAGTTGGGGTGGATGAAGACCCAGTCCCATGGATCCAAACCCCAGCATGAGTCAGTGCCTCCATGGAGAGGAGAAAAAAAGTAAAATAATAATCTCATCATCTATAATGCACAGAATTTGTTTCCACTGTCAAAATCAACCTGCTGTACTGGTTTGTGAACCACGTGCTACTCTATGTGAAGTCAATAATATGATAATGCTGTAATAAGTCAGAAAGCAGCAATGATACCAGCCTGTCTGTGTGTGCACTGCCATCAACTGCAGCTCGTCCTTGGTTATTGGCTGTGACTTCAGCTCAGCTATGTGTGTGAGACAAGTGAAATTTAGTATTCGAAATTTCCATTACTTGTTTATTTTGTAATATGTTTTGAGTGGTTGGGGTGGCTCAGTTTCTTTTGTTCAAATATATCTGTCTGTATCTGAGACAGGAATACAAATAAAAAGTCCAAGAACAGCAGAGAAAGGGTTAACTTAAACAAGAACTGCACCATCGGTCAAGCAAGGGGAGATGCTCCAGATAACATGTCAGCAACGGCCAAGTCAGACAAAGGCAAAGCTTGCCCCACCCACTTCCTGTTGAGATTCTGCCAAAATGGGAAATCTTATCTACTGGGTAGTGATGAGAAGTGGGTGTTCAAGCTGATTCTTCCTCTCCTTAGAATGGGGATACTGGGGCTAGGTTATAGCAACCCACCGCTGACCTGTCTCAGCACAGATCTGGGATTGGACCTGAAACCTATGGGTGTTACACTGGTGGGTTCTTTGGTGGACAATTCGCTCAGGATCACCACTCCTGCCCACTCCTATAAGTGGACCTTGCATCCCTATGAATCAGAGTGTGCCTTTACTGGCCTAATGTCTAGGCAAACAGAGAATCCTTGTCACTATACTCCAGTTTTCTGTAAACATATCACACATGATTCACTACATCTTGAACGAATGTACAGTCTATCAGACGGAGTTCAGGTTATAAACCAACGGACAATTTATTTAACATAGAACAGGTAAATGAACAATATTCAGTACAAAACAGTGTCTTTGAAAATCTTTGACCATTCCAGTAGAATGCTGAAATAAGTCCAGCAAAGGTCTGCTGGAAATGGCACATATTCCGTCGGGACCTCAAGTTGGGATTCCACCATGACCTAGTAGGGGTGAAGCCACAGTCTGCCCCTACAATGCCATCAATGTCAAGGTGGCGGAACTGGGGACTGGGACTCAGGAAGGCCTGAGTTCCCACGCCCGGTTCTCAGTCAGGATCCTGGTGGAGATACGTTAGGCAGAAGTAGGGCCCAACTGGTATTCCAATCTGGAGTGGAGACCATGGACCCCCAAAAAGGAGACCATGGAAGCATCCTATATTTGTTTCTTGGGGGGCCCAAGATATGCCCACAGAGACACCAAAGGCCAGCTGATCCTGGCCCCACGCCCAACCCCGTAAACTTCAGCAGCACAATGGGCCACAGCTGTTGTGCATTTACTCCAGGAAGTGCCCCCTTCCCCCCCAACCGGACTTGCAGCATTGGTGTATTTACAGTTATTTACAAATTTTGCAATTCTCCTCAATTTATCAAAATCACAAGATAATTATGGGTGGGATGACGAAAGGAATTCAGCCCAACTTTGTTCATCCATTAAAAGAGAACCTAATGCTCCCCCTATTGTGCGATCTAACTGTTTCATAAATGACACAGGGTTCTCCTGAGATATATCGCTACATAAATTGAATCTTGAAAACAATGTTCACTTCTGGCAAGGCGAAATGCCCTTGCTTTTTGCCGTCTTTAAGATGAGATGTTAAATGTCTGCCCTCTCAGGTGGATGTAAAAGATCACACGGGCACTTTTTTTTATTCATTCATGGGATGTGGGTGTCGCTGGCAAGGCCAGCATTTATTGCCCATTCCTAATTGCCCTTGAGAAGGTGGTGGTGAGACGCTTTCTTGAACCGCTGCAGTCCGTGTGGTGAAGGTTCTCCCACAGTGCTGTTAGGTAGGAAGTTCCAGGATTTTGACCCAGTGACGATGAAGGAACGGCGATATATTTCCAAGTTGGGATGGGGTGTGACTTGGACGGGAACGTGCAGGTGGTGTTGTTCCCATGCGCCTGCTGCCCTTGTCCTTCTAGGTGGTAGAGGTCGAAGGTTTGTGAGGTTCCCTGGGGGTTCTGCCAGTCTCTTGTTGAAGTTACAATGTGAGACTGAGAACCTCATGGAATTTCATGACCCATTATGGGATAGCATAGGTTTTCCACTTTGTACCCAAATGGTTAGATTTTATACCAATCCAAATGGAAGTGTATTTTTTATGTTCAGTTTTCCAAGGTGCGAATTCAGATGTGGTGCAGGAACCCCAACTGAAATTTAAAGGGAAGTGGCAAAATAAAGGGACAAAATTTCTGAAAGCCTTTTGGAAAGGGTCAGAAGATATCTCAATCCAATGGCAGGCTTTGCCAGAGCTGAAGTAAAGAGGACGAAGAAGCGACAATCAAAAACAACGGGAATGAAAACCCAACATGCAAACATAAATCTGCAGGCAAGTGATGAAGCAGCCCATCTGGATGTTGATCACACTGGTAGGCTTTCTTTCACGCAGTGCCAGTGAAAGCATGATATACCGTGAATGGCGTGCTGCCAAGGAAGCATCCAACATTACATGTGAGTGTGCCCGTATCAGCAGGTGGGCATAGACCATCCCTCGTACAGCCTAATCTGCCTGGCATATCTCCATAGGACCGCCTCCTCCTCTTCTTCCAAACACCTTGTATTGGGAAAATCATGGCAGTAACAGTGTTATTAAAAAAATAATTGGAACAATGAAAGAAAGAACTTGTATTTATATAACACCTTTCACGTCGTCAGGGCATCCCACAGTGTTCTCAGCCAGTGAAGTACTTTTTGGAGGATAGTCAGTGTTGTTATTGTAGGTAAATGTGGCAGCCAATTTGCACACAGCAAGGTCCCACCTGAGGACAAACGTTGGCAAAAACTGGAGAACTCCCCTGCTGTTCTTCGAAAAGCATCATTTATGTCCACCTGAACAGGCAGATGGGATCTCAGTTTAACACCTTATCGGAAAGGTAGCACTTTTGACAATGCAGCGCTCCCTTGTTACTGCATTGAAATATCAGCCCAGATTATGTGCTCAAGTCCTGTAATGGAGTTTGAACCCACAACCTTCGAGGTAAGAGTGCTACCAACTGAGCCACAACTGGCACTCGAGAACCTAACTGCCAGCAGATGAAACAGTCAAGGTATAACTGAAATGGACTTACTTTAACCTTACTGGGAGGTAACTATCATGTTCAGTGTGGGCAAAAACTGTCAGTATCGAATCGGCCGCCCACGATACACCCTGCCTGATTTTCCTTTCAACTGACTTCAGTGGAAAGGAAAATTGAATGGGGCGTATAACAGGAGGTGGATCTGATATCAATTTATTGCCTCGGTCAAAGTTGAAAGTTACCCCTCCGCTCTGTCCTTTAAATGAACTTCTATCTAATTACCACCATTCAGCAGTCTGCGAGAAATTAAGAATGAGTGTCCTGTGTGCCAGAACATCAGGAAATAGTGTACAGGATGTTCCCGCCCCCAATTTAACCTTTAAATAAAGCCCCTACCTGTTATAGGCGGACACTTCCTACTACAGTATTCCCCACCCCCAGAAATGCATGCAATACACAAAGTGGGTGGAGTTCCAGCGTTGTGGCTATGGCTCTTTGTAACTTTTTATATGGAGCTGAGATGAATTCTCACCCTTCATCAAGGTACAACAGAGCACTTCTCTTTAAAACCATATAGATCACCATCTGCATTTTCAGTTGTTCTTCAGGGTCCCGTCAGCCAACCAGTTCTGACTCTAACCACATGTAGCACCTAGATCTATAATTCAATGATTGGCTGCCATTGAGGATTAGTCCTTTCGACCCTACCCATTCTTGTTATTCTACAGAAATTCTCGTCTTTTGAACATTGCTTTTGTCTGTTGGTGTTGTGCTTGCTTTTTGCCTTACCTTGTAACTGGGCTCCATTAGACACATACATGCAGCTACAGATAGCACCTACAGACCCATTTCTACAGATAGTCCAAGGTGTTGATCAAATGTTCAAACCTAGAGAAGGGCAGGGTAGAACAGTCAGCTCAAACTGAATGCAGTACTCATCTAAATATTGGTGGAATAGTAAATCGGATGCAGAAGACAAAGGACCTGAGAGATGATATTGGAACTGAGAGGTTATAACTATCAGGAAAGACTGAACAGGCTGGGGCTGTTTTCTCTAGAAAACAGGCTGAGGGGTGATCTGATAGAGGTCTTTAAAATTATGAAAGGCTTTGATAGGGTAATCGTAGAGAAGATGTTTCCATCTGTGGGGGAATACAAAACTAGGGGCCATAAATATAAGAGAGTCACTAATAAATCCAATGGGGAATTCAGGAGAAACTTCTGTACCCAGAAAGTGGTGAGAATGCGGAACTCCCTACCACAAGGAGTAGATGAGGTGAATAGCGTAGATACATTTAACGGGAAGCTAGATAAATACATGAGGGAGAAAGGAATGGAAGGGTATGCTGATAGGGTGAGATGAAGAGGGGTGAGAGGATGTTCTTCTGGAGTATGAACACTGGCATAGACCAGGTGGGCTGAATGGCCTGTTACTGTGCTGTAAATTCTATGTAATTCTATGAACTAATGGGACAGTCATTTATCAGATGCAGCGAAGACTTCTGATAAATTGGAGTGAGCTTGATTAGGGTATGATAAAACCTTTCTGTCCTGGATCAGAACTCCCTACAAAGCAGCAAATAACTTATGATCTATTTACCGGCCAGGTGTCCATTATAATCTTCTTTGTGAGTACAGCACCACTAGCCAAAGTGATTACAACAACAACTTACATTTATATAGCGCCTTTAATGTTAGTAAAACGTCCCAATTATGACCCATTGTTACACAAAGCGGGGGCATGATAACCTGAGAGCAAGTGGACAAATTGCATGTGGTTTAAAACACCAGCAGTAACCAGGGGGCAAGGTTATCTCCAGCAGTAGCTGAAGATTAGGCCCTAACAGTAACTGTCAAATCACAATAATATCAAGATTTTGATTCTCTCCTATTTCTGAGTACTGGCAGTAGGCCCCGATTTTAAAATTCTCATTCATGTGTTTAAATCCCTTAATGGCCTCGCTCCTCCCTATCTCCATAGCCTCCTCCAGCCCTATAATCCTCTGAGAACTCTGCGTCCCTCCAACTGCGACCCCACTTCCTTCACCCCACCATTGGCGGCCGTGCCTTCAGCTATCTAGGCCCTAAGCTCTGGAATTCCCTCCCTAAACCTCTCTGCCTTTCCTCCTCTCTCTCCTCCTTTAAGACGCTCCCTAAATCGTACCTCTTTGACCAAGCTTTTGGCCACCTGTCCTAATATCTTCTTCTTCAACTCAGTGTCAAATTTTGTCTGATAATGCTCTTGTTAAATGCTTTGAGGCTATACAAATACAAGTTGTTGTTGTGGTAGGAGGCAACCAGTGGGACTTGCCAAAGGGAGCAGGACTATGTGCTGGAATAGTACCCTTCCGCCCCAACTCACACATCCTCCTCACCCCCCAACCAGTCTGACTTTTTTTTCCTTTGTAGCTTACCACTCCTACAGGGAGAAAAAAGGTCAGCAAAAGAATGGGTTACCGTCACCATGGTACCTAATATCAGCTCCCTGGGTCCTTTCAGCCGGTCAATAATGTTGTGAATCCTGTTTTCAATGAAGTAGGGCGTGTAATTGCTTTATAATAAACTGCGAAAAAAAAACACATCAGAATTTTAAAAAGTAAGAATAATTATTGCATGGGCTGACCAACCAAACCATTGTACACCAGAGTCAGACGAAAATACACACCGTAGGTCACAACTCCCGCACTGCGGCCACTTAAATATGAACATTTTTAAACCCCGCTCACGTTCTTGGCAGGAACCGGTTTTCTGACAACACCACGAGTGGTAAAAGCACCCAACCCAGGCAAGATAGTGCTCAGTGTGTATCTTCCTCTAAATAGTTTTAAGAGGGCCAAGAGGCCCAGAATCCAGGAAATGGCATTATTATCGAGAGGAAGCTCGCAGTTTTGCCCTCTTGAAAGTTTTATACGTGTTTAAGCTCCTCCCTGAGGAAATTTAAATAATGCAAATTCTACAAGGTCAATTGGAGGGAATGGGCTTAATGGCTCAGATGGGTTTAATGGATTGAATGGCCTATTCCCATTGTGCATTTTCTTATGTTTACCATAAGTCTAATTGGGTTCAATCACTTGACTCTTTCCGCACTAAGCCCCCAAAGCTCGGATATCCAGATCCTGAAAAGGAAGAGATTGGATTGGAATATCTAAGTGTAACAAGTTAACTCCATGGACCTTTTCCCAGGTGAACTTTCGCACAGTTCTAAATGATATCAAAACATATTTAGAAAGCTGGATTCCTGCCCCACCTCGTTCATGGGATAGCAGATGTAATTAAAAGGAGCACAATGCTCAAGCTTAATTATTTATTCAGCATGATTGCCTTGGTACCTCCTAACCGGCTGCTTACTATTATGTAGAATTCACGTGGGTGGGTATAGCACCTGGTTGTGTCTCGTCAAGCTTTTAAACAATAGGACTCAGGTGAGTGGGAGTGAGGGAGAGCGAGCGGCCCTCCCTAACCTACAATTTTTATTACCTGGCGTTCCAGTTGAGACAAGTTGTAGATCTGTGAAAAATGGTGAGCTGCCTCCCTGTGACTTGATGAAGTTTGCTCACTTCCAGGGATAGTCACTGTGAAAACTGGACCATTTTGGGATTTTATTCCATCTTTTCCCTTATTGGCCCTAGGTTTTTTTCTGTTTATTGCCTCTCCCAGGAGATTACATGGCTGCGGGGGTGGGTGTGAGATGGGGGGGTGGGGGGTGAAACCAGGGGAAGGGAAGAAGAGTTTAACCATGATGGTCTGGCCATCATGGTGTGGGGCAGGCTTGATGTACCCGCTGGTCTTTCCCTGCCCATCAATTTTGTATGTTATTATCTTGTTCCCTTGTTTTTTAAACAGGTTAATGGCTGGATGACCATAAGAAGTTTAAGTAGCAGACCATCAGAAGAAATTAAACTCCTGTGTGTCCCAGTGTTAAAACAAAACTTCACCAGTTTCATAAAGCATATCAGGCCTTACACGCTACAGTCAATATCCCACGTGGCCCAATGCACATTACTGTTGTCTCTTCCCCTACCATCACTGCAGTAGGTTGAGAGAGTCAGTTTCATACCAGCGGAGGTGGAGTTTCCTCATGTTCCTTAGCAAGAGTGAAGCTACTCGAAATAACAACAGGTACTGCAGTCCAAAAATAACTGATTAGCTAAAGCGCTTTAAGACGTTTCAATGGCCTGTTAAGCTCTATATAAATTAAACAATTTCCTTATTTCTATTATCGACAGGGTTTATAGAGCAATTTCACTCTCAATGAACATTATGGGTAAATTCTGCCCTCGTTGGTATGAAACTGACTGCCAGCCCATACAAAACATGGCAGGAGAGACAGTTTAAGAAGGAAAGAAAAACTTGCATTTATGTAACGCCTTTCACGACCTCAGGACATCCCAAAGCTCTCTACGGCCAATTAAGTACTTTTCAAGTGTTGTCACTGTTGTAATGTGGGAAATGTGGCAGCCAATATGCACACAGCAATCTCCCACACACAGCAATGAGAATAAATAATAAGGAAATAAAGCAAATTAAAGAACCCACACCCCGCCATTGTACAATGCAGGATGTTAAAAGACCAAAATACCACACCAGGTAATAATTTGTCGGCAATAAATAAAACTGCACTATTAGCAGTCACTGAAATAGGTATTCTTCCAGAACAAAAAGTTTAAACATGACCACAGATCTGAAATAGACAATCCGTCTCAGTCTTAGTCTCTGGACCTCTCTTCCTAAACCTATTTCTCTCCCTGCCTTCAAAATCTCTTTAACTATGCTTTTGGTCATTTCTCCTAACTCCTCGATGACTGCTCGATACTTGTTTTTCCTCTGTGAAGTGCCTTGGAATGTGTACTATTTTAAAGATGCTATTTTAAAAATGCAAGTTGTTATTGTTTTGTTATCCAGAATGTCTGTTTATTGATTGAAAAAGGAAAGGAGCGTGAAGAAAGCATTCAATTTGATTCACATCTTAGATCAAACTGGAGTGAAACCTCGCAGCACGCCTTTTGTTTGAGTTGGCTGTAATTCTGCCTCCAGCCTTCAGCTCAGAGATGGGATAAACCGAGTAACTGGAGCTAATGAGCTTAACTCTGGTCGGTAAAAAACAAAAATTCTGTAACATCAGGGATAGAAGTAGCTTCCCGTAGTGTCTGTTGGGGGAGTGGAGCTGGAGCCCTAGTTACAGGTCAAAGGAAGCCAAAGCTTCCTTCTGCATTAGTCCAGGTTACACTGAGACATTATGATCATCTACAGAGTTCATTATTAAAATCAGCAAACCGATACGGAAAATCTCTTTGAGGTATCTCAAACCTGGTTAGTTCAAAGATCAGGAATAATGTGAAAAAATGGACATAGCCAGTTTGTGACAAAAGGGTCACATGTGGCATGTTACAATCATGCTTGAATGAAGTTTGATTGACAACCACTCCATCAAGATTAAGAAAGGCTGCTCCTCTTCAAACACAAAGAAGGATCATCAGCAGGGCACCAGGCAGGCTCAGACAGGATAATCCAAGTACAATAGCAGCACCAGGAAGAAGCATTGATTTAGGTCACAGTAGGTAGCTCAGCTTCAACAAGGTCTAGGTGCACGTATGCACCACACACACACACACACACACGCGCGCGCACACACACACACGCGCACACACACGCGCACACACACACGCACGCACACACACACACACACACACGCGCACACACACGTACATGCCTACTTATACTGTTTTCCTTTACATTTAAAAATAACACTGAAAGTTTGTACTTTCTAACCAGTTTCTAATTCTTAATAAGGTATCGGAGCACAAACCTGTCCACAGTTCAGAACTAATTGCCAATAAATTAATAATCTCATTTGGACAGACTGCTATGGGAAATGGAAGTGTCACATTGGTCCAGTAGGGGGTAATCTTCTGAGTGACAGTCAAGGCACAGACAGAGAGCTTTACCCTTGGATCTACCCTTGATATGTTTTATCTAGGAATGTATGATGCTGACACTGAGTGCAAAAAATGATGTGTTCCACAAGAATGATAGTCCTCAGCTTGGTAAGTACCAAATTTATCCTCCTCAAGTGCCAGTTTCCCATATGATCTACCCAGTATAAATCATTTTCTACTGAGGGAATAAGCCTTGGACTGGATTTATCTCCGCTGAGGTAGCACCAGGAGGTACAACAATTGGGCACATCATCTCTGGGTTAGAAAACAGAAAATCATCCAGGATTCCTGACCCTTATCGTTTTTCAACAACCCCCTCTTGCAAGTGTACAGGTTTGAGTGCATGGCTGTGAGTGCACGGGTGTGAGTGCTGGGTGAGGACAGGTTCAGGCTGTGCTGCGATGGCTCCTGCGGTTGAAGAGCCCGCTCACACTCACCATCTAGGCTCAGCCGCCAAGAATGGCCCCTTGCAGAAGCTAACAGAGGGTGACTGGTGCCCACGGAACTTTAGAGGCAGCACCTTTAGAAGAGGATAAAGAAAGGTGAGAACATTTGGCTGAGAAAAAAGGAGAAGAAAATACAGCCTGTTGGGTTCTGGCCAACACAACACATGCTGCATAATAACCAGTGTTACTCCCAATCCATCAAATACTCATCAACCCCCCCAAACCTTTTCCCCATCGTGTTACACAGTACAGTGTCGTGAGCAACAGAGAGAGCAGCAAAAGATTTTTAAAAATTAAAAATACAGGCTTTTACAGATAATATGTGCCAGAAAATTATTTTGGAAATTGCAGCAGAAGTTCAGTGCCTCTTGCCTTCTTTCCGTTCCTTCTCATCTCATTGTGTCCTCTCACTCTCTGTCTCTCACATTCCCGCCACCTCCCCTGCTGTGAAAGTAGGCATGAAATCTGTAACCGCTCAGTTCCATGTCAACTGACCAAAGTGACGCCTCAAAATAGACCTCATACTGTGCTCAGTCGAGCGCGACATTGCAGTTTGCCAGGTCCTGTACCGGCCGGGGTGGGGGGTGTTTTATTCACTGGCAGCTGTCTGTTAGACGTAGATCCACTCCACTGCTCTCATCGCTGCTCACCTCGAGCACAGTCAGAGACCTCGGAGCCACAGGCTAGGACATGCTTGCAGTAAGAACCTGAGAGGTCAAGGGTCAATAAACAATCAGTTCATTTCTGCTTTAGATATTCACTAAAGTGGCAATTCTCCTTAGCCTTTGAAATATTCTGAGCGTTAGCATTAAATGCTTTGGAGGACTACAGTATGTTTGTCACCAACTTATAGGTAATTGCCCAGATGGTGGGGTAAGGCTTAGTCTGTTTTTAATGAGGGTGATTAACTAGTAAACCATTGTTGGGTGAGGCTGGCTAAGGTCAGCAACTGACCCGATGCTTAATCTCAGAACAGGGTTATTACTGTAACTTTGTCCTAATGCTTCATTTCTTTCACTTATTTGATCGGTTGACTATGCTATTATCACCATCATGGATAGAGCTGAGCGCCAATTATTTTTTTTTGTCCCTTTTACATTATATCCAAACAGGTTGAATTCAGGTAGTTGAGATATTTCCAAGTTCCCTCCCGTTTGGTTCCAGTCTGGTGTGACCAGCTGAACTTAACTGCAGCCTCAGCTTTCTTTTTTAAAATTCTAACGAGAGGAAAGTTCCTACAGAAATGTAGGTGTTGTCAATGAGTCTGTCAACAGATTGGCTGATGTGCAGCAGCCCAGTGCTAAGGTCGCAGTCACCAGTGAGGACGTTTATTTCACGCAGCCAGTTGTTATGATCTGGAACGCCCTGCCTGGTGGAAGCAGATTCAATAGTAACTTTCAAAAGAGAACTGGGTATATACTTGAAAAGGAAAGATTTGCAGGGCTATAGAGAAAGAGCAGAGGAGTGGGACTAATTGGATAGCTCTTCCAAAGAGCCAGCACAGACATGATGGACTGAATGGCCTCCTTCTGTGCTGTATGATTCTAAGCGATGTAAGAATGGATAGTAATTATTGTATGGCACTGTGCTGTGTTCCTTGACTTTCTTTCCAAAATACCAGTAAAAATGGGCAGGCACAAATACTACAATGTCCCAGATATATAGAGTACCTAATCTCAGCCAAGTCGAAAGAGGAGGTTTGTAGTAGCCAGCTGTGGAGCATCCCCAGAGAGAAGAAGCAAGGCAGAATGAGTTGACAAGTAGCCACAAGCCAATTTCATGTCTCTCCTTGTGATCAGTTATAGTGTAGTATGGACAGCTAGGAACAGGGCATTTCCCTTCTTCCATGAGGCTAGGGGAAGTTTGACAGATTAGCAAATAAACCAGAGGAAATTTTTTAATGAGTGAACATAGGAACAGGAGTAGGCCATTTAGCCCCTAGAGCCTGTTTCGCCATTCAATGAGATCATGGCTGATCTGTGACCTAACTCCATATACCCGCCTTAGCCCCATATCCCTTAATACTTTTGGTTAACAAAAATCTATCAATTTCAGATTTAAAATTAACAATTGAGTTAGAATCAATTGCCCTTTGCGGAAGAGAGTTCCAAACTTCTACCACCCTCTGCGTGTAGAAGTGTTTCCTAACTTCACTCCTAAAAGTCCTGGCTCTAATTTTCAGGCTATGTCCCCTAGTCCTAGACTCCCCAATCAGCAGAAATAGTTTCTCTTTATCTACCCTATCAGTTCCCCTTAATATCTTGAAAACTTTGTTCAAATTGCCCCTTAGTTTTCTAAACTCCAGGGAATACAACCTTAGTTTGTGTAATCTCTCCTCGTAATTTAACCCTTGGAGTCCAGGTATCATTCTAGTAAATCTACGCTGCAGTCCCTCCAAGGCCAATATATCCTTCCCAAGGTACGGTGCCCATAACTGAACACAGTACTCCAGGTGTGTCTAACCAGGGCTTTGTACAGCTGTAGCATAACTTCTACCCCCTTGTATTCTAGTCCTCTAGATATAAAGGCCAGCATTCCATTAGCCTTTTTGATTATTTCCTGTACCTGTCCATGACATTTTATTGATCTATGTACATGGACCCCTAAATCTCTTTGGACCTCCACTGTTTCGAGCTTTTCATCATTTAGAAAGAATTCTGATCTATTCTTTTTAGGTCCAAAGTGGCCACAAGGATATAAAGAGACCACAAGGTTGTAATTCTTTAATGCAAAAGTGAAGATAAAGAAATATGCCAAAGCTGACAAATACATGCTTAACTATCAAGACTACATTGATCTCCAGAAATTTTCTAGATGTCCAGTGCTTTTTTTCCCCCAAAAAACATCAATATAACACAATTTACAATGTTTTGTGAAAAACACCATTTAATTGGCAGTTTTGCAGCTAGATTAAACCTTTTCCTTTGGGGACTGGCATCGGGTGACCCTTTAATGGAGGTTCAAGTCTGACTGTCATTATACACAATCAGGACTCTGCATTTTGTCTCTTGGTTCTGTCATTAAGTGGCTATCCATTTAAAGTTTCGACCAGATGCTGCTCAGTCTAACAGTGAATTCATTCACAAGTGCCTTGAGAGATGTGAAGACAGGGGCCTCGATATTAACCCCCTCAAGACAGGCGGAGTGGGGGGAGGGGTCAGTTAAAACATTTTAAACGGGAAACGCATCCAATGTGTACGCGCCCGTTGCCGTTTTTATGGCAGAGGGTACAGTGTCGTGCGAATGTCCCGCCCTCGAGAGTGTATTTAAATCAGACTCCCACAGTGCAATTGGGAGTGCTTTTTACAGCACTCCTTGTGGGCCAGGAGGAGCAGGAGTGCTCCCCCGGACCCCTCAAGGAAGCCTTTGGCCTCCCATCTGCCGATCGTGGCCTCTTTCTCCCTCCTGCCGCGATGGGCGACCTGCCCCACCAAGCCACGTTCTCTAGCTCCCTCCCTCCTTATTGCTGCTCTCTTCCTCCCCCCCCCCCCACCACCCCCCTCCAAGCCCCCAACACTCGCTCCCTCCCTATCGATTGCCGCAGACCATCCCTGAAGGTCCCCGGCTGCGGCCTCCTGCCGCTGGTTTTCCCGCCCGACGGATGGCCATCCTGTCAATTTGACCGGCTGTCGGGCAGGAAACGGAAGAGAAAAATTATAAAGAGATCCCGCCGTTAAGATCGGCAGGACTTCCGTGTCCCGGGTCTCCCCCACACTACGCGGTCCCCCGCACCCTCCCCGTCTCCCCGTAAATATCGAGCCCATGGTGTCCTTAAAAATAAGTGTAACCATCAGTAGAGTGAAATATCTAGAAAACAGACGATGATGGCTTACTTGGTAAAGGCGCTGTGTAACTGAGCCACATGGACCCCCCCCCCCCACAGGAAATGTTGGTTCAGTGCCTAGTCTAAGCTGAGTGTAGCGGTAGGGGTCCCACAACGACCCTCTGCTTCTGTTCCTGCTTCTGATCTCTATCCAGTCTCGAAGTTGGGCAGTGACTGAATTGGGCTCAGCTATCATACCCTGACACAGTCGAATAGCCCGTGGCACCAACTGCCTAGACTCACATAATGAAAAATTGCAGCTTGAGCAAAGTGCTGGAGAGTGACTGATGATGTAGACCGGTACCATCGAATAATTCAGTACCTTTAGGAAAGGGGAGGAGTATATTCAAGGAGGAAAGACTATGGGCTCAATTTTCGGACCTCCAAGCCGGTGGGTTCGTGGCGGGGGGGCTCCAAAAATCGGGGATTCCCGGGGTGGTCCGGAGCCCGGCTCCAACCCGCCCACTTCCGGGTTCCCCAGTGACGCGCTGACATGCACGCGCAGCCCCCGCATGCAATTAAAGCCAGCAGGATGCCACTTAAACTAATTAAGTAGATACTTCAGGTCGTTAGCAGACCTGATTAACATGATATTTTAGGAGGGGTGGGATTTTCAACGCAACTGGGACTGATTCCCGTACTGGGGGAAACACTCCCAGTTGAAATCGACGTGTTGCAGCCATCAGCCTGTGGCAGCTGCAAAGGTCCATTTGACAGGTCGGGGGGGAGACCCTCACTCATTGCAGGAGGCCACTCTGTCACTTTGGCCTCCACCACCCTCCTCCTAACAATAAAATTCACAAACTTGCACACTTACCCCGGTGTCCAGAGACATGTACCTACCTTGCGGACCCCCTCAGATGTACATCTTCCGGATGGGGGCCGCCGTAGCTGCAGTCATGACCTCCTCGGTGGATGAACAGCATCACCATCAGGGTACGGTAGCATAGTGGTTATGTTACTGGGCTAGTAATCCAGAGGCCTGGACTAAAATCCAGAGTCATGAGTTCAAATCCCGCCACGGTAGCTGGCGAATTTAAATTCAATTAATTAAATAAAAATCTGGAATTAAAATACGAGTATCAGTAATGATGGCCATGAAACTACCGGATTGTCGTAAAAACCCATCTGGTTCACTAATATCCTTTAGGGAAGGAAGCCTGCTGCCCTTACCCGGTCTTGCCTATATGTGACTCCAGACCCACAGCAATGTGGTTGATTCTTAATTGCCCTCTGAAATGGCCTAGCAAACCACACCACCACCTTCTCGAGGGCAATTAGGGATGGGCAATAAATGCCGGCCTTGCCAGCGACGCCCACATCCCGTGAACGAATAAAAAAAAAAACAGCCTTGCCGTCCACCTCTGACACGTGGAGCTCCACAACAGAGTGCTGTGATACATCCACCTGCACAGCTGGAGGGAGGGCAAAGGCAGAGAGAGATGCGTAGCAGAGGGCACCACCCTTGCTACAGGGTCTACAGACTGAGGCTCAGCTTCCTGGACCTCTCTGAGCAGCAGTGCACACGGAGGCTCAGAGTCACTCGACATGTAGTCGTGGACATCTGCAGCATCCTTCATGCCGAGCTGCTCCCAGCTGGCTCGAGCACCATCTTCTTACCTGTCGCTGTCAAAGTCACCACTGCCCTCAAAAACTTCTCCTTCGCATCCTTCCAGGGTACCACCAGGTACATCGCCAACGCCTCTCAGTCGTCTGCACAAAAGAGCCCTGCAAATACACCTACACCCACTCTGCAGTGACACAATGGGTGGCATCAGTTGTGGGTCTTCATAGTGTCATAGTGATCCTCAGGAAAGGGCATTATTGCACAAACCAGACAAGATTCACAAAGACGTGGCAGTAGTGATGACAATATAATATGTGATGTGAGTTGATCAGAAATCAAATATAAGTAAAAACCATGACAAACCCTTATGCATCCCCTTCATGCTCACGACACGTTTGCCTTACGCTTCCTACTGCTCATATGTGATGCATGCCCTGTGGCTGCAGCACAGGTAGTGGCAGGTTGAGTGAGGCTGACTGTGAAAGAGATGCATGAGAGGGTGAGTATGAGATAGAGCCATGAGATTGTATGAGGATTGGGTTGAGTGGTAGTGGCGGGATGAGTACTGGCGAGGTGAGTAAGTGCAGGTAAGATGAGGATGAGCTTTGAATGGGTGTGAGGAGTGATGTGACAGAGTCGTGTTGGCAGTGCAGAAGGAGATGTGGGGTGGGGGCGGTGATGTGGCAGACAGAGTGTAGGGGAATGAGTAAGTGTACTCACTTCGGCTGACCTCCATTGAAGCGCCTCCTGCACTCTATAGGTGCGCGATTTGTTGGTGGTGCAGGTGACCTCCTCTGCCACCTCGAGCCAGGCCTCCGTGGTAGCAGAGGCAGGCCACTTCCTCCCGTCCGCCAGGGAGAAGATCTCTGTCCTCCCCCTCCTCCTCACCCCATCTAATGATACCTGGAGTGAGGCATCATTAAACCTGGGAGCAGCCTTCCCCTGGGCTGCTCCATGCTGTAATTTTGCCTATTTGCTGCAGCGTCAGTCAGTGGAGGACTGCCCCTTTAAATAGGGCTCCTCCAGCTGACAGCCTATAATGCGGCTGCGCAGTCCACTCGCTGCGCAGCTTTCCAGCGCGAAACCCGGAAGCACAGGTAAGTACCTTCAATTAAGCTGCGATTGCTGCAAATTCACTGGGCACGTTACCCACGCGCCCAGTCGACCCCCCGCTGCCAACCGCCTCCCTCCTAATATTGGGCCCTGTAATAGAGTGTGTACATATCGGGAGCTTTACCGTGGTATCCATTCAACTAGTACGCGGTTGTACTAGTATCAAAGCCTTGCTCTTTAACAACCCTTTGCATTCAACATTGTTTAGTCAGGATTTGATCACCTTTTCTTACTGCTAACTGAAAGAGCCCATGCACTTTTCAGAAAGTACGACAGAAGTTCAATCCTTGAAGGGTTAATGGTTTTGAAAATGGGAGTGACATCATTTCAGGGAGAGAGACAGCCGTGTATTACTTTTTGTCACAATGGTATCACGCACAAGCAATGTGATGTTGTTTTCAGGACACAATGAGGTTTTCATTATGCAAGGAGGTTTTTCGATGTGAGTAACATTGTTTTGTTGTGTATCGACAAACAACAACAGCTTGCATTTATATAGTGCCTTTAACGTAGTAAAATGTCCCAAGGCGCTTCACAGGAGCGTTATCAAACAAAATTTGACACCGGGCCACATAAGGAGATATTAGGACAGGTGACCAAAAGCTTGTTCAAAGAGGTAGGTTTTAAGGAGCATCTTAAAGGAGGAGAGGTAGCGAGGTAGAGAGGTTTAGGGAGGGAATTCCAGAATTTAGGGCCTAGGCACAGCCACCAATGATGGAGCGATTAAAATCGGGGATGCGCAAAAGGCAAGAATTGGAGGAGCGCAGAGATCTCGGAGGGTTGCAGAGATCTCAAAGGTTACAGAGATAGGGAGGGGCGAGGCCATGGAGGCATTTGAAAACAAGAATGATAATTTTAAAATCGAGGCGTTTCCAGTCTGGAACCCAATGTAGGTCAGCAAGCACAGAGAACGCCACGCCAATTTCTTTACACTACTTCTTCAGGTGTGACATTAAACCATGGCCCTGTCTGCCTGTTCAGGTTGACATTAATGACCCTAAGCCAATATACAAAGAGGAGCAGGGAGCTCCCCTGGCCAACATTGGCCAGTTGTGGCTCAACCACAACTGTCAAAACAGATAAACTGGTTCTTCATTTTATTGCAGTCCGTGGGAATTTGCTGCGTGCAAAATGGCTTCCATGACTGCATTTCAATGTAATTTATTGTATGTGAAGCAGTTTTAAACATTTCTGAGAGATGTGACATGGCATTATATAAAAAAAGAAAGGATATATCTTTAAAAAGCATTTGGATTTTCACAAGCCAGTGAATCACTCAGAAAAACATATCAGTTAAACAGAAACAGAACAGTTTGAGAGATTGTTCCATATACTATAAATGATCCACAGTGGTATTAAATGATTGATTTCACGTTCTCAACAATCACCTTCCTTATAGAAAACAGAGATCATCACAGCTGTAAGCCTGCAGCACAAATGTATGCTTCCTCCATTAAACGTGTTTCCCAAAGGCCAGGCGCAATTCTCTTCTGTGATATTAGATTAGGCATATCTGTGCAGCGAAGAAGAAAAAGCTGCAAACCAAAAAATATCACTGGATGATAAACACCAAACCAAAGATTTTTTTTCTCAAATGGGTACGTTGTAAACATCCTGTCAGAGACTATGGGACCTCACACATGGTGGGACTTCAGCATGTTCAGTAATGAGAACATGATTAAAATTCTCTTCCAAAAGACTGAACTCTTTAATAATGTATGATTGTTTGTACCATGCAGATGCACGAAGGCATGGACTGAACGCATGCTGTCGCACAATTGTCAAACAAAGAATTGTGGAATTGTACAAAGCAGCACCACAACATCATGCGCCTTTTGCTAACCCTTAGCTAACTATCCCCTGACTTGTAAATAAATGATATAATTTATTGTTTAGTATCAGACTGATTGGCGATGATTGCATTAGCCATTTCTTCATTAAACCAGATGCTTTCTAAGATAGCGTGACTTAAAATAGCTCAAATCAGGTCTGCCTCATCCCAGGCACCCACTAATGTTTGGGAGGGCCTCCATTGTACTTTCTTTGTTGCCCTTTCCCTTCCCCCGGGATATTCAGCTTGGGAGGGCTTCCATTATATCCTTTCTTTCTTGCCCTGTCCAGATATTCTGGCTAGCCTTCTCAACAGAATGGTGGGCAACAGCCTAATCTGTTGCCAGAAAAACAGTATTGGTATCAATGGAATCAAAGGTAGTGACAGAAATGTGTTGTTTTGTGAAAATTGTGTATTTTAATACTCTTTCTTTTTTTTTAAAAAGTGAACTTTAGCGTATAAAACGTATAGCGGTTTCACATTTCTATCTCATTGTAGCTGAGGTATCGTAGGTTGGCTACATGTTTTCCAAATTGTGTTGTATTTCAAACATAATTACAGAACCACAGCACAGTGACAGCCTGACACAATCTACATGAGTTCCTCTCACTAAAATGCTCCAGCTATTTCATAACCAATCGCACTGACATGGGGGACAAAGGTGTCGCCTTTCCTTTTCAATGGCAATCAAACTTTAAAAGAACACAGACTGCCCCAAACCCCCCCTACCGCACCCCCATCAAACCCCCCTCCCTCTCTGTTTGCTGCCTCCCACACTGGCTTGCACAGGTTTTCCAAAATTGCATTTATAATTATACATTTATTATAGGCATTTGTCATAGTTCACTGTTTTGGGTGCTGAGCAATTACTTTGCAGGGTCATGCAATCTGGTGGCGGGGGGAGGGCTAATCATCGACTGATTCTTTAAAATTAGTCGATCGACTAGTCTTTTGGCTCTGTCAAGCGGAACATGGCTGTTTGTGTTCACACAGCATCTGAACATTGTGGAAGCTAGTCCCTAGTCAGATTCTGTGCATGGCAGGCATTAGTCAGTAGGTTTTCTGGCTTGCTGTATAATGCCAGATGTCACATAAATTCCAGGATTGCTTGTCATTTCTTAGATTTATAGACAAATGGTTGCAAAACCTTAACTAACAAAACAGTGGTTTCCCCTACACAGACTGTAGTAATGTTTTGGTTGGCCCCATTAAAACTATCGGACAAGAACATCAACAGTATAGAGCCTGTGTCTTCCAAATGTTGCTATGTTAAAGGAAGATTGTCACTGTGAAGAATCATGCTACTTGATGCCACACACAAGCAATAAAGTGGTGATTTCACAAAGCAATGATGCTGTTTGCTGCGAATTAAGTTCACTAAGTTCACGTTGGTGTCACAGCATTTTAAGCACTTTGGGATGTTTTACTACATTAAGGGCGCTATATAAATGCAGGTAGTTGTAGTAGGTAGATTGAGGTGTGGAAGACCATGTGATCCATCTTAACTCACTCATCCGTAAGGCATCCAACTATTCCTTAAACAATTCCAGGTTACCGAGGAGTCCATTCATGCGCTGATCTCGACCCATTAGCAACCTTGGAGATGGCTAAGACGTGATAGACAGAAATAAAGGGAAAGGAAACCAAAGGTGCAGACAGGAATTTGTGGAGAGGTGATGGAGCATCCCAGCACGCAATACGCTGTTTAAAGTTGAGGTAGTTTTGCAAAGAATGCACCATGGCACAACTCCATAGGTCAGTATTGCAGAATGCTGGAAAGAAGTGGAGGTGGAGGCAAGCTTGAGCCTGCAGCTGACTGGTACTGTCACTGGCTGTGCCAGCTCTATAGTACATCCTTACAGCAGGTGGCACAGCTCTGTATCTGGCTCTCTGCTGGCCTGGACCTTGTGTAAAACAATTCCCCTACAGTCATTGCCAGGAAGCTGGGACAATGCCCACGTATAAGGTTGGTGGCATCTTGGTGGGTTCAGCCTTTGTTGGTTGCTGATCACTCTGGCATGCACTTTCTTTCATGCAGTATCACTGAAACATGAAGTACTGGGATTGGGGTGCTTCTGAAGAACCATCCAGCACAGCGGTTAGTCAGATCCTCAAATGCATCTGTACCATTGGGCCTGCTATTATAACCTAACTTGGAGCCTACTCATGCACTAAACCTCTGGCCATAGATGAGAGTATGAAAGTGTCAGCACAGAACACCTCTGGGTCAGCCTCACCTGCTTGGTATCTTCTCGCTGGTCTTCCTCTTCCTCCTCCTAAAAGCCCACGTATCTGGGCACTCCCATTGAGAAATCTAATGGAGGGTCTAGTAGGGGGGGGGAAAGATGATCAATTACCCCAAAGGCTCGTGAAAGCCTAAGTGGCAGAATGAAAGAAAATAAGGAAAACCACTGCTGAAATGGTCACTGCTGAAATCATCATACTTTACTCTTTAAATAAACGGCCTGCAGCTGATTGTCTAGCGGCCCTGGATGACCATTATATATGGGCCTGATTTCAAAGTGACGCTGTACCAGGATAGAAGGTAGGGGAGGTGACACTCCCACGACAGTCGCCTGTCGCAAGCAGGAGCTTCCTGCGCCGGTCTCCAGGCCAAGCTGAAATGCACCAATATGCAAATGTGTCACATGTTCCACCGGTTACACCCTGTGAACTGGCACAGCTTCAAATGAGATAGTTTAAGATAATTGGCAAAAGAACCAGAGGGCAGTTGAGGAGACTTTTTTTTAAATCACAGCGAGTGAGTTGTTATGATATGAAATGCACTGCCTGGAGCAGATTCAATAGTAACCTTCCAAAGGGAATTGGATATATACTTGAAAAGGAAACATTTGCAGGGAAATGATGAAAGAGCAGGGGAGTGGGACTAATTGGATAGCTCTTTCCAAGAGCCGGCACAGGTACGATGGGCCGAATGGCCTCCTTCTGTGCTGTATGATTCTATGAGACAGGGTGCACAACTTCAGGCTCACGGGTTACACGTCCAACATCACAGTCTGGTAATTATTAAGTCCCATCATGTATCCTGTGTGTAATCCTTTTACACGTATGTGTTCCTTCCATAAAGACGAAAAATACTTGAAAAGGCAGAGTCACCAAATTGTGATATTTTCAGGCATGCTCAGATTCTCTCTAACCTTTGGAAATGAAGTGTTGTTGCATGCTTGATCATGTCCCATTAAAGTGATATGCACTGCATGTAGAATTTCTCAAAAATCAACTGTACATTATTACTCAACAAATTTGCAGTAACCACATCACAGTTGTTAATTCTCTAGTGTCATATATCAATGTCATTGAGTTCCACTAGCAGTCAGACAGGTCCAAAATATGAATAAAAACGCTCCACAAAATTACAATGACACATTCAGAATTTTAATTCCTCTATAGTGTAACAGCCATTTTTCAATCAACATTCGCATTTTGTGTATTTTCCTACCATTATGTTGTTTCCAATCTAATGAATCATTGAGCTCCAAGGCACATGCTTTTGCCATGTTACTGTGAACCCTTAGCTTCACCCTGTGCCAAAATAGTCACTGGTGTAACAGACCAGGCTGTGGCTGTGGCTCAGTTGGTTGCACTCACACCTCTGAGTCAGAAGGTTGTGGGTTCATAACCCCACTCCAGGGGCTTGAGTACATAATCTAAGCTCACACTTCAGTACAGTAGTGAGGGAGGTGCTGCACTATCTGTCAGAGGTGCTGTCCTTTCAGATGAGATGTTAAAACGAGGCCCTGTCTGCCCTCTCAGGTGGACATAAAAGATCCCACGACATGATTTCAAGGAAGAGCAGGGGAGTTCTCCCTGGTGTCCTGGCCAATATTTATCCTTCAACCAACATCACTGAAAAAACAGGTTATCTGGTCATTATCACATTGCTGTTTGTGGGATCTTGCTGTGTGCAAATTGGCTGCCACGCTTCCTACATTACAACAGTGACTACATTTCAAAAAAGTACTTCATTGGCTGCAAAGAGCTTTGGGACGTCCTGAGGTCATGAAAGGTTCCAAATAGATGCAAGTCTTTCTTTCTTTTACTGCACATGTCAATAGAAGCACAGCTAGTGATTCATTATTGGCTATATAATCGATATAAGGGAGTAGTGGGAGTCACTTCAAGGTTCAACATAAATTGGGAGATTGAGCCCCTCAATTAGATTGTGAACATTCCCAGACGAGGCACCTGAGATCTGAGGAGAGGCTGGAGAAACCAATAATATTTACCTTAGAGTAGAGGAGGCTTGGAGTGATCATATAGAAGTCTTTAAGATGCTAAAGTGTATAAACAAGATAGGTATCAATTGGGCCAAAAGTCCACAGATCATCTGGCACAGTCCCGCTGCCTCAAACAAGGTCAATGGCACAGGAGGGAGTGGGCACTTCGAACACCAGGAGTTCCTGCATCTCCAGCCTCTTCACTGGGCAGATTATTGGTGACACGTATGCTGGTTGAGGCCAGGCGTACCAGGAGACCAAATGACAGAAGTGGGGACCACATTGGAGTTTAGGACTGGATTGTGGCCTGAACCCCTGACAAACTTTTAAAGAAAATTTTGGTCCCTTTACAAAGGGGATCAAGGGGGCACTACTGTCTTCCTTCTGGGCAGAGGGGTTGGTACCTGCTGCTCCCGCCGCCCCTCCCACCTCACATCATGCTGACTATGCTGCATTATGGGGCCTCCTGCAATGGACAAGCACCCCCGATGTGCCCCTAGTCATTGATATGGAAAGGAGGGACCTTTCCTGACCCCTCATAATCCATCAGTGTCAGCGGTGGAGGTTTCTAGCAGGAAAGGAGAAGAGGGGCAGAGATGGTAAATGGGAGAAAATAGAAGAAATGCACTTCTAGTGAGATTGGGGTGGTTGTTATTTATTCTTCACTTGTACTTCACTGTGTTTTGGAGGAATTAGGTTCTCTCCTCTCTCTGACTGATATGAATGCAATCAAAAAACAAGTGAAGGTTGGTCTGTCATAACTGTTACAGCCATGCTAGGTTCTGAAATGATGCATTGCAAATAAACCACTGATACTAAGACCTCACGTGTGCAATAGTATAAATTACTGAGCTCTTGGACAAAGGTAGGCGAGAAGTGGCCAGAGAGCGTTTTCAAAATCTTAATGTCTTCGCAACGACAATGGAAGAGCATTTCTTTGGTGTTATTACAATGCTGTTAACATGTTTGAATCACTGTGCCGTTCTGATCCTTAGGGTGTTTATGTTATCACTAGAAAAGCTGGGAGTCAGTGGATAAAATGTTCAATGCGACGTGATAGCGAACTGTACAAACCTGGGAAGTTTCAGGCCCGAATCCTGATCTGTGCTGAGTTAGCTGCATTCAGCCAAGAGGGTGATGAAGGTGGGAATGCTATCATTGGCTTCTCTGTCTTGGGGCTAGGGAGCAGAGCGAACCTCTGTTTCCTTTGATTAATTCTTTTACCTTAGTGGTGTTTGCAAGCTATCTCACTCCATTTACTGTTAAGTTAACCAAGGTTCATTTCTAGTTGTTAAAGTGTTTCATTTGCCTGATTCCATCTAATGCTCCATCAGATGGTTTAATTTAACTACATTGTAAATCTACATTATTAAAGGCCATAAATCACAAGTCACCACATGGTGATAAAAGTACATAATCACCCCATGGTTACTGCCTGAATAGGCTAACCAGCCACGTAAAGGACTATCCCACGTAGACAGTGTAACCACATTGTTTTGAAACTTTGAGGATTATGTAATTTGGATTTTAAGACCAATTCATTGCTTGATGTAAAACCAGTAAGACCTCTTTTCTTCAACATAAGCAAAACAGATGTGTCTGTGCCTCACCCTGGCCCAAAACCGCATACAGCTTTCACATGTCTCAGTCTTTACCTTAATTATTCTGCTATGGCTTCAGATCTGTAAACTCAATTCAGGTGCAACATTTTTACAATGGCTGCAAACCACTTCCTCCATTATGATGGTAAAGGCAATACAAATTGTCTCTGTGCCCTAGGCTAAGGAGAGAAGGGGGGGGGGGACGGCGGGGGGGGGGGTGAGGGGGGGTTAGAGAAATCAAGCAAGGGTTCCTATGTCTGATTGTTATCCACCAACCCATGCTGGAAAGTGCATGTGTGTGAATGCCAGGTGGAAACCTCAATAGGGCTTTTCCACACCATTCACCTGAGGAAGAAGGAAGCCTCCGAAAGCTTGTGGAATTTAAAATAAATTTGTTGGACTATAACTTGGTGTACAATTGTCAACCCCAGTCCATCACCGGCATCTCCACATCAATAGGGCTTAGCTGTGATGCCCCCCTATGTAGAATAGCTTGCCAACAGTTCATATATGAGTAGCCGTCAATTGAGGACGATGCCGGAGAGCAGCCGGTGCCTCTTGCACCAAATCCAAATAGAATTCTGGAGAACAATGAAAATTGGGGGAAAAGGAAGTAATTATCCTGATCCATGAAACATTCGATGGTTCCGAACATTTATGTGGTTCTTCACAAGCAATGCAGACACACACATGTACTGGTGTGAGAAGCTGAGGAAATGTGAATGATATAAAGTCTAAGAAACACTTTTGAATGCAGAACCAATACTTCAATCTGTTGGGCCATCCTTAATTCTCCACTATTGAGCGCATACTTTTACGTTACTGCTGCTCAGTCAGACCTTCAAAATAATAACGAAAGTCTCCTATTCAGTGGAAAATGTGGACTTTTTCCTTTTGATTAAAAATGACTCCGTTTTCACCTCAGACTGTGCACAGTGGCTTGTGGCTGTAGCCTGTCCGACATGGGTAGCTTTAATCAAACGATGAAAGTTCAGGAGCGAATTCAAATGGGAGATTACTATTTAGAACTCAGCGTTAGTAACGTAAAACACCAAAAGAACGGGACACAGCTCCAGGCACACTCCTAATTTCAGGCACAGCCTGTCTGTCACTTGCCCAGATTGCAGCCAACCCACACCCTAACCCTTCCACACCTTCTTGCCCTCAAGTCCTCACGGTTGAAAGGAGCCTGGGTCCAAATGATGAATGAGCCCCTCCTGGCACCTCACTGACTTTCCCAAAGCCTACAGCGACCATACATTGGCCAAATTTAGTGCCCAACAAGCCCTCTGCCCTATCCAGCCCCTGTCAAGGAATGACCTCGGCCAAAAGTACAGAACGGTATCTATCTGATAGTAAAATGTTACCTGTAATACCCCATGTATTCTGTATTGACACATGACGTGAGAATGGAGGTAGACTTTGTACAACTCAATAAAATATGAATAAATGTGTAGATCATTTTTACAGATGTTACAAGATGGAGAATGTACACATACTGACAGCTGGAAAGCAGCTTCTATACTCAAAAGGATCATTGATCTCCTACTTAAAGAGAATTTGCTTTTAGCTGTTACAACATACCCTCTGAGTAGAACAGTATAATTTTTATTACAATAATAGCTTCAATAAGGAATAACTTCAAGGCACATATATAAAAAAACAATCAAGCCAAAACATTTAAAGTATGTAAAGCTTTAGCAAGATTGTTTTGATGTCTACTCCCACCGTGGTTACAAGATTTACTGGACTCATAATTGCCAACGATCCTCAAATGAAGAGAGCATGTTCCGCCTCAGATCTTCTTTTATTACATTTTCTTTTTATGGGCTTTTGCCTCCACACAGGTGGGGGCCAGATCCTGAAACAAATCTGGAATCACTTTTCCTTTTCCTCCTTATTTCCCTTCATTGTTGTTTTCAGTTATTTTTTTGCTCCCCCCTTTTTTAGGAGTCTGTGCCTGATGCATAGTTTACTGGTTGAACAGGCAGGCAGCCACCAACAGTGGTAAACACTGCAAATCTGAAATAAAAACGGAAAATACTGGAAACACACACCACACCCGTCAGCATCTATAAACAGCGACAACAACTTGTATTTTGTAGCGACTTTAAAGTAGCAAAATGTCCCAAGGTGCTGCGCAGGAGCATTATAAGACAAAATAGCTCTGGTTAGACCCCATCTGGAGTACTGCATTCAGTTCTGGGCACCGCACCACAGGAAGGATGTATTGGCCTCAGAACGGGCGCAGCGCAGATTCATCACAATGATACCGGGGCTAAAATGGTTAGAAAAGGTTACATAGACTAGGTTTGTGTTTTTTTTAATCGTTCATGGGAGGTGGGCGTCACTGGCAAGGCCAGCATTTATTGCCCATCCCTAATTGCCCTTGAGAAGGTGGTGGTGAGCCGCCTTCTTGAACCGCTGCAGTCCGTGTGGTGACGGTTCTCCCACAGTGCTGTTAGGAAGGGAGTTCCAGGATTTTGACCCAGCGACAATGAAGGAACGGCGATATATTTCCAAGTCGGGATGGTGTGTGACTTGGAGGGGAACGTGCAGGTGGTGTTGTTCCCATGCGCCTGCTGCCCTTGTCCTTCTAGGTGGTAGAGGTCGCGGGTTTGGGAGGTGCTGTCGAAGAAGCCTTGGCGAGTTGCTGCAGTGCATCCTGTGGATGGTACACACTGCAGCCACAGTGCGCCGGTGGTGAAGGGAGTGAATGTTTAGGGTGGTGGATGGGGTGCCCATCAAGCGGGCTGCTTTGTCCTGGATGGTGTCGAGTGTTTTGAATGTTGGAGCTGCACTCATCCAGACAAGTGGAAAGTATTCCATCACACTCCTGACTTGTGCCTTGTAGATGGTGGAAAGGCTTTGGGGAGTCAGGAGGTGAGTCACTTGCCGCAGAATACCCAGCCTCTGACCTGCTCTTCTAGCCACAATATTTATGTGGCTGGTCCAGTTAAGTTTCTGGTCAATGGTGACCCCAAGGGTGTTGATGGTGGGGGATTTGGCAATGGTAAAACCGTTGAATGTCATGGGGTGGTGGTTAGACTCTCTCTTGTTGGAGATGGTCATTGCCTGGTACTTGTTCCCTTGAATATCAAAGATTATGGGGTGATCTAATTGAGGTGTTTTAGATGATTAAAGGATTTGATAGGATAGATAGAGAAAAATTATTTTGTCTGATGACAGAGTTCAGAAAAGGGGGGCATTAGCTTAAAATTAGAGCTAGGCCATTCATCAGAAAGCACTTCTTCACACAAAGGGTAGTGGAAACCTAGAACTCTCTTCCCCCAAAAAGGTGCTGAGGCAGTGGGTCAATTGAAAATTTCAACACTGAGATTGATAGATTTTTGTTAGGCAAGGGTATTAAAGGTTACGGAGCCATGGCGGGTAGATGGAGTTAACACACAGATCAGCCATGATCTAATTGAATGGCGAAACAGGCTCGAGGGGCTGAATGGCCTACTCCTGTTCCTATGTTCCTAAAATTTGGACACTGAGCCAAAGAAGGCAATATTAGGACTGGTGACCAAAAGTTTGGTCAAAGAGATAGATTTTAAGGAGCATCTTAAAAAAGGAGAGGGAGGTTGAGCGGCGGAGAGGTTTAGGGAGGGAATTCCAGCGCTTAGGGCCTAGGCAGCTGAAGGCACAGCTGCCAATGGTGGGACAAAGGAAATTGGGGATGCACAGAGGCCAGAATTGAAGAAACGCAGAGATCTGGGAGGGTTGTAGGGCTAGAGGAGATTACAGAGATAGGAAGGGGCGAGGTCATGGAAGGATTTGAACACAAGGATAAGGATTTTAAATTCGAGGGGTTGCTGGGCCGAGAGCCAGTGTAGGTCGGCGAGCACAGATGTGAATGGGGCTTGGTGCGAAAAAAGGAAGGTCATCATTTCCAGTGTAGAACCTTCATCAAAGCCCTGCCGATGGTACTTTTTGTAACTAACCGCTAGGAGGTGACTCACCACTCAACTTAATTGTACTCCAACAGCTAACGCTAGCAAGCTTAGAGTATGGGGAATCACTCCCCGTCACAGAATAGTGATTTAGCCACACACAATGCCATTGACCTAGCCTGTTTGTGATCACTTTCTCATCAATACTCCTCATTCCAGTCGTTACTTGGGCTGTGACCTTACTTTAAAAATTAATTATCGCTTAGAATGTCAGTAGGTCCATGGCAATGACTGTCTCCCTGGACTAACTGATTTTGTATGTCTTTTAGCTGACATGCTATGATGCTGAATCAAACCCTACTATTACAGCAATAAAGCTACTCCAATGTCAGGAGTAGCATCATTACAGAGGAACATAGGAGCAGGAGTAGGCCATTCAGCCCTTCAAGCCTGTTCCGCCATTCAATTAGATCATGGATGATCTGTACCTTGACTCTATTTATCCACCTTAGCTCCACATCCCTTGATTACCTTGCCTAGCAAAAATATATATCTATCTCAGTCTTGAAAGCTCCGATGATCTTAGCATCTGCAGCCTTTTGGGGCAGAGAATTCTAGATTTCTAACACCCTTTGTGTGACAAAGTCCTTCCTGATTTCCCTCCTATATGGCCTAGCTCTAAATTTAAGATTATGTCCTCTCGTTCTTGATTCCCCCATCAGAGGAAATAATTTCTCTGTATCTACCTTATCAAATACTTTTCTCATTTTAAATTCCTCAATCAGATCACCCCTCAATCTTCTACACTCAATATTACTGTAATATTAAACCAGAGATACAAAAATAAACATCTAAAACACAATTTAAGCACTTTGATTCTGCTACTCTATTGTCTCTTTCTCTCTTTCCTATTTTTATCTTTAATCGTACATTTCACCACTTAATGTAACCTAGAATCATAGAATCATAGAAGTTTACAACATGGAAACAGGCCCTTCGGCCCAACATGTCCATGTCGCCCAGTTTATACCACTAAGCTAGTCCCAATTGCCTGCACTTGGCCCATATCCCTCTATACCCATCTTACCCATGTAACTGTCCAATTGCTTTTTAAAAGACAAAATTGTACCCGCCTCTACTACTGCCTCTGGCAGCTCGTTCCAGACACTCACCACCCTTTGAGTGAAAAAATTGCCCCTCTTGACCCTTTTGTATCTCTCCCCTCTCACCTTAAATCTATGTCCCCTCGTTATAGACTCCCCCACCTTTGGGAAAAGATTTTGACTATCTACCTTATCTATGCCCCTCATTATTTTATAGACTTCTATAAGATCACCCCTAAACCTCCTACTCTCCAGGGAAAAAAGTCTCAGTCTATCCAACCTCTCCCTATAAGTCAAACCATCAAGTCCCGGTAGCATCCTAGCAAATCTTTTCTGCACTCTTTCTAGTTTAATAATATCCTTTCTATAATAGGGTGACCAGAACTGTACACAGTATTCCAAGTGTGGCCTTACTAATGTCTTGTACAACTTCAACAAGACATCCCAACTCCTGTATTCAATGTTCTGACCAATGAAACCAAGCATGCTGAATGCCTTCTTCACCACCCTATCCACCTGTGACTCCACTTTCAAGGAGCTATGAACCTGTACTCCTAGATCTCTTTGTTCTATAACTCTCCCCAACGCCCTACCATTAACGGAGTAGGTCCTGGCCCGATTCGATCTACCAAAATGCATCACCTCACATTTATCTAAATTAAACTCCATCTGCCATTCATCGGCCCACTGGCCCAATTTATCAAGATCCCGTTGCAATCCTAGATAACCTTCTTCACTGTCCACAATGCCACCAATCTTGGTGTCATCTGCAAACTTACTAACCATGCCTCCTAAATTCTCATCCAAATCATTAATATAAATAACAAATAACAGCGGACCCAGCACCGATCCCTGAGGCACACCGCTGGTCACAGGCCTCCAGTTTGAAAAACCCTCTACACCCACCCTCTGTCTTCTGTCGTCAATCCAATTTTGTATCCAATTGGCTACCTCACCTTGGATCCCGTGAGATTTAACCTTATGTAACAACCTACCATGCGGTACCTTGTCAAAGGCTTTGCTAAAGTCCATGTAGACCACGTCTACTGCACAGCCCTCATCTATCTTCTTGGTTACCCCTTCAAAAAACTCAATCAAATTCGTGAGACATGATTTTCCCCTCACAAATGCTGACTGTTCCTAATCAGTCCCTGCCTCTCCAAATGCCTGTAGATCCTGTCTCTCAGAATACCCTCTAACAACTTACCCACCACAGATGTCAGGCTCACCGGTCTGTAGTTCCCAGGCTTTTCCCTGCTGCCCTTCTTAAACTAAGGCACAACATTTGCTACCCTCCAATCTTCAGGCACCTCACCTGTAGTTGTCGATGATTCAAATATCTCTGCTAGGGGACCCGCAATTTCCTCCCTAACCTCCCATAACGTCCTGGGATACATTTCATCAGGTCCCGGAGATTTATCTACCTTGATGCGCGTTAAGACTTCCAGCACCTCCCTCTCTGTAATATGTACACTCCTCAAGACATCACTATTTATTTCCCCAAGTTCCCTAACATCCATGCCTTTCTCAACCGTAAATACCGATGTGAAATGTTCATTTAGGATCTCACCCATCTCTTGTGGTTCCGCACATAGATGACCTTGTTGATCCTTAAGAGGCCCTACTCTCTCCCTAGTTACTCTTTTGCCCTTTATGTATTTGTAGCAGCTCCTTGGATTCACCAAAGCAATCTCATGTCCCCTTTTTTCCCATTCTGATTTCTCTCTTAACTCTACTCCGGCAATCTCTATACTCTTCAACGGATCCACTTGATTCCAAATCTAATCTATATTTTTTCATACCGTATTTCTCTTAAAAAAACTATCGTTAAAACTCTACTTACCTTGTTTCCTCTTTCTTTTGACGCTCACTGTTCATTTTGGAAGGTGAGAGCAACTTTTGTTGAAAAGAAAACAAGGAAGATAAATTTAATTTAAAAGTGAATGGAGGGAAAAGCGCAGGCCCACGAATTGTGTTCACGCCCGAGTTCCTGAAATCTGCTTCCAAAGTGTGAAACTTTGCCCCCGGGATCAGATGAGATGAAAATTTATCCCGGAATTTTCTATCGGCTAAAAACTGTTCTTTAAATTCTGAATGAAGATCAAAAGAGTGATGAGTGAGTGACTCCGTCAATCCTTAACATATTTTTACATGCTACATACTTGTTGGCAGTCCACAGAGGAATTTCATGCCTGGATGAGTAAGCTCAGCAATAGCACACTAAGGGTTAACGCTTTATTCTGATGTGGCCACATATTTCTTGTAGTCAGTGAGTCTCCAGAGTTAAATAAATACAGCATCAGGCATTGGAAATTATTCCTGCAGTTCCCAGATCATATATATATACCACATATATATATATATATATATATATATGTGGTATTTATTGTTACAGGTTGTGAAGAGACACATGTTCCAGTAGGTAGTCACCTTATGGTTATTGCAAACAGGAAATGGGTTACACATTTTTTTTACTGAAAAAAAACAACCCAAATGTTGCTTTAATTCCCCTACAATATTTTCCATCATACATAAAATCGTAAAATGTGCCATAAAACACTACAGAATTAGCCTGCTCATACCATAGCCGAGTTAACAAGCAGCTTCTCGTGGGCCCATTACTGAATTCACCCCAATCTGGTTCTACTGACCTTGTGCGGTATAGCCATGAACAAACAGTAGGTCCCATCCATGTACAACAGCAGTTTATTTTCAGGCATGATATTGCCCAACAAGGAAGGAGGCATTGCTGGACTTCGTTCTGGAGAATGAGGCGGGCCAAGTGGAGCAAGTGTCAGTGGGGGAACACTTAGGGAACAGCGATCACAGTATCATAAGGTTTAGAATAGCTATGGAAAAGGACATGGACCACTCTAAAGTAAAAATACTCAATTGGAGGAGGGCCAATTTCAGTGGGATGAGAACAGATCTGACCCAGGTAAATTGGAATCAAAGTTTGGCAGGCAAAACTGTAATTGAACAATGGGCAGCCTTTAAGGAGGAGATGGTTCAGGTACAGTGTAGGTACATTCCCATGAGGGAGAAAGGTAGGGCAATTAAAGCCAGAGCTCCCTGGATGACGAGATAGAGAGTAAGATGAAGCATAAGAAAGGGGCGTATGACCGATGTCAGGTTGATGACAGAAGTGAGAACCAGTTCAGAGGGGAAGTGAAAATGGAAACAAGAGGGGCAAAGAGAAAACATGAGAATAGACTGGTGGCAAACATAAAAGGGAATCCAAAAGTCTTCTATAGGCATGTAAAGAGTAAACAGGTAGTATGAGGAGGGGTAGGGCCGTTGAGAGACCAAAAAGGAGATCTACTCATGGAGGAAGAGGGCATGGCTGAGGTACCAAATGAATACTTTGCAACTGTCTTTACCAAGGAAGAAGATGCTGCCAGAGTCTCAGTAAAGGAAGATGTAGTTGACATACAAGATGGGCTAAAAATTGATAAAGAGGAGATACAAGAAAGGATAGCTGTACTTAAAGTAGATAAGTCAAAAAAGGGTGTAAGGATAAACCCAGCAACAACAGGCCAGTCAGTTTAACCTCAGTGGTGGGGAAACTTAGAAACGATAATCCAGGACAGAATTAACAGTCACTTGGACACGTGTGGATTGATTAGGGAAAGCCAGCAAGGATTTGTTAAAGGCAAATCATGTTTAACTAACCTGATAGAGTTTTTTGATGAGGTAACAGAAAGAGTTGATGAGGGCGATGCAGTTGATGTGGTGTATATGGACTTTGAAAAGGCGTTTGATAAAGTGCTGCATAATAGGCTTGTCATCAAGATTGAAGCCCATGGAATAAAGGGGGCAGTAGCAGCATGGATATAAAATTGGCTAAGTAACAGAAAGTAGAGAGTAGTGGTGAACAGTTGTTTTTCGGACTGGAGGGAGGCAGACAGTGGTGTTCCCCAGGGGTTGGTACTAGGACCACTGCTTTTTTTGATATATATTAATGACTTGGATTTGGGTGTACAGGGCACAATTTCCAAATTTGCAGATGACACAAAACTTGGAAGTGAGGAGGATAGTGATAGACTTCAAGAGGATATAGACAGGCTGGTGAAATGGACAGCCACGTGGCAGATGAAATTTAACGCAGAAAAATGCGAAGTGATACATTTCAGTGGGAAGAACGAGGAGAGGCAATATAAACTAGAGGGCACAACTCTAAAAGGGGTACAGGAACAGCAGAGATCTGGGGGCATCTGCACACAAATCATTGAAGGCGGCAGGGCAGGTTGAGAAAGCGGTTAAGAAAGCATAAAGGATCCTGAGATTTATAAATAGAGGCATAGAGTGCAAAAGTACGGAAGTCATGATGAACCTTTATAAAACACTGGTTTGACCACAGCTGGAGTATTGTGTCCAGTTCTGGCACCGCACTTTAGGAAGGATGTGAAGGCCTTAGAGAGGGTGCAGAAGAGATTTACTAAAATGATTCCATGGATGAGGGACTTTAGTTACGTGGAAAGACTGGAGAAGCTGGGGTTGTTCTCCTTGGAACAGAGAAGATTGAGAGGAGATTTGATAGAGGTATTTAAAACCATGAAGGATCTAGACAGAGTAGATAGAGAGAGATTGTTCCCATTGGCCGAAGGGTCAAGAACCAGAGGACATAGATTTAAGGTGATTGGCAAATGAACCAAAGGTGACATGAGGAAAAACTTTTTTACACAGCGAGTGGTTAGGATCTGGAATGCACTGCCCGAGGGAGTGATGGAGGCAGATTCAATCATGGCCTTCAAAAGGGAACTGGATAAGTAGTTGAAAGGGAAAAATTTGCAGGGCTATGGGGAAAGGATGAGGGAATGGGACTAGCTGGATTGCTCTTGCATAGAGCCGGCATGGACTTGACAGGTCGAATGGTCTCCTTCCGTGCTGTGACCTTTCTATGATTCTATTCTATGATTATAGTAGATGACATTAGAGAGATAAATGATTCAAATACTGGACAAATAAAATGTCACCATCTTAAGTTGGCACAGTAATTGGAATCCAAACTATCCGCTATGGTTCAAAACCCATTTCATTTAGGGTCACTTTACAACCACACTGTTGTTGCAGATATTTCTGTCATCAAGGATTTTGGGGCAAAATTTTAACTTCGATTGAGAAGGGAGCGGGGCGAGGGGGGTGGCGGGGGGAAGATTTTCAGGTGTGAAATCCAGAAGGTAAATTGGTGGGTTGCAATCACGACCTTACTGAGGCCAATAAATTTTACATCCGGGCTTCGCGCCCAGCAGCCGGCTTGAGTGACAGTCTGGCAGGCAGGAAGGCCTGTGGCAGCAGGCCACAGCCAGGGATTGGAGGGAGGGAGGGAGGTATCATGGGCCGGGGAGGAGATTGAAGGGCCAGAAAGGAGATGGGGGGCTAGGGGGGGAGAGCGGGGACCAGGCAGGAGATCAGGTGGCTGGGGAGGAGATCGGGGGGCCAGGGAGGAGATCGGGGGGGGTGGTGAGGGAGGAGTTAGGGGGGCCAGGGAGGGGATCGGGGGCCAGGAAGGAAATCCGGGGGCTAGGGAGGAGATTGGAGGGTGAGGGAGGAGATCGGGGGGCCGGGAAAGAGATTGGGGGCCGGGGAGGAGATCGGACGGACAGGAAGGAGATCAGGGGGTGAGGGAGGAGATTGGGGAACCAGGGAGGAGATCGGGGGGCTGGGGAGGACATCGGGGTGCAAGGGAGGAGATCAGGGAGGTGAGGGAGGAGATCGGGGGGCCAGGGAGGAGATTGGGGGCCCGGGGAGGAGATCGGGGGGGGCGGGAAGCAGATCGGGGGCTGGGAAAGAGATTGGGGGCCGGGGAGGAGATCGGATGGACAGGGAGGAGATCGGGGGGCCACGGAGGAGATCAGGGGCTGGGGAGGAGATCGAGGGACCCGGAAGAAAGTCGGGGGCCAGGGAGAAGATCGGGGGCTGGGGAGGAGATTAGGGGCTGGGAAGAAGGTCAGGGGGCCAGGGAGGAGATCGGGGGGCTGGGGAGGAGATTGGATGGGCCGGGACTTGGAGACCGGAGGTCACTGGAAATCGGGTGAAGAGTCGGAGGTAGGTGAGGGCCCACCATTGGCGGGGGTCGACGGGGGGGAGGGAAGCGGCCAATCGCAGGGTTCCTGTCAGCCAGGTGAGCTTGTTGGGCCTGGATGAAGCACTCCTGCTCCTCCGGGCCCACAAACGGTGCAATAAAGGTTCACCTCATGAATCCGACTCTCCTCGCCTGCTTTCATGAATGTGAATCGGAAACGATGGGAAACCCGAACAGGTAAATTTTAATTTACCAAAATGCAAAATATTAAGTCCCTCAAGTGTCTCAATGAGGTACTTTGCCCTTTTAAGTATTGGTCGGCTGGTTTTAAATGGGGGCGGGACTTCCTGGGTCTGTTGTGCACACACATAGAAATCTGCCTGGGTCATACCTAGAAGTGGAAGAGTTGGAGCCGGGAACCTCCCACCTGATCTTGGGGGTTAAAATGTACTCCCCACGGCTTGTATCCACCCACCCATATGGAAAGAGCTCCAGCTGTTATACCTGTAATATATTTTATATCTTGTTCCTTATTTTCTCTCCCTTTTAAGTTAATCCCTGTATCCAGACCAACCTTGCCAGTATAAAGATGAAATATCTAACCTATCCTGAGAGTATGTCCATCAATTCTGCTTTCAGGTCAGCCTGCCAAGAGTTCATCTGGAGTGACATGGAGAAGGAGCCAGATTTTTTTTCATTCTTCGTGGCCGAGACTGACATACTCACTCTGTAGGAGAGAGCCAGAGGGCAAAAGTCAGAGAAGACTGCATTATTCAGACTGGAATCTAACTTCACTTTCTCAGAATGCCCCAAAGTACTTGGCAACCAATGGATCATTTTGAAGTGTAGTAAGCATTGTTATGTAGGCAAACAGGGCAGACAAATTGTGCACAGCAAGGTCCTCGACACAGCAAATGAGAAAAATGAACAGTTAATCAGTTTTGGTGGTGTTGATTGAGAATTAAATGTTGGCCATGACACCTAGAGAACTAGATGCTCTTCTTCAATTACATCCTGAACAGGCAGACAGGGCCTTAACGTCTCATCTGAAAGATAGCACCTTCGACAATGCAGCACTCCCTCAGTACTGCACCTATCAGCCTAGATTATGTGCTCAAGTCCTGGGGCTTTAAACCATGACTTTCTGATTCAGAGATGGAATGAACAAACAGTGGGAAGTATTCAAAGGAGTCAAAACCAATACATACCCTTAAAAGGCAAAGGCTCCACTTGTGTAGTTAAGAACCCATAGTCGATAAATGAGGTAAGAAACAGTATCAAGCTAAAAGGAAAGGCTTACATAATTACAAGCAAAAGTGGAAATCCAGCAGGCTGGGAGAGCTATAAAAAGGAACAAAGGGATACAAAGAAAATAATAAAAGGTGCAAAAAGGGAATGTGAAAAAAACTTGCAAGGGATATCAAAGTTAACAGCAAACATTTTAATAGATATATTGCATCGAGTTATATCGAAACTACAATACAGAAACAGGCCATTCAGCCCAACTGGTCTATGCCGGTGTTTATGCTCCACACGAGCCTCCTCCCTCCCTACTTCATCTAACCCTATCAGCATATCCTTCTATTCTTTTTTCCCGCATGTGCTTATCTAATTTCCCCTTAAATAGATCTATGCTATTTGCCTCAACTACTCCTTGTGGTAGCAAATTCCACATTCTTACCACTCTTATTAAGAGAGTGGTAAAGGGGCAATGTGGGCCCATTAAAGACAGATGCAGGTGAGACTGTAATGGTCAATAAGGATTTGTTGAATGAATACTATGTATCTGAGATAAGGTTCCATATAAAAGATTATCAAAAATGAAAGTGCACAGCATTAGAGGTAACCTTGTGACATGGGTCGGTAATTGATTGGGAGGTAGGAGACAGAGAGTAGGAATAAATGGAATATCCTCTGATTGATGGGATGTGACAAGCAGTGCTCCCCAGGAATCTGTACTGGGGTTTCAGCTTTTCACCATATATATTAATGACTCGGATGATGGAATAGAAAGTTGTAAATCAAAGTTTGCAGATGACACTAAGTTTGGAGGCACGGTAAATTGTGTAGATGCGTGCAGGAAGTTACAAAGGGAAACAGACAGACTAAGTGAGTGGAAAGTATGAGGTCATCCACTTTGGATCTGAGAAGGACAAATTGGAATATTTTCTTCATGGTGAGAGACTAGAAGCTGTAGAGGACTGAAGAGATTTAGGTGTCCATGTGCACAAATCATTAAAAGCTAGTGCACAGGTACAAAAATGAATCAGAAAAGCAAAAATGTTGGCCTTTATCTCAAGGGGGCAGGAATATAAAAATGAGGAAGTGATGCTTCAGTTGTACAGACCCCATCTGGATACCCCATATCCTTTCCATCACCAAGACCGCCTTCTTCCACCTCCGTAACATCGCCCGTCTCCGCCCCGGCCTCAGCTCATCTGCTGCTAAAACCCTCATCCATGCCTTGTTACCTCCAGACTCGACTATTCCAATGCTCTCCTAGCTGGCCTCCCACCTTGCACCCTCAAACTTGAGCTCATCCAAAATTCTGCTGCCCATATTGTAACTCGCACCAAGTCCCGTTCACCCGTCACCCTTGTGCTCGCTGGTACATTGGCTCCTGATCCAGCAATGCCTCAATTTTAAAATTCTCATCCTCGTTTTCAAATCCCTCAATGGCCTCGCCCCTCCCTATCTCTGTAACCTCCTCCAGCCCTACAACCCTCCGAGATCTCTGTACTCCTCCAATTCTGGCCTCTTGCGCATCGCCAATTTTCTTCACTCCACCATTGGCAGCTGTGCCTTCAGCTGCTCAGGCCCTAAGCTCTGGAATTCCCTCCCTAAACCTCTCTGCTTCTCTAACTCTCTCTCCTCCTTTAAGACACTTCTTAAATCCTACCTCTTTGTCCAAGCTTTTGGTCACCTGTCCTAATTTCTCCTTAGGTGTCTCGGTACCAAATTTTGTTTGATAATCGCTCCTGTGAAGCACCTTGGGACTTTTTGCTACTTTAAATGCGCTATATAAATGCAAGTTGTTGTTGTTGTTGTTGTTGTTGTTCTGAATTCAGTTTTGGGCACTGCATCTCAGGAAGGATATATTGGCCAGATTCACCAGACTAAAAGGATTAAATTATGAGGACAGGTTGCATGAACTTGGTTTGTATTCCCTTGATTTTAAAAGATTGAGGGATGATCTAATCAAGGTGTTTAAATGATAAAAGGGATTTGATACAGAGAAACTATTTCCTCTGGTGAGGAATCCAAAACAAGGGGGCATAACCTTAAAATTAGAGCTAGGTCATTCAGGACTTACACCCAAAGCATTTTTTCGCACAAAGGGTAGTGGAAATCTGGAACCCTCTCCCCCAAAAGACTGTGGATGCAGGGTCAATTGGAATTTTCAAATCAACAGGATTTTTGTTAGGTAAGGATATCAAGGGATATGGAACAAGTTAGGTAAATGGAGCTGAGATACAGATCAGCCATGATCTAATAGAATGGCAGAAGAAACTTGGGGGCTTAATGGCCTACTCCTGTTCCTGTGTTCCTATTCTGCAACTACTCCATGTGATAGCGAGTTCCACATTCTCACTACGTTCATGTAAAGAAATTCCTCCTAAATTCTTTGTTTGATCTTTTAGTGCCTATCTTATATTTATTGCCCCTTGTTCTGGACTCAACCACAAGTGGAAACAATTTCTTTACATCCACCCTACTGACCCCGTTCATTTTAAAGACCTCAATTCGATCTCCTCTTAATCTCTTTACCAGAGAAACGAGCCCCAGCCTGCTCAATCTATCCTCGTAGTTGCATCTCTTCTATTCTGGTAACATTCTTATAAATCTTTTCTGCCCTTTCTTCAGTGCGTCAATATCCTTTTTGTATTATGGAGACCAGAATTGTGCACAGTATTCCAAATATAACCATGGTTCAATATAAATTTAATATTACTTCTCTGCCCAGCCTCTGACCTGCTCAAATAGCCATAGCATTTAAGTGGCTGGTTCAGTTGAGTTTCTGGTCAATGGCAAAGCCCAGGATGTTGGTGTGTAGAATTTGGCGATGGTGATGCCACTGAATGTCAAGGAGAGGTAGTTAGATTCTCTCTTGTTGGGGGTGGTCATTGCTTGTCCCTTGTGTAGTGTGAGTGCTACTAGTCATTTGCCATTGCCTGGATGTTGTCCAGGTCTTGCTGCATGCGGGCACGGACTGCTTCATTATCTGAGGAATTGTAAATGGAGCTGAACACTGTGCAACCATCACCAAACAGCCACACTTCTGATCTTATGATGGAGGGAAGATCATTGATGAAGCAGCTGAAGATAGTCAGGCCTGCAATGCTGCCCTGAGGGCATTAAAAAAGACACTGGATTATTACTTAAAGAAAAATGTATAAAGATATGGGAGAAAGCAGGAAAATTAAACTGTGTAAAATAAGCCAGTGGACTCGGATTATATATCATCTAATGTCAGTGCAGGCAAGAAAAATTGAAGGGCCTCCTTCTGTGTGAAAATTTCTAAGCTTTTATGGTTAACCTTGTGTTCACAATTGTTATACACACAGCCTTCAAGGGCAGGAAGCTGAACAGAAAGCAGGTTCTTCACACACAGCAAAATCTGAGTGTGAGTCATTCTTTCCCCTCTCCCTGACACTGTCCTCCTGGGTCTCCTGAAGGGCAGCATTGCCAAGGTACCTGAAAGCAGTGAACCTTGCCACTATCTATAACAGGAGGTGGTGCTTATAGTGTATGAGAGACCTAAAGAGCAGGAAATGATATATAGTCAAAGTATCAAAGAACTTCAGTCAACATTTAGCAATAGATGAGTGGGATGTTGCTTTAGGCTGCACAGTGCATAATGTATTTACACAATAACAATACAGACTTAGACAAAGACACCAGCTGTAGGTTTTCTCAGGGTTTGAATCAAAATTCTAGCCACTATCAGAATCAAAAGGTAATAGTCTCATATAAGAAACCTGAAAGTTAGAGGGACAATGCCTATGGACTCAGGGATTATACATTATCTAAAAATACAATGTATATAAAGGAAATCAGGAAATATAGAGCCAAACTGAAAATATAGTTTTAAGAAAACAGATCAAATTAAAAACAGCAAATTAAAAAAATGGGAGAGAAACACAAAAGACAGTGACCTATGGACCTCCAATCCTATTGGATCTAGCTGCAGAATCTCCACAGGAACCCGTTTGTCCTCTTTTGTATATGTCCATACTCCACAGAGTTCAGCAACACTAGCCATTTGCAGATTTCTTTCAATCTGTAGAAAATAGTGACTTATATTTATACAGATTTGATCAAATTTCTTCTCTCTCCAAAGCACCCCACTGTGTTGAGATCAATACTCATTGTACCACTGCCTACTTTATTTAACTTATTCTTTCCCCAGGGCCACGAAACTCTGGAATATTTTTGCCACATTCAGTTTTCCCGTCCTTCTACCATCTACAGAATTTTAAACCCCAAGGATCGCCTAACCACTGCTTCCTGATTTATCTTGACTTCTCTCTTTACCTTTTCAACCTTGCTTGCTTCTTGTACCACATGGGCCAATTTTATGGACTCGCACTCCCTGAGGGTGACGCTCACCAGGAAGGAACACACCTTTGTAAAATCGGCCCTTATGGATCTTAACCCTTCAGGTGGATGTCTGAATTTAAAATAAACATTTTCACCAGCAAGTTTAAGGGAAAAGTGGATAAATATTTAAAGCAGGTACAGGGCTATGGTGGGTAGCTAAGGCAGTGGGAGCAGTTTTCTTGATCTAACAAAGAGCTGGCACCAACATGATAAGCCAAATGGCCTCATTCTTTGCTGTAAACTTCAATGGTTCTACAACATACACACCAAGGCTTGGAATAATTGTGATTTCAGTGGAAAATACATCACATAAATGGGGTTTCCGTCGAACTTCGACCAAAGTTGCGGCAGCCCATCGGCAGAACCCCTGAGGAAATTGCTGACATTGTTCTCTGGACTGTGCAGAATTTTCAAGGACACATAATTTGCACATGTGCGGTATCATTTCGATTCCATTACAAAGACCCGTGCCCAAACATTGTGCTAATTTTTTCCCCCACTCTGTCATTCTTTTGATGATACTCACAATAATTTTAATCACGTGCTGAAGTGGCTGTGATGCATTACTTGTCAGCCCGAAGTGAATATTTTTGTCTCTTAGCTGTAGGCAATGGGGATAAAATCAAGGTAAATTTAAATTTGATCAGCATACAATGATTGGGAAGAGAGTTTTGAAAGGATGGGACAGAGTCGATTGTAGCAGACTGTTTCCAGTAGTTGAGGGTTGAAGGCCAACAAGCTATCGATACAAGATTAAACATAAGAGATTTAGAATAGGGAGCGAGAGAAACTTCTTTAAAGAGAGTTGTCAGGCTGGGCAGTTCACTTCCAGGGTTAATGATTGAGGCAGAAACTATAGGGGTGGTTTTAACCCCACCTGTCCTGCATAAATCAGGCGGGTGGGCTGTTAAAATCCCCAGGTTACTTACCTGCCCTGGCGCGGCCAAGAGCTGACCGTTCCCGATTTTAGCCTGCTCTACTGAGCAGGTTGCAAAGACAAGGAAAAATAAAAATAAATCAAGGGGAGGAACTAACTAGATACAACATAAGTAAAAATAAAATGGTGATGGAGAAGCTAATGAGTTTAAAGGTAAACAAATCCCCAGGACCCGATGGTTCCCACCCCAGGGTATTAAAAGAAGTAGGGGAGGAAATTGTAGATGCTCTAGTCACGATCTTCCAAAATTCTCTCAATTCAGGAATTGTCCCCTTGGATTGGAAAATTGCCAATGTCACTCCACTATTTAAGAAGGGTAAGAGAGGTAAACTAGGAAATTATAGGCCTATTAGTATAACGTCAGTTGTGGGGAAGTTACTAAAATCAGTTATTAGGGACTGGGTGACTGAGCTTTTGGACAAATATGAACTAATCAGAGAGGGGTAAGTCATGTTTAACGAACCTAGTTGAATTTTTTGAGGAGGCCACTAACATGGTAGATAAGGGAGTGTCAATGGATGTTATTTATATGGACTTCCAGAAGGCATTCGATAAGGTTCCACATAAGAGATTGTTAACAAAACTGAGAACTCATGGAATTGGAGGCAACGTATTGGGCTTGGATAGGGAATTGTTTAGGAGGTAGAAGACAGAGATTAGAGATAATGGGTATGTACTCAAATTGGCAGGATGTGATTTCTGTACTGGGGCCACCGCTTTTCACTATATTTACAAATGACTTGGATGAAGGAATAGAGAGCCTAAGTTTGCTGATATTGGGGACATTGATAGATTAAGTGAATGGTTAAAACAGTGGCAATGTGGGAAGTCATCCACTTTGAACCTAAGAAAGATAAATCAGAGTATTTTCTAAATGTGTGAGAAGCTAGGAACTGTGGACGAGCAGAGAGATTTAGGGGTCCAAGTACAGAAATCACTAAAAACTAGAGGATAAATGCAAAAAATAATTAAAACGACTAATGGAATGTTGGCCTTTTTCTCAAGAGGGCTGAAATACAAAGGGGTGAAAGTTATGTTACAGCTGCACAAAGCTCTGGTGAGACCCTGTCTGAAGTAGTGCATTCAGTTCTGGGCACTGCACCTCAGGAAGGATATATTGGTCTTGGAAGGGGTGCAGCGCAGAATCTCCAGAATGATACCGGGCCCAAACGAGTTAAATTATAAGGACAGATTGCATAGATTAGGCTTGTGTTCCCTTGAATATAGGAGATTAAGCGGTGATCTAATTGAGGTGTTTAAGGTGATTAAAGGATTTGTTAGGGTAGATAGAGAGAAATTATTTCCTCTGGTGAGGGAGTCCAGAACAAGGGGACATGACCTTAAAATTAGAGCTGGGCCGTTCAGGGATGATGTCAGGAAGCAATTCTTCACACAAAGGGTAGGAAAAGTCTGGAACTCTCTCCCCAAAAAGCTGTTGAGGCTGGGGGTCAATTAAAAATTTCAAAACTGAGATTGATAGATTTTTGTTAGGCAAGGAAGGGTATTAAGGGTTACGGAACCAAGGTGGGTAGATGGAGTTAAGATACAGATTGGCCATGATATAATTGAATGGCAAAGCAGGCTTGAAGGGCTGAATGGCCTATTCCTGTTCCTATGAGTATGGCTTTTTGAACGCTAAATTTAAATAGTAGTACGTAACCCCTCCCTCCCTCCCTCCCTACAGAACAGGTGACCCAGTATTCAAACTGAGCTATCAATTTGGCTCAGTTGGTACCTCTCTTGTCCCTCAGTCAAGAAGGTCGTGGGTTCATGGCCCACTCCAGGGGCATGATTTTTACTTGGAGTTGGGAAGAGAATGGGGACGAAGGTAATCGGACACGAAACCAGGAAGTAAAGTTGGCGGGTCGGAGTCTGCGATCGCAACCTTAATTGAAGAATAAAATTGAAGGCGGGTTTCAGCCTAATTGACAGGCTGGCTGACTGTCGGGTGGGAAGGCCGCAGATTGGATTGGAGAGGAGGGAGGGAGGGAGGGAGAGACTGTGGGCATTGGAGGACATCGGTGGGGGGGGATGTGGAGGGCATCGGTGGGGACGGGAGGTGATGTGTGGAGGACATCGGAGGGGGGTCATGGAGAAGATCGCGGGCTGCGAAGTGATCAGGCCAGGAGAACACTTGGGCATCGGAGGCAGGAAGGGCGATGGGACACCAGGGTGGGGGGGTCTTGGACATCGGGGGGGGATTCTCGGATTTCGGTGGGGGAGGAGTTTGGCTGATTGCAGGGGTCCAATCACGGCAGATAGGCTTGTTCATGCCCCAATCGGTTGGGGCATGAACATGAGCAACCTGCCACTACCTCTGCTGCAGCCACAGGGGATGCACCACATAGAAGTAGTCGGATGCGAAAGGCAAAGGTTTTGTGAGCACGAAGGGGATGCACAAGGGTGTTTGATGGTTGGTCAAGATTTTTATTTATATTTGCTTTTTATTAAACTCACATTAAATATTATTATTGTCATCATTACTGCCACGTCTTGGCCATTCTTGACTGGCTTCTGTAATAAGTCCCTTTCATGAAGTTCACCATGAACGCCCACACTTGATGCCACCCATTGGGTCACTCTACAGTGGGTGTTTGTGTAGTTGCAGGACTGTTTTGTGCAGGGGGGGATGGCTGGTGTGGCCTCTGCTCTGTCCAGGTGGTGAGGACTGGACTCTTCACACTGTCTGATGTTAGGAGAACTGTTCACTTATCAGTGACTCCCTGGTCTCACGAGCAGCCAGGTGAGCCACTGTTCTGCCCATGGATTCCTATTGCTCCTCCTCCTCCTCTTCCTGTGCCTCCTACTCATCCTCCGCCTCCTGCTCCTCCTCTGCCTCATCCTCCTCCCCCTACGCCTCCTCCTCAATGTGGGTAGCAGATGTGGATGGGGCCTCCTCACGCGGCTCCCCTCTCTGTTGTGCCGTGTTGTGCAGGGCACAACACATGACTATAATGCGTCCCACTCTGTCTGGCGTGTATTGAAGTGCTCCCCCAGAACAATCAAGGCACCTGACGCGCATCTTGAGCAGCCCTGTCGCATGCTCAATTGTAGACCTGGTAACAATGTGGCTGTCGTTATATCGATGCTGTTGCTCGGTGGTGGGGTTCCTCAGAGGTGTCATGAGTCACATGTGCAGGGGGTATCCCTTGTCCCCGAGGAGCCAGCCCTTGTGGGTGTTGGGTGCGTGGAAGAAGGCGGGATGTTAGACTCCCGGAGGATGAAGGAATCGTGGCAGCTGCCAGGGTATCTGGCGCACATGTGAAGGAATCTCTTGCGATAGTCACAAAGGAGCTGAGTGTTGATGGAGTGATAGCCCTTCCTGTTGGAGGTGCTCGTATTGCTATATGGGTGCAATTGATTTCACCCTGCACCCGTGGGAAGCCAGCCACAGCGTGGAATCCCACTGCTCTCTCTGTCTGGCTGAGGTCGTCCATGGGGAAGTTGACGTAGTGCGAGGCCCTGCGAAACAAGCCGTCGGTGACCTGCCTTATGCACTTGTGTGCAGACGACTGAGAGACCCCAGCGATGTCACCGGTGGCAGCCCGGAATGATCCGGAGGCAAAGAAGTTGAGGGCAGTGGTGACATTGACAGCGACAGGTAATGAGATGCTGCTCGGCCTAGCCGCGAGCAGCTCGGCATGATGGAGGCTGCAGATGTCTGCGACTACCTGGTGACTGACTCTGAGCCTCCGTATGCACTGCTCCTCAGAGAGGTCCAGGAAGCTGAGCCTCGATCTGTTACGGGGGTGTTGCCTCCTGCGACGTCGCTCCCTCTGTTGTTGCCCTCCCTGCTCTTGTGCAGGTGCCTGTGGTGCAGCACTGTGTTGTGGAGCTCCACGTGGCGGAGGTGGACACCGTGCCTGGTGAGGCTGATGATGTTACTCGCCCTCGGATGTAGTGGTGAATGCAGCCATGGCGCCCCCCATCCTGACGGTGTGAATTTGAGGGGGTCCGCAAAGTAGGTATATGTGTTTGCACAGCAGAGTTTTGGGTGGAAAGTAAGAATTTGGAGTGAAAACACAAAGGTCCTGCAGCCAAAACTTTGTCTGAAGTGACAGAGTGCCCTGCTGCAATAAATGAGGTTTTCTCCCCACCTGTGAAAGAGGCATCTGCATCTCCCACTGACTGTTGGCTGAAACACATCTGTTGCAACACGGAGTGTTTCCCACAGCACGGGAAACACACTGTGGATCCTTCAAAATTGCACCCCTGCCAAAATGTCTACTCAATGAGGTCTGTCCAGTACCTTAACTATCTGTCAAGGTATGTAAATTACCATCCCGCCGGCTTTAATTGCCGGTGGGAGCCCCGCATTCGGGAGGTGCGCGCGCACCTAAACGCTTCACTGTGTCACACATGTCACAGAGAAGGATTTGGTACACCGAACGCTTTGCCATCCGAAAATCGGCACCCCTGTCTTCTTGTTAAAACAGTTCAGATGGCTAAAGATCCCTTGGCATTATTTAAAGGAGAGCGGCGAGTTCTGACTGATATTCCTCCCTCAACAAATACCAACAGATTAACTGGTCACTCGTCACGTTGCTGGTTTTGTTACTTTGCTATGTGTGGCTGTAGAATCTCCCTACAATGCAACATGCATGCCAGAGAAATTAACTGCATGTGATATGGTTTGTGATGTTTCTGAGTGCTGTCATAAGGTGTCATATAAATCCATATCTCTTACATAGAGAACAATTCAATTTGTGTGCATTATTATTCATTTAAGAACTATATTAATAATCCATGCCAGGTAATACTGATAAAAAAAGTAGTTACATGACACAGAACAGTGTCATACATGTTTATCTTGTACACATGAAAAATGATTTTTTTTTTTTAAAATCTATTTAACAACACGAGCACCAATTTAAAAATAAATCAAACAGCTGTGCACTTGCTCTCACCATCACTGAGCACAGACAGTATCTATGGCGACTCCCTTGCCTTGACTGCCCCTCAGGATTCTTACAAACAAATTTGTGAACTAACATAGAAGATCACAGTTGACTACCCAAATAAAGTGTATGCAATTCATAATAAGCATCACTCAAATAAAACAAACAAACAAAATTCTTCTCTATTATAATGGCCCAGAAATTGCTTTAAAAAAGAACGGCAAGCTCAAAGAGCTCACCATTGTTAGTGGCGAAATCGAGGAACAAGTTCCGTGTTCAGACATGTGCAGTCAAATGTAGAAATCCGGAACTCGCTCCTCCTGGTTTGCCGGCAATGTGATAGCTTTGCTTTAAAGGAATATCGCCAACTGACCAGTGCCAACTTGCTCTTCTGCCCAGCTGGAAAGTAAGTAATATCGCCACAAAACAGATACACTTAAAAATACTAGGTCTAAGCTAAGTTTTAACAGCGCAGTAAGTCTTAATGACTGCCAAACAACTAAAAATGAACTTTTAAAAATCTGGAGTCTCATTACTCCTTATTTTAAGAGTTTTTGATCATTAAAACATTTTTTTTTAAATTAAAAAATGTTAAAACTTATTTTTTTTACTTTTTCCTTCTGCCTCTTTTATTTAATTTGATTATTTCTTACCCTCTCTTTTTTTCGCTGTCTATAACTGTTTTTACAAATGTTTTAGTGTCGTACCTTTCACTTCCTGGATTTTACCTTCCAGCTTGCAAAAACTGTTTGCAGCTTGTCAAGAATGCTGCAGTCTGATTGGTCGAGGGGAGAGAGTGATCCCATGGGCTAACGCTGGGCTCTTCTCCACTTCTTATTCGAGGACGTGCACGCAGTAAAGACCGCGGTAAGTTAGTGGGTTAGTATAAATCTATGGAATGGCGAGCACTGTTGGTTCGCCACTCCGAGCAATTTCTGGGCCATTATGACATTAATTTAATCTGTGGGTTAGTGCAGAGAAGGATTTGGTACAGATAACGTGAAGCATTCTTATGTATAACTTCCATCTTCATATGTCATATCAATAGAATATTATAGGGTAGAAATTAATTTTGGCATTAATAGCCAACAAATGCTTACCATACTCATATTTTAGTGAGGAGATTAACGTGTCCATTTTAAAGCAATGGACATAGAACTTTCATACAAGTGTCTGCTATTATTGGTATCAGTAATTTCTAAGGAGTACACGCAAACACACACACTTGCACTCTCAGAGTAATACTGTGACTGAAATCTAAGAAGGTTTTAACAAATCCTGCGATATTTTGCTAACTGCACATTATTTGGTTTGATAGCAACAGCCCTTTTTAGGATTCCAATTATCATGAAGAATTTAGAAACCAAAGAAAAATGTAAGAGGTTTTGTACTTGGGTGTTGTTAATCTCCTGGACAGAGCACATAGAGGAAACTCAGGAGGGGAAGACTGCACCTGATTTTCTACCCATTCCATTAAATGGACAGTAAATCAGGCTGACTGCATTATGGGAGGGAGACCCTCCACACCCAACTTTCCTCTGTACACTCCATCCAGGCAACTATTCACACTCAAATGCAAAAGAGGAAATTCCGCCCCATAGTTTTTTTTAAATGTCCTCTCCGTTTCAATTCCCCCTCCACCCCCCTTCCTTCCTGAAGGGACTGACTCACGTTGGGGTACTCTCCCATAGACACCTGCAACATTCCAGCACTTCACCCACTGGCAACACATTGAGTATCAGATGGCAAAATGACCATGGGCATTTAGTGGCCGAAAATGGTCCTGTCCTCACTCGATGTTCATTTTAAAACAGCGGTCAATGGGTAGTGATCAGGAGCAGGAACCCTGGTTGATTCTCTACCCACCCCCCTCCCTTACCTTGCCAAGGAGTGCAGAGATTAATTGTAGCACCCTTTCCACTGCCGCAGCTAAGAGCAACTAACTCAGCATAGAGTAAGGATCTTCCTGGTCAATATGGCTCGTTACTGTACCAGCTGAGTCATCACAGGAGGTTCAGAACCAATAGTTATTAATAGTTTTGCTCAACATCCACCTTAATTTATTGTTTTGGATTTTGTTATGCAAAGTTTACTTATATAACTAAGCAGAACAGAGTCACATCTAGTTTGGCAGGCCTTTCCTTATTCATGGGGGTTTAATGGTCACAGTAACGTTGATTTAAAAAAATAGTGTGGATTTGCCAGAGGATAGGGGTTACGGGGAACGGGCAGGAAATTGGACATGAATTTAAATTTGAGGTTAGGATCAGATCAGCCATGATCTTATTGAATGGCGGAGCAGGCTCGAGGGGCCGATTGGCCTACTCCTGCTCCTATTTCTTATGTTCTTATGATTGCTCAATCTATTCTTTGTTATCTCTTAGCTCTGGCCGGATTTAAGATAAACAGGTGCTTTTAGAGACTCCGCATCAACCCATTCTGATCTATCTGTGAATCATTGTGATTGTGCAAATTATAAAGTGTTGGCAAAAAAAGTGTACTTTACTGCTGAGGCCAATTGTATTATCCTTACAGCTGACCAGCTAATTCAGCAGATAACAGGGGAGGTCAAATTTAACCTGACTCACCGGGCGGGAAGCTCACGGGATCGGGCGGGACTTCAACGGAGAGTAAAATCGGGCGGATTGTAAAACTGGCATTGCACCCGACCCCGTCAGTTTCCCAACGGGCGGGTTAGGTTAAAATTGACCCCCACCACCACCAAGTCAAAGCTGGGACCTTCCTGCTCTATGTAGCTCAACATTATGCTCAGAGGTCCATTATCAACTAAAACTTGTGTCTTTATTCACTGTCGTGTACAGGTTTAATAATGAACCCCTAATTGTGATAAACCAAGTTTACTGTAGGCTTCATGGGATGTCCACCATATTCTGCCATTGCCTTTGAGGATGAATATGTTCAGGCCAATTGGTCAAATTTAGTCACATGTTAAATATTACAGAGTAGCGAAAAGACAGCAAAGTACTAAAACAGCACTGTATGTAAAAGCAGAAACAGCACAGTACGTAACAAAATATAACTAGAATCAGTTCACAGGGGATGAATATGCTCTTTTGCAAAAGGTTTTTCTCACTGTCTCTTTTCAGTGAAGGCAAAGAGCCAGAAGAGGCTCTAACATGGCTCAGTGCCTTTAGGGGAAGTGAAAGAAAAGTGAGAAGACAAAAATTAAAAAATAGAAAACTTACTGTTACAGATAGGGCAGTTTCTCAAAACGTGCTCACATGTTCTTGGCTAGACTGCAATTTCTATAAGCCGACTAAGTCCCTTATGAATCAAAACTTGTGTCTTTATTCAGTGCAGTGTATAGGTCAGCTCTTAAAGGGCCAGAGGCTTTCTTTTGTCAGAACATGTATAATATGTCAATAGAAAAGTACATAGTTTTCAAAATAACCAGAAAGCTGATTTTAAGAAATATATATATACAATACAAGAGTTCAGCAGAACAAAATCCTTAAGGAAAAAGGGCTCCTAGAATACAAACTTTCATTCTAGCTCAGACAGAAAAAATCTGACTCCCAGCTGCAGAATTCATTGCGTTTAGCAAGTCAATTTAAAATTTGCTTTTGAAGTGCCCAAATGGCAGCATTTTAATGATTGAAGTGGTACAAGATGAAAGGAGGTGTGCCACAGAGATCAGATTGGTAACAGACCCAGACTGTCCACACTCACCATTATACCACCAACTGTATCTACAGGCCCTGGCATATCTACTTGACAATGACCAAAGGCAATTTCCTTTGTAGGCACCTGGTCAACATTGAGGCAGTTGTACTGCTGTGGCATTAGCTGCAAAGGGACCAGGAGTCAACCTTCAACAATGAGATGGCATTGTCAGTGGTAGTTAAGGCACCTCCTCACTCAACTTTTCTGCCTCCATCTCCCCTCAGGCTAGCATTGGGCTTGCCCGCTTTCAATAACAAACAATAGCAACTTGCATTTATATAGCGCCTTTAATGTGGTAAACGTCCCAAGGCACTTCACAGGAATGTCATCAAACAAAATTTGATACCGAGGCACATAAGGAGATATTAGGACAGATGACCAAAAGCTTGGTCAAAGAGGTAGGTTTTAAGGAGAGTCTTAAAGGAGGAGAGAGAGGTAGAGAGGCGGAGAGGTTTAGGGAGGGAATTTCAGAGCTTAGGGCCTAGGCAGCTGAAGGCAAGGCTGCCAATGGTGAAACGTTGAAAATCGGGGATGAACAAGAGGCCAAAATTGGAGGAGCGCAGAGATCTTGGAGGGTTGGAGGAGGTCTGGAGGAGATTACAGAGATAGGGAGGGGTGAGGCCATGGAAGTGCAGCTGGGAGTCACCATACAGCTGCATAAAACAGGGAATTACGACCAGTTAGCCTAACATCAGTAGTGGGGAAAATGCTAGAGTCTATTATAAAAGATGTGATAACAGAACACTTGGAGGGCATTAATGGGATTGGACAAAGTTAGCATGGGTTTATGAAAGGGAAATCATGCTTAACAAATCTGCTGGAGTTTTTTGAGGGTGTAACTAGTAGAATAGATAGGGGAGAACCAGTGGATGTGGTGTATTTGGATTTTCAGAAGGCTTTTGATAAGGTCCCACACAAGAGGTTAGTGTGCAAAATTAAAGCACATGGGATTGGGGGGAATATATTGGCATGGATTGAGAATTGGTTGACAGACAGGAAACAGAGAGTAGGAATAAACGGGTCTTTTTCCGGGTGGCAGGCAGTGACTAATGGGGTACCACAGGGATCAGTGCTTGGGCCCCAGCTATTCACAATATATATCAATGATTTGGATGAGGGAACTGAATGTAACATTTCCAAGTTTGCAGATGACACAAAGCTGGGGTGGAACGTGAGCTGTCAGGAGGATGCAAAGAGGCTCCAATGTGATTGAGACAAGTTGGGTGAGTGGGCAAGAACATGGCAGATGCAGTATAACGTGGTTAAATGTGAGATTATCCACTTTGGTTGTAAAAACAGAAAGGCAGATTATTATCTGAATGGTGATAGAATGGGAAAAGGGGAGGTGCAACAAGACCTGGGTGTCCTTGTACACCAGTCGCTGAAAGCGAGCATTCAGGTGCAGCAAGCAGTTAGGAAGGTGAATGGTATGTTGGCCTTCATTGCAAGAGGATTTGAGTACAGGAGCAGGGATGTCTTTCTGCAGTTATACAGGGCCTTGGTGAGACCACATCTGGAGTATTGTGTGCAGTTTTGGTCTCCTTATTTGAGGAAGGATGTCCTTGCCATGGAGGGAGTGCAACGAAGGTTTACCAGACTGATTCCTGGGATGGCAGGACTGACGTATGAGGAGAGATTGGGTCGACTAAGCCTATATTCACTAGAGTTTAGAAGAATGAGAGGTGATCTCATCGAAACATATAAAATTCTAACAGGACTAGACAGACTAGATGCAGGGAGGATGTTCCCGATGGCTGGGGAATCCAGAACCAGGGGTCACAGTCTCAGGATACGGGGTATGCCATTTAGAACTGAGATGAGGAGAAATTTCTTCACTCAGAGGGTGGTGAACCTGTGGAATTCTCTACCACAGAAGGCAGTGGAGGCCAAGTCATTAGATGGATTCAAGAAGGAGCTAGATATATTTCTTAATGCTAAAGGGATCAAGGGATATGGGGATAAAGCGGGAACAGGGTACTGAGTTAGACGATCAGCCATAATCATTTTGAATGGCGGATCAGGCCCGAGGGGCCGAATGGCCTACTCTTGCTCCTATTTTCTATGTTTCTATGTTTCTATTTCTCAAAGCATATTGATGACATCAGCATAAGCGTGCAGGTGTGAGAAGTGAAACTCTGTATTTGAAATTTTAGGTTGCTTGTTTATTATGTAGTTTGTTGTGACTGGTTGGGACTGTTGATACGGTTGAATCTCTTTCATTCATGTGCATCGATGTTGATCTGAGAGAAAACACAAAAACAAGAGCAGCTGACAAAAGGTTAATGTAAAGGTTAAAATAAGGAAAATTTTGAAGGCCTGTACCATTGTTCAAGTAAGGAGGTGAGATCTGCATAAAACCAAGAGTAATTTAATAGCAATGCAGAAATGATGAAAAAGGAAAGCTACAAGTTAGTTCAATATTTTCTTAAATTATTGGTGTTTATTATAAAAACCCACCCTCTAGACCAATGGACCAGTCTGTTTTGCTTTTTATTTTAGGTATAGCCACGTTTTTTCATTGAGTCTGAAGTGCATTATAATTTGTATCAATTTTACTCACAGCATATTTTATCCTACTAAATAAGTAGGAAGAGTGCAATTCATTGTAAAACAGATTATTTTAAATCTGTGACTTTTGTTTTGCTAAGAAAATGCCTATTTCCAATGAATCCACCTCAGCTACATCACCAGCCTCCTATCTTACCTCAGCCTCTTCACCGGTGAAACCCCCTCCCCCACCCCCGCCATTGCCCACCCTCCATTTCCTCCAACTTGTCTAAATATCTGCCACATGTATCCTATCCTGCACTAAGTCTCACTTGTACATCCCCTCATCCTCGCTGATCTATTCTGGCTCCCAATTCTCCAAAGAGCTGGTAGGTTGTCTGACAGCTTTGCATGGGCCAACAGTAAATGTGTAGCAAATTGACAAGCAGAAGTTTGTAGCATTTTTTTAAAGAAAGAACAAACTTCCACTTACACAGCGCCTTCCACGGCCTCCACCAAAGTGTTTCACGCCAATTGTTGTAATGTAGGACAGACAAATAGCACACTGCAAGGTCCCACAAACAACAATGAGATAAATGGCCATATAATCTGTTTTAGTGATGTTTGATGATGGGTATATATTGACCAGAAAACCATGGCGAACTCCCCTGCTCTTCTTCAAAAAGTGCCATGGGATCTTTTACGTCCGCCTGAGAGGGTGGACGGGTTCTCGGTTTAACTTCTCATCCAACAGGCGGCACCTCCGACAGTGCAGCACTCCCTCAGCACTGCACTGGAGTGTCAGCTTAGATTATGTGCTCATATTTCTGGAGTGGGAATTGAATCCATGACCTTCTGACTCAGAGATGAGAGTGGGATGATTAAGCCAAAGCTAACACCTTAAATAAAGGCCCACCCTCTAGCCCAGTGGATCATCTGTTGTTCATTTTTTTCAGGTAAGGCCACTTTCTTTAAAGTGTACCATCTTCTTCCATATCCAACTTAAGTGCTGCAAAAACTGTACATAGCATTGCCTATGTTTGCAAACTCCTGCCAGTTAATCTCCCATGGCACGGCAAACCATAAAACAGAGGATATATTATTTGTCTTAGCTATCTCTCTCATAGAATCATAGAAGTTTACAACATGGAAACAGGCCCTTCGGCCCAACATGTCCATGTCACCCAGTTTATACCACTAAGCTAGTCCCAATTGCCTGCACTTGGCCCATATCCCTCTATACCCATCTTACCCATGTAACTGTCCAAATGCTTTTCAAAAGACAAAATTGTACCTGCCTCTACTACTGCCTCTGGCAGCTCGTTCCAGACACACACCACCTTTTGAGTGAAAAAATTGCCCCTCTGGACCCTTTTGTATCTCTCCGCTCTCACCTTAAATCTATGTCCCCTCGTTATAGACTCCCCTACCTTTGGGAAAAGATTTTGACTATCTACCTTATCTATGCCCCTCATTATTTTATAGACTTCTATAAGATCACCCCTCAACCTCCTACTCTCCAGGGAAAAAAGTCCCAGTCTATCTAACCTCTCCCTATAAGTCAAACCATCAAGTCCCGGCAGCATCCTAGTAAATCTTTTCTGCACTCTTTCTAGTTTAATAATATCCTTTCTATAACAGGGTGACCAGAACTGTACACAGTATTCCAAGTGTGGCCTTACTAATGTCTTGTACAACTTCAACAAGACATCCCAACTCCTGTATTCAATGTTCTGACCAATGAAACCAAGCAAGCTGAATGCCTTCTTCACCACCCTATCCACCTGTGACTCCACTTTCAAGGAGCTATGAACCTGTACTCCTAGATCTCTTTGTTCTATAACTCTCCCCAACGCCCTACCATTAACGGAGTAGGTCCTGACCCGATTCGATCTACCAAAATGCATCACCTCACATTTATCTAAATTAAACTCCATCTGCCATTCACCGGCCCACTGGCCCAATTTATCAAGATCCCGTTGCAATCCTAGATAACCTTCTTCACTGTCCACAATGCCACCAATCTTGGTGTCATCTGCAAACTTACTAACCATGCCTCCTAAATTCTCATCCAAATCATTAATATAAATAACAAATAACAGCGGACCCAGCACCGATCCCTGAGGCACACCGCTGGTCACAGGCCTCCAATTTGAAAAACAACCCTCTACACCCACCCTCTGTCTTCTGTCGTCAAGCCAATGTTGTATCCAATTGGCTACCTCACCTTGGATCCCGTGAGATTTAACCTTATGTAACAACCTACCCCATCCTCCCCCCCCCCCTTCCCCTGGCTCTGTATTTGCTTAAAAACTGTTAAATCTTCAACTACTTCCAGTTCTGACGAAAGGTCTTCGACCTGAAACGTTAACTTTGTTTCTTTCTCCACAGATGCTGCCTGACTAGCTGAGTATTTCCAGGATTTTCTGTTTTTATTTCAGATTTCCAGCATCCTCAGTATTTTGCTTCTGCCTTTGTTCTGTCCTGCTTTTCCCCCAAGATGTGTGTCCCTTTCGAATTAACCCAAATTCCCTCATGCCCCACCTTCTTCCAATCCCCCTCAATATCTCCTTACCTTCCACCTTATCCTTCTACCTGAGTCCACATTCCCACCATCACCGTCATCCCCAAGTCTTTTCCTCTAAGGATAAGACTCCCTGCTTCCTGCTTTCGTTTTCAAACTGCTGTGAGCTGATTTTTTTTTATTCGTTCATGGGATGTGGGCGTCGCTGGCAAGGCCGGCATTTATTGCCCATCCCTCATTGCCCTTGAGAAGGTGGTGGTGAGCCGCCTTCTTGAACCGCTGCAGTCCGTGTGGTGAAGGTTCTCCCACAGTGCTGTTAGGAAGGGAGTTCCAGGATTTTGACCCAGAAGTATTACATTAGAAGTGTTACATAGAGTTACATAGAATTTACAGCACAGAAACAGGCCATTTGGCCCAATTAATCTACGCCAGTGTTTATGCTCCACATGAGCCTCCTTCCATCCTATTAAACCTGCAAATAAGGCATTGAATGCAGACACAGAAGCAGGAGGCCTGGAATTGAAAATGAAAGTGCAGATAGACCATAAAAATTGAAGAGATAGAAACCAGTGACCTGAGACAGGGTTCCGACAGGCACAGAGGCAGAGATAACGCAATCCTGATGGTGTGAGGCAGCAATGCCCAGGACAGGAGGTGGCATATTTCTGGCCCAGAGGAAAAGGCAGTGGTCAAGAGAGGGAGAGAAAAAAGCAAGTTGAGGAGTGGTTGTGAGATGGTGCAATGTACTGCCCTAGAAGGCATCACATGGAATTTCCATGGGGGTTCTCCGGATCTCCTAGCATAATTTCAGCAATCTCTGGGCTCTCTGCCAAACTTATGGCAGGAGATCGGGAGAACTCTGTGGAAATTCTACTCCTGCTGATGCAAAGTCAATTGCAGGCGTCTGAAAGGAAGGAGGATACTCACTTGGGAAATAAAGACATTTAGGAATATGAAAAGCCAATAGCTAATCATAATGCACCTACAATAATTCTTCAATGAGTAAAGGCAGGGAATTGGGATTAAAAAGACAGAGCTGCCATACCTGACTAAAAATGCAGAGCAGGCTCGCTAGACAAAATGGCCCACTCCTGCTCCTACCAATACAAGCAAGGAATGGTCAGTAAACCAGGCATTTCTCACTGTCACAAAGCCACAAATGCTATGCATTCCACAGCTGCATTCATGAAAATGATGACATTTATACAAGCTAAGTAGCTTGTGAGCTGTTTGAGAAGCATTAAAGAATTATTGTAGGTGCATCGTGATTAGCAACGGTCTTCGACCTGAAACGTTAACTCTGTTTCTTTCTCCACAGATGTTGCCTGACTTGCTGAGCTTCTCCAGCATTTTCTGCTTTTATTTCATGATTAGCTATTGGTTTTTCATTACCACCAACAAAATTGCATTCTCAAGAATGAAACCCTCATGTTTTCAGTCTTATCAGTATGTTCTAAATTACAATGAAAGAAAGGTGCATTTTGTGCATTTTTGAAGAAAAGAGGAAAGTGTAGCCATTAATGATAAATTTGCAACACTGTGCATTACCCCAAACAAGATAGCCCAGCTCCAAATGATTGCTGGTATTGTAACCCTCAAAGGCCTATATATGGGTAAAGAAAAGAATGCTGCAGCCTTCGGGCAAAAACAGTCACGATTTTCCAGTGCTCCTTCCTTGAATTTGATGATGATAACTAAATGATGGGTTGTTGCTGCAATTAAAGGCCTGTGGTGAACACCTATCCTACACCTTTGTACTTGTTGGCTCCCTGACAAAGAATAGCTTCAAGCTGCAATGCGACTTCTCAGGTGTCTCAGCTTCTTGGTGAAAAGATTATCAAAATATAAATAAAATCCTTCCATTCATATCCCTCCTGCTCTGCTGGATATTTGGGGTGTGAGTGTATGATAAAACAGTCTAGATCGGGTGAGGTTGTTGTTAAAGCAATCTCTTCTGTGAGATACCTTATATCTCCTGTCCTTAATTCTATCCAGCTGTACATTAAGTAATGACAGAATCACAGCACATTTTACGAATGTCATTCCTGATTTGCATGCCATAAAAACATAGATGACTCACAGAATCTTTGACTGTCCTAAAATCTGCTTATGTGGCTCAGTGTCAAATTTTGTTTGATAATCACTTCTGTGAAGCGCTTTGGAATGTTTTACTATGTTAAAGGCGCTATATAAATGCAAATTGTTGTTGTTGTTGATTGATAAGTAGTAAAGGTTTCCGTATGTTTTCCAGCCTGTTATTGCCTGGAACTCTATTCCTTTTATTCAGAGTTGGCCATTACTTTGTTGAACCAGGATCATTGGAACATATATTCAACTATGAGCAATCAGATGTGTTTGCTTTTATGCCAATACCATTTCTCCAAGTTGGTTCCCACACTTTCAATCAGGGTGCCTGAATCATCTATCCTCATGACAGTCACTTCCAGATGCATCCTGGTGTCATGTTGCTATTCATTCGCAAAACAAACAAGACAAAGCTACTAATTGACTACAGTTGACAACAGGCTTTCAAAATCTAAGCTTGACTTCACCTGAGCCCTGCTTCATCTAAGCCCCTTTATCAGTGATCTTTCCTTGGTGTTGCCCTGCATTCATGGACTTTGGCCCTTCACCTAGGAATCTCAAAACAAAATGAGCTCTCACTCTCACTCTCTCTCAATGCACAAAGTTATGAAGTATTGCTCTATTTGGTAATATAATTCCTCCCTTTGCTCTTCGTTCTGCCCTTACCCTAATTAGGACTTCCTCCACAGCATCAGAGACATAAATTACTCTTTGCACTGGTCAGTGGTGGCCAGAGGCATTTTTTTCACATGAAATGACAGCATGAAACTTCAGCTTCTTCCTGGGTGGAAAATCCTACTCGGTAGCTTTGAAATGATGTCTCCACCTGGCCCCGCCCCCCCCACCCCCCCACCGGGCTAGGAAGAGAAAACTCAACCTGAACTCCAATAGAAAGAAAGAACCTGCATTTATATAAAGCCGTTCATGACCTCAGGATGTCCTAAAGTGCTTTACTGACAATGAAGTACTTTTTGAAGTGTAGTCACTGTTGGAATGTAGGAAATGCGACGGCCAATTTGCACACAGCAAGGTCCCACAAACAGCAATGTGATATATGTTGATATCATCTGCCTTAGTGATGTTGGTTGAGGGATAAATATTGGCCAGGACACTGGGGAGAACTCCCCTACTCTTCTTCGAAATGATGTCGTGGGATCTTTTACGTCCACCTGAGAGGACAGACAGGGATTCGCTTTAACACCATCCAGGACAAAGCAGCCCGCTTTATTGGCACCCCATCCACTACCTTAAACATTCACTCCCTTCACCACCGCGCACCATGGCTGAAGTGTGTACCATCTACAGGATGCACTGCAGCAACTCGCCAAGATTTCTTCGACAGCACCTCCTAAACCCGCGACTTCTACCACCTAGAAGGACACAGGGCAGCAGGCACATGGGAACAACACCACCTGCATGTTCCCCTTCAAGTCACACACCATCCTGACTTGAAAATATATCGCCATTCCTTCATCATCGCTGGGTCAAAATCTTGGAACTCCCTACCTAACAGCACTGTGGGAGAACCTTCACCACACGGACTGCAGTGGTTCAAGAAGGCGGCTCACCACCACCTTCTCAAGGGCAATTAGGGATGGACAATAAATGCCGGCCTTGCCAGCGACGCCCACATCCCATGAACGAATAAAAAAAAACATTTCACCTGAAAGACAGCGCCTCCAACAGTGCAGCGTTCCCTCAGTACAAAGTGTCAGCCTGGATTTTGTGCTCAAGTCCCTGGAGTAAGCATTATTGGCGTGCATCAATGAATGTCATAAGAAAGCATTCAATGAGAAAATACCATTTTGCCCATGAAACCGGATCCTCCCACTTTTTCATGGACTCTGCCCTACCTATTACTTCAGGGAAAGTTCTGCATAGATACTACCAGACACCCAAAGGTAATCAAGCAAAATTTCAATAAACCTTTCCCTCCTTGCCTCCCTCCCCCCTCCATATCTTTATTATTAGACCCTGGGCTGTTAATAACTATTGACAACATCTTCCATCTTCCCATCTCCATTGCACAGGAACTCTGTTGGTCCAGGTGAGGGCAGGACCAGGCATAGCTGTGAAGTCACCACCCCCTTCCTCGCAGGCAAAAGTCTGCCGACATCCGTAGTTCAGGCTCACATAGTGGTCCCTTGGCTGAGGTACCAGGGGCCTGCTGGAACCTGGGGAATTGCAGCCCAGTACGAGTCACAGGCTTTGCGAAAGGAGGGAAGAAAATTTAGAACGTGGACCTCACCACCACAGAGAATAGTTGAGGCGACTAGCATAGGGGCATTTAAGGGGAAGCTAGATAAACACATGAGGGAGAAAGGAATGGACGGATATGCTGATTGGGTTAGATGAAGAAGGGTGGGAGGAGGTTGGTGTGAAGCAAAAACACTGGCATGAATCAGTTGGGCCGAATGGCCTGTTTCTGTGCTGTACATTCAATGTTTGCAAATGTGATTTTTTTTCTTCAAAGTTTATCTTGAGTTTCTCTTAATATTAATTCTCCCCGAGTATAAGTGGAATATTTGTAAGTACTCCCTTGCTGTAATGCTCTATGCTGCACCATGATAGCTGATATAATATTGACTCCAAATGTAATGGAAACACTGTAAAAGAAAGCCCTTCATTTTAAATACTTCAAGTGAACGTTTAGGCTCAATGGAGAAGGAACGAACTATATTTTTAAAATGATATTTAACTATTCTTTTCTTTCCCCTCCCCCTCTAATTTTACATTGAGCATTACAGCAAGGGAGTACTTACAACTATTCCACTTCTACTCGAGGAGAATTATTATTGAGAGAAAATCAAGGTAAACTTTGAAGAAAAAATCATATTTGCAAAATCATCATCTCTCACCGTTACAATGTGGGCAGCAGCACTGGTGGCTCATTAACAGAGGATGACACCTAGTATGCAGATGATGAAAACTGTGTTGACCTAATAGTGTAGCAGTTGGGATGCTTGCCGTCCATATGTTATTATGGGCTCGGGTCCCAGAGCTTAGTTGCTGCTTGAAGCCACCAGTCGCTCTGCGACGATTTTTGTCAGCTGATAGGACTGACGCTGTTACCTTGGGAGAAAACGAGCACTCGATTGTCTGGCCCTGTTGTAGTAGCACAGCTATTGTGTGGAGCAGTATTGGGCACTGAAGCTGTGGGTGGCCCATTTGGTCCCCAACCCAGCTGGAGGAAGGTTGCGTGAAGTTAAGCAACCATGAAAGATGCTGGCGTGAGGAGGGAAGGTTGGGGGGAGGAGAAGGGGAGAAGGTCGGGAGGAAGATAAAAGATAGGAAATGGGAAAAAAATAATCAAATAAAGAAAATGGTGGGAGCAAACTGAAAAGTGCTTTCAGAGATGTCTGAGAGCAATTACATTGAAAATACTTCAGATCTCCCACAATTGTTAAGTGGGTTTTTATGGATCTAATGTTGCAAAAGAGTTAAACTAGTAAAATTGTGTATTAAGTGTCTGTGTCTTAAATTATCCATGTTTCTCAGTACACATTTTTCCCAGCTATGTTACTAAGAAGGGATGTACATTCTCAATGTTTTATTTCCCAAGTGGATTGTTGTGCTGACAAGTGCCTATAGTATAATCACACTTTTGTTGTGTCACAAAGCACCGAAAGAAATGTCCTGGACATGAGCAGCACCATTAAAAGTCACTTAAGCATTATGTGCTGTGATGTATGTCTACACAATGTAATTATCTGTGCGGTAGGCTGGGTTAATAGTCTCGGGGCCAGCCTGTGACTGGAGGCCTTCCTCGTGAACAATTCCCAGGGTCACGGCCTCTAAGTAACACTTGTTGACCACCAGAGGGAGAAACCGTTTGAGCTTTGCACACCAGGCCTTTCCAAGGAGGCTTGAATTTACCACAGCTGATTACCCTGGGAACGAGTTGACCTGCTTTGCTCCGATGGGTGTCCTCACGGCAGACTGCACACAGCAATCTGAAATTAGTTACACTAGCAGCAAGAAAGAGAGAGAGAGAGAGAGAAAGAAAGGGATTAGAACATCTACCCCTCGGCCCAATCAACTTTAGGCCTCAATCCTGCTAGCTTAAAACAAGCAGACAAGCTCTTGGGGAAGTGAAAATTACACTTCAGTGCACTGAGAGCACATCAAATGGGGATTAATTTCTACTCCCTGGTTCAATCCACTGGCAGGTCCATGCAACTTCACCACGAGGTGGGATTTGCTGCAATTATAAACCAGCTGTAATAATGCGGCTGAAGCCACTTGTTAAGCTGCCAACTGTGAACTTTGGCTGAGGTAATAAGTTTGGGGAAGGGGCCTGCATTAGCTAATGCTCCTAATGGCAACCATTCTTACTGTCTGAGAGAATGGGATCAGCAGCCTCTGCTGTGTATCACCGTGTTGAAATAATTACTGGCGGGAGGTGCTGTCCTTTTCCATATGGCTTATGAGCAGCTGAAAAAATATATATCCACTGACTCATGGAACAGGTCGGTAATTTTTTTAATTCTGAGAGGATGAAATCATGTAACAGGCTGTGTGCGTTAGAAGTGGGGAGATTACCCCGTCATATAGGAAATTCAGTGATGGGTCTAAAAGCAGGTTCGCAGCATATGAAAAGAGAAAAAGACAAGTTAACATTTCAGGTGCAAATCCTTTGTCTCTGACTTTTGCACAAATCCAGTTATTTGCCGCTGGACAAGTGCAAAAGAAAAACTTAGCCGCTAGTCGGGCTATTAATAGATATTTACACCTGCTTGCTCCAAAGGACAGTTTTAGTTGTTTGGGCAAAAGTTAGTGAATGCTGCATTAATATAACCTTACAACACACTTAAGCCTCGATTTTAACTCCCCGGGGGAGCCGTGCGAGCGAGGGCCAAGGTTAGGGGTTGCCAACTCTGGTTGGATATATCCCTGGAAGTTTCATCACGTGACCTCCCGCCTCCAAACACCCCGTCCAGTTAAACAGTCTTTTTTTTAAACCTTCTCCAATATTTTTATAACTAATAAGTGAAAATGAAAAATATTTTTTTTCCCGGTTGTTGCTTGCATCAGTGTCCTGGAGGTCAATCTGTAATTCCTGGAGACTCCAGGACAATCCGGGAGGGTTGGCGACCCGAGTCAAGGCAGACGGCAAACCGTCCGGCCCTCCGCAGCGCGAGGCCTAGGAGGGTTTTAACTCCTGGGCTTCATCTGCACAGATCCAGTCAGTCTCCCGCCCAAACCCAGCGGGAAGCGTTAGCTGGCCAGTGAGTGGGAGAAGGATTCCAGGAGGCAGGAAACCGCAGCTGAGGACCCGAAGGAACAAACCCCGACAGTCAGTTAAATGGTTCAGAGGTCACCGGAGGGGGAGGCCCAGCATTTTCTTGTGGGTCCTGCTTCTCTGGGACCACAAAGAAACAAAAGAGCTTAAAACAAAGGTCTCTTTCTGGCCCCGGATCCACTTGCCACCAGGTTTGTCTTCCCAGGGAATCCATGACTGCTGCCCTGACCAGTCCTCAGGTTAAAATTGTAGTTCGGCCACAAATTATGTCATCGGTGCCTGATCTGCACATTTAAAGAAGGACCCCGCTGCCTTTCAGCGGGTGTCCCGGCTCGCCTGCTCAAAAAGGTTAAAATTGTAACCCGTGGGAAGGCAGCAGGATTAGTGGGGTAAGTCGCTGCAGCTATTTTAACTGCCCACCCACTTGGTCTCCGCTGGGCGGGGGCAGGGTTAAAATCGGCCCTTTAGTATGTGCATTTGCACTAATGCAGAGAGTAGCTTTTCCCCCTAATTGTTTTGGAACTAGAGACTTAACATACCTGTGCTCACTAATGTTAACAAAACAATAAAAATACCAGGGCCTAAAAATTGGAACGATCCTGTGCTGGAACGGGTGGGCCTCGGGCCTACCAGATATTGGACACTTGTCGCTTTGGCGCATGTTTTACGCCTGCAAAGCGGCAGCAGTATCATCAGATTTCTAGGCCAAGAACTTGTCGGTATTTAGCACATCACTTGACATTTCCACCCCTCAGTAAAGCAGTAAAGAAAGAAGTTGCATTTTATAGAGCACCTTTCACGTTCTTAGACTATCTAAAAACACTTCACAACCAATGAAGTTCTAAAGTGTAGTCACTGTTGTAAGGTAGGGAGATGCAGCAGCCAAATTGTACACAGCAAGGTCTCACAATCAGTATAAATGACCAGATAATCTGTTTTTTTAGTGTTATTGGTTGAGGAATACGTGTTGGCCAGGTCACTGGGGAGGACTCCCCTGCTCTTCTTCAAATAGTGCCTTGGGACCTGAGAGGGCAGAAGGGGCTCAGTTTAACGACTCATGTGAAAGACGGCACCTCCAACAATGCAGCACTCCCTCAGTACTGTACTGAAGTAGCAGCCAAGATTATACACTCAAGTCTCTGGAGAGACTCAGCGTGAGAATACTACCACTAGCCAAGGCTGATACCTAAATATCTAGCTGACATCTTCAGCTAAAAAGAAAGGGCTGGAGAAAAGTGTAAAAATGGTTATATTAACTTATTAGAGAACTTGTTAAAGTTAATATAATTAGTAACTCGTGCAGCATTTCACAGCTATAGAGTCACATCAGAAAGTAAATATTTTATTCCCGGTCAGGGCTAGAGTTAGTGAGCCTAATGAAGGAGGTGGCTTTGAAGTATCACCACAGCCGTGGTAGAAATGAACAGTACAAAGAAATTTACTGTCTGAGAGCGTGGATACAGGTTATAACACCGTGTAGCAGCAGGAGATGGCAGTCCAGGAGTGAGGAGGACATATGTACCGCCATGCGCAGGTAGCTGACTGTGTTGTGGTAGATCCAGATAGCAGGTCTACCAGATTAAGCTCCTGTTTAAGGTGGAAGAGCAGTGCATGAGGAGCATTGGACCTGTCGGGCAGACTGTGACTAATGTGTGCCAACTGATCCATGATGATCTACAGGGACATCTCAACCAATGCACTGCAAGTGACTGTCAAGTTTACCACTGCCCTCAACTTTTTTACCAAGGTACCTTCATCCTGTATGACTCCATTGAGATACCTAACAGGAAAGACTGAACAGGCTGGGGCTTTTTTCTCTAGAAAAGAGAAGACTAAGGGGTGGCCTGATAGAGGTCTTTAAGATAATGAAAGGGTTTGATAGGGTAGACTTAGAGAAGATGTTTCCACTTGCGGGGGAGACCAGAACTAGGGGCCATAAATATAAAATAGTCGCTAATAAATCCAATGGGGAATTCAGGAGAAACCTCTTTACCCAAAGAGTAGTTGGAATGTGGAACTCACTACCACAAGGAATGGTTGAGGTGAAGAGCATTGATGCATTTAAGAGGAAGCTAGATAAACACATAAGGAAAAAAGGAATAGAAGGATATGCTGATAGGGTTAGATGAAGAAGGGTGGGAGGAGGCTCATGTGGAGCATAAACACCGGCATGAACCTGTTGGGCCAAATGGCCTGTTTCTGTGCTGTAAATTCTATGTAATTCTATATAATAACCAAAGGCCTGTATCACAATGCGCCCTGCTAATTGTATCTCAGGGAGAAATAGTAATGGGCCAGCTCTGCCTGCAAGGCGACAGGTATTTAAGGGTCTGATTGCTCAGATCTTCCAGCAGCTCTTCGAAGTACCTTCCTAGAGTGCGTTTTCTCTCCCATCATAGCATGTATAATATAATTTGCCATGACCTGTTATTTTTACTTGTTACTCTTTACTAACATTTTTCTGTAGCAGTAAAACATTTATCACATATTTATTTTACAACTGCTGTCCCACAGATGCTGCCTGACCTACATAAACATCCTGTGCTGTTACTTTAATTGATAACTTACCTTCCCACTCTTCTTTAACTCCTTCTACTTTTTCTGGACTTATTGCCAGCTCTTCCAAGTGGTAGAGGCAGCATTGACGCAGTCTGTCATCTATTGCCACTCTTCCTACCTTTTTGGGCTATGGTCGTGTCATTCCATTTAAAAAGCCTGGTCAGTAAAATGATTTTTCTCTGCTAGCTTCCAATTTTTTCTGCACAGCTGGATTACTCAAGTCTTTGACATTGTCCGTGATTAAGTAGCTTGCCATGAAAGTATCATTTATTACAGAAATTGCTCATTTCTCACTGATGCTAATATAATCCAGAGTCTCAGAAATGTTGAAAGCCACGTGTTCATGTAATTTCATTAATAGTTTGTTAATAGCAGGGAAAACCATGATTCTATTCCGGCTTTAGCAGAATAAAGAATGTTGGGCCTTGGATTCTGAAAGCCACCTGTTGCTGTTTTGCTTATTGCAATGACTCGTTCCAATCACTAAAGAAGACAGGAGCACATTTTCCGTCTTTAGTGCTCCTGACACACGACTTTGCTCGTTGGGAGCGCATATTGGGAATCTGAGCGCACATCTGCTTCGCAGATCTACAATTAATTTTAACGGAAGGAAAATCAAGGACTTATGAATGGTGTTCCCAGTACGGGAAGCTCTTGCGCCTGCAGTAGCCGGAATAGAATCATGGTTTTCCCTGCTATTAACAACCCCAGTAGCCGGAGCGTAAAGATCTTTAGTATTGGTGGCGCATGATTGAAATTATGGGGTGTGATATCAGTAACAGACAAAATATTCTGTATCCACTCTTTTAACAAAGCCATTCTCATGTTCATGTTAAATAGGCTAATGCCCTTTGTAATACAGCAGACAGAGGAATTATTTCAACCCTCGATGCTTCTACAGTTTAAATTTAAAATATAGTTGAATGATGGAGATGAGAAGCAGGATCAGGGGCCCCGATATTTACACCGAGTGAGGTTGTAGCAGCAGGGAAACCCGGAAGTACTGGTCTCACAGAGGTCCTGCCGAATTTAAACTTTTTATTCTGTTTCCTGGCCAGCAGCCAGCCAGATTGAGAAGAAGGCTGACTGTCAGGCGGGAAGACCTGCGGATCCTGGCCACAGCCAGGGAGTGGAGAGGAGGGAGGGAGAGATCGTGCGTCGGGGGGACATCGGGAGGGGGAGGTCGGAAAGGATCGTGGGCTGTGAGTAGATCGGGGAGGGGGTCCGAACGGGAGGTGGGGGAGGAAGGGGGGGGGGGGGTGTTCGATTGCGGGGAGTGCCCGATCGCGGTGGGGGGAAGGGTCCGGTCATGGGTGGGAGGGTCCGATCGCAGGTGAGTTCCAATCGCAGGGGCGCTCCGATTGCGAGGTTAGCTTGGGGGGCCGGAGTGAAGCGCTCCTGCTCCTCCTGGCCCACAAGCTATGCTGGAAAGGCACTTACCTGATGGATCTGGCCTTTTCTGCATCCCTTCAGCTGCCGGGTTTCCCAAGCCCTGTGAAACCCGACCTGCAGCCATTAAACCTGAAAGCCTGTAAAAGTCTGAGACCTCTGATAAAACCGAAAGTGAGAGGCGGGTTTAGGTCGGGTTTCCCATTTTTAAAATTTTGACTGCCTCCCACCCCTCTCCCGCCTGTCCTGGGGGGTTAAAATTGATCCCAGGATCTCCCTCAATTTTTGGGAACACCGACCCTTTTTAATCTCTACAGTTTGTTGATACAAAAGAAGATGAAGCAACCGTTGCACATCAGAAATACCAGTCACTGCCCTTCTGGGTCTACTTCTCAAACCAGCACCACAGCAACATTGTTAATGGTATTCAAAGACTGAGGCCTATGAATTCAGCCACACAGCGCCTGTTTTGTGGGCACTAACTGGCCTACTAAGCCCCAGTATGGCGGGCAGGAAGTGCGCACACATTTCTGAGAGCAAGTGCGCCATGCGTCATATTGAGAAAGGATGAAAAATCATCGTCCAAGGCCTAAGCCTAAAACAGGTTTTAGCCCCTTTGCATATGCAAAGCTCTATGGTATGGGATTGTTTCAGAAGAGGTCACATTCAGGTTTTGACTGAGAGACGTTAGGCTGCAGGCTAACTGCTCATTTGTTTTTACAAAGATACGGAAGTGAAGTTTCTAGTGCAACCCACCAAAGAAATGAAAAATAATTTTTTCTGCTTCTGATGTGGAACCTCACCTGCTGCTCTGCCAAGTTCTTCTACTGCTTCTGGACTTACTGCCAGGTGCACCTATTGGAAAATCGTACAGGTGCAGTTCATGATTTTCCATCCATTTTGGTTGTCAGGCAAGGTCCCGGGCCAAAGAAGCAGAAAATTTACCGTAGTAATCTGTGAGCTTGAGACTGAGGCTCCTGCTCTGCCAATGTCAGAACCTACAGGATTGTTAGTCGGGTGGCGAGAGTGGACATCATAAACGGTACAGTTAAAATAAGCACAACATCTATCAGCTTACATTTGTGTACCATCATTCTTGTAACCAACATCCTAAGACACTTTATGGGAAATCAGAGGACATCAAGCAGGAAGTGGACGAGAGGTTACAGGAAGTGACCGAAGGTGTGGTCAAAGAAGTAAATTTCCAGCAGGCTTTTGAAGATGGAGAGAAAGGGGGGTTAAGATTGAGGGGTTTAGGAAGAAAGTTTCAGAGTACAGGGACATAGGTTCTCCTTTCTCAATATGGCGGACGGCGCACGCCTGCTCCTCCTGGCCCACAAGACAACTAATAAACATTTTTTTTTAAACATTTCCCTTTCTGGGCCTTTTCTGGCCCCGGCTCCTCTTGTCATCAGGTTTCACTGGCGGTGAAGCCACAATGGTTTCCCCACGCAGGTCTCTGGTTAAAATTGCAGTCAGGCCCCGATGATGTCATCAGAGCCTGATCTGCATATTTAAAGAAGGACCCCACTGCCTTCTGGCGGGTGTCCCTCTCGCCTGCTCAGGAGAGCAGGTTAAAATCGCAATTCGTGGGAAGGCAGCGGGATCGGTGTGGGTGAGTCATACGGGCGGGCAGGGTTAAAATCGGCCCTATTAGTGCTGGCTAATAGAACTTTTCCTCTTTGTAGGTAGTGTTAGCATCAAGTCAGGCATAGGACTGTCAGATACAGAGTAAAGCTACCCTAACCCAGCAACATACCTCAGGCAGAGATTAAAATGAAACAGCAAAAGGAGGCTTATGACGAATGTAAGGTTAATAATACAGAAGAGAACCAGGCTCAATACAGAAAGTACAGAGGAGATCTAAAAAAGGGAATAAGAGGGGCAAAGAGAGAGTATGAGACTAGATTAATGGCTAACATAAAAGTGAACCCAAAAGTCTTTTATAAACATATCAATAGTAAAAGGGTAGTCAAAGGAAGGGTGGGACCGATTAGGGATAAAAAAGGAAATCTTCTTGTGGAGGCAGTGGGCATGGCTGAGATACCAAATGAATACTTCGCATCCATCTTCACTAGAACATAGGAACCAGGAGTAGGCCATTTAACCCCTCGCGCATTCCAGCATTCAATGAGATCATGGCTGATCTGTGACCTAACTCCATATACCCGCCTTAGCCCCATATCCCTTAATACCTTTGGTTAACAAAAATCTATCAATCTCAGATTTAAAATTAACAATGGAGCTAGAATCAATGGCCGTTTACGGAAGAGTTCCAAACTTTTACCACCCTCTGCGTGTAGAAGTGTTTCCTAACTTCACTCCTGTAGGACCTGGCTCTAATTTTCAGGCTGTGTCCCCTAGTTCTATACTCCCCAACCAGCGGAAATAGATTCTCTCTATCTACCCTATCAGTTCCCTGCAATATCTTGAAAACTTTGATCAAATCACCCCTTAAACTTCCAAATTCCAGGGACTACAACCCTAGTTTGTGTAATCTCTCCTCATAATTTAACCCTTGGAGTCCAGGTATCATTCTAGTAAATCTACGCTGCAGTCCCTCCAAGGCCAATATATCCTTCCCAAGGTGCAGTGCCCAGATCTGAACACAGTACTCCAGGTATGGTCTAACCAGGGTTTTGTATAGCTGCAGCATAACTTCTACCCCTTGTATTCTAGTCCTTGAGATGTTAAGGCCAGCATTCCATTAGCCTTTTTGATTATTTTCTGTACCTGTCCATGACATTTTAATGATCTATGTACATGGACCACTAAATCTCTTTGGATCTCCACTGTTTTCAGCTTTTCACCATTTAGAAAGTACTCTGATCTATCCTTTTTAGGTCCAAAGTGGATGACCTCACAGTTCCAGGATTTTGACCCGTCGCTGGGTCAAAATCCTGGAACTCCCTTCCTAACAGCAATGTGGGAGAACCTTCACCACACGGACTGCAGCGGTTCAAGAAAGCAGCTCACCACCACCTTCTCAAGGGCAACCAGGGATGGGCAATAAATGCTGGCCTCACCAGCGACGCCCACATCCCATGAATGAATTTTAAAAATCTTGTCTGCATTGAAATCCATTTGCCACAGTTTTGCCCATTCACTTAATCTATTAATATCTCGCTATAATTTTATGCTTCCATTTACACTGCTTACAAAGCTGCCTATCTTTGTGTCATCAATAAACTTGGATATGTGGCTCTCTATCACAAATACCTGTGGGACCCACTTGTCACATTCTGCCAATTTGAGTACCTGCCCATTATCTCTACTCTCTGTCTCCTGCCGCTCAGCCAATTTCCTAACTTGGTCAATAATTTGCCCTCAATTCCATGAGCTTCAAATTTAGCTAACAGTCTCTTTATGAGCAACTTTATAGAATGCCTTCTGGAAGTCCATATAAATAACATCCATAGACATTCCCCTGTCCACTACTTCAGTCACTTCTTCAAAAGAGAAGAGGATGCTGCCATTGTAGCAGTGAAGGAGGAGGTAGTAGTGATATTGGATAGGATAAAAATAGATAAAGAGGAGGTAATTAAAAGATTGGCAGCGCTCAAAGCAGAAAAGTCACCCGAACCAGATGGGATGCATCCTAGGATATTGAGGGAAGTAAGGGCGGAAATTGTGAAGGCTCTGGCCATAATCTTCCAATCCTCCTTAGATAAGGGGATGGTGCCAGAGGACTGGAGGATTGCAAATGTTACACCCCTGTTCGAAAAAGGAGAAAGGGATAAACCCGGCAATTACAGGCCAGATCAGCCTAACGTCGGTGGTGGGGAAACTTTTAGAGACATTAATTGATGTTTGGAAATGTATAGGCGAATAAATGAAAGTCAGCCTGGATTTGTTAAAGTAAAGTAGTGTTTGACTAACTTGATTGAATTCTTTGGTGAAGTAACAGAGAAGGTTGATGTGGGTAGTGTGGTTGATGTTGTGTATATGGACTTTAAAAAGGCATTTGATAAAGTTCCACATAGTAGACTTGATAGCAAAATTAAAGCCCATGGGATTAAAGGGACAGTGGCCAGCGTGGATACAAAATTAGCTGAGGGACAGAAAGCAGAGAGTAGTGGTGAACAGTTGTTTTTCAGACTGGAGGGAAGTATACAGTGGTGTTCCCCAGGGGTCAGGATTAGGACCACTGCTCTTTTTGATATATATTAATGACCTGGACTTGGATATGGAGGGTATAATTTCAAAGTTTTCAGATGACACAAAACTTGGAAATGTAGTAAACAATGTGGAGGATAGTAACAGACTTCAGGAGAACATAGACAGACTGGTGAAATGGGCAGACACATGGCAGATGAAATTTAATGCAGGGAAATGTGAAGTGATACATGTTGGTAGGAAGAATGAGGAGAGGTAATGTAAACTAAATAGTACAATTTTAAAGGGGGTGCAGGAACAGAGAGACCTGGGGGTGCACATACACAAATCTTTGAAGGTGGCAGGACAAGTTGAAAAGGCTGTTAAAAAAGCATGTGGGATCCTGGGCTTTATTAATAGAGGCATACAGTTATAAACGAAAAAAAGTTATGCTAAACCTTTCTAAAACACTAGTTAGGCCTCAGCTGGAGTATTGTGTTCAATTCTGGGCACCACACTTTAGGAAGGATGTCTAGGCCTTGGAGAGGGTGCAGAAGAGATTTATTAGAATGGTGCCAGGGATGAGGGACTTCAGTTATGTGGAGAGATTGGAGAAGCTGGGGTTGATCTCCTTAGAACAGATGTTAAGGGGAGATTTGATAGAGATGTTCAAAATCATGAACTGTTTTGACAGAGTAAATAAGGAGAAACTGGCAGAAGGGTCAGTAAGCAGGGGACACAGATTTAAGGTGATCAGCAAAAGAGCCAGAGGCAACATGAGGAAACATTTTTTTACCCAGCGAGTTGTTATGATCTGGAATGCACTGCCTGAACGGGTGGTGGAAACAGATTCAATGGTAACTTTCGAAAGGGAATTGGGTAAATGGGGAAAAAATTACAGTGCTATGGGGAAAGACCAGGGGAATGGGACTAATTGGATAGCTCTTTCAAAGAGCCGGCACAGGCATGATGGGCCGAATGGCCTCCTCCTGTGCTCTACCTTCTATGCTACAACCTCAGAATAGTACCCGTTACTGCCCCAGTGTGGCATTGGGCATCCTGTGGCACCTCTAAGTGAGATTGCCAATTAGTGCCAATTGCTGCAATAGGCCTTTGCCCTCTAGGAACTGGATTGAGACTGTCCTAACTCATTTTGCATGGAACCCCTGTGCCTGGGTTGGATTTAAACCCGGGTCCTAGAGGTTAAATGCCAATTGCCCCAGATAGTACTGTTCAAGAAAAATAGAAAATAAATAAAATAATGCTTGAATTTGTCGCTTTTTCATCATAAAAAAAACAGTTGCTAAATGACTACAGAAAAAGTTAGGCTTTCTGAGGCCTTCAGACTAGAGTTAGAGAAAAGCATGTAATTTATAACTGCAGCAACTACAATCCTATTGGTGAGAGTGTGATTAGACTCCAGATGATGGGCTCTGACTTGTAGATGAAACTTAAATTCAGGCTGCATTTGTCCCACAAATATTTAAATAATAACAACATTTGAATTAATTAGCTAGGCCTTGAATATTCAGTTAAGAATTAATTTCAGGGTTTCTTTGAAATGATAGAACTGTAAGATTTCAGCCTCTTCACAAGGGCAGTTATCGGTGCAGCAACAGGCCTATCTGTACCCTCATTACACGGCTATCACCTTGGCTGTCCTGTTCACCTAAAATTTGTCCAAGGCCAATAAGGCGTTGGACTCTTTTTCAGGCGTCCTTGGGGTGCAGGGCACAGACCCGCGAATTTGCTTATTTTTGACCAGTTTCTACCCCAGCACCTCCAGCAGTGCAGCATAACTTCAGTACTGCACTGAAATATCAGCCTAGATTATGTGCTCAGGTCTCTGGAGCGGGGCCTTCTGATGGAAGGCAAGAGAGCTACCACTGAGCCAAGGAGAGGAGATGAGATAAAATCAAGAAATTGTGATCAAATGGCACCAAGCCTTCAATCACAGAACAAGAAGAAATGAGAAAGACGTTCATTCTTTAAATAATCAAATGCTGATATAGATGAATATTCAAAAGGAATATTTTGCCCATTACTTCCCCGGGATTTCTTTAGATTAAGTCCCCACTTCCTACGGTAAGAAATGCCTCCCACAGATTACTCTTTGCAGAAATCTACATATACTGTATGCACAATACAGAGCCAGGCTGTCTGTATTGTATTGGTATTTTTATCCATTTATTCACAATTACCGCACACAAAAAAAACCCTCAGCTTTGTCACTTTCTAGGCACAGGAGAGTTGTGCAGTGTGTTCAGATAGGTTTCTGAATATGGAATAAAGAGACAGATTTATTTTTCTAAACTTTAGACAGCAAGCAGAATACTTATCTGCTCAGACAACTAGAAGTAATCTGAAACAATAAGAGTCGGATCCTTAAATAGCAATAGCGTTACTGATTTCTGGATGATTAACGGAGATGGGGTTCTGGTGATTTCTTCCCTCCCCCCATTCACGTGACTGAGGGATATGGATAAATAACAGCTGAGTGTTGACATGGACTTAAACCTGACCTATTTTATGGTTGACTGTTGCAACTATATTCCTACGCTCTTGCTTGTTTTTCCAAACTCTGTTGTTAAATTTGTACTTTGATTGGTTTAGTTATTTAAATAAATTGGCCATGAATGTAACAAAAGCTTATTTTACATTCTAAGCACTCCACTGCTATTCTTCTAGGAATAAGAGTAAACCATTCAGCCCTTCGAGCCTGTTCCGTCATTCAATCAGATCATGGCTGACCTCTACCTCCATTCCATTTAACCATCTTTGATCTATAGTCCTTGATACCCTTACCTAACAAAAATCTATCTAGAAAATTTCAACTGACCCAGCATCCACAGCCTTTTGGGGGAGAGAGTTCCAGATTTCCACTACATTTTCTGGGAAAAAGTGCTTCTGGATTCCACTCCTGAATGACCTAGCTCTGATTTTAAGATTGTGCCCCTTTGTTCTGGGTTTTCCCACCAGAGGAAATAGTTTCTCTTTATCTACACTATCGGATCCCTTTAACACCTCGATTACTGCGCTACTTGATAACTTGGATGACAATTTTATTTTCTCCCCTCTCTTGTAGACCCCCGTACCCTGCTGGGGTACAGCCCATCATTATCTCAGCCTATTGGCCGTTCCTTGTGTGTAAGAAGAGATAGTGAGCTTCAGTAGGCTATTTGACCATAGGTTGGCATCACAGCCAAACCCATTCCTGTTCTCACTCGACAATTACACTTGTGCATTTTACAACAGGGATCAAACTTGGGACCTTATCTATAGAATCATAGACGTTTACAGCACAGAAGGACATCATTCATCCCATTGTGTCTGTGCCAGCTGTTTGCTAGAGCAACCCAAAAACTAACCCTAATGTCCCATTGTCTCCCCATAGCCCTATATTCTGTAATATGGCTCAGCATCAGACAATGTGGACCTCTTATTTTTATTTTTTTTAAGAAAAGGTAATGGTTGTTGATTGTAAAATGTTAACTATTTAATTTAGTGATGGTAAGTGTTCAAAATTATATGGGGTTTTGATAGAGTAGATAAGGAGAAAGTGTTTCCACTGGCAGGAGGGTCGGTAACCAGAGGACACAGATTTAAGATAATAGGCAAAAAATCCAGGGGGGAGTTGAGGAGAATTTTTTTTATGCAGCAAGATGTTATGATCTAGAATGCACTGCCTGTAAGGGTGGTGGGAGCAGATTCAACAGTAACTTTCAAAAGGAATTGGATAGATGAGAAATTTACAGGGCTATGGGGAAAGAGCAGGGAAACGGGACGAATTGGATAGCTCTTTCAAAGAGCCGGCACGGGCACGATGGGCCGAATGGCCTCCTTCTGTGCTGTATGATTCTATGATAAAGTGGGTCTGTTGTAGACTAATTGATAGAGATTGATTGCCATGATTAGTCAACAACTCCACTATCATTGTATCCTGCGACTACCAGGATAGTAGAAGGGGAAGTAGCTGGACCTTGGAATAAAAACAGAAAATGCTGGAAATACTCAGCAGGTCAGGCAGCATCTGTGGAGAGAGAAACAGAGTTAATGTTTCAGGTCGATGACCTTTTATCAGAACTGGAAGAAGTAAAGATTTAACAGTTTTTAAGCAAATGCAGAGCCACCTATAGGGGCGGGGAGGGGTGAGGAGAGGGGAGGGGAGGGATGGAAAGAACAAAAGGGAAGGTCTGTGATCGGGTGGAGGGCAGGAGTGATTAAATGACAAAAGGGATAATGGTGCAAGACAAGGAGGGTGGTAATGGGACAGGTTAAGAAACAAAAGATGGGTCTAGAGGAGCTGTAAATGGCAACAGCAGAACCATTACCAGCATCTACTGTCTGAAAAAATGGGAGCAGTGATTATGATCTGAAGTTATTGAAATCAATGTTGAGTCCAGAAGGCTGTAAAGTGCCTAATCGAAAAGATGAGGTGTTGTTCCTCAAACTTAGATTGAGCTTCATTGGAGCACTGGTGGTTATGATCTGAAGAGACCAAATGCAGACTGGGCGATCGCTTTGCTGAACACCTTCGTTCAGTCCGCAAGCGTGACCCTGACCTGCCGATCGCTTACTATTTTAATTCTCCATCCTACTCCCACTCTGACCTCTCTGTCCACGGTGTCCTACACTGTTCCAATGAAGCTCAATGTAAGTTTGAGGAACAGCACCTCATCTTTCTATAAGGCACTTTACAACCTTCCAGACTCAACATTGATTTCAATAACTTCAGATCATAACCACTGCTCCTATTTTTTTTGGACAGCGGGTGCTGGTAATGGTTCTGATGTTGCCATGTACCGCTCCTCTAGACCCATCTCGTGTTTCTTAACCTGTCCCATTACCAACCCCCTTGCCTTGCACCATCATTCCTTTTGTCATTTAATCACTCGAACCCTTCACCCTATCACAGACCTTCCCTTTTGTTCTTTCCTCCCCTCCCCTCCTCGCTCATTCGCCACCCCCGCCCACCCCTCCCCCCACCCCCCCGCCCATTTGCCACCCCCCACCGCCCCACCCCCCACCGCCCCACCCCCCACCCCCCCGCCCCCCCGCCACAACCCCCGCCCCCCCCCGCACTTTGCCTGGCTCTCTACTTGCTAAAAACTGTTGGGCGGGACTTGCTCTGACCAGTGTGGCAAGGCCGTCCGCACATCCGGCGGACAAAGACTACGAAAATACTTACCTCGTGGTCTCCGACGTCCACTTGCTCCCTTTTGAATTTTTTTTTCAGTTCAGTGCTGTGATTTCGGCGCAGGTTCATTTGGAACCGATACAGACTGTGGGAATGGAAGCCACGCCCACAGAATCTATCAAGACGAGAAATCACGCCCACAAGCAGGCAAGTAGAAATTATCCATTTAAGGTAAACTTCTGTATGTTAGTTTATATTAAAATTTAACATACCTTATTATTAAAAAGCCAAGCAAATCATTTAATGTAACGAAACTTACAGAGTTAAAATAAAAAAAGAAATTTAAAAATTTTTTAATTTAAAACTTGATCAAAAAATATTAAAATAAGAGTAATTTGACATTCCACATTTGTTAAATTTAATTTTTTTGTTGTTTCGCAGTCATTAACAGTCACTGCGTTTTTAAAAAGTAGTGTAGGGCTGGTATTTTCCAGCATACCTTTTGGTGGGGTAAGTATCTTCTTTTTAGCTGGGCAGATGGGTAAGTTTACGAATGTTTAATGATTTTACTGATTGTAGCGTAGGTGGCCCTTTAATTCAGAACTGTCAAGCCACCAGCAAACCAATGGGAGCAAGTTTGCGATTTCTTGGCTTTAGTGCGAACTTGGGCATTCGTGAACTTGCTCCCTGTCTTTGCCGGCGGTTTGAGAGGACGCCATTGATGAACGCCATCCTCAAGTGAGTAATTTCTGGGCTGTTAAATCTTTACTTCCTTCAGTTCTAACAAAAGGTCGTCGACCGTCGACCTGTTTCTCTCTCCAAAGATGCTGTCTGACCAAGAACATAAGAAATAAGAGCACAAGTAGGACATACGGCCCCTTGAGCCTGCTCCACCATTCAATAAGATCATGGCTGATCTTCAACCTTATCTCCACTTTCCCACCTGATCCCCACATCCTTTGATTCCCCTAGAGTCCAAAAATCTATCTATCTCAGCCTTGAATATACTCAACAACTCAGCAACTACAGCCCTCTAGGGTGGAGATTTCCAAAGATTCACAACCCTCTGAGTGAAGAAATTCCTTCTCATCTCAGTCCTAAATGGCCGACCCCTTATCCTGAGACTATGCCCCTTAGTTCTAGACTCTCCAGCCAGGGGAAACAACCTCTCAGCATCTATCCTGTCAAACCCTCTCAGAATCTTGTATGTTTCAATGAGATCATCTCTCATTCTTCTAAACTCCAGAGAGTATAGGCCCATTCTACTCAACCTCTCCTCATAGGACAACCCTCTCATCCCAGGAATCAATCTAGTGAACCTTTGTTGCACCGCCTCTAAGGCAAGTATATCCTTCCTTAGATAAGGAGACCAAAACTGTACACAGTACTCCAGGTGTGGTCTTACCAAAGCCCTGTACAATTGTAGTAAGACTTCCTTACTCTTGTACTCCAACCCCCTTTCAATAAAGGCCAACATGCCATTTGCCTTCCTCATTGCTTGCTGTACCTGCATGCTAACTTTTTGTGTTTCTTGTAGGAGGACACCCAGATCTCTCTGAACACCAACATTTAATAGTTTCTCACCCTTTTAAAAAATATTCTGCTTTTCTATTCTTCCTACCAAAGTGAATAACCTCACATTTCTCCACATTATACTCCATCTGCCACTTTCTTGCCCGCTCACCTAACCTGTCTATATCCCTTTGCAGACTCTCTGTGTCCTCCTCACAGCTTACTTCCCCACCTAGCTTTGTATCATCAGCAAACTTGGATACATTATACTCAGTCCCTTCATCTAGATCATTAATATAGATTGTAAATAGCTGAGGCCCAAGCACTGATCCTTGTGGCGCCCCACTAGTTACAGCCTGCCAACCTGGAAATGACCGGTTTATCCCTACTCTCTGTTTTCTTTCTGTTAACCAATCCTCTATCCATGCTATTATATTACCTCCAATCCCATGAGCCCTTATCTTGCGTAACAACCTTTTATGTGGCACCTTATTGAATGCCTTTTGAAAATCCAAATATACTACATCCACTGGTTCCCCTTTATCTACCCTGCTAGTTATAACCTCAAAAAACTCTAATAGATTTGTCAAACATGATTTCCCTTTCATAAAACCATGTTGACTCTGCCTAATCATATTATGATTTTCTAAGTGCCCTGATACCACTTCCTTAAGAATGGATTCCAGCATTTTCCCAATGACTGATTTCAGGCTAATCGGCCTGAAGTTCCTTGTTTTCTTCCTCCCTCCTTTCTTGAATAGTGGGGTCACATTTGCTACCTTCCAATCCGTTGGGACTGTTCTAGATCCTAGGGAATTTTGGAACATCATATCCAATGCATCCACTATCTCTGCAGCCACCTCTTTTAGAACCCTGGGATGTAGGCCATCAGGTCCAGGGGATTTATCAGCTTTTAGTCCCATTAGTTTCTCCAGTACTTTTTCTCTACTGATACTATTTACTTTAAGTTCCTCACTCTCATTAGCCCCTTGGTTCCCCACTATTTCTGGTATGCTTTTTGTGTCTTCTACTGTGAAGATAGATACAAAATATTTGTTTAACATCCATGCCATTTCCTTATTACCCATTAAAATTTCTCCTGTCTCAGCCTCTAAGGGTTTACTTTCGCTACTCTCTTCCTTTTTACATACTCGTAGAAGCTCTTATAATCCATTTTTATATTTCTTGCTAGTTTACTTTCATATTCTATTTCTCCCTTTTTATCAATTTTTTGGTCATCCTTTGCTGGTTTCTGAAACTTTCCCAATCCTCAGGCTTACTACTCTCCTTCGCAATATTATAGGCCTCTTCTTTGAATCTAATACCATCCTTAACTTCTTTAGTTAGCCACGGGTGGATCACTTTTCCAGTGGAGTTTTTATTTCTCAATGGAATGTATATTCGTTGAGAATATTGAAATATTTCTTTAAATGTTTGCCATTGCTTATCTACTGTCACGCTTTTTAATCTAATTTCCCAATCTTAGTTAGCCAACTCGTCCCTCATACCTATGTCATTGGCTGAGTACTTCCAACACTTTTTGTTTTTTATTTCAGATTTCCAGCATCCGCAGTATTTTGCTTTTATTTTAGATGGATCGTGATCTTTTCTCATCCTAATATGTTGGTAAAATGATGTATTGCAGCGTGATTCCCCGCAGTAAACTCTAAGTTCCCACAATTATCACGCGTAGTACAATCTGCTGCCTGGCTACTGCGATTTTACATCAAAAAGTTCAAGAGGCTGTGTGATTGTGGATCTGAGTGATAAAAACATCACTTATCAGGATCCAAAGCTCATTTGCCACACCTTGTTTCATATTGTGGCACTGGGAACAGCAGAAGGTGATAATGAGCAACACAAAGGTAACAGACGCAGCTTCAGTTAAAACACGATAGGGGCTTCGTGAAGGTTTGTATTTTAAGTTTGCTTAATGATGTCAGGTTGGAAAGGATTCAATTACTGACCTGAACATTCTTGCAGTTAATCTTCTTGAGTAATGATGAATAGGTGTCATCTGAACAGTCAGTCCACTCCTGTACAACAAGGCCATTATATAATTAAATGTTATTCAATGAATCACGCTCTCATTGCTATTGCTGGTGACTGAGGATCACTCTAGGGCCATTATTAATTCAGAATTGGCCTCTGTAGACCCGGTGAATAAAATGTGGGTTTGAAGTCTCTGATGGATTCAACAGAATAAATAAATACTTTTTTTTTAATGTGACAGCTGAGTTTGTTCAAGCTGATCACTGCTCCTAACTGAAAAAGTATCACATGCTGAAGTAGTTCTGCTATTTCTTTTAGCATTTGACCCGTACAGTGTACAAGGCTGTGTGCAGCATGATGTGAAACTGTACCTTGTTCAGCACACATGGGGACTGAAAGAAGCACAAGCTTCTTCAATATATAGAGGCATTAATTAAATGTAAAACGTCACAGAAATATTCATCAGGGCCTGTAAATTGGGACAGTGGAAAGGTTACTTTTTGAAAGAAAGACTTGCATTTATTTAGCACCTTTCATGACCTCATGATGTCCCAAAGCACTTTACAGCCAATGGAGTACTTTCGAAGTGTAGCCACTGTTGTAATGTAGGAAACACGGCAACCAATTTGCGCATAGCAAGGTCCCACAAACAGCAATGTGATAATGACAAGATAATCTGTTATTGGTGTTGGTTGAGGGATAAATATTGGCCAGGACACCAGGGAGAACTCCCCTGCTCTTCTTCAAAATAGTACCATGGGATCTTTTACGTCCACCGGAGAGGCTAGACGAGGTCTCGGTTTAACATCTCTTCCAAAAGGTAGCACCTCCGACACTACAGAACTTCCTCAGTCCTGTACTGAAGCATCACCCTAGATTACGTGTTCAAGTCTCTGGAGTGAGACTTGAACCCACAGCCTTCTGACTCAGAGGCAAGAGTGCGACCACTGAGCCACAGCTGCACTTGACAAACAGGAATTTGATTCACCTGTTTTACTTTCCTTCACTCCTCACATTTGGTATTGCACTCTTACAGTTGGTCCAGCAGTTGACTGACTGAATACTGCTCCACATATAATCTGGCTCAGATCAGATCAGTTAACCCAAGTTGTCCACATGCATGTCGTTATGGCCCGTTCAACATCTCCAGCAGAGACAGAAGCCTGGGAGTGGATTTCCTGTCCACCCTCCCAGTGACGGAATGATACATAACCCAAGATAATACATTTTTTTTGTGTGTGTATTATCACATTAGACATTTATCTCATTGCTGTTTATGGGACCTTGCTGTTGCCAAATTGGTTGCTGCGTTTCATACGTTACAACAGTGACTACACTTCAAAAAGTACTTCATTGGCTGTAAAACTCTTTGGGATGTCCTGAGGTCATGAAAGGCGTTATATAAATGCAAGTCTTCTTCAAGGGGAACTAGAAGAGAGGAAAAATAAATTACAGTGGATGCATAGAACGAGGGTGTGATTATAGAGCAGAATCTAACTCCAACTTAAGGGGTAACAACTTCTCACTCAGTCTAGATCGAGGGGAAATAAAAGTATTAAAGGGTCAGCACTGGAGCAAGAGGCTAACCAGCTGGAGAACATTGACCTGAATAAAAGAATAAGCTGGATAGGCTGAATGCTCATTTCTAATTCTTCCTTATTTATGTCCATAATATCTGTGCTCTGTTCCCTTGAGATTGAGGTACAGTGCAGTTTATTTTGCTATAAGAGACACAATGCTTCTCTGTATCCGTGACTGGGCTCTAGTAAGTGCAAGGGAGCAACATGGGCGAATCGCTCTGTAGTATTTGGATAATATTTGCATTGAAAAAAATTCCTTAGAAACAGCTTTCTTTGTTGTAGTCATTTGGTCTAGGCTACCTCATTAAAGTGATTTGCTTTCCAAATAAGTACTGTGTGCATCAAAAATAGTCCAGTGCGCCCTGTAAACAGAGGTGTGATCTTAAACAATGAATGGAAATTCTTTCACATGTACCAACCTGCCCAAGGGCTCTCCAAGGTGTTTCCAGACATTTTTTTTGTCTCTGAATATGGTCACATTTTTAATGCACAAGGGCTCAGGTTGACCTTGCTCACTTGTTCTGTAGGAATACCGAGTGGTCTTGATTAAAACTTATTTTTAGCAAAGGCTTCAGACGACCTCTGCAGAACAACAAAGCAGCTCATCAACAGCCAGGGGCAAAGGTCCTCCACTTATTGGCTGAACAGCTCGCTTTCCTTCATTCAATGTCATCAGTCTGTCAGAAAGCAGGGGGTGAATTTTAACCCCGAAGAACGGGTGGGTTGGGGAAGGGCGGGCAATGAAAATTGTCAGTTTTGGGAGCAGGACCACATCCCAGCTCCGACCCGACGACTTCCGGGTTTGACCCAGACACGTCTGGGTGGGTGTATGCCCCCGGAAGTCCCGCCGGCTATGATATTTAAAGGGCCAATTGAGCCATTTAAACTACTTAAGGATGTTAAATTTTTGTGTATCGAGTTACACAAGCCATTTTAACTGCTTCTGAATGTGTCTCCCGTGGCCTCTGAAATACGCCATGGAAACGGAGGTGAGTTGCCATTTGGACCTTTAAACCAGTGATTGAGACGTGAAGAAAAGGTGAGTTATTGCAGCAGGGCAATCAGTTCTCTCAGACAAACCTTTGGCTGGGAGTTCTTTGTGTTTAGACTGAGATTTCTTTGTTCACACTCAGAATTCTTATGTTCAGACATATTAACCTACATTTTGGACCCCCTCAAACTGACACCATCAGGATGGGGGCTGCAATGGATTTATTCAGCAGTACATCCGAGGAGGAGGCACATCACCATCTGTGGCAGGCACGGCGTGCTGTTCTGGGAGTTGTGCTCATGAAGCATCCGCACCTGCCATCGACACTGAAGAAAATGAGGAAGAGGAGGAGGAGGAGGATGGGCGGAGCAGCAGCACACCTGGCTGCTCGTCATGCCAGGGAGTCACTCACATTTGATAGATTCTCATAAGGAGATCTGCAAGCTGAAGATAGTCAAGGATTCAGACCACCTGGAATGACCATGACCACCACCAACACCAGCCCCCTCTCCTCTGCTTGCACAAAACAGTCCCAACACCACACATACACCCATTGTAAACGCACCCAATGGGTGGCATCAAGTCTTGCCGGTCATGATGAGGCACATGCAAGGGCGCTTTCACAAAACGGACTCAAGAATGGACAAGATGTGGCAGTGGTGGTGACAAGTTTGACATTTAATGTGAATGGAACAAAAAACAAAGAGAAATGAAAAACATGACATTGTGTCAGACACCCTTGTGCATACAAAACCTTCGCCTTCCTCTTCCTACTACTTCTACGTGGTGCATCCCCTGTGGCTTCAGCAGAAGTAGTGGAAGATTGCTCAGGTCCCTGCCCTGACTGAGATGCTCTTGGCCTATGCTCTCTGGGTTTTGAAGCCTGTGAGGGCCCCGCCAAAGACTGCTCCACCTGCACCTGTGCAGGGGCAGACTCGGCCATCGGGAGAAGAGGCATCATTGCGGGTACTGGTTGAGGGGGGGCAACAGGTGAGACGTGGGAAAGCTTTGAGTGGAGTCCCCACTTCCATGTCTCCTTTCGCCATTATCCCTCTCCTGGGCCAAGCCCACATCACTCCTACCACTCTGCTGAACAACAGCTTGGAAGACATCAGAGACGCCTTGTAAGGCCATTGCTAATGTATCTGTCTGTCTGTTTAAGGTGGCAGAATGTTGGTCACTCTGAGTCCTCACGGCCATTGTCAGGGCCTGAATGGTCTCATTTGTGAGCCGTTCTTGAAGTTCAATGGAGGCTGCCATTCTCTCCAATGCAGATATTCCCACACTTACCTGCGCCACCATTCCACTAATGCTGGAGGTGGACTCCTCCATTCTCTCCGCTATTGTGGAGAATGAGCATAGCATGTCTTCCAGTACCTCACAAAGGTGCATCTTTACCTCGAAGATTCTCCTTTGCAAGAATTGCCCCCAGGGTTCAGCATCTGCGTCCAGCTGAGCAGAGCTTGAAGAGGGGTGTGCCCACCGACACGGACTCTCCATAGCAGCCCCTGCCACTAGTGTCTGCTCATGCTCACTTGTGAGTGGTGAATCATCAGGTGACAACCCAACTAACTCTCTAATAGGACCCGCCGATGTGTGACTATCTGCACTGGTGCATGGGCTCGCTATGATGTGATGGTGCACCCTCAGAGGCATGGAGCTCCTCTGAGGAATCACCCTCATCCATGTCATGGACCTCTTCAGCACTCCTTGAGGGTCCTGGAAATGAACGTACAGCAATATTAAGAATCATCGCAGAAGTGATGTTTACTATTGATGTACAATATACATAGTACAGCCTTGGTTATGAGGGTGCAACAGAAAAAAAGACTTACAATTACATAACACTTGCCAGCGACGCCCACATCCCATGAATGATTTTTTTTTTTAAATCACAGTCATGATTGATGAGTTGATTCCATGCAGCACCTCGCCACCCATGCAGGAGTCCATCATTGTTGAGAGCGATGATAAGGAATCCACTGGTGGTGGATCAACTGAACAGTTTCCACCCAAGTGTGGGAGTCCACAAGGGGCAGGAAGACCTTGTACAGATTGTCATGTGGACCTGACACGAGTATCTCGGATGTTAATTGGGGGACACATCAGTCACACGGGTAGGTGCCAACCTTCTGAACATCCCAAAATCCCAGAGCCTTGTGAAGGATGGCAGATGCAGCTGAAGCATGGACAGGCATAGAACGAGTGCCTAAGGGTCCAACATGGATGGTGGTGAGTGTGCTCATTTCGCGCCAGACATGTACCACCCTCCGTGTTGCATCAGGCTCCTCCGTAGGCATCCAAGGCACCTCTGAAGTATTTAAAACGCTCATTATAATATTTAAATAAGGATCCTTTGCTTGTTTTAGGATCCTTTTATGATATTGGGCTTCCACGTGATCAACTCCCCAGCCAATCATGGCTCTAACAGACAGCAAGGACCCTGCAGCAGCGCAATTTAAAGTGCTCGTCCACTTGGTATAGGTTAGTTGCTGGTTTGTCTTCTTCAGCTACTGGTTAACTTCAAAGCCTTTTGTTGGCTATATTCAGCATTCAGAGGCTTAATTCTGACTTCTGGTAACAACTTTTTGCTGGAACTGGACTGTTTGTGAATGCCTTGAAAACAGGCATAATTTCATCATACAGAGAGACCAGCCCTGACCATCGCCTGGGGGACCAGCCCTGACCACCGCCTGGGGGACCAGCCCTGACCACCGCCTGGGGGACCAGCCCTGACCACCGCCTGGGGGACCAGCCCTGACCACCGCCTGGGGGACCAGCCCTGACCACCGCCTGGGGGACCAGCCCTGACCACCGCCTGGGGGACCAGCCCTGACCACCGCCTGGGGGACCAGCCCTGACCACCGCCTGGGGGACCAGCCCTGACCACCGCCTGGGGGACCAGCCCTGACCACCGCCTGGGGGACCAGCCCTGACCACCACGTTGGCAGCAAGAAGTGCAGCAGGAGCATGAGGAAGAGCAGAACAAAGAGGAGGAAGAGCAGAAGCAGCATCGACCACTAGTGCCCCAGCTGCCAGAAGTCTTGGAGAGCAGCTCAACCAAAAGCACTTCACCCAAACCATCCCTCCCATCCCCAACAGATCAACAGTCCCGCAATCCTTATTACCACCGTCCTTACTACCACCATTCGATTGCCTCCTTCAGTCTAGGTTTATGGGTCTTGCCCTCACTTCACTACAAATATTAACACCAAAAAACACCATCTCTATTCCATTTGTGTATAATAGTTAACAGGGATAATTAAGGACATCCCTTGTGCAACCCCTTAGTTCCTGGTTTGTGTGCTGGTTTACCCATCCTTACCGACCTTAAACATTCACTCCCTTCATCACCGGCGCACAGTGGCTGCAGTGTGTACCATCCACAGGATGCACTGCAGCAACTCACCAAGGCTTCTTCGACAGCACCTCCCAAACCCGCAAGGGCAATTAGGGATAAGCATTAAATGCTGGCCTTGCCAGGAACGCCCACATCCCATGAATAAATAAATTAAAAAATTCTAGTGCTCTTACGAGGTGTATCCCCAGTAGCAACAGCTTGGGGAGGTGTAAGGCTGCTGAGATTCTAATGAGGACATTTCAAATGGCTGTGGTGGAGGAGCTCTGAGCCTTGAGGGCCTGGTTGCTGACTGTAGCCTCTCAGCGTGGGCCAGGACAGTCTGACTGAGCTGGTTGTGTGGCGGGGAAGCAGGCACACTCTCATCCTGAGAGAAGACAGCAGGTGCCAATCGCATGGAGCCAAGGCCACTCTCTTCTGGGAGTATGCTTAAGCACTCCAACAGCACTGCATGAAAGCAGAGTGCAGGAGTAATTTGTCACTCTGGAAGCCCCTGTCAACACAAGCACCCACCCCCCCCCCCACCCACCAGAGCCAAGATAGCAGCCCCCTGAGCTCTTATGGTAGCAGCGTGAGCTGCCATTGATGCTGTCAAGTGAGGCTCCAACATGTTCATGCCACTGACTACTCGTTCCTTGTTGGACAAAATGGACTCCATGCTCTGCGCAATGCTGGACTTATGCTTTGAGCCATTGTGCACAAGCTAACATTTCCTGCCGTCTGCCCACGAGCCTTCATCGGTCAACAGGGCCCTCGAAGTCAGCAGCTGAGTCGTCTGCAGGAAAGTTAGTATGTGATTTCGCTCTCCGGCAAGCTGCTACCTGTGGCATCCTATCCCCCTGACCGTGCACATCTGGTCACTAATTCACCACTTGAAAACTCCTCCTCTAACCTATTCTCTAAGGGTGTGAAGAAACCCTGCAAGACCTCTCCTCAGCCATGACTCTCCCCCGCCCGTGATGGCCAGCAGATCTCCAGAGGAGAGAGGATGTGCAGGCAGGCTCGGCCTACTCTGGTTGCTGCCTTTTGCCTCATGTTGTGCGCAACCTTCTCCTGCAAGAAAGAAGGGAGTGTGTTAGCGACAGTCTTGTGAGGTGTTTCGAGAATGTGCCTGTCATGATCGAATAGTTTGTATGTTGTGTGGAAGATGTGAGGTGGGAGGGTTGCAATAGTGCTGAGAGTAGAAAGTGCAGAGTGTGAGAAGGAGGTAGAGTAAAGTGTGGTGCAATGATTGTAGGAGACTAGGAGGGAAGAGGAGTCTTGTGGGTAGTGAGACTGGAGGTGGTGCAGTTGTGAGGAGAGAACAGTTGATGAAAGGTGAGAAGATTCTTAACTTGACAACTCTGGTGAGGTCATTGAACTTTTTCACGGCATTGCAGCCATGGCCTGGGAGCTAAGCTCCTGGCATTGACCTCCTCTACTACCTCTTCCCACTGGCGGCAGAGGTGTTGCCTGGAGGGCTTTCCAGCCCCCAAGAGGAACAATATCTCCCTCCTCCTGTCCACCCCCAGGAAAAAGCCCTCTAAAGCAGCAGCAGAGAACCTGGGTAACTGTTCTACAGGTCTTGTAGCCCTTTCTGTTTTCACAAGCAGTCTGCAGCCAGAGTTAAAGCACCTCCCCTTTAAGAGGTACTCGCTGCCTTTATGTGGAGTCAGTGAAGCCCGGTTTCAAACAGGCAATAAGCAGGCCAGGTAGCGCTGGCTGAATGCCTATCTCATCATAATGGGTTCACTGCACAGATTTCATGTTGTCCTTGCACCCATGTGAACAGGCATGTGCAATGCAAGCCCCTCCCCTACGCACCCCAACGCCTACGCACCCCTACCCCTACATGCCCCACCCCCTATGTGCCCATTTTCAGGTGGGATCGAATTTCTAGCCCATTGGTTTATCTCATACCTGTCTCCTCTTTTTACCCCATGCCACCTTTAACCCAGTACACTTGTAGATTAGAACTTCCAGTATGGTGGCTGTTCACCTTCCTGACTAGTACCGTATCTCTTTTTTCGGGTTGATTTGGCTCTCCTCTCTACTGGGTATCCTAGTTGCTACTAGTTGCAAAGTATATTTACACAGTGGAATCTTGATTTGCCTGCAAGAACTTTCAGTTCAGTTTTGTATAGGCCAGCTAAAATGCAATTAAATGTTTTTAATTGATTTGTTTTTCCAGATTTGGGGTTTTCTAATCCAGCAGGAGTTTTTTTATTCATTCATGGGATGTGAGCGTCGCTGGCGAGGCCAGCATTTATTGCCCATCCCGAATTGCCCTTGAGAAGGTGGTGGTGAGCCGCCTTCTTGAACCGCTGCAGTCCGTGTGGTGACGGTTCTCCCACAGTGCTGTTAGGAAAGGAGTTCCAGGATTTTGTCCCAGCGACGATGAAGGAACGGCAATATATTTCCAAGTCAGGATGGTGTGTGACTTGGAGGGGAACGTGCAGGTGGTGTTGTTCCCATGTGCCTGCTGCCCTTGTCCTTCTAGGTGGTAGAGGTCGCGGGTTTGGGAGGTGCTGTCGAAGCCGCCTTGGCGAGTTGCTGCAGTGCATCCTGTGGATGGTGTTCACTGCAGCCACTGTGCTCCGGAGGTGAAGGGAGTGAATGTTTAGGGTGGTGGATGGGGTGCCAATCAAGTGGGCTGCTTTGTCCTGGATGGTGTCAAGCTTCCTTGTTGCCTTGATATTGAGTACTGTCCCTGGTAGAAGTTACTTTCATGCAGCTCTCACCTTTATATCCAGGTCAGGAGACAAGAGAGACTTTTCATTTTTGTTTTCGAAGAACATCTCACTTTTAAAATAGAAAGATACAAGTCTTTCTGCACATGTTAGAAATGAGGTAATCTCAATAGACTAATCAGAAGGTAAAGGCAGTCTTTGTCAAACTAAATGTAGGGGGGACTTTCAATTATCCACATCATTGTGGTAGATAATGGCAGTTTCACTGTATACTCAAATATTCCATCAGTATCCATTTTCTATGTATGCATAATAGATCTGCCTGAAAGGGTGGAGGAAGCAGATTCAATGTAACTTTCAAAAGGGAATTGGAGATATATATATATATATATATATATATATATACTTGAAAATAAAAAAAACTGCAGGGCTGTGGGGAAAGAGCAGGGGCTAATTAGACAGCTCTTTCAAAGAGCCAGCACAGGCACAATGGGCCGAATGGCCTCCTTCTATGCTGTATGATTCTATGATCATGCACTACTATAACATGACACCCAGGGAGTTCAATGCATCACGTGTTGCCGGCAAGAAAATAAAATCATTCATTAGGAACAAACCAGCTGTATGAAAATAACCTGGCAGCCAGCATGGTTTCAGGAGGAGTAGGCCCTGCTTTGATCTACTTCTTTGACTTTCTTAAGGAAGTGATATGCCAAGTGAATATTAGAAAGCTCTATGATTTAGTATATCTAGATTTCCAGAAAGCCTTTGATAGAGTTGCACATGAAAGGCTGCTACGCAAGCTTAAGGCATGGGTATCCCAGGTAAAACTTGAGTTCCGTTGGTCACAGATGATATGACATTAGGGTGAGTAGTAGAGTCTGATAAGCCAAGAAGTTATAGGAAGGTCTAAATACTATTTGCAAAAGTACCAAAGTATTGCTAATGCAATTTAATACAGATAAGTACAAGGTCTTACACATTGGCAAAAAAATTGGGGATATGCTTATTTAATGAAAAGTGTCAAAACTGGTGGGAGAGAATGAAAGAGATCTGGAAATGAGAACAAATTCAACACTGACTGTATCCAGTTACTGCAAGGCAGCAATCAATAAGACAAACAACGCCTGAGCTACATTGTCAAATCAGTCGAGTAGAAGTCGAAGGCCAACATGCTGAAACTGAATGGTGCTTTTGAATAATGTGTTTAATTCTAGTCACCGAGGCACAAGATACACATCCTAACCCAGGAATCGGTGCAGAGACAGGCGAAGAGGCTGATTCCTAGTACCACAGGGCTTAGTTGTGAGAAAAGATTTTTTTTTTTAAATGGGGACCAAATTTCTACTGGGGGTTGCATCCGAGTATAAGTACCTGGATGTGCCTGCTCAGGATCTTTGGCGCTGACCCTGCTGAAGTTTGTGAGGTCAAGGGGAGGTCCCTTCATTTAAATGCCAGTGGTGGGCAGCTGTGCCATTAGGTGCACAGCTCAGGCATCCACCGAAGGGGGCGGTGCAATGTGGCGTAACATGCCAGTTCCGGCAGCGGAGAGGGCTACTGGGGTCACAAGAGAGACTGCGGAGTGCCCCCTTGCCCTTTTCTCACCCAGCATACAAGCTGCTTATGAATCACCCGGCAAAGGAGAAGCCAGGTATGTGAGAATTCCTGGTGCTGGGATTCTCTGCGCCTTGCAACACCACCCCACCACCACCGCCACCCCCCCCGACCCTCATCCTATACTGATGGCATTGGTTTACCCTCCGTAAACTTGAGCTCATCCATTATAGACCAGTCAGTCTCACCTCGGTGGTGGGCAAATTATTGGAATCGATTCTGAGGGACAGCATAAATAGTCATTTAGAAAGGACAGTCAGCATGGATTTGTTAAGGGAAGGTTGTGTCTGACTAACTTGATTGAATTTTTTGAGCAGGTAACAAGGAGGGTCGATGAGGGTCACGCATTTGATGTAGTCTACATGGATTTTAGCAAGGTTTTTGACAAGGTCCCACATGGCAGACTGGTCAAAAAAGTAAAAGCCCATGGGATCCAAGTGAAAGCAGCTAGTTGGATCCAAAATTGGCTCAGTGGCAGGAAGCAAAGGGTAATGGTTGACGGGTGTTTTTGCGACTGGAAGGCTATTTCCAGTGGGGTTCCGCAAGGCTCAGTGCTAGGTCCCTTGCTTTTTGTGGTATATATTAATGATTTGGACTTGAATGTGGGGGGCTTGATCAAGAAGTTTGCAGATGATGCAAAAATTGGCTGTGTGGTTGATAGTGAGGAGGAAAGCTGTAGACTGCAGGAAGATATCAATGGACTGGTCAGGTGAGCAGAAAAGTGGCAAATGGAATTCAATCTGGAGAAGTGTGAGGTAATGCATTTGGGAGGGCAAACAAGGCAAGGCAATACACAATAAATGGGAGGACACTGAGAGGTGTAGAGGAACAAAGGGACCTTGGAGTGCATGTCCACAGATCTCTGAAGGTAGCATAACAGGTAGATAAGGTGGTTAAAAAGGTACATGGGAGACTTTCCTTTATTAGCCAAGGCATAGAATATAAGAGCAGGGAGTGGATGCTGGAACTGTATAAAACATTGGTTAGGCCACAGCTTGAGTACTGTGTACAGTTCTGGTCACCACATTACAGGAAAGATGTGATTGCACTAGAGAGGGTACAGAGGAGATTTACAAGGATGTTGCCAGGGCTGGAGCATTTTAGCTATGAGAAAAGATTGGATAGGCTGGGGTTGTTTTCTTTGGAACAAAGGAGGCTGAGGGGAGATTTAATTGAGGTATATTAAATTATGAGGGGACCTATTTCCCTTAGCGGAGGGGTCAGTGACCAGGGAGCATAGATTTAAAGTAATTGGTAGAAGGATTAGAGGGGAGCTGAGGAGAATTTTTTTCACCCAGAGGATGGTGGGAGTCTGGAACTCACTGCCTGAAAGGGTGGTAGAAGCAGAAACCCTCAACTCATTTAAAAAGTACTTGGATGTGCATTTGAAGTGCCGTAACCTACAGGGCTATGGACCAAATGCTGGAAAGTGGGATTAAACTGGATAGCTCTTTTTCAGCCAGCATAGACACAATGGGCCGTATGGCCTCCTTTTGTGCCGTAACTTTCTATGATTCGATGAAAACCTACCTCTTTGACTCAGCTTTTGGTCACCTGACCTAATTTCTCCTTATGTGGTTCAGTGTCAAATTTTGTTTGATAATCACTCCTGTGAAGCTCCGTGGGACGTTTTACAATGTTAAAGATGCTATATAAATGCAATTTGTTTTTGTTGTTGTTGGGGCTGGCAGTGGCTCCACCCTTTACAAGGCCATCAGGAAATTCCGACTTAAGGTTGGAGTGTGCGGGAAGGGAAGCGGATTTTTGACCCCATGAACTCTTCGACCTTGGAAGAAGGTACGAGAATGAGAAAGAACCTTGTGGAGATTTATAGGATACTAAATGGAGTTCAAGTTAAACCATCATTGCAGGCCAGGGGGATATAGGTATAAATTGGTAAAAGGCAAGTTCAGGACTAATGTGACAAAGCAGTTCTTCACACAGAGCTTTATTACCGAGAATGGTCTTCTGGGTAGAAAGATTCTGGAATCATTCAAGAAGCAGTTTGTTGGTGTAATATATAATGTGATGGGGAATCATAGGTTTCTGTGAAAGAATGAGCTGGACAGGCCAAATGGCCTCCCCCAGCAGTGCTTACCTTTGTGATCATTTAGAAACATCTCAAAGTACTTTGCACATAATGAATTACTTTGGCTATTATTATGTGAGAATGGTTTGGCCATTATTATTCATGGAAGAAATATCCCACAGACAGCAATGAGGCGAATGGCCAGTTAATCTGTTCGTGGTTGAGGGAAGAATTCTTCTTCTTCCAGCTCAACCATAGTCGGGGCCTCAGCTTAATATTTCATCTGAAGGTTAGCACTTGTGAGGATGCTGCACTGGTGTGTCAGCCTAGACTATGTGCTTAAGTCCTGGTATGGGATTTCTTGACCCAGAGCCAGAGTGCTATCAACTGCACCAAACTTATGATTCAGACAAATGCTGTAAACACATGTTTACTGGGGATTCAAGAGCTCCTTTAGGTCCACAGCAGCTTTGGGTTGTTACACAATTATTCTTCGTGATTCAAAGTGTAGCAGCGAACTAAATAATAAGGTATGTTTATATAAATGACTTGTAAAAATGTGGGTGATTGTTTGGAAATGAGGGTCGTCTGGAAGGTCTCTAGTAAAGGTTATTCCTGTTAATAATCTGTATTCCTGATGGTCATTGATGAAAAAATACCTCAGGGAACCATATTTTGGTGTAATGATAGTACTTAACCAGCAGGTGGCATTTGTTTAGTAATGTTTCGAATGTAACCAGATTCAAGATTGTTACACTCTAGACATATAAAACTTACAATGAAAAGGTAACCCTGTATACTGCATATAATTGACTTTTGAGCATCGAGGCTTTTTGATTTCCTAACATTAGACTCGAACATCTCACCCTCTGCTGTAATAGCACTTTCTCAATTACAGCTTCGAAGAAGGCACGTTCCAGATGCAGCCAACCATTGATGCACAGAATGAACGAGACTTCAACAGCCGTGAGATGAATCAAACCAGATGAACAAAAAAAGAATCAAGCAGATCCTGATGGATGTGCACTGAAGCCTTTTAAAAAGCCCCAAGTCCGCAGGAGTTTATGGCTTGCAAATAACTCTACAGAGGCCTACAGAGCAGTCAGTTTTATTAGTGCCAGTATTATTGCTTGGTGGACAGAGCTAGTTGTGATTTTACATTAAACAGAAACATGGCCAGTTTAAGATATGTTCCCTCATAGATGAACTCCTGCACATCAAAGGAGCTACAGTCCAGAACTGAAATCCCTGAGGTTAGAATTGGCCTGCCTGCAGTAAGGTTAGCATCTGTTTAAAGCTTAGAGCAGATTAAAGCAGAATGATTAGTGGAGGAGTTAAACCCACTTTTGATATAATTATCATTGTCTGTTAACTAATCCCAAGAGTAATCCATTAAAGAATGGGCCCGACTAAAATAAACCAACCCCACTTTTTCTGTGTTCCTGGACATTTATGAACGAATATGTCTCCTCTGTACCAAAGATTCCCAACTACAAATGAACATATAGGACGGGATTCTTCTCATTGGGACAGAGTAGTGTTGGTGCAGGACTTCTGCCCCTGCCTTCGACTCCACCCCGAACCTGACCCCATCCCTAGCTTGGGGGGGGGGGGGGGGGGGGTAAGAGTCATTGACTATGCATGGGATATCCGCTGCCAAAAGGGACCCCACGAGTACACAACCACAAAATCCCGGGACCGCTGCTGCAGCACCAGAAGAGGGGGCTGGGCATTTAAAGGGGAAGCAGAGCCCTGAAAATCAACAAAACTGAAACTCTGTAAGCCTCAGTAGAGACCAAGACCTACCCAAAACAAGATCGGGCATCCATTCTATCTGATTTTCTATTCCATTGCCTGTTTTGTGCCTCTGCTGAAATTGAAATTCACCCTCCGTACATTCCCAACTCAACCCAGAAGTTCTCCAGTACTCTGTTCTCTCTCCCATTTTGTTCTTGCTCCATAATTAATGATCTTCACTTTCCCAGGACCTCAGATTTGTAGAATTCCTCATCTCCCATAGTCTTCCCTTTTTCCTTCAATCTTTAGGCTTTTAAAAGCTAGGCTTACATCACTTCATCACTATTTGCTTCCTTACTTCATTTCCTCTCCTTCATTTCTCAGTCTTGGTGGTCACAGAAGTGATGAAATTTTTTTTGTAATTTAACAAGCCTTTTATAAAAATGATAAACCAACAATGTTTATCTGAAAATGGTCGGGAGTCAAGCTTATATTTCTTAGTTGACAGCCCAGTAGAATTATACCATTCACCTTCAGTTTCATTAAAATAAACTATTCGGTTCTGGTTGACCTGTATTTGAGGCTTTATATGTTGGCATCTCTGGTAAAAATTAACATTATTTTTCCCTCTGGCACGATTGAGCTAATCTCATCAGAATTTGTCTGCTTTTTGTTGTGGTGCAGCTAGCAGTGCACGCAAGCAATGTCTGACATTATTCTGTCACATAATCAAACCAAAACAGATTTTTTTGATGTATCTGACCAGGGAGAAATTCCAGCTGTAAAGTAGCCCTTCAAGGGCCTGGCTGTTTCCACATTCCTGCACTCTGATATGATCAGTTTGTGAAAACGTTATTGTTGTATCTGACCTGACCAAGAACACAGGGAACTGGAGCATCACTCTGAGCTCACAGCAAAGCGCATTGTTTCCTGTGGCATTCATATTGATGGGTGTTATTTAAAGGTCAGGGGTCACATGTTTAAGAGACGTTACTGGTGTGAATGATTTATTCCACATCGCTTTACGACTAAACGGGGCAACTACTGTTTGCTGAAATTCTTATTTAAATGTAAGCACATGAATTGCTATAGGGACAAGGAGCCTCAAAGTGAACATAAAAATGCAGTAGGAGCTGGCTAGAGAGTTCAAATGTTGCCGTTTAAGAAATATTGGTTAGAGCAGGGTCAAACTAGGTAGGGGCAAGCATAGATTTTTTTTCCAGTCTCTTGAAATATTTCTGTTTTGAGTTGGTAAATATTGCCCCCTTTAGCCACCCATACCATGATTTTATCCAACCCAATTTGTGTCCACTCCACTCACTTCCTGCAGGCGTTCTTTTAATACAGGAACTGTTCTATCATGTCATGTACTTTTTTTTATTTGTTCTCAGGATGTGAGCAATTCTTTACCCCAGAGGGCTGTGGATGCTGAGTCATTGAATATATTCAAGGCTGAGATGGATAGATTTTTGGACTCTAAGGGAATCAAGGGATATAAGATTCGGGCGGGAAAGTGGAGTTGAGGTCAAAGATCAGCCATGATCTGATTGAATGGAGGAGCAGGCTCGAGGGGTCGTATGGCCTGCTCCTGCTCCTATTTCTTATGTTCTTATGTTCTAATGCTGGAAAGGTTATTATCCATCCCTTCTGGCCATGACAAATTAATTGCTTTTGCCATTAGACTACTTCAGAGGGCATAAAGAATCAACCACATGGTATGGGACTGAATTCACAGGTGGGACAGACATAAGGGTAGCAGGTTCACTAATGTCTCCAGTTGGGTTTTTACAGCATATCTGGCAAATTTCATGGCCAGCAAATGACCAGATTTATTGATTTAATTTCACAATTTGCCATTGTGGTATTTGAACTCATGACCTGTGATTTCATAGAATCATAGAATCATAGAAGTTTACAACATGGAAACAGGCCCTTCAGCCCAACATGTCCATGTCGCCCAGTTTATACCACTAAGCTAGTCCCAATTGCCTGCACTTGGCCCATATCCCTCTATACCCATCTTACCCATGTAACTGTCCAAATGCTTTTTAAAAGACAAAATTGTACCCGCCTCTACTACTGCCTCTGGCAGCTCGTTCCAGACACTCACCACCCTTTGAGTGAAAAAAATTGCCCCTCTGGACCCTTTTGTATCTCTCCCCTCTCACCTTAAATCTATGTCCCCTCGTTATAGACTCCCCTACCTTTGGGAAAAGATTTTGACTATCGACCTTATCTATGCCCCTCATTATTTTATAGACTTCGATAAGATCACCCTTCAACCTCCTACTCTCCAGGGAAAAAAGTCCCAGTCTATCTAACCTCTCCCTATAAGTCAAACCATCAAGTCCCGGTAGAATCCTAGTAAATCTTTTCTGCACTCTTTCTAGTTTAATAATATCCTTTCTATAATAGGGTGACCAGAACTGTACACAGTATTCCAAGTGTGGCCTTACTAATGTCTTGTACAACTTCAACAAGACATCCCAACCCCTGTGTTCAATGTTCTGACCAATGAAACCAAGCATGCCGAATGCCTTCTTCACCACCCTATCCACCTGTGACTCCACTTTCAAGGAGCTATGAACCTGTACTCCTAGATCTCTTTGTTCTATAACTCTCCCCAATGCCCTACAATTAACGGAGTAGGTCCTGGTCCGATTCGATCTACCAAAATGCATCACCTCACATTTATCTAAATTAAACTCCATCTGCCATTCATCGGCCCACTGGCCCAATTTATCAAGATCTCGTTGCAATCCTAGATAACCTTCTTCACTGTCCACAATGCCACCAATCTTGGTGTCATCTGCAAACTTACTAACCATTCCTCCTAAATTCTCATCCAAATCATTAATATAAATAACAAATAACCGCGGACCCAGCACCGATCCCTGAGGCACACCGCTGGTCACAGGCCTCCAGTCTGAAAAACAACCATCTACAACCACCCTCTGTTTTCTGTCGTCAAGCCAATTTTGTATCCAATTGGCTACCTCACCTTGGATCCCGTGAGATTTAACCTTATGTAACAACCTACCATGCGGTACCTTGTCAAAGGCTTTGCTAAAGTCCATTTGCTAGTTCATTAGCACAGTCACTAAACTACCTTACCCTATCCGTTGCTAGGATTAACTCAGTCATCAGAGAGGTGGCCTCCCTATTCACATAGGTTTTAAGACTGTAGATGGATTAAATGGAACTACCTGTTTATACCATAGGTCATATCCAGAGGAGTATTTTTTAATGGGAGGGATTAATTCTTTCTCTTCTTGCATGAACACCCATGTGCACACATCAGAAACTACACCATTTATAGTGTGCATGCCCATGTCCACCCGAACACTGGCACTTTGATATCCACCAGCACCAGTGGAACAGGCAGAAGGGGCCTCGGCTTGTCAGAGGTGCTACCATTAGATGAGATGTTAAGCTGAGGGTGCGACTGCCTGTTCTGGTGTCTCAGATAGGCTTAAAGATCACATGGCACTATTCATGGAAGAATTGGATGGGGGGGTAATTTTGACTCTGGGCAATTGTGTAAAACGGGTGATAGTGAGTCGGCAGCCCGTTTTACATCTTTCCTGATTGAAGTCAATGGGAATAAAAATCAGGAGGAAGTAAAACGGGCTTCCGAATCACTACCGCCCGTCTTACACAATCACACAAAGTCAAGATCTGGTCTACTGGCTGACATCCCTCCTGCAACTAACACCACCAAAAGCGCAGTAACCACCCATTCATGCATTGGCTGCTGCGACTGTCTATGTAACATATGTCAGTGCGCTTCAAAGTAATTCATTTAGGTAAAGTACAGCAACAAATGCAAATCTTTCTTTACAGAGAGCGCCTGTGAGCAATTCAGCTGCTCAGCCCTCTGGCTCTCATGGAAGTGCTTTGGTGACATGGGCAGAGTGCCACCTCATTCACTTTCTGAATTTACCACCGACTTCAGCTGCAAAGCAACAACAACAATAATAACTTGCATTTATGTAGCACCTTTAATGTAGTAAGATGTCCCAAGATGCTTCACAGGAGTGTTATCAGACAAAGTCTGACATCGAGCCACATAAGGAGATATTAGGACAGGTGACCAAAGCTTGGTCAAAGAGATAGGTTTTAAGGAGGAGAGAGAGGGTTGGAGTGGTAGAGAGGTTTAGAGAGGAGGAGTGCAGTGATCTCGGAGGGTTGCAAGGCTGGAGGAGATTACAGAGATGGGGAGGGACGAGGCCACTGAGGGATTTGAACACCAGGATGAGAATTTTAAAATCGAGGCGATGCTGGACCAGGACCCAATGTAGGTCAGTGAGCTCAGGGTCACTATAACTGCACTATTACACTACCAAACAAAGGTCAGATTTAAGCCAGTTTTGGGTCAGAGTCGACCTCTGTCTGACACTGCGCTGGTATATAATAGATTACTGCCTTGTTATGGTAATGCAACACCATAAACAGATTACTGCTTTAACATGACACACAGCCAGGTCCCTCTGCATTCAAGTACCTAGTTGCCATAAAAGAGCAGAAAACTTTACACGTCCTGCTCTTTTCAATTCAACAGGGTGTTTCATTTTTTTTTGCATACAGTTTTGAAGTTTTTTTTTGAAATCACTTTAGCTGTGACCTATTTTTTCTGTGATGGGAACTGGCTACCCAGACTGCTGCCAGGTTGCTACTCCCACAAAAGAGAACTGGAGCGTGAGTGAATAATTAACACAAGGTCCGATGCCATTTTTATGCCTTCTTTTGTTCCTGTGGCTTTCATTGGGGAACAGCTGGATGTGTTCCTCAGGCCTTTTCTGAATTTTCCCTTTATTTCCTCTTCCTTACTCTAGAAGGGCTCATGCCTTCATGTTACCCGATTCAGATTAAAGCTGCTCGAACGTGTTGTTGCCTCTTAGATTCATACCCATCTCTCCCCCAACTCCCCATTTGAATCCTTCCAGTAAGGTTTCCAATTCCTCCCACAGCACTGAAACGGCCCTAACAAAAGTCACGAAAGCCATTCTCTGTGACTATGACCATGGCAAACTATCCCTCCTCACCCTCTCATTCACTCTGCAGTCATCCACGCCATCCTCTCCAACACCTCTCCTCCATTGCCCAGATGAGTGGGACTGCCCTCTCTTGGTTCCACTCTTACCTATCCAATCCTAGCCTCAGCATCTACACCAATGGCATCACATGCCAGCCCTACACTGTTACCTCAGGAGTCCCCCTAGAACCTACCATTGGCTGCCTACTGTTCCTAACCTACATGCTGCCCCTTGGCGACATCATCTGCAGACATGGCGGTCAACGTCCACATGTACACTGATGACACCGAGCGCTACCCCTCCACCACCTCTCTCAACCCCTCCACCACCTCCATGCTTGTCCGACATCCAATCTTGGATGAGACCCAATTTTCTCCAGTTAAATTGGGAAGACTGAAGCCATCATGTTTGGCCCTCATCACAAACTCAGCACCCTCACCACTGACTCCACCCCTCTCTCCGGCCACTGCTTCAGGCTGAACCAGACTGTTTGAAACTTTGGCATCCCATTTGACCCTGAGCTGAGCTGTCATCCCCTTTTCCTCTCCACCTCAAGACTGCCTATTTCTACCTCCGCTGCTACCACAGCCCATCTGCTACTGAAACCCTCATCCATGTCATTGTTACCTGGACAGATTCCCATCCTCTACCCAATCTAAACTTCCGCTCATCCAAGGCCCTAGTGTCCATATCCTATTCCGCATCAAGGTCCATTGACCCATCACCTATGTCCTTACTGACTGATATTGACTCCTGGTCCCCCAATACCTCAAATTTAACATTTGCATTCTTATGTTTAAATCCTTTCATGGCCTCACTCCTCCATATCTCTGCAACCTTCTCTAGCTACAACCCATCCCAAATTCTCTGTTCCTCCGACTCTGGCCTCTTGTGCATCCTCCTTGCCCGCCCTACCATTGGCTGCTGTGCCTTCAGTCGCCCAGGCCTCACGCCTTTGAACTCCGTCCCTATACCTCCTCTCTGCGCCTCCCTCCCAGCGCCTCCCTCCCAGCGCCTCCCTCCCAGCGCCTCCCTCCCAGCGCCTCCCTCCCAGCGCCTCCCTCCCTGCGCCTCCCTCCCTGCGCCTCCCTCCCTGCGCCTCCCTCCCTGCGCCTCCCTCCCTGCGCCTCCCTCCCTGCGCCTCCCTCCCTGCGCCTCCCTCCCTGCGCCTCCCTCCCTGCGCCTCCCTCCCTGCGCCTCCCTCCCTGCGCCTCCCTCCCTGCGCCTCCCTCCCTGCGCCTCCCTCCCTGCGCCTCCCTCCCTGCGCCTCCCTCCCTGCGCCTCCCTCCCTGCGCCTCCCTCCCTGCGCCTCCCTCCCTATGCCTCCCTCTCCAATTCCCTCCATACACCTCCCTCCCTATATCTCCATCTCCACCTTCATAAACCTCCTTCAAACTTGTTGATCAAGCATTTTGTCACTCCTTCTAATATCTCCTTCTTTGGCTCAGGATCCATCTTTTCTTTAGGCCCCTGTGAAGTACTGTGGGACATTTTTCTACATTAAAATTTAAAACATTTTTCTACCATATAAATGTAAGTTGCTGTTGTTGCGGCTTTATAATGGGTTTAGTAGGGTCCTGGGGTCTCCCAAAGCCATTGACAATCCAAAAGTAAACTAGCCAGATTCACTAAGGCCAGCAAATTTACTTTGGGGGTTGCTGCCAGCTGCGTACTCAGGAGCTGACTGCCCTAGTGACCCACTAAACCTAATATAAATCCTCTCGTTGCTCAGTTAGGAAATGCACCACTCATACAAGGTGCTTTTATACCATATGACTGCATTCATTGGAGGGATGCCTAGTCTGTCTTCAACAGCTGCACTCCTTGGTGTAAACAAGCCTGGTTTCCTTACCCAGACGACATAGTGAACCCATAAAAATGTAGGTCAACAATTCTCCCCATCAGGAGAAGGATGCTAGTTTTAGCACATTAAACGCAAGGAGCTATTCCCACAAATGTTCTCTCTGTGGAACTATATGAAAGTGGAGCCCAGCGTGGGTAAAGATGCTGGCTCCCTAGTCTAAAGATAAAAATGGGGAGGGCGGAGCGCTGTCATTACTCTCCGGAAACAAGATGAAGCAAGTGTAAAAACTCCTACAAACCAGGAAGATCCCAGGTTCGGTCCCTCATCTCTGCAGATTTAGATGATCTCAGCTGGGGCAGTAGAGAGCTGCTACTATTAACCTCAGCATCCCTGGGCTAGGGAAGAAGTAAAACATAAACTAAAATTCCCAAATTACCCAATGACCTACATTGGAAAGTGCGGATGTGTGAACGTCAGCTCAGGCTTGGCTATGATGCCTCTAACAGTCGCATAAGGTGCTGAAGCTCACCGCCTAGGCTCACACATGAAGAACAGCCTCTTGAAGGCAGTACCAGAGGGCTGTCAGCCCCTGTGGAATGATATATCCAGCACGAGTCAGTATGTCCAGTGGTGAAATCACAATGTACAGATGTACAGATGAGGGATGCCCATCGGCCCATCTAATCTATCCTTCCATGGGCAGCTAAGCCTGGATTTCCATGGTGTCACAATTCCCGCTGGAAGTGCGGCTGGGAGAGACTTCCACCAGCCCAATGTGATGAACATCGGCCCCACCATAATTTCTGAAATCAGCCTCATTTGAGAACCAGACATTGGAAATATCCCCCAAGATATGTAGTAAACAGTGAGGAGGATAGAAACAGACTTCAGCGGGACATAGATGGACTGGTGAAATGGGCAGACACATGGGAGATGAAATTTAACCCTGAGAAGTGTGAAGTGATTCATTTTGGTAGGCAGAATGAGGAGAGGCAATATAAATTAAATGGTACAATTTTAAAGGGGGTGCAGGAACAGAGAGACCTTTGAAGGTGGCAGGACAAGTTGAGAAGGTTATTGAAAAGGCAAACGGGATCCTTGGCTTTGTAAATAGAAGCATAGAGTACAAAAGTGAGGAAATACACAATAAATGGGAGGATACTGACAATAATGTAGAGGAGCAGAGAGACCTTGGAGTGCATGTCCACAGATCCCTGAAGGTAGCAGGACAGGTAGACAAGGTGGTTAAGGAGGCATATGGAATACTTTTTTTATTAGCCGAGGCATAGAATATAAGAGCAGGGAGTTGATGCTAGAACTGTATAAAACATTAGTTAGGCCACAGCTTGTGTACTGCGTCCAAATTTGATCACTACATTACAGGAAAGATGTGATTGCACTAGAGTGGGTACAGAGGAGATTTACGAGGATGTTGCCAGGACTGGAGAATTTTAGCTATGAGGAAAGATTGGATAGGCTGAGGATGTTTTCTTTGGAACAGAGGAGGCTGAGGGGTGATTTAATTGAGGTGTGTAAAATTATGAGGGGCCTAGATAGAGTGGACAGGAAGGACCTATTTCCCTTAGCAGAGAGGTCAATAACCAGGGGCATAGATTTAAAGTAATTGGTAGAAGGATTAGAGGGGAGCTGAGCAAAATTTTTTTCACCCAGAGGGTGATGGGAGTCTGGAACTCACTGCCTGAAAGGGTGGTAGAGGCAGAAACCCTCATCGCATTTAAAAGGTATTTGGATGTGCAGCTGAAGTGCCATAACCTACAAGGCTACAAACCAAGTGCTGGAAAATGAGATTAGGCTGGGTAGCTCTAATTCAACTGGCACAAACACAATGGGCTGAATGGCCTCCTTCTGTGCCGTAGATTTTCTATGTTTCTATGTAAGTTATGCTAAACCTTTCTAAAACACTGTTTAGGACCCAACTGGATTATTGTGGCCAATTCTGGGCATCACACTTTAGGAAGGATGTCAAGGCCTTAGAGAGGGTGCAGAAGAGATTTACTAGAATGGTACCAGGGATGAAAGACTTCAGTTATGTGGAGAGACAAGAGAAACTGGGGCTGCTCTCCTTGCAGCAGAGAAGGTTAAGGGGAGATTTGATAGAGGTGTTCAAAATCATGAAGGTCTTTGACAGAGTGAAAAAGGAGAAACTGTTTTCAGTGGCAGAAGGGTCGGTAACCAGAGGACATAGATTTAAGGTAATTGGCAAAAGAACCAATGACGACATGAGGAAAAAAGATTTTATGCAGCGTGTTGCTTTGATCTGGAATGCACTGCCTTAAAGGGTGGTGGAAACAGATTCAATAATAACTTTCAAAAGGGAATTGGATAAATACTTGAAGTGAAAACATTTGCAGGGGAGTGGGACTAATTGGATAGCTCTTTCAAAGAGCCTGCACAGGCACGAGGGGCCAAATGACCTCCTTCTGTGTTGTATCATTCTACGATTCTATGATTCTAAGACAATGCCTAGCAATCCTGGATGGCAGTTTTGTACTGACATGATTAATACTCAGGATAATTGAGGCAGAAACGTTGGGAAATGGGGCATATAAAGTCACCACACCATTACATCATTCACATGCACACACACAAAAATGGTCAGCCGCTTCCATCATTCATCAAAAATGACGACAGAACATCCAATGCCTGCAAAAATGGGCAAGATCTGGCACAACAGATTACCACCCTATTTCTCACTCCCGCCTGAAAATCAGGAATACGACATGGAAAATCCAGGCTTTACTGTCCCACCATCACAGCATCTAAGTGCCTTGTGAATGGTTCCAGAGTTCTTGCCTCCACTACCCTTCAAGATTATTTATCACTGTGTTAAAAAAAATACACCTCCTGACATCTGTCCTGAACTTGCCTTTTACCAGCCTGTTCCCTTGTGCTACAGTCGTAATTTAACTTGAAATAGTGCCGCAGAGCAATCTTTTCTAGCCCGCTTCGTGTCACATACGGCTCTGTAAAATCCTTCCCCAGCACCACCGTGAGTGAAAGCCTCCCGAAGGACTGACAAAAATTCATCACAAGTGTGGCAGTTTGGTTTGAAGGACAGACAAGCGAAGGGACACAATCCTAGCAACCATCTGGTTGGGACGTCAGTGCTGTAACTGCTAGGTTAACTGGACCACCAGGACACGCTGTAACAGTTAAAAGTGCCGGCTGTGGGAGATCCAAGCGCAAAGAAGTCGGCTCCGGTTTCAAACAGACTCCTTTTACACACAAATCTTTGCAATAGAAACGTAAGTTCGTTAAAGCTATTATCAAACAAAGGTCACTTCTGTAGAAATGAAACACAACAAAATGTTGGGTAACAAAGTGATGAAATCGCTGTAGCAAGTGAACCATGCCTTCAGACAGCAGAGATTTCATATTCTATTACGGCTGCCAACATCACAGGAAAAGGCCATCTGCCTCAATGTATTTTGAAAATGTCAATGTACAGATTCATCTGTGACTGACATCAGCTCTGACCAGTGAACCGTTTTCAACACATTATGCGGCACACTAAACAGCAACGATTTTAATAATGCGAATCATTAGAATTTCCTTTCGTTTTTATCTTGAGAGGGGGAGGGAACAAATCTTTTTTTTTGGCAGCCTGGTTACAATAAGGCCCGAGAGAACATATGCCCAGCCTAGGCAGGTCAGTCATGCGTCAGAAGAACAAAATGCACATCTTTTCACTATGTCCCTCTGTATCAAAACCACATGTTTTAACCAACAGTGTTGTTTAGTCACATGACTCCATCTGTGGGCTGAAGACAGTGTGTGTATCTGTTTTACCCATCATTTCAGAACACTGTTTACTCCCAGTGACACTCAAACCAGTGCAGCATATATTTTAGCAATGAATATCATTAACTCCTTTGTAGTCCCACAAACTGAACCAGTTGGATGCAGCCTTTAACATAAGAACATAAGAAATGAGAGCAGGAGTAGGCCAAATGGCCCCTCGAGCCTGCTCCGCCATTCAATAAGATCATGGCTGATCTTCAACATCAACTCCCCTTTCCCACCCGAACCCCATATTCTTTGATTCCCTTGGAGTCCAAAAATCTATCGATCTCAGTCTTGAATATACTCTGAGCATCCACAGCACGTTTTGAGTGAAGAAATTCCTCCTCATCTCAGTCTAAGAGCCTTAACACTGAGACTATGTCCGCTAGTTCAAGACTCACAAGCCAGGGGAAACATCATTTCAGCATCTGTCAAGCCCTCTTAGAATCTTATATGTTTCAATTAGATCACCTTTCATTCTTCTGAACTCCAGATAGTATAGACCCACTCTACTCAATCCTTCCTCATAGGAAACCCTCTCATCTCAGGAATCAATCTAGTGAACCTTTGTTGCACCGCCTCTAAGGCAAGTATATCCTTCCTTAGGTAAGGAGACCAAAACTGTACACAGTACTCCAAGTATGATCTCACCAAAGCCCTGTACAATTGCAGCAAGACTTCCTTACTCTTGTACTCCAAACGCCTTGCAATAAAGGCCAACATTCCATTTGCCTTCCTAATTGCTTGCTTTACCTGCATGTTAACTTTCTGAGTTTCACGTACAAGGACACCCAAATCCCTCTGAACACCGACATTTAATAGTTTCTCACCATTTAAAAAATATTCAGTTTTTCTATTTTTCCTACCAAAGTGAATAACCTCATATTTCCCCACATTATATTCCATCTGCCACCTTCTTGCCCACTCACCTAACCTGTCGATATCCCTTTACAGACTCTTTGCGTCCTCCTCACAGCTTACTTTCCCACCTAGCTTTGTATCATCAGCAAACTTGGATACATCACACTCGGTCCCTTCACGTACATCATTAAAATAGATTGTAAATAGCTGAGGCCCAAGCACCAATCCCTGCGGCACCCCACTAGTTATAACCTGCCAAACGGTAAATGACCCATTTATTCCTACTCTGTTTTCTGTCCGTTAATCAATCCTCAATCCATGATAATATATTACCCCAATCCTATGAGCACTTACATTGTGTAACAACCTTTTGTGTGGAACCTTATCGAATGCCTTTTGAAAATCCAAATATATTACATCCACTGGTTCCCCCTTATCTACCCTGCTAGTTACGCCCTTTTTGTCAAACACGATTTCCTTTTCATAAAACCGTGTTGTCTCGGCCTAATCAAATTATGATTTTCTAAGTGCCCTGTTACCACATCCTTAATAATAGATTCCAGCATTTTCCCTACTACTGATGTCAGGCTAACTGGCCTGTAGTTCCCTGTTTTCTCTCTCCCTCCTTTCTTGAATAGCAGCGTTACATTTGTTACCTTCCAATCCACAGAGTCCGTTCTAGAATCTAGGGAATTCTGGAAGATCACAACCAATGCATCCACTATCTCTGCAGCCACTTCTTTTGGAACCCTAGGATGTAGGCCATCAGGTCCAGGGGATTTGTCAGCTTTTAGTTCCATTAATTTTTCTAAACCTTTTTCTTTACTAATCTTAGTTACTTTAAGTTCCTCCCTCTCATTATATTCTTGGTTCCCCACTATTTCCGATATGTTTTTTGTGTCTTCTACTGTGAAGACAGATAGAAAATATTTGTTTTACGTCTCTGCCATTTCCTTATTCCCCATTATAATTTCTCCTGTCTCTGCCTCCAAGGGACCCATGTTTACTTTCACTAATCTCTTCCTTTTTACATACTTGTCGAAGCTCTTACAATCTGTTTTTATATTTCTTGCTAGTTTACTCTCATATTCAATTTTCTCCCTCTTTATCAATTTCTTGGTTATCCTTTGCTGATTTCTAAAGCCCTCCCAATCCTCAGGCTTACCACTCTTTTTGGCAACGTTGTAAACCTCTTTTTTTAATCTAATACCATCTTTAACTTCTCTAGTTAGTCACCGTTGGATCACTTTTCCTGTGGAGTTTTATTCCTCAAGGGTATGTATATTCATTGAGAATTATGAGTTATTTCTTTAAATATTCGCCATTGCTTATCTACCGTCATATCTTTTAATCTACTTTCCCAATCTACCTTAGCCAAATCGCCCCTCATATCTACATAATTTGCTTTGTTTAAATTTAAGATGCTGATTTTGGACTTAACTACATCACTCTCAAACGCAATATGAAATTCTATCATATTATGATCACTCTTCCCCAGGGGATCCTTTATCATAAGATTACTAATTAATCCTGTCTCATTACACAATATTAGATCTAAAATAGCCTGTTCTCTAGTTGGTTCCTCAACATATTCTAGAAAACTGTCTCGGATTAATTCCATGAACTCGTCCGCCAAATTACTTTTGCCAATTTGGTTTACCCAGTCTATATGAAAATTAAAGTCCCCCATGATTATTACATTACCCTTGTTACATGCTCCTCTAATTTCCTGATTTATAGTCTGTATAACACTATAATGATTGTTAGGGCACCTGTAAACTACTCCCACCAGTGTTTTCGACCCCTTGTTATTTCTTGGCTCCACCCATACTGATTCTACATCTGATTTTCTGAGTTAATATCCTTTCTCACTACTGTCTTTATCTCATCCTTTATTATCAGGGCCTTTGTCTCTCATCCATACAGGTAGCAAGTCCCTTGTACCTATTGGACAAGGTCAAAGGCTGAGGCTTCTCCATCACTGCATCCTGGGTCCTCATACCTGCCTGACTCGCAGTCACATCCTCCTGTCCTTGGCCACTAACCAAATCTAAACTACTATCTAACCTAAGGGGTGTGACTGCTTCTTGGATCAAAGTGTCAAGGTAACTCTCCCCTCCCTGATGCATCGCAATGTCTGCAGCTCGGACTCCAGCTCAACAACTCTGAGCCCAAGTTCCTTTGGCCTTGTATCTGTCACAGTGTATACCTGGCGTACACGATAGAACATGAAGAAAAGACATACTTGCTCTCGAGGCAGTACAAAGAAGGTTCACTCGGTTAATCCCGGGGATGAGGGGGTGGACATATGAGGAGAGGTTGAGTAGATTGGGACTCTACTCATTGGAGTTCAGAAGAATGAGAGGCGATCTTATTGAAACATATAAGATTGTGAAGGGGCTTGATCGGGTGGATGCAGTAAGGATGTTCCCAAGGATGGGTGAAACTAGAACTAGGGGGCATAATCTTAGAATAAGGGGCTGCTCTTTCAAAACTGAGATGAGGAGAAACTTCTTCACTCAGAGGGTGGTGGGTCTGTGGAATTTGCTGCCCCAGGAAGCTGTGGAAAACAGAAATAGACAGTTTCCTAGAAGTAAAGGGAATTAGGGGTTATGGGGAGCGGGCAGGAAATTGGACATGAATTTAGATTTGAGGTTAGGATCAGATCAGCCATGATCTTATTGAATGGCGGAGCAGGCTCGAGGGGCCGATTGGCCTACTCCTGCTCCTATTTCTTATGTTCTTATATTCTTATGAATGACCAAGTGATGGCCAACTACCCTTTGGGTTGTTGGTTTCACAGTCAGAGGTGGTGTATTTTCAGCTACCCGCTCTTTTCAAGTTGTGTATTTCACTTTTACCGTATGTGAACTATGACGGTAATAGGTTTTTAAATACATTGGGCCAGAAATTGCTCACCTGTGGACGCCGCTCCGTAATGCCATCCTCTCGAACTGCCGGAGAATCCATTGTGCAAGTTCGCAAATGCACACATACGCAGTAAAACCCCGGAATCGCGAACTTGCTCCGATTGGTTCTCCGGCGGTTTGACAGTTACGAATTAAAAGGCCACCTACACTACAAGCAAACAAAATCAGGAAACATTCGTAAACTTACCCATCTGCCTAGCTGGAACGAAGATACATACACCATCAAAAGGTACACTGGAAAATATCAGCCCTACACTACTTTTTGAAAGTGCAGTGACTGTTAATGACTGCGAAACAACAAAAAAATGAAATTTTAAAAATGTGGAATGTCAAATTACTCTTATTTGAATATTTTTTGGTTATAAAAAAATTTTAAAGATTAAAAATTGTATTTTTTTTTATCTTTTAACTTCTGAGAGTTTCATTACATTAATGATATGGTATGTTAATTTTTTTTACACTAACATAGAACATTTTACTTTAAATGAATGAGTTTCGCTTGCCTGCTTGTGGCCTTGGGGGCTTCCATTCTCACAGGGTCTATCCGTCCGAAGGAAGCTGTGCTGATATAATAGCGCTGAACTGAGAGAAACTTTAAAATGGAGCAAATGGACGTTGGATGCCACAAGGTAAGTACTTTCGTAGTCTTTGTCCGCAGGATGTTCCAGGTTACAGAGTTTGCCAAGACTGCGATTGTCTAATTGAGAGGTAGTTAGATCCAAGTAATCCAATGAAATTTTGAAGTTTATTAAGGGAATGGACAAAATTGGTTCAACCAAAGGCAAGTAGAGCATTTCCTACCCCTGAGGATGTGAATTTTTGAAACCGTTATTGTCCCCAACAATGCCTGGACATTAAATCAAAAGCTCAATTAGCACGATCGATATTATTAATTACAGTTCCATTCAAAGGAATGATATCACTACACATATGAAATGATTGTTTATCCTTTTTGGGGAGAAGGAGAGCTTTTTTTCTGCCCATGGGGGTTGTCTTTAGCTGCCCAACAGTTTTATTTTTGCGAATCTGTTGCTTCACATTGTTGACACTGGGAATTGAAACATTTTCTCACTTGAGGCACCCATTATCAACATCAAGCTCTCTCGGGGCAGACAGCGCACAGCCAGCTGTAGGGTGAGGCTCCCTCAATTCTGCCTCATCTTGAGCACCCAATATCAGGTAAAGCACAGCGACATGCTACTCTGTCTCAGTAATGTGGCTTAACTCCAACCTTAGTACACCAATGCTGACTACACCAACATTAATTTTTCTACTTGCCACACTGTGGATTTGCTAACGTGCTGAATTGTTGGGAGTTTGATGATGTGGATCAATATTCATTCGGAACTGGGTGGAGATCGCCCAAATTCACTTCTTTAAGTATTTTGTGCAACCTTCAGTCTGAGCTGAATCTACTTGCCAGGCCCTTGGGGATAAAGGGCAATTTTCTAATTCTTTGCACCACCCAGTCCCCATGGAATTAGAAGTATCCTTTTCAATAGGAATGGCCTTTCCCTCGCAGCTATTAGAAAACACTCCACCTCGAACGGATAATTCATTGAGCATTCGGGAGCCAAAAAAACCACGTTAAATTCAGAGTGTGTAAATCTTGACATTTAGAACCAGAATTTGAAACTCTATTAGCAATTCAATCGCAGCAAGCTCCGATTGGGCATGGTTTAGCATCAAATCGAACGTCACAGATCTCTTTCAAGCTGGACCCTTTCAACCAGTAGATTGAAGAAACTTTCATCCCATCAGTCTGGGTTGGATTTGAAGCCAGGTCCCAGTGAAAGGAGACTCTGCTCACCCACTGTACCACTTAGTCCACTGCCACACAGTAACTGCCTAGAATGCAACAAAATAGTCAACCACTCTTGTCATCGTATAGGAAAAGTGGGACACACTTACCAGTTTAAGGACTGATTTAAAGAGGGTTGTTCATTAGACTGGTTTGAATATTACACATGGTTAAAATTACACAACTCCATAACACCCTAAACTCAGCATCACTTTCAGTCTATGATGCTCCATGTATTATATGAGTAATAGAAATATGAGTTGTCCACCACCTATGTGTCTGCCAGTTGTATTTCTCTTTGGCAACTTCGAGCTTTGCTTGACATTTATTATCTTGTCTTTTGTTTTCTCTCCAGTTTTCTCACCTCAACTCCTCTCCTGAAAGTGTTGACTTCCATAATGCGCTGTGGTTTCCCCAGATGCCAATACCTAACCCAGGGGCTTTGCAGCTACTCTTGCAGCCCCTGCCGGTGGCAGCTAATCCAGACTAGGGAATCGAACCTATAATGTTCATGGTGCTGAGACCCCTGATCTTCCTGTCCTTGAGGCCCCACATGCGCCTGCTCCCAGGGCATTAGGGTTATGAAATAGCAGCAGAGACCCGTACTGCCAGATCTGTCCCATTTGCCAATGACGCACATTATCTGGGGCAAAACGGATGAAGGCAGCAAAACCTCCGTCTGAGACAGGCAAGTACGTTTAAATCATATACAAGATCAATGTAATAATATCTCCCATTTCGTTTTCCAGGCAACACACTCCATCTGGCTTCAAAATAGGGCAGCCTTGGCTCAGTGGTATTATTCTCACCTCTGAGTCAGAAGGCAGCTCTTTCCAACAAGACTCACTGGACAGTAATCAGAGGCAGGAACCTTGGCTGATGTCCTGGCCAATATTTATCCCTCAGCCAACGTCACTAAAAACAGATGATCTAGTCTTTATCACATTGCTGTTTGTGGGACCTTGCTGTGTGCAAATTGGCTGTCTCGTTTCCTATATTACAACAGCGACTACACTTTAAAAGTAGTTCATTGGCTGTAAAGCACTTTGGGACGTCCTGAAGTCGTGAAAGGCACTATAGAGAGGCAAGTTCTTTCTTTCTTTTACATTCTGTATAGGAGGAGCAGAATTGATGGGTTAAATGGCCATATCTCATTCCTTGTTTTCTTATGAACAAGACAGGTCTGGAAGTAAGATACTTAAATGAACACTTGTTCCGTTCTGCATTCCAGGCTAAACTTGACTAGAAACAGCATTATGCTGGAGACAACCATTGAGCACTTTCACTTTATTCGGAGAATGCCTGCACACCCAACAGGGATGATTAGGTCCCTAACCTTTACAAGAGAAAACAAATGATTTACAACAGGATTTCAGAATTACAAACTTGTTCACATGTCTGAATTGGTAACACAGAGTGTTTATGTACTGCTTTAATAACCATATTGCAATCAGAACGAATACCTATTAAAAAGATTTTTGGGGAAAAAACCCTGCAAATTAAGACATCATTTATTTTCAATCTGTTTCTGTGTTTCTCACTGTGAGAAGTTAGCCTAAATCTGTTCATTTCAGTGAGGTGTCTCACTAATTTTTCCTCTCATAAAATCTTATCACTGGCAATGGTCTGACTATGGATTAACATGTGTTCCTCCAATACACAGTACAAAGCAATTTCATGCAGACACCTGCATTAGTTAGACTTCAGGCCGTGTGGTTAATGTATTCTCTGATAACCCCCTGATGTTTGCAGCTTCTAAAAATACCACATGATTACAATTTTCCATTTTCTACACAGTTAATGGGCACCTTGTTATGTAGATGTTGACTTCTATTACACCTCGTCTCTTCACAAAAAAAATGATTTTGTGGGTTATGGAGACAAAACAAGGTTTATATTTTTTTTTACCCACTTTCACTCTGAGGGCTTATGGGATAGTTACAACAACTGCTTTTCTGGGGCTCAATCTTTTTTTTAAATGCTGCAGTTTGAACTTCTATGGTCCAATTGTTAGGTCTTTGCTTTTTAACTGCTGGGGGGGCGGGGACAGGGGTGGAGAGCGGGTCGAATTTCCTCACAGCTATAAAGTTCCTAAAATTCTTTTGTAGGGCCTGTTTTGTAAGTGATCCCCAGTACTCCAGGCAGGTACCAGCAATACTAGATAGGCAACAGGAGACCTCTGTGAAACAACTGGCCCATGTCCTCAAAAGTTTCTCAGTATCACAACAAAAAATGATCATTGCTTCCCTAACTGCTCCCTTTCTCCAGTACTGGGTTCACCCTCTTTAATGACACCCTCCTCACTGCCCCTGCCATTGTCCACACCGTTCCTAAAGAGAAACTTTGAGAAATTTGTCAGCTTGTTTATCGGCTCTTCTTTTTCCACCTGTCCATTTGATTAAATTTTGCACTGATTCTCACCTCTTCCATGTGTTGCTTTGATTAGTGGTGAGGAGTGTGTTGTATATAAATAATGGTTGCCTAACACTTAATAATGATGTGGAGATGCCGGTGATGGACTGGGGTTGACAATTGTAAACAATTTTACAACACCAAGTTACAGTCCAACAATTTTATTTGAAAATTACAAGCTTTCGGAGGCTTCCTCCTTCCTCAGGCGAATGTCAAGAGATCTCTTGACATTCACCTGAGGAAGGAGGAAGCCTCCGAAAGCTTGTGATTTTCAAATAAAATTGTTGGACTATAACTTGGTGTTGTAAAATTGTTTACAATTAACACTTAATAAGACATCGGTCAAGAACGTGCTTATCAGGTGACAAGGGATCTAGATAGATTGAGAAGCTGGGCTTAGAAACGGCAAATTAAATTCAATGTCAACAAAAGCAAAGTGATGAGACTAAGTTAAGAAGTATAAACACTGGAACTATAAACTAAATGATAGTCTAGAAGATACAGAACAGGATAAGGATTTGAGGGGACTGATGGACAGATCATTGAAACTGTTTGCCACAGTACTGAAATGGCCCTAATCAAAGTCACAAATTACATCCTCTGTGACTATGACCATGGTACATTATCCCTCCTCATCCTTCTCGATCTCTCTGCAACCTTTGACACAGTTAACTACAACTATCCTCCTCCAACATCTCTGCATCATTGTCCAGCTCAGTGGGACTCTACTCACTTAGTTCCATTCTTATCTATCCAATCGTAGCCAGAGCAACTCCAGCAATGGCTCCCCCTCCCATGCTCCTCCCCCCTCCCCCCACCCCCCCCCCCCCCCCCACACCAACTGGAGTCACCCAACAATCTATCCTGGGCCCCTCCTCTTCCTTATCTACATGCTGCCGTTTGGCAATACCATCCAAAGACATACCTCTCCAACACCACTCTAGACCCCTTCACTGCCTCTGTGTTGTCAGATTGCTTGTCCGACACCCATTCCTGGATGAGCCGCAATTCCCTCCACCTAAACATTGGGAAGAACAAAGCCACCATCTTCGGCCCTCGACACAAACAATTTCACCCCAACTTCTAATGGGCAGGGGCCTCCAGCACAATGCTAGCATTAAATTAGCATCCTCAGTCAGAGAGTCCAAAGGATGGTTGGTGGTAGAAATGGGAAAATATCACGTTGTTGAAGTAGAGAGTGCTGTGAGATTGGGACAGAAGTACATTGTTGGGGAAGGGTAGATGGAGGGTTACTTTGCAAGCAGTGGCATTACAGCTGAGCTGGCAGTGCTTGACACTGACAATGGGTGCCTGAAATGAAAAGTGTTTTTTGCCAAATCTTCCCATTAATAAGCCCAAAATAATAAAAATGCAGTTTTATTGGTTTAAAGTTCATCACATTGTTGACACAGTCACAAACTGCTCCTTTGTGCTATGTAGTTTGAAAAGGCTTTGTCATCGTGCAGGGCTCTTCAGTAGGTTTCTAATTGTGGGTATATGCATTGCCGGTGAAATCAGCACATCCACTATGTGCCCCATTAAGTTCAAGAAATTTAAAATAAGTTGCAAAGCTGTAAATATTTGACAAATGTTTGAACTGCTCCCTAATAGCCCTTATGGCAGAAAGATTTTTGTGTAGGAATTAAGTCTCCCATAAAAACCCTCAATTTTTTTGCACTGTACCTTTAAGTGGTACTGGAGTCCATCTGCCATGTGTATGATTCCAGTAGGTTGACTGGATTATGGTGGAGAGCTGTGTCGTCAGGAGAAGGGCATTTATTTTAGCTGTGTAAAGAGACACAGTGACAAACTGTGGCTGCAGTGTGGGCCTGTCAAGTGACAGCTAATAAACATCTTAAGATATGTCAAAATCATTATTATACTGAAGCAACTGTGTGCAATGGGTGCAAATGCCCTTCCTACTGTCAGCAGCCCCAGCTCATGCTGCAGAACTGAGCATCACCCTTGAACCCTGGGTGAAACTATTCTGATGTTCCATATCGATATATACAATATTGATGTTGTTTTGACAAGTTCAGTCAAACTTGTTTACATGTAGGCTAATATTAATTGACAAAACGATTTTCCAATAAGGGTTAACCAGTACATCTGATTCTTTCATAATAGCAATCTCATTTGCTTGTGTGAAGCATCAGATTTACTACAGCTAACTACTAATTGGATATCCTTCTTCTTCACCAGGCAGATTATCAATCTGGTTACTTCAGAAATGATGGCTGAAATGGCTTGGCAATTTCTTTTTCTCCAAATAGTTTCATAAATCCTTGCAAAATGCCTTTCTGGTCAACCGCTGGAAAATATCACCCTGCTGTGTACCAGATGGCTAATCAAAGTTAGGTTCACTTTTGAGGAACAAGGGTTGACATCATTATACAGCAATGCAAGCACCATTCCTGGAACAGCCATTGCAAAAAAGAACCCGTCATAATGACTACTGGAAAAAATGGCTACACAGTCAATAAACCCTAAAGCACTATGGGGTAGAATATCTGTGGGGTTTCCTGATCTTCCGTCGTAACTTCAGCTGAAGATTATCAAAAACCCTGCAGAGACGGCAGTTTCCGCCAAAATTATGGCAGGAGATCCGAAGAACCTCCAAGAAATTCCAGGCATATTTGTTTTACCCCAATTTTTTCCTTTCATCTGCTGAGATACTTTGGGTTATAAAATTGTATGAAATTCTTTTACAATCATAGGATCATTACAGCGCAGGAGGAGGCCATTTGGCCCATCAAGCCGGTGCTGGTTCTTTGTAAGAGCAATCCAGTTAGTCCCATTCCCCTGCCTTTTCCCCTTAGTCCTGCAAATTTTTTCTCTTCAAATATTTATCCAATTCCTTTTTGAAAGCCATGACTGAATCTGCTTCCACCACGCTTTCAGGAAGCGCATTCCAGATCATAACTACTCGCTGCGTAAAAAAGTTTGTCCTTACGTCGCCTTTGGTTCTTTTGACAATCACCTTAAACCTGTGTCCTCTGGGCACAGTTTCTCTTTATTTACTTTATCTAAACTCTTCATGATTTTAAACAGTTCTATCAAATCTCCTCTCAATTTTCTCTGCTCTAACGAGAACAACCCCAGCTTCTCCAGTCTATCCACATAACTGAAGTCCTTCATCCCTGGAATCATTCTAGTAAATCTTTTTTGCACCCTCTCTAAGGCCTTCACATCCTTCCTAAAGCACGGTGCCCAGAATTGGACACAATACTCCAGTTGTGGCCGAACCAATGTTTTATAAAGGTTCATCATGACTTCCTTGCTTTTGTACTCTATGCCTCTATTTATAAAGCCCAGGTCCCCATATGCTTTTTTAACGGCTTTCTCAACCTGTCCTGCCACCTTCAAAAATTTGTGCACATATACCCCCAGGTCTCTCTGATCCTGCACCCCCTTTAAAATTGTACCATTTAGTTTATATTGCCTCTCCTCATTCTTCCTGCCGAAATGTATTACTTCGCACTTCTCTGCATTAAATTTCATCTGCCACGTGACCGCCCATTTCACCAGCCTGCCTGTGTCCTCTGGAAGTCTGTTACTATCCTCCTCACTGTTTACCACACTTTCAAGTTTTGTGTCATCTCTAAATTTTGAAATTGTGCCCTGTACACCCAAGTCCAGGTCATTAATATACATCAAAAAAAAAATCAGTGGCCTAGTACCGACCCCTCGGGAATACCACTGTACACCTCTATCTTGTCCAAAAAACAACCGTTCACCACTACTTTGATTCCTGTCACTTAGCCAATTTCGTATCCACGCTGCTACTGCCCCTTTTATTCCACGGGCTTCAATTTTGCAGACAAGCCTATTCTGCGGCACTTTATCAAACACCTTTTGAAAGTCCATATACACCACATCTACCGCATTGCCCTCATCAACCCTTTCTATTACCTCATCAAAAAACTCAGTCAAGTTAGTTAAACATGATTTGCCTTGAACAAATCCACGCTGGCTTTCCTTAATTAATCCACACTTGTCCGAGTGACTATTAATTTTGTCCTGGATTATCGTTTCTAAAAGCTTCCCCACCACCGAGGTTAAACTGATTGGCCTGCAGTTGCCGGGCCTATTGCCTTTTATGCAACAAAGGTAGTAACCCATTTAAAATAATCAGATAAGCCTCCCATCCTCCGCACATGTACGCACACACGCGCATACACACGCATACACACACACACACACACACAAACACATATCATAAAGTAGGAATCACCAGATAGCAGTAACAAGGAGCAACTCTGTCTCATTTTGCCTTCCCCAGCACAGAATCCCTAAGGTTAATTATATAGCACTTTCTAGCACCCTGGCTGAGATCAGTTAAATGAGCAAAGACTGGGGATTGAACCTTCCTGGACTGCATGGCTCCGTTCCACATTGGGTTGTCTTTTTAATGAGCTGAGCCATAATGGAATATTTAGTATGTAGCTTTCAAAACGTGGTACCATCGCGATAGAAATTTCAGGTGATACATCAAAGCTTGTTGACGACAAGTAGCTTAAATACCGCTAGTAAGTGTCAAATATCCTCTAGGTACAATTGGAATGTTTGTTAAAGGCAAGTGTGTTTGTCTGAAGACAACGAGAGATGGTTTCCTTGTGTATGGATGGTGAGCGCTGGGCTGCTGTCTGCTTTGTTGATCTGTTGACATGGGCAAGCAATCATTTCATTCATAAGGCAGCATTACACTTTTGGGGTTTGATCCCAAATTCCGAAATAAAACTTGAGAACCAAAATGTCATCTTCAAATCAAACAAAATCATAAAATGAAGACTGTCTCCTCCCTCCCATAAATGAGTCATTTTATCATTTTTTTTGGTCTTGATTTCCCAATTAAACACTGCAGCTAAGTCATAGAATCATAGAAGTTACAACATGGAAACAGGCCCTTCGGCCCAACATGTCCATGTCGCCCAGTTTATACCACTAAGCTAGTCCCAGTTGCCTGCACTTGGCCCATATCCCTCTATACCCATCTTACCCATGTAACTGTCCAAATGCTTTTTAAAAGACAAAATTGTACCAGCCTCTACTACTGCCTCTGGCAGCTCGTTCCAGACACTCACCACCCTTTGAGTGAAAAAATTGCCCCTCTGGACCCTTTTGTATCTCTCCCCTCTCACCTTAAATCTGTGCCCCCTCGTTATAGACTCCCCTACCTTTGGGAAAAGATTTTGACTATCGACCTTATCTATGCCACTCATTATTTTATAGACTTCGATAAGATCACCCCTTAACCTCCTACTCTCCAGGGAAAAAAGTCCCAGTCTGTCTAACCTCTCCCTGTAAGTCAAACCATCAAGTCCCGGTAGCATCCTAGTAAATCTTTTCTGCACTCTTTCTAGTTTAATAATATCCTTTCCATAATAGGGTGACCAGAACTGTACACAGTATTCCAAGTGTGGCCTCACCAATGCCCTGTACAACTTCAACAAGACATCCCAACTCCTGCATTCAATGTTCTGACCAATGAAACAAAGCATGCTGAATGCCTTCTTCACCACCCTATCCACCTGTGACTCCACTTTCAAGGAGCTATGAATCTGTACTCCCAGATCTCTTTGTTCTATAACTCTCCCCAACGCCCTACCATTAACGGAGTAGGTCCTGGCACGATTCGATCTCCCAAAATGCATCACCTCACATTTATCTAAATTAAACTCCATCTGCCATTCATCGGCCCACTGGCCCAATTTATCAAGATCCCGTTGCAACCCTAGATAACCTTCTTCACTGTCCACAATGCCACCAATCTTGGTGTCATCTGCAAACTTACTAACCATGCCTCCTAAATTCTCATCCAAATCATTAATATAAATAACAAATAACAGCGGACCCAGCACCGATCCCTGAGGCACACCGCTGGACACAGGCATCCAGTTTGAAAAACAACCCTCTACAACCACCCTCTGTCTTCTGTCGTCAAGCCAATTTTGTATCCAATTGGCTACCTCACCTTGGATCCCATGAGATTTAACCTTATGTAACAACCTACCATGCGGTACCTTGTCAAATGCTTTGCTGAAGTCCATGTAGACCACGTCTACTGCACAGCCCTCATCTATCTTCTTGGTTACCCCTTCAAAAAACTCAATCAAATTCGTGAGACATGACTTTCCTCTCACAAAACCATGCTGACTGTTCCTAATTAGTCCCTGCCTCTCCAAATGCCTGTAGATCCTGTCCCTCAGAATACCCTCTAACAACTTACCCACTACAGATGTCAGGCTCACTGGTCTGTAGTTCCCAGGCTTTTCCCTGCCGCCCTTCTTAAACAAAGGCACAACATTTGCTACCCTCCAATCTTCAGGCACCTCACCTGTAGCGGTGGATGATTCAAATATCTCTGCTAGGGGACCCGCAATTTCCTCCCTAACCTCCCATAACGTCCTGGGATACATTTCATCAGGTCCCGGAGATTTATCTACCTTGATGCGCGTTAAGACTTCCAGCACCTCCCTCTCTGTAATATGTACACTCCTCAAGACATCACTATTTATTTCCCCAAGTTCCCTAACATCCATGCCTTTCTCAACCGTAAATACCGATGTGAAATATTCATTCAGGATCTCACCCATCTCTTGTGGTTCCGCACATAGATGACCTTGTTGATCCTTAAGAGGCCCTACTCTCTCCCTAGTTACCCTTTTGCCCTTTATGTATTTGTAGAAGCTCTTTGGATTCACCTTTGCCTGATCTGCCAAAGCAATCTCATATCCCCTTTTTGCCCTCCTGATTTCTCTCTTAACTCTACTCCGGCAATCACTATACTCTTCAAGGGATCCACTTGATCCCAGCTGCCTATGCATGTCATATGCCTCCTTCTTCTTTTTGACTAGTGCCTCAATCTCCCGAGTCATCCAAGGTTCCCTACTTCTACCAGCCTTGCCCTTCACTTTATAAGGAATGTGCTTACCCTGAACCCTGGTTAACACACTTTTGAAAGCCTCCCACTTACCAGACGTCCCTTTGCCTGCCAACAGACTCTCCCAATCAACTTCTGAAAGTTCCTGTCTAATACCATCAAAATTGGCCTTTCCCCAATTTAGAATTTTAACTTTTGGGCCAGGCCTATCCTTCTCCATAGCTATCTTAAAACTAATGGAATTATGATCACTGGTCCCAAAGTGATCCCTCACTAACACTTCTGTCACCTGCCCTTCCTTATTTCCCAAGAGGAGGTCAAGTTTTGCCCCCTCTCTCGTCGGGCCATCCATATACTGAATGAGAAATTCCTCCTGAATACACTCAACAAATTTCTCTCCATCCAAGCCCCTAATGCTATGGCTGTCCCAGTCAATGTTGGGAAAGTTAAAGTCCCCTACTATTACCACCCTATTTTTCTTGCAGCTGTCTGTAATCTCCTTATTGTTTCTTAAAAAACCTGTTGCGGGGGAAGGGTAGAAGTCAGTGGGTTATAATCACACTGAATGGTACTAGTGACAAGCTCAAATGAAATTCTTCTGTATACTGATAAAACAGAAGGTCTTAACCCTTTGTTACCAGACCGTATGTTAGGACAGTATATAATGAAGGCCTAACTCTTACACTGTTATGGAGTGTACCTACCTTGAAAGACAATTATTTGTTTGACTGTTTGTGGCTGGCAGCACAAACTTAACTGTTTATCAAATATTCAGTTCCATCCTTAGCCACTTGTGCAAAGCATACGATTGTGAAAATAGCACCGACTATAATCAAATAGGCTTTTGCTTCCCCTGGTAATAGTACAAGGAAGCTTCTAACTGTTTTCTTGGAACTACTATTTCTTCACTTGGCATCCAGTGAAAATGACATTATTAGCTTTCAATATACAGATGCCAATTTCACAGGATGAGATAGAGCAGCATCACACTGCGAATCTCACCTCAATAAAAATGTATTTATGGCAGCCCGGGAGCTACAACTCTACACCGCTGGAATTTTAACCACAGAATCCCAAGTCGGAGTCCCAGTTTCCACTTACATTCGCACTTTAAGCTCCTCTGGGGCCAGGTTACTGGTCTTTGCCAGATTGCTTGGGGAGGGAGATATCTAACGGCTCATAAGATGCACCTAGGGTAAGTACGTGACCCCATCAGTTGGACGCCTCTTTTATTAGAAATGACTGAAGTAAATTGTAACATGAGGCATGAAATAAGCACGTTATTAAACAGATGGGCCCTTTCTTTCATTGCTATGTGACCTCCAAATGATAAACACAGACTGCAACCTATGGAGTTATTACTCCTCAGTAATGCAGCGAGAAAATGTCAGCCACACTCACTGAATAATAAGAAGCCATTAAGGTAACATATGATTTCATTCCTCCTCATCTCCCATTTTCACTGAAGACAGTGGGGGTCATTTTCAACTTACCCCTAGGGTGTAAAACTGGGGTCGCGGGTCAGACACCCATTCTAGAAACAGCCCGGTTTTCTTTTCCATTGAAATATCGGGTGGGGAACATCGGCCGGTTTCTGTGACAGAGACCGACCAACAACACCGATTTTAGACTCCGACGGTAAGCTGAAAACGACGTTAACAGTGGCATGTTGGGGCGCGGTTCCACGGGCACCGGCAGTCCTCCAGTACCAGAGACAGGTGGCCATTCTTCGAGTCTGACACAGTCAGTGCCAACAGGCTATTTGCCCACCGTGACATGACAGCTGAGCCTAATTCTCTTTTCCCCTGACATTCGTACTCAACCAATCTCCAGCAGCAATCCCAGGAGAGTTTGGCGGATTCCCCCACATGCCCCTCCTCCCCCCACCTCTAGCTCAAGAGTGCTGAAGCCAATCGTAGTGTCCCCCCTGTGGTTGCCTCAGCTGAGGTAAGCTAACTCAGGGTTCAAACCTGGAACTTTCATGGTCGGCAATAGCACGGTAACAGGTAGAACATTTATTCACAGAACCTCAGGCCACTTTAATTTATTCTGAAGTGTAGTTAGCACCTGCTCTCTGAAGTATTTTTAGGATTATTTTAATTGAATGAATTGGATGAGATTTAAGATAGACTCCCTTACGCCACCTTTTCCCATTTAGAGAGGAGCCGAGCCGAGCGGAGGGAGCGTCCGATAAAAGGCGGGATTTCAGAGCGCTGAGAGGAGCCGAGCCGAGCGGAGGGAGCGTCCGATAAAAGGCGGGATTTCAGAGCGCTGAGAACAGCTGAGAGGAGCCGAGCCGAGCGGAGGGAGCGTCCGATAAAAGGCGGGATTTCAGAGCGCTGAGAGGAGCCGAGCCGAGCGGAGGGAGCGTCCGATAAAAGGCGGGATTTCAGAGCGCTGAGAACAGCTGAGAGGAGCCGAGCCGAGCGGAGGGAGCGTCCGATAAAAGGCGGGATTTCAGAGCGCTGAGAACAGCTGAGAGGAGCCGAGCCGAGCTGCGACCGAGTTCGAAGTGACGTCAGGAATCAGATCGGGACGCGACACAGGGGAGGCACCTGATTGGTGAGTAGGTTCAGGTGAGTATTTCTCCTTATCTACAGTAACTGAAGTAAAAGGAAAGGGAAGGTCTGCAGGTCTTATAGGAAGTAGCGTTAATTTTTTAGTGAATCAAGGTCCCTAGTGTAGTTAACATTCTCTAAATTGAGAACAATTTAAAGGAGTAAACTCCTTAAAGGGAGTGGTAAGTAGTTTTTCTTTCCTTTTTTTTTCTCTTGACATTGTAGTTGTTCTTAAGCTAATTTAATGGGTTAAGTCATGGCAGGAGATCCCAGGGCCGTGTCATGTTCCTCTTGTGGGATGTGGGAATTCAGGGCTCCTTCCTGTATCCCTGATTCCTTCACCTGCGGGAAGTGTGTCCAGCTGCAGCTATTGTTTGACCGCTTGACGGCTCTGGAGCTGCGGATGGACTCACTTTGGAGCATCCGCGATGCTGAGAAAGTCGTGGATAGCACGTTCAGTGAGTTGGTCACACCGCAGATAAAAATTACTGAGGGAGATAGTGAATGGGTGACCAACAGACAGAGGAAGAGTAGGAAGGCAGTGCAGGGGTCCCCTGCGGTCATCTCCCTCCAAAACAGGTATACCGTTTTGGATACTGTTGGCGGAGATGGCTCACCAGGGGAAGGTGGCAGTGGCCAGGTTCATGGCACCGTGGCTGGCTCTGCTGCACAGGAGGGCAGGAAAAAGAGTGGCAGAGCTATAGTGATAGGGGACTCGATTGTAAGGGGAATAGACAGGCGTTTCTGCGGACGCAACCGAGACTCCAGGATGGTATGTTGCCTCCCTGGTGCAAGGGTCAAGGATGTCTCGGAGCGGCTGCAGGACATTCTGGAGGGGGAGGGTGAACAGCCAGTTGTCGTGGTGCATATAGGCACCAACGATATAGGTAAAAAACAGGATGAGGTCCTACAAGCTGAATTTAGGGAGTTAGGAGTTAAACTAAAGAGTAGGACCTCAAAGGTAGTAATCTCAGGATTGCTACCAGTGCCACGGGCTAGTCAGAGTAGGAATGACAGGATAGCTAAGATGAATACGTGGCTTGAGAGATGGTGCAAGAGGGAGGGATTCAAATTCCTGGGCCATTGGAACCGGTTCTGGGGGAGGTGGGACCAGTACAAATTGGACGGTCTGCATCTGGGCAGGACTGGAACCAATGTCCTAGGGGGAGTGTTTGCTAGTGCTGTTGGGGAGGGTTTAAACTAATGTGGCAGGGGGATGGGAACCGATGCAGGAAGTCAGTGGGAAATAAAGTGGTGACAGAAACAAAAGGCAGTAAGGGAGAGTGTACAGAACATGACCGGACAGATGGTCTGAGAAAGCAGGGCAAAGACCAAGGGAAGACTAGATTAAACTGCATTTATTTCAATGCAAGAAGTCTGATGGGCAAGGCAGATGAACTCAGGGCATGGATGGGTACATGGGACTGGGATGTTATAGCTATTACTGAAACATGGCTAAGGGAGGGGCAGGACTGGCAGCTCAATGTTCCAGGGTACAGATGCTATAGGAAAGATAGAGCAGGAGGTAAGAGAGGAGGGGGAGTTGCGTTCTTGATTAGGGAGAACATCACGGCAGTAGTGAGAGGGGATATATCCGAGGGTTCGCCCACTGAGTCCATATGGGTAGAACTGAAAAATAAGAAGGGAGAGATCACTTTGATAGGATTGTACTACAGACCCCCAAATAGTCAACGGGAAATTGAGGAGCAAATATGTAAGGAGATTACAGACAGCTGCAAGAAAAATAGGGTGGTAATAGTAGGGGACTTTAACTTTCCCAACATTGACTGGGACAGCCATAGCATTAGGGGCTTGGATGGAGAGAAATTTGTTGAGTGTATTCAGGAGGAATTTCTCATTCAGTATGTGGATGGCCCGACGAGAGAGGGGGCAAAACTTGACCTCCTCTTGGGAAATAAGGAAGGGCAGGTGACAGAAGTGTTAGTGAGGGATCACTTTGGGACCAGTGATCATAATTCCATTAGTTTTAAGATAGCTATGGAGAAGGATAGGTCTGGCCCAAAAGTTAAAATTCTAAATTGGGGAAAGGCCAATTTTGATGGTATTAGACAGGAACTTTCAGAAGTTGATTGGGAGAGTCTGTTGGCAGGCAAAGGGACGTCTGGTAAGTGGGAGGCTTTCAAAAGTGTGTTAACCAGGGTTCAGTGTAAGCACATTCCTTATAAAGTGAAGGGCAAGGCTGGTAGAAGTAGGGAACCTTGGATGACTCGGGAGATTGAGGCACTAGTCAAAAATAAGAAGGAGGCATATGACATGCATAGGCAGCTGGGATCAAGTGGATCCCTTGAAGAGTATAGAGATTGCCGGAGTAGAGTTAAGAGAGAAATCAGGAGGGCAAAAAGGGGATATGAGATTGCTTTGGCAGATCAGGCAAAGGTGAATCCAAAGAGCTTCTACAAATACATAAAGGGCAAAAGGGTAACAAGGGAGAGAGTAGGGCCTCTTAAGGATCAACAAGGTCATCTATGTGCGGAACCACAAGAGATGGGTGAGATCCTGAATGAATATTTCACATCGGTATTTACGGTTGAGAAAGGCATGGATGTTAGGGAACTTGGGGAAATAAATAGTGATGTCTTGAGGAGTGTACATATTACAGAGAGGGAGGTGCTGGAAGTCTTAACGCGCATCAAGGTAGATAAATCTCCGGGACCTGATGAAATGTATCCCAGGACGTTATGGGAGGTTAGGGAGGAAATTGCGGGTCCCCTAGCAGAGATATTTGAATCATCCACCGCTACAGGTGAGGTGCCTGAAGATTGGAGGGTAGCAAATGTTGTGCCTTTGTTTAAGAAGGGCGGCAGGGAAAAGCCTGGGAACTACAGACCAGTGAGCCTGACATCTGTAGTGGGTAAGTTGTTAGAGGGTATTCTGAGGGACAGAATCTACAGGCATTTGGAGAGGCAGGGACTAATTAGGAACAGTCAGCATGGTTTTGTGAGAGGAAAATCATGTCTCACGAATTTGATTGAGTTTTTTGAAGGGGTAACCAAGAAGATAGATGAGGGCTGTGCAGTAGACGTGGTCTACATGGACTTCAGCAAAGCATTTGACAAGGTACCGCATGGTAGGTTGTTACATAAGGTTAAATCTCATGGGATCCAAGGTGAGGTTGCCAATTGGATACAAAATTGGCTTGACGACAGAAGACAGAGGGTGGTTGTCGAGGGTTGTTTTTCAAACTGGATGCCTGTGTCCAGCGGTGTGCCTCAGGGATCGGTGCTGGGTCCGCTGTTATTTGTTATTTATATTAATGATTTGGATGAGAATTTAGGAGGCATGGTTAGTAAGTTTGCAGATGACACCAAGATTGGTGGCATTGTGGACAGTGAAGAAGGTTATCTAGGATTGCAACGGGATCTTGATAAATTGGGCCAGTGGGCCGATGAATGGCAGATGGAGTTTAATTTAGATAAATGTGAGGTGATGCATTTTGGTAGATCGAATCGGGCCAGGACCTACTCCGTTAATGGTAGGGCGTTGGGGAGAGTTATAGAACAAAGAGATCTAGGAGTACAGATTCATAGCTCCTTGAAAGTGGAGTCACAGGTGGATAGGGTGGTGAAGAAGGCATTCAGCATGCTTGGTTTCATTGGTCAGAACATTGAATGCAGGAGTTGGGATGTCTTGTTGAAGTTGTACAGGGCATTGGTGAGGCCACACTTGGAGTACTGTGTACAGTTCTGGTCACCCTATTATAGAAAGGATATTATTAAACTAGAAAGAGTGCAGAAAAGATTTACTAGGATGCTACCGGGACTTGATGGTTTGACTTACAGGGAGAGGTTAGACAGACTGGGACTTTATTCCCTGGAGAGTAGGAGGTTAAGGGGTGATCTTATAGAAGTCTATAAAATAATGAGGGGCATAGATAAGGTCGATAGTCAAAATCTTTTCCCAAAGGTAGGGGAGTCTATAACGAGGGGGCACAGATTTAAGGTGAGAGGGGAGAGATACAAAAGGATCCAGAGGGGCAATTTTTTCACTCAAAGGGTGGTGAGTGTCTGGAACGAGCTGCCAGAGGCAGTAGTAGAGGCGGGTACAATTTTGTCTTTTAAAAAGCATTTGGACAGTTACATGGGGAAGATGGGTATCGAGGGATATGGGCCAAGTGCAGGCAATTGGGACTAGCTTAGTGGTATAAACTGGGCGACATGGACATGTTGGGCCGAAGGGCCTGTTTCCATGTTGTAACTTCTATGATTCTATGATTCTATGATTCTATAACACAGGAACATGGAACATAGGAACAGGAGTAGGCCATTCAGCCACTTGAGCCCGTTCCGCCATTCGATTAGAGCATGCTAATCTGTATATTAACTCCATCTACCTGCCTTGGTTCCATAACCCTTAATACTCTTGCCTAAAATAAAAATCTACCAATCTCAGTTTTGAAATTTTGAATTGACCCCAACTTCAACAGCTTTTTGGGGGAGAGAGTTCCAGATTTCCACTACCCTTTGTGTGAAGAAGTGCTTCCTGACATCACCCCTGAATAGCCTAGCTCTAATTTTAAGGTTATGCCCCCTTGTTCTGGTCTCCCACACCAGAGGAAATCGTTTCTCTCTATCAACCCTATCAAATCCTTGAATCATTTTAAACACCTCAATTTGATCACCCCTTAATGGTCTATATTCAAGGGAATACAAGCCTAGCTCTGTGCTATCTCCAGGTGAGATACAAGGAGAGATTCAGCAAAAAAAACATGTCATGCAGCCTGGGAAACTGTGCCCGATTGCGGGTAGGCAGGAAGATGTGTTTCCCTCATGTGTTGGCAATGCCAGCATAGGTCAGGAAGTAGGAGTGCGATCTCACTTTGCATAAAATGTATAAAATTGCAGCTCCTTTACATGTATGTGGTCCAGATTGTTAGAATCGGATCTCATCACCAATTCCTGAATTTCACTGATATTAATAACCCTACCAGTTCCTGGTTCCCCTGCTGCCCCTTGAGAAACTCCTTGCACAATAAACCACAGTAACACCACTTGTGAAATATGCCCTGCCATCATTGCAATGTTAAAAAGAAAGTACCAGTCAATCACTGTGCCGGTGCTCACTGCAAGCTAAAGACATTGTAAAAATATCATTGATGTTTTTTTGTGTAGGAGTAGTCTAAAATTATAGATTGGAGGATGAGTAATACCTGTGAGCTACGAACTGCATTTCAAGTTGTACTTTGTACATGCCTTCATTCTTTAAGGATTTGGCCTTTTACATGCATTTCTGTCTAAAGGAAATGAAGAAACACTAGGAGTCATCAAATGTGAAGCTCCGTTACTAACTCACAGAATCTTGCAATGATCTACATCATGACCTGTTAGTACTGAATGGGCATCACCACTCCTATAAAGCAATTGGGCAACCTTTCCCGTGGCTTATAAAACACACAAACTGCTTTGCATAAGTGACAATGCTCATTTACTGTCACATCATTTGTGACAAAAAAACAGCTTTGTATCGACACTAGATTGTAAAGCTTGGTTCTGCATTTCTACTAAACGGCAGCAGTTCCCCTGTAGAGGGTATTTGGTGAAATGCCTTACAATCTGTTTTCTTGTACAGCGTAAATAATCCAATAGCCGGGGCCTCGGGCCACACTTTATATCCCCGGGGCCTCGGGCCACACTTTATATCCCCGGGGCCTCGGGCCACACTTTATATCCCCGGGGCCTCGGGCCACACTTTATATCCCCGGGGCCTCGGGCCACACTTTATATCCCCGGGGCCTCGGGCCACACTTTATATCCCCGGGGCCTCGGGCCACACTTTATATCCCCGGGGCCTCGGGCCACACTTTATATCCCCGGGGCCTCGGGCCACACTTTATATCCCCGGGGCCTCGGGCCACACTTTATATCCCCGGGGCCTCGGGCCACACTTTATATCCCCGGGGCCTCGGGCCACACTTTATATCCCCGGGGCCTCGGGCCACACTTTATGTCCCCGGGGCCTCGGGCCACACTTTATATCCCCGGGGCCTCGGGCCACACTTTATGTCCCCGGGGCCTCGGGCCACACTTTATATCCCCGGGGCCTCGGGCCACACTTTATGTCCCCGGGGCCTCGGGCCACACTTTATGTCCCCGGGGCCTCGGGCCACACTTTATATCCCCGGGGCCTCGGGCCGCGCTTTACGTCCCCGGGGCCTCGGGCCGCACTTTATATCCCCGGGGCCTCGGTCCGCGCTTTACGTCCCCGGGGCCTGGGTCCGCGCTTTACATCCCTGGGCCCTGGGCCACTGTGCTTTATACCCCCGCCGCTCTTGGTCACTGGTCCTGCTCTTGCTGTGCTCATAATGACATAGATGAAGGGACCGACTATATTGTATCCAAGTTTGCTGACGATACAAAGCTAGGTGGGAAAGTAAGCTGGGAGGAGGACACAAAGAGTCTGCAAAGGGATATAGACAGGTTAAGTGAGTGGGCAAGAAGGTGACAGATGGAATATAATGTGGGGAAATGTGAGGTTATTCACTTTAGTATGAAGAATAGAAAAACAGAATATTTTTAAATGGTGAGAAACTATTAAATGTTGGTGTTGAGAGGGATTTGGGTGTCCTTGTACACGAAACACAGAAAGTTAACATGCAGGTACAGCAAGCAATTAGGAAGGCAAATGGCATGTTGGGCTTTATTGCAAGGGGGTTGGAGTACAAGAGTAAGGAAGTCTTGCTACAATTGTACAGGGCTTTGGTGAGACCACACCTGGAGTACTGTGTATAGTTTTGGTCTCTTTACCTAAGGAATGATATACTTGCCTTAGAGGTGGTGCAACGAAGGTTCATTAGATTGATTCCTGGGATGAGAGGGTTGTCCTATGATACAAAAATTGGTAGGGTGGTAAATAGCGAGGAGGATAGCCTCAGTCTGCAGGACGATATAGATGGGTTGGTCAGATGGGCGGAACAGTGGCAAATGGAATTTAACCCGGAAAAGTGCGAGGTGATGCACTTTGGAGGGACTAACAAGGCAAGGGAATACACAATGAATGGGAAGACCCTAGGCAAGACAGAGGGTCAGAGGGATCTTGGTGTGCAAGTTCACAGATCCCTGCAGGCGGCGGAACAGGTAGATAAGGTGGTAAAGAAGGCATATGGGATACTTGCCTTTATTAGCCGAGGCATAGAATATAAGAGCAAGGAGGTTATGATGGAGCTGTATAAAACACTGGTTAGGCCACAGCTGGAGTACTGTGTGCAGTTCTGGTCGCCACACTACAGGAAGGATGTGATCGCTTTGGAGAGGGTGCAGAGGAGATTCACCAGGATGTTACCAGGGCTGGAGCGCTTCAGCTATGAAGAAAGACTGGGAAGATTGGGTTTGTTTTCCTTGGAGCAGAGGAGGCTGAGGGGGGACATGATTGAGGTGTACAAAATTATGAGGGGCACAGATAGGATGGATACTAAGGAGCTTTTTCCCTTCGTTGAGGGTTCTATAACAAGGGGACATAGATTCAAGGTAAAAGGCGGGAGGTTTAGAGGGGATTTGAGAAAGAACTTTTTCACCCAGAGGGTGGTTGGAGTCTGGAACTCACTGTCTGAAAGGGTTGTGGAGGCAGGAACACTCACAACATTCAAGAAGCATTTGGATGAGCACTTGAAATGCCATAGCATACAAGGCTACGGACCAAATGCTGGAATATGGGATTAGAGTAGACAGGGCTGATGGCCGGCGCGGACACGATGGGCCGAAGGGCCTCTATCCGTGCTGTATAACTCTATGACTCTATGACTCTAAGAATAAGAGGTGATCTCATTGAAACATACAAGATTCTGAGGGGGCTTGACAGAGTAGATGCTGAGAGGCTGTTTCCCCTGGCTGGAGAGTCTAGATCTAGGGGGCATAGTCTCAGGATAAGGGGTCGGCCATTTAGGACTGAGATGAGGAGAAATTTCTTCACTCAGAGGGTTGTGAATCTTTGGAATTCTCTATGCCAAAGGGCTATGAATGCTCAGTCATTGGACATGAATTTAGATTTGAGGTTAGGATCAGATCAGCCATGATCTTATTGAATGGCGGAGCAGGCTCGAGGGGCCAATTGGCCTACTCCTGCTCCTATTTCTTATGTTCTTATATTCAAGGCTGAGATCGATGGATTTTTGGACTCTAAGGGAATCAAGGGATATGGGGATCGGGAGGGAAAGTGGAGTTGAGGTCGAAGATCAGCCATGATCTTGTTGAATGGCGAACAGGCTCAAGGGACCGTATGGCCTACTCCTGCTCCTTTTTCTTATGTTCTTATGTTAACTCCACAAGAATTACCTCTATCTGGTATTGCAATATTACACAAGTTTCATTTATCTTACTGTTTTGCAGCATTAGCCTCAGCAAGCAGCACGATCTAGGCCTCTTAAAAGACAAATGAAGTGGGAAGGGGCTCATACGAGTCCATATCCAGTACACAGGATGTACAGGCCAAGCGTCACATTCTTGGACTTATCTGAGCTGTGCATCAGGAGGCTGTGCTTCTCCAGGCAAGCTGTCGCAGACCTCTCCAGCCTTCTGCATCAGGACCTGCTACCTGCTGGACCAAGGGGCCAGGCTTTGCCAGTGGCTGTCAATGTTACCACAGCCCTTTGCCTTTGGCTCATGCCATTCTGCTAGAGGGGACATCTCCCACATCTCCCGGTCTGCAGTAGATGGCTGCATTAAACAAGTCACCAATGCCCTGCTCGCCAGGGCTGACCAGTTCATCATCTTCCCCATTGACCTTAATAGTCAACAGGAGAAAACTCGGGGGCTTGCAGCAGATAGATGGCTTCCCTCATGTCCAGGGCATCATTGACTGCACGCACGTTGCCATAAGGGCACCAGAATATCAGCCAGCAGCCTTTGTGAATAGAAAGGACTATCACTCAATTAATGTCCAGCCAGTCTCTGATCACAGAAACAGGATCATACAAGTTTATGCAAGGTGCCCAAGCAGCTGTGACAATGCTTTCACAACAAAGAAACTAATTTTGGAGCTCCCTCTACATGGATGTCAGGAATTAGCCTGTTCCTATGTGGGATGCCTCTTAATAAAGTCTTAATAAACTACAATTGTTTAGTCGCCTGGCGATTCTGTGACAATGTGTATATCCTGACAAATAATGACTAACATCATAGACTAACCTCTAACACATGGAAGCTGTATGCCTGGGAGAAAAAAATCTACCAAACACTCCCTTCACTCCAATTAAACATGGGGAAGACCAAAGTCATCAACTTTGGAACCCGCCACAAAGTCTGCTCCCTCGCTACCGATTCAATCTCCCTCATTGGCCACTGCCTCAGGCTGAACCAGACTATTCGCAGCTTCGGCATCCTATTTGACCCAGAGCTGAGCTTCCGACCCCATATCCTCTCTATCACCAAGATCGCCTGTCCCCATCCCTACCTCAGCTCATCTGCTGCTGAAACCCTCATCCATGCTTTTGTTACCTCCAGTCTCGACTATTCTAATGCGCTCCTGGACCACCTCCCACCCTCCATAAACTCGAGCTCATCCAAAACTCTGCTGCCCGTATCCTAACACCAAGTCCCGCTCTTCCATTACCCCTGTGCTCGGCGACTCATATTGGCTCCCGGTCCACCAATGCCTCGATTTTAAAATTCTCATCCTCGTGTTTAAATCCCTCCATCGCCTCGCCTCTCCCTATCTCTGTAACCTTCTCCAGCCCTATCACCCTCCAACTCTGGCCTCTCACGCGTCCCCCACTCCCTTCGCCCCACCATTGGCAGCTGTTCTTTCCTTCAGCCATGTAGGCCCTCAGCTCTGGAATTCCCTCCCTAAACCTCTCCACCTCTCCCTCCTCCTTTAAGACGCTCCTTAAAACTTGCCTTTTTGATCAAGCTTTTAGTCACCTGTCCTGATATCCTCCTTTGGCTCAGTATCAACGTTTGTCTGATTACGCTCCTGTGAAGCTCTTTGGGACGTTTTACTACACTAAAGGAGCTGTATAAATGCAAGTTGTTGTTGTTCACGCTTTCAGAATTAGGAAATAATTATATCCTGTTTGTTACTGTGCGGTAGATGAAACCCTGGGCAAATCTTAACCAGGCCCAACTGACCTGAATATTTTATAACATAAGAAATGACACATCAGCAGAGCAAACCAAGAACGACTATGAATATGGTACTGAATCTAACTTTTATGTTGAGCTTACTTGTTCATTGCAGAGCTATGAATAACGGCTCAGTGAGAGTAACTGATATCCTGCAGTAGGTTATTAGGTATCAGTTTCTGATATTTTTAACGTATATTTTGCACGCCAAACCAAGATAAAAACATTTTTTTTCTTACCACAATGCGTGCCTCCCACCTTAAGATAAAAGTACTTTGACTGCACTAGCCCATTCCACAGCTGCCAAAAACATATCTTTCTGCTCTAGATCACAAACCTTTACTTTATAACATTCTATTAAATACTTGTGGGAGAAACCATGCTGAGTGATCAAAATTAACGAGTTTTGGGTTGCTAGGTTATTTTCACAATTTTCTGTCAATGCCAATAACTCACCAGATATAAAAGAGGTCCTTAACTCCTGGAGTGTTTCACGCTCACATTCTTATAAAAAAAAAGAAAAAGAATTATAGACAACTTTATAATCTAATAATTTGTTTCAACTCAATATTCAAAGTACATTTTTTTAAATGTCACTGATGTCAGAAGAACTAAGTTGAAGAATTGCTGAGTTCAAATCGACACATATCGTATCCCGTCCACCCACAAAATCCCCCCACCACCCACACACCCCCATCCCACAGCCCACCCCCCTACGCTCCCCCCCACACCCCACCTCCCCACACACGCCCTCCTCCCCCCCATCCCCACACCATCCTCCCCTCCACATCCCCACACACTCCTCCCAGCCACATATACCCCTGCACACCACAATCCCCCACACACGCCCACTCCCCTCCACACGCACACACACACACACACACACGTCCCCCTCCTCCCCCCGCACACAAACACCCCATTCCTCCCACACACGTCCTACCCCCACAGCGCCTTCTCTCCACACACAAGCCCCCTCCCCCCAACACACGTCCCCCTCAATCTCCCCCAACACACACACACACGCACCCCCTCCCCCCCCCTCATCGCCCCCCCACCCCCCCCCACACACACCTCCGCCACACACTCCCCCCTCCCCCACACTCCCCCCTCCCCCACACTCCCCCCTCCCCCGCCCACACACACCCCCCTCCCCCCGCCCACACACACCCCCCTCCCCCCGCCCACACACACCCCCCTCCCCCCGCCCACACACACCCCCCTCCCCCCGCCCACACACACCCCCCTCCCCCCGCCCACACACACCCCCCTCCCCCCGCCCACACACACACCCCCTCCCTCCGCCCACACACACACCCCCCACAACACACACACCCCCCTCCCCCCCACCCAAACAGTTGAAGTGATCTGACTGTGTTGATGACTGTATTTCTGGTGATGTTAATTCAGCTCCATCATGTTTTCCGTGCCCAGTAACTCCTCCAGGCCACTTCCCCTCCCCGTAACGCCACCACCATCATCTGAACTGAAACAGTCCACACAAAAAAAAAATCCACATAAACAAAGAGGAGGTTGTTAATCGTGTTCTTTTTTTTATCTTCTTGATTCTTGAAAAAAAGTTCTGATGCTCAAAAATAAATTTGTTTTTCAAAAAAACCTTAAAATATGATCAAGAGGCCTTAAATAAGGCTGAGAGAAGCTTAACTAATAATCTGTAATAACCCACCACGACTCAACATCATATATTACCTGGTACTTAAATACTGCTGGGGAGGTCAGATATTTCTTCACTCTCCTGCATGACAATTTCAGTTGCCTTGATTTACTGCACTGACCTATATTCAGAAGCCTTGTATGTGCAACAATAGCTCACAAAGCAATGGATAGCACTGAGCACTCTTACCAATTTAGATCAAAAGAGAAAGTGGCCGAGAAGCTCATCTTGCACTCACAATGGCTGGCCGGCAGGTTGGGTCTGAAGGGGCCTTGATGGGGCCGGTAGCAGTTTTTTTTCTGTGGGCCCAGGTATCGCCCTCCTGCTTTTCCTGGCCCCACAATTATAAAAATTAATAATTCCTTTGGTTGTTTTAATGAGCGGCCTCCAGGTGTCCTTTAAAGGCCCGCTGGTTAGGCCACTCAATACTTGGTATAACTGGACACAAGCTTCACCCATTTGTACCTCAATTGTGTAATCGGGGTCCCAGAACCGGCGTTGGACCCTGATTTGGATATTTAAGCAGCCTTACACCTGTTTCAGGCAGCCGGGATGTTCGCCAATTTACAGGCCCGCCTGAATGGGGTTGTATTCTCTAGAGTTTCGAAGGTTAAGGGGTGATCTGATCGAAGTTTATAAGATATTAAGGCGAACAGATAGGGTGGATAGAGAGAAACTATTTCCGCTGGTTGGGGATTCTAGGAGTAGGGGGGCACAGTCTAAAAATTAGAGCCAGACCTTTCAGGAGCGAGATTAGAAAACATTTCTACACACAAAGGGTGGTAGAAGTTTGGAACTCTCTTCCGCAAACGGCAATTGATACTAGCTCAATTGCTAAATTTAAATCTGAGATAGATAGCTTTTTGGCAACCAAAGGTAATAAGGGATATGGGCCAGAGGCAGGTATATGGAGTTAGATCATAGATCAGCCATGATCTTATCAAATGGCGGAGCAGGCACGAGGGGCTGAATGGCCTACTCCTGTTCCTATGTTCCTAATATCACATCAGGCAGGTCTTGGGCATCAAAGGGGTGGTTGAGGTGTCCATCCGGAATGTGAACGGCTGGACACCCGTTTTTCACGTGCTGAACGGGTGGACATGAGTTGAGTTTACCTTACACTGATGCTGTTCACAGTAGAATTGCTAATATTGTGTTTTGGTAACCGATTTGCCAATTCATTTTTAGATCCTTATTTCAGTAATCGCTATTCCAACAGTCTAATTTATTTGAAACGGACCAGTTCTCCTGTTACCCTGCAGGGCTGCTACTTCAACGTGGCTGGGCAAAACAGATTACAGTCATGCACTGCCAACTCACTTGGAACCTGACCCAGGCTTCCAGGTAAGAAGTGGGACGGTGACAACCTGCAAACTATAAAACAAATAATAGAAATACAAACGGGAGTTATGGGGAAACATTTTATTCTCAGCTAAGAAAAATAAATATTCTCCCCAAACCAAGAGCAATTGGTTCAAACACCACAATAGAAATACATTGAATGATCGATAGGTGAGTTGCAAATGGGTATTTAGTCAAGAGCTGATTTTCGATCATTTTGTATAAGTCCAAAAGGAACAAGAGACCCCTACATGCTCAATATACCTCCTAACAAACCATTATTTTTGATAGCTTGTTTATTAGAAAAAACTTTGCTTAAATCTTCAAACATACATATATTGGGTTAATATATGAAAGCAAGCATGGATTTGTTAAAGGAAAGTTGTGTTTGACTAACTTGATTGAATTCTTTGACGAAGTAATGGAGAGGGTAAGGGTAGTGTGGTTGATGTTGTGTATATGGACTTTCAAAAGGCATTTGATAAAGTACTACATAATAGACTTGTTAGCAAAATTGAAACCCAATTGGATTAAAGGGACAGCGGTAACAGAGAAGAGTGGTGAACGGTTGTTTCTCAGACTGGAGGGAAGTGTGCAGTGGTGTCCCCCAGGGGTCGGTGTTGGGACCACTGCTCTTTTTGATATATATTAATGACCTGGACTTGGTTGTACAGGGCATAATTTCAACATTTGCAGATGACACAAAACTCGGAAATGTAGTAAACAATGAGGAGGATAGTAAGACTTCAGAAGGACATAGGCAGGCTGGTGAACATAAGAACATAAGAAATAGGAGCAGGAGCAGGCCATACGGCCCCTCGAGCCTGCTCCGCCATTCAATCAGATCATGACTGATCTTCGACCTCAACTCCACTTTCCCGCCCGATCCCCATATCCCTTGATTCCCCTAGAGTCCAAAAATCTATCTATCTCAGCCTTGAATATATTCAATGACTCAGCATCCACAGCCCTCTGGGATAGAGAATTCTAAAGATTCATAACCCTCAGTGAAGAACTTCCTCCTCATCGCAGTCTTAGAAACATAAAAAAAATTTCGGCACAGAAGGAGGCCATTCAGCCCATCGTGCCTGTGCCGGTCGAAAAAGAGCTACCCAGCCTAATCCCGCTTTCCAGACTTGGTCTGTAGCCTTGTAGGTTATGGCACTTCAAGTGCATATCCAAGTACTTTTTAAATGGAGTTGAGGGTTTCTGCCTCTACCACCCTTTCAGGTAATGAGTTCCAGACCCCTACCACCCTCAGTGAAATTTTTTTTCTACAGCTCCCCTCTAATGCTTCTACCAATTACTTTAAATCTATGCTTCCTGGTTATTGACCTCTCTTAAGTCTTAAGTGGCCTGCCCCTTATCCTACGTCTATGCCCTCTAGTTCCAGACTCTCGGGAAATAATCTCCTAGCATCTACCCTGTCAAGCCCCCTCAGAATCTTATATGTTTCAATGAGATCACCTCTCATTCTTCTAAATTCCAGAGTGTATAGGTCCATTCTACTCAACCTCTCCTCATAGGACAACCCTCTCATCCCAGGAATTGGGGAGACACATAGCTGATAAAATTTAACGCAGAGAAGTGTGAAGTGATTCATTTTGGTAGGAAGAATGAGGAGAGGCAATATAAATTAAATGGTATAATTTTAAAGGGGGTGCAAGAGGAGAGAGACCTAGGGGTGTATGTACACAAGTCTTTGAAAGTGGCAGGACAAGTTGAGAAGGCATACAGGATCCTTGGCTTTATAAATTGAAGCATAGAGTACAAAAGCAAGGAAGTTATGCTAAACCTTTATAAAACATTGGTTAAGCCCGAGCTGGAGTATTTTGGCCAATTCTGGGTACCACACTTTAGGGAGGATGTCAAGATCTTGGAGAGAGTGCAGAGGAGATTTACTTGAACGGTACCAAGAATGAAGGACTTCAATTATGTGGAGAGACTGGAGAAGCTGGGGTTGTTCTCCTTACAGCAGAGAAGGTTAAAGGGAGATTTGATAGAAGTGTTCAAAATCATGAATGGTTTTTATAAGAGTAAATAAGGAGAAACTGTTTCCAGTGGCAGAAGGGTCGGTAACCAGATGACATAGATTTAAGGTAATTGGCAAACGAACCAGAGGGAACATGAGGAAAACATTTTTTACGCAGCAAGTTGTTATGATCTGGAATGCAATGCTTGAAAGGATGGTGGAAGCAGATTCAATAATAAAGTTCAAAAGGGAATTAAGTGGAAAAATTTGCAAGGCTATGGGGAAAGAGCAGGGGAATGGGACTAATTGAATAGCTCTTTCAAAGAGCCGGCACAGGCACTATGAGCCAACTGACCACCTTCTGTGCTGTATCATTCTACGATTCTATACTACAACAACTTGCATTTATATGGCACCTTTCATGTTGTAAAACATCCCAAGGCGCTTCACAGGAGCGTTATCAAACAAAATTTGACACCGGGCCAGATAAGGAGATATATTAGTACAGGTGACCAAAAGCTTGGTCAAAGAGGTAAGTTTTAAGGAGCGACTTAAAGGAGGAGGGAGGGGTAGAGAGGCGGAGAGGTTCATAGAATCGTAGAAAATTACAGCACCGAAGGAGGCCATTCGGCCTGGCGTGCCTGTACTGGCCGATAAAGAGCTATCCAGCCTAATCCCACTTTCCAGCTGTTGGTCCGTAGCCTTGTAGGTTACGGCGCCTCAAGTGCATATCCAAGTATTTTTTAAATACGATGAGGGTTTCTGCCTCTACCACCCTTTCAGGCAATGAGTTCCAACACCATCTCGGTGAAAAGATTTCTCAACTCCCCTCCAATCTTTCTACCAATTACTGTAAATCTATGCCCCCTGGTTATTTACCTCTCTGTTAAGGGAAATAGGTCCTTTCCATCCGCTGTCTAGGCCCCTCATAATTTTATATACCTCAATTAAATCTCCCCTCAACCTGTTATGTTCCAAAGAAAACAACCCCAGCCCATCCAATCTTTCCTCAGAGCTAAAATTCTCCTCTGTACCCTCTCTAGCGCAATCATATCTTTCCTATAATGTGGTGACCAGAACTGCATGCAGTAGTCTTCACTAGTGTTTTATACAGTTCTAGCATAAGGTTGAAGGCGGGAATTCCAGAGCTTAGGGCTTAGGCAGCTGAAAGCATGGCCACCAACCGTGGAGCGATTAAAATCGGGGATGCATAAGATGCAAGAATTGGAGGAGCGCAGGGATCTTGGAGGGTTGAAGGGCTGGAGGAGGTTACAGAGGAGGAGATTACAGGTTACAGAGATAGGGAGGGGATGGAGGGATTTGAAAACAAGGATGAGAATTTTAAAATCGAAGCTTTTTCAGACCGGGAGCCAATGTAGATCAGTGAGCACAGGGGTGATGGGCGAACAGGACTTGGTGCGAGTTAGGATACGGGCAGCAGAGTTTTGGATGAGCTCAAGTTTATGGATGATGGAAGATGGGAGGCCAGCCAGGAGAGCATTGGAATAGTCAAGTCTAGAGGTAACAAAAGCATGTTGTATTACTAAGGAGACTGGTAACAAAACCAGTTGAAATTGAATCTAAAAGATTTGCACATCCCGTGAAATACTGCACACGAGAGGTGCAAGATAAGAAAACGTCCAGCATATTCTGGTACAACATACTAATTATACACAGGATGCTAGCTAGGCGATTAGAAAGCAGTAAAAGATCAAGGGCCTCAAATGGTACAATGAGCCCTGAATGCAAATGTACCAATAGCATCTACACCTTGAAATGTCACAACTTCAAAGTCCAGAAATCAAAACTCCCCCAATAGTTCATAGATCAGTTCACTACACAATGTGATAATTAGCCATATAGATTGCAGATTCGGTCCCCGATCTGTGTTAGTCGATCTCAGCTGGGCCATTATTTGGTCTCAACATCCTCAGGGGTTAGGGAAGATTCACATATTTGGCAGTGCATTGAGTGAGAACAGGATCGGGCTTGGCTGCTATGCTCTCCACTCAAATAGCCCAACACTCGCTGAGTGTCACATGTGGCCATTTGGCAAAGTACTGGAACCAATAACATACTCAGAAGTGTATTTCCAGTCAGCAATACATTTGAGGTGCAAATGATATTGCAAAAACCACAAGCCTTGTTTTTACTGCAACATATTTTACAGTTCCCTTGCAGAATACCTAGGGGAGCTTTCATTTTACATTAATAATAGGGAAATATATTTATCTGCTAAATCAACAGTAACTTTGTAAATGTTTTACAAGAACTTAGCTTTCCAAAAATATGGGAAACTACAGTAGCCCACATACTCCACAAATCAAGATTCAGAAGGTGTGTGGAAATCCAGCATTTCATTAAATCTACATTGGACAATATTAAGATACAACTACCTGGTCTACATTATGTGCTCAAGTCTCTGGTGTGGGGCTTCTGACTCAGAGGGGAGAGTGCTACCAACTGAGCCAAGGCTACCACCCCGACTGCAGGACAGGAAATGTGGGTAAAAATTGGTACATGACTAGCTCAGGTCTGATGCCAGGAAATGCTTCTTCACACAAAGAAATATCAACAGCTGGAATGCTCTGCTAGGTAAGTAGAAGCAAAGTCTTTCAAGAGACAGATGCTGTGATGGGGAGGGGGAAGAGGAAAGTTGTTGATTTCTATGGAAGGATGCCAAATGGTCTCTCATATCTGTGCTTATTTTTGTAACTTGACAAAGTTTGACCTAATTGTATTATTGGATCAACCACGTCAAACTGACATCTCTCTCAGGGCACTTTTCGCACCTAATGACTTGTCTTATTAGCAGCCTACCTCATACCCCAGAGGGCTATGGACGCTCATTCGTTGAGTACATTCAAGACTGAGGTAGATAGATTTTTGGACTCTAAGGGAAATGGGGATAGGGCAGGAAAGTGGAGTTGAGGTAGAAGATCAGCCATGATCTTATTGAATGGTGGAGCAGGCTTGAGGGGCCTTATGGCCTACTGCTGCTCCTGTTTCTTATGTTTTTATCCCAAAAGAGCAGCATCACTGCAGATGAAGGAGAAGTATAACCTCATAAAGCTTTGCTTACTGCAAGTTTTTTTAAAAACCTTTTTGCTCACTTAAATATGGCCTCCTTATCCACTTGTGTTCCATGCAATGACCTCAAGCAAAGGTGTTCTAAGCAAATGTGGCTACTGGCACTGTCACAGCATATCTGGGAAAGAATTACATAAACATATTAAATATTTCATGTCTGTACGTCTGATATTGTAAAGTAATACTCTACAAACATTGATATTTCAAATGGATCTATTGGCAGCTCAAGCCATGGTGCATAATTTAGTTGTACTGATATGGATTTTACGAAGCAACTTAATATACAGTTCATACTTTTTCATCCTGCATTTAAACGTTTGTGCATTAACTCAGTGTTAAGGGAACGGAGCACATTTTGACCTTTTGCTTCTCCCGTGTTTTCCGCCAACACAGCATATTTCAGACTGTTCCTCCAAGAGCACAGAAATGCTATTCCAAAATGGGTGTGCACTGATATCTATTTTCCATTGCTCATATTTAAATATAGGCACAGTTTGCCTAGAATTGCTCCAGTTAACCAATTTCAACTGCAGACTAATTTAAAGTATATGTGCAATGTCACCAAGATAGTAAGTTTTTATTCACCAGTCAGCTAATCATGGATCACCTTCCAGTTCCCTAACACTAAATCCAGCGGACATACGAGATCAGAAATTTTGAATGTCTAGTTCAGTTCAAGCCACGTAGTAGTGGCAGAATGATTCAAGACCACAAAAGTTTATTAAATGTATTCCCTGACTTTAGTTGCATGTCGTCCGTAAGTCTGCTCTGTATGGAATTCTGGAACACTGGGGAATAAAGCCAGAGAATAGATAATTTACTTCTACCTTTTTAAGTGTAAAGAAAATGATGCAACAAAGCAACACAACCTGAAATATGTGATTACCATCCGCACTGCTCTGGATGGACACATTCCATAATAGCTGACTTCCTGAATGCACATTTAATTTTGTGGTGCCTTATTTGTGATGTGAATTATGCTACTTGTGCCTTCGTCATGTACTATAACATTGCAATTCTGCTGCCAACCCAGAACAGAATTAATTTATGTTACGATTTAAGTTACATTGAGTTTACAAAGAGTTAACTCCTAGAGAGAGACACGCTATCTGCAATGTTTTTTTAGGTCAAGTTAGTTGGAATACCAGACCAACCAGCTGTTGAGGGTGTATATTCCCAGTTTTAAGACAACGGCAGCCATTGAAAACATCCCAGAACCAAACACACATTTAATACTGGAATAGGTTTTATTTGAATATGTCCAGCCAGTTTGGGGGGGCGGGCTTAGCCAAACAGACAACGTAGTTGCCTTAGTTCTTACAGCAAAGGGGGAGGGCTTTCATTCAAGATTGTAGTATTAATTAGTGGCTCAGCAAGCCAATCCTTGAGTCAATCTGAGAGTTTTAAATTGAGAGAGGGACATGAAGGTTTCACTTTTTAAGACTAGCACCAGTTATTACAGGGACTGTTAATTTGAGAATGGCTTTAGCCCATAATAGAGGCAGGGTCACATTTTATTACTTTCATGATGCACGGAGCGATAGCAAAATCATTGAATCTCACTACGAAAACAGTATTCTATTCATTCATTCATATATTCCATGCAAGATAAACCAGTTTGTTCGTTCATAATTGGCCTTTTCACTAGATTATGGCATCACCTGCAAGATCATAGTATCTCCAGTACGGACTAGAAGACAAGTTATAGTCCCTAGGTCACGTCATCATTTAACTACATATTGGCTAGTACAGCTACTCTCTAGAAGTTAGGGAATGCAAGAATTGCTTATGGGAGTGACTGGTGATGCTGAACCAGTGAGAATATCTAGTGCATATCTGAAATTTGTGACAAGGACAAAGTGCAAAATTAATAGGTCTCAAAAATGAAAACAGGAAATAGAATTTTTTTCCCCTGCCTCAGAAAATTAGTTACTTAACAGATTCAGCAAAGTCATTCGAGCTTTGTCAATTAACTTCTTTAGCGAGGTGGATAATTATAAATAATGGGTTACAAGAAATAATAGTGTTGGCCAAATATTCTCTAATATGATTCCTGAGCTAACCGGACCATCAAAAATTGGGTTGAGTCCACAACATGGCCAATTAGGTATGGCCTATTGGACAAAGAGGGCTGATGGGTCAAGTGGTCTTTTAATTTCATGCTTAAATATTTTGAAAGCTAACACTAAGGAAATTGGTTTCACACAGTTGAAGCAAATCACGACTGAGTTAAAAAGGTAGATGGGATTGGGGAGAGGAGAGATTACTTTCAGCAAAAACAATTCCCCCCCCCCCCTCTTATCTATATAATAAATCTATCTACTTGGTATTGTACCTTATATTTATTCCCACTTCCTTCCATGGGGATTTGGAATTTTAGAGTTGAGTCAGCATGGATTGACAAAGAGTCTGCAAAGGGATATAGATAGGTTAAGTGAGTGGGCAAAAATTTGCCAGATGGAGTATAATGTGGGAAAATGTGAACTTGTCCACTTTGGCAGGAGGAACAGAAAAACAGTATATTATTTGAATGGAGAGAGATTACAGAACTCTGAGGTACAGAGGAATCTGCATGTCCTAGTACACGAATCACAAAGTTAGTATGCAGGTACAGCAAGGGATTAGGAAGGCAAATGGAATGTTGTCATTTATTGCAAGGGGAATGGAATATAAAAGTAGAGATGTTTTGCTACAGTTGTACAGGGCATTGGTGAGACCACATCTAGAATACTGTGTGCAGTTTTGGTCTCCTTATTGAAGGACATAATTGCTTTGGAGGCAGTTCAGAGAAGGTTCACTCGACTGATTCCTGGGATGAGGGGGTTATCTTATGAGGAAAGGTTGGACAAGTTGGGCCTGTATACACTGGAGTTTAGAAGAATGAGAGGTAATCTTATTGAAACATAAGATCCTGAGGGGACTAGAAGGGGTAGATGCTGAAAGGGTGTTTCCCCTTGTGGGAGAGACTAGAACTGGGGGCCACAGTTTAAAAATAAGGGGTCTCCCATTTAAGACGGAGATGAGGAGAATTTTTTCTCTGAGGGTCGTGAGTCTGTGGCATTCCCTTCCCCAGAGAGCAGTGGAGGCAGGGTCATTGAATATTTTTAAGGCTGAGTTAGATAGATTCCTGATTAACAAGGGAGGCAAAGGTTATAGTAAGTAGACAGGAAAGTAGGGTTGAGGTCACAATCAGATCAGCCATGATCTTCTCACATGGCAGAGCAGGCTTGAGGGGCCGAATGGCCTATTCCTGCTCTTAATTCGTATGTTATGGGAAGGTCAAGTCTGACTAAGTTGATTGAATTTTGAGGCGGTAACAAGGAGGGTAAGGCATTTGATGTGGTCGACATGGATTTTAGCAAAGCTTTTGACAAGGTCCCACATGGCAGACTGGTCAAAAAAAAAGCAAAAGCCGAGGGAAAGTGGCAAGTTGGATCCAAAATTGGTTCAGTGGCAGGAAGCAAAGGGTAATTGTCAACTGACGTTTTTGTGACTGGAAGGCTGTTTCTAGTGGGGTTCCACAGGGCTCAGTACTAGGTCCCTTGCTTTTTGTGGTATATATTAATGATTTGGACTTAATGTAGGGGGCAGGATTAAGAGGTCAGCAGGTGATACAAAAATTTGCCGTGTGGTTGAGTGAAGAGAAAAGCTGTAGACTGCAGGAAGACATCAATGGACTGGTCAGGTGGGCAGAAAAGTGGCAAATGGAATTCAATCCAGAGAAGTGAGGTAATGTATTTGGGGAGGGCTAGCAAGGCAAGGGAATACTGAGAGGTGTAGCGGAAGTGAGGGACCTTAAGAGTGCATGTCCACAGATCCCTGAAGGTAGTAGGACAGTAGATAAAGTGGTTAAGGAGGCATACGCGATACTTTCCTTTACTAGCTGAGGCACAGAATAAAAGAGCAGGGAGGTTATGCTAGAACTGTATAACAGACTAATTAGGCCACAGCTTGTGTACTGAGTACACAAAGGGTGGTAGAAGTTTGGAACTCTCTTCCGCAAACAGCAATTGATACTAGCTCAATTGCTAAATTTAAATCTGAGATAGATAGCTTTTTGGCAACCAAAGGTATTAAGGGATATGGGCCAAAGGCAGGTATATACAGCTAGATCACAGATCAGCCATGATCTTACCAAATGGCGGAGCAGGCACGAGGGGCTGAATGGCCTACTCCTGTTCCTATGAGTACAGTTCTGGTCACCACATTACAGGAAACTTGTGATTTTCACTAGAGGGTACAGAGGAGATTTACGAGGATGTTGCCAGGGCTGGAGAATTTTAGCTATGAGGAAAGATTGGATAGGCTGGGGTTGTTTTCTTTGGAACAAAGGCGGCTGAGGGGAGATTTAATTGAGGGGTAAAAAATTGAGGGGCCGAGATAGGATCGGGAGAACCTAGTTCCCTTAGCAGAGGGGTCAGTGACCAGGGGGCACAGATTTAAAGTAATTGGTAGAAGGATTAGAGGGTAGATGAGGAGAATTCTTTTCACCCAGAGGGTGATGGAGGTCTGGAACTCTCAGCCCGAAAGGATGACAGAGGCAGAAACCCTCAACTCATTTAAAAAGTACTTGGATGTGCATCTGAAGTGCCGTAACCTACAAGGCTACGGACCACATGCTGGAAAGTGGGATTAAGCTGGAAAGCTCTTTTTCGGCCAACACAGACACAATAGGCTAAATGGCCTCTTTCTGTACCATAAATTTCTATGTTTCTATGATTCTGTACACTGCAATGACTAAATGAACACACTGTACAGCAGCATAGTGGCTACAAAACTGGTTTAGACACCCAGTAATCATGAAGTCAAGTTGTGACAGCGAATTGAATAAATCTGGTTATCTGTGCCACTATCCTTAATGATCGTGTAACATAAATGGTCAAGACAAGGGATGGGTTATAAATTACATTGGTCAGCATCACTCATATCAAGAATAAAATGTAAAAGAAGTTGTGGGATTTATCCGGTATCTCCAGAAAACAGTGCTTGGGATTGGATGCGAACTCAAAAAGGTACCTCAGCAAGGAACTTTTAATACAGCTGTAAATTAATACTCAGTTCAACAATATGTCCTAAAAGACAAGATTGTGACTGATAATATACGTATAGGGAAATACTTCCTCATACTATCCCCTCCTTTAATGATTGAATGTACTTTAGTAGGGTTACAATTTATTTAAGAAAAAACTAGCACTTACAAAGTGCCTTTCATGACCTCAGGACATCCCAAAGCATTTCACAACCAGTGAAGTACTTTTTAAGTGTTGTAATGTAGGGGATGTGCCAGCCCAATTGCACACAGCAAGATTCCACCAGCAGCAATGAAATAATTGACCAAATAATTTGTTTTGGTGGTGTTGGTTGATGGATAAATATTGGCCAGGAGAACTCCCTGCACTTCTTCGAATAGTGCCATAGTATCTTTTTCTCATCCACCTGAGGGGGCAGACGGAGCCTCGGTTTAACATCTTATCTGAAAGATGGCTCCTCCGATAATGCATCACTCCCTCAGTAATGCACTGAAGTGTCAATCTAGATTATGTGCTCAAATCTCTGGAGTGGGGCTTAAACCTATGATCATCTGATTCAGAAGCGAGTGCACTAACATTTACACCAGCAATCTCAGACTCCAAAACAGTGCCCAGGATATAATCAAAAATGTTTTAAAAATCCACCTCCCACAAAGGAGATAATTCTTAATTTGATCCCATTAAAAAAAGGACTCCTGAAAGCAATGTTAGTACTCGGATGTCCAAGGTACTGGAGAACAAAGCAAATTGTTCACCTCTAGTTTGTATGTCTCCCTTTTATACCTCCAATAACAAATGAATAAAGTCTAGACATTACTCATAACACTTGTTCCTAAAGAAACAAATCCACAATTTAGTAAATTGGAATTGCTACAACAGTCATTATTTTGGAAGGACCATCTTAAAACATTACAACAGGATGGATAAAGTCATAATGGAAAAAAAGCTTCTTCCAAAAAATTAACCTCAAAATACCTGTCTGTAAAGAACACTTCCTGCACATGGTACAATTCTTCTTTCAGTGTGTAAAACGTTGATTACAAAATAGCAATGCAGAAAAATCCAGGAAATAAAGAAGGCACACCACAAAAGGAAATGCAAAGCAAAAATCCATTTTATTTCATTTAAAGACTAGAAGTCTTCCTTCTACTATTGCTGAGGGTTTTGACTCCTGGGAAATCGATCGCAACAGGCAATCAAGTCTCTTTCCAAAGCTCAAGTGCTTATTACATTCTTGCGACCGTAGTACAAGATGTCCATTGCGTCTATTTGGCCATTTCGGGTTTATCAAAGCCATTACTTTTCTCTTTAAAAAGTAAAACGTCAATTTTTTTTTGTTGAAACACTGACTTTTCTCCCCCCACAAAAAGCAGCACTATACCCGCACCGACACCACTGTAGTTAAACCTGTGTAGTTTAATGTAGAATGCCCTTTTTTAAAAAAAAACACTTCCTTGTAGAGGTCAGCTTTTCTTGCCATTTCAAAAGCTACAGACAGCAAAATATCCTCAGAGGAGATGGATTTATAGAAAATCTCTTCCTCCAAAAGGTTTCTCAAACCCTTAAAATTGGCAACCTTGTGCATCCAAGATAAAGTTGCTGAACCCTCTACCATCTTCTGCGCACACATGACGTGGACTACTGATGCTTTGCACAAAAAAAATACCTTCAAGCAGCCCAGAATAACCAATAGAATTTTTTTTAATGGACATGAGTTATGCAAAGGTAATCCTCTACCACAACAAAAAGTATAAAAACAACCAGTCTTATCTAGAACATTGTTGCAGCATTTAGTTGTTTTCTATTTGTTCTAGATCCAGATCACCACAGTCCAGTGGAAATATTCCTTCTTCAGTGCTTTCACAATCGCTTGTATCCTCCTCGCTTTCACTCACATTAACTTCTTCCCCATAATTCCTTGGGTGGCAGCCATCTCGGCTCCCAGGGACATGATACCTCGCCGAGTCGTGCTCTTTGACTGGACTGGAGCCTGGAGTGATGATGTTCATTAAAAGGTCATTTGAGTCACATGGTGAGGACACAATAGTCTTCATATGGTGATCATCTTCGTCATCATCATCTTCTTCATAGTCAAGAGAACAAAGGCTTTTTGAGTTCTTTAGCGTCTGAAATTTTAAAAAAAAGTCACCTTGGGTTAATAAAGAACTGTTAAGCATTCTCTGAAACATTCCAATTACAACTGCACGTTTTTCACAATATAACCGCTTTTGGTAGGGAATGATTACTACTCAAGTCCCATTCTAGCAGCTCTTCCACAACCTTCATGAGAAAGAAAGTGGAGGAGATTGGAGAGAAGAGAGGAGAGGAAAAAGAAAACAAGTGAATGATGCATTTAAGGGGAAGCAAGACAAGTACACGAGGGAGTAAGGAATAGAAGGATATGGCAATAGGATAAAATGAAGTAAGGTGGGAGGAGGCTCATGTGGATCATAAACAATGGTATAGACCTGTTGGGCCAAATGGCCTGTTTCTGTGCTGTGTAATTCTATGTAAAGAAAAGAATTTGCATATATAGCAGCATTTCCCAAAGCCTTATTATCTGCTCAAGTTGCTGAAATGGGGTTTGAACCCACTACCTTCTGACTCAGAGGCAAGAGTGCTATCACTGAGGCAACGATTGACAGCTAATAGCCTTAGACAACTAATAACTCAAGTAAAGCAACTGTGATGAGCCTTTTATTTCCTGTAGTTCACTCCAACACTGCCACAAACATATTTATTCCACTTTTGTGGGAAAGTCTAGGAGAATATCAAAATTACTGAAAGTGTTTTTTTCAAAGGGACTTCATGTGGGAAAAAAATGGAAGAGCCCTTTCAATTGACCCACTGCAGTACAACTTGCATTTACAGCACCTGTAATGTAGAAAAACATCCCAAGTCACTTCAGAGTTGCAAGGAAAAATTGGATGCCGAACCAAAGGATGAGATATTAGGAGGGGTAACCAAAAACTTAGTCAAAGAGTTGGGTTTAAGGGGTACTTGAAAGGAAGAGGGAGGTGAAGAGGTTTAGGATGGAAATTCCAGAGCATGGGCCGAGTTGGCTGTAGGAACAACTGCCAGTGGTGCAGTGAAGGGGTGGGGGGGGGTTCACAAGAAGCCAGAAACAGGAACAGAAAGTTTGTGTGGAAAGGGGCATTGTAGCACTGAATGAGTTTACAGAGATAGGAAAAGGCAATCCTTAGAGGGATTTAAATCCCAGGATGAGAATTTTAAATTTGAAGCACTGGGGAACTGTAAGTCATTGTAGGTGAGTGAATACAGGGTGAGCAGGACTTGGTGGGGTAAAATTCAAGCAGCAGAGTTTTGGATGAGCTCAAGTTTATGGAGGGTGGAGGTCGGAAGCCCAGACAGGATAAGCATTACAACAGCCAACTCTAGAGGTGACAAAAGCATGGATAAGGGTTTCAGCAGCAGATGGACTGATGGATTGGAGGCAGGATTAGATGGTCTTTGTGGTAGAATATCGCAGTTGGGGTTGGAAGCTCAGCTCAAAGTTAAATAGGACGCTACGGTTGTGAACAATTTGGATCTGCCTGAAACAGGGGCTTGGGGGCGGGGGGGGGAGGAAAGACAGCGCGGGGAAATGGGTCAGTGGCAAGGGAATGGAGTTTGTGCTGGGGCTCCAGATGATGGCTTTGGTCTTTCCCATGTTTAGCTGGAGGAAATTGCAACTCATCCAAGACTGGATGTCAAACAGTTTCCATAGCCTTGCTCTTGCGCATATCTAACCTCCTCCAAACTACAATAACTCCCTCCAAATCTTCCATTCTTTTGACTCTGGTTGCAGGGCATTATCCCCTCACTTTCCTCCACAATTGAATGCCATGCTTTCAGCTGCCGAGGCTCCAGGCTCTCTAATTCCCTCCCTGCTTATAAACACTACAAAGAACAATTGCTTCAAATAGTCAAAGCCAATAAACAACCTGAAGTCAGGAGAATGCAGTAACTATTCGTGGGGACTAGTGCAGCTGTTTAGAATTGATCTATGTTGCAATTCAAACACTTCCTACAAGCCTTTTACATTAAAATAGATCTGTTAATGTTAATTAAATCATGGCTTCCCATCCGTTAGGACAAGTACAAAGTTGAAATTGCAGACAAGGACCCTCAAATCTTGGATCTCGGTGCAGAATCACCATTATACTACATCAACAAAATTGCACAACACTTACATGAGATTCTACTTTTGTGAAGCCTCAAATTTAAAATTCTTATCCTTGTGTGCAAAGCCCTCCATGGCCTTGCCCCACCCTATCTCTGTAACCTCCTCCAGCCCTACAACCCTCCAAGAACACTGTTCCTCCAATTCTGGTCTCTTGTGCATCCCGTTTCCTTCACTCCTCCATTGGCGGCCGTGCCTCCAGCTGCCCAGGCCCTAAGTTCTAGAATTCCTTCCCTAAACCTCTCTGCCTCTCTCGTCAAGATGCTTCCTCAAACCTACCTCTGCAACCACCCGTCCTAATATCTCCTTATATGGCTCAGTATTAAATTTTATCTGATAACGCTCCTGTGAAGCTGTACAGTCGGGATGTTTTACTATGTTAAAGACGCTATATAAATGCAAGTTTTTGTCTGATGGAACAAAAGCGGCAAACGCCTTAACCACAGGCTTAAAGGATCCTGTATACGAGAGGGAAAAATCCGAGAATCATAATTGTGTTAAACCTCTTAACAATGCTTCAGCCCCTCCACACATACAATTTATAAAGCAGATCTCAGACTTATTAATGAGCTCTTTGTTCATTACCAAATGTATTACAACATCTCCATCTCTCAAATCAACCAAAACACTTGAAAGTGTTTCCAGAAAACAATTTAGTAGTAAATATAAAAAAATCCAACTAGCAAAAAAAAAGATTTTGGCTAACAAGGGTGGAAAGATCTTATTCATACTATGCCTTTTCTACATCAATTTTTGAGAAGCAAACAAAAAAAAAAATTATAAAGAGAATGCCATCAACATTCATCCAGGATGACAACGTGGCATGAACAATGTGCATAAATATCAGTGTCTGCCCTGGAATTTACACCAGTGATGGGAATATGATGCATTTAATTTGCACGGTCAGACCTAATTGGTATCAGATTTTGACATTAACGGGGGCTCGGTGTATCAGGCAGGGAGCGACTAAACCCAGGAGAACCACGTCACTTCACACACATACCAATGAGAGAATATTTTCAAAATAGATTGCTAAAAATCAAGCCACTACATCAGGTTAACTGACAAAAAAAAACATGGCTTTTGTTTGTTTCAAGACCCAAGAGATTGGCATAGACTGAAGGCTTTCAGGCCTCTCAATCGAAGTATTGCAGTTAAAAATATTTTTAACCACCTTTTTTGGATTATATCTGACAACAAGTTTGGAACTGATCAAATGCAGTGATATGGAAAATGAAATGACTCAAATCATAGTTCAAGATCCCCAATGCTTTTCACACTATTGAAAAACAAGTTGGAGCTAATTCTTATCTCCCATCAGCTCAGCTGCTGTGAATGCAAATAGTCCTGCAGTGTTACAGCAGTGAATTGCAAAGAGATTCCTGCCTCATTTATTTACATTCCAGTGGGGCATTACCTCAAGCACTCTGGTCTGCATCTGCAAACCAGAGAGAACACTGGAAAAATACAGAGGCTCAATTTTCACAGTTGCCTCAGTGACAAAACTTTAAATACAGCAGTCAATTAGCCATCTCTATATGAAAAAACACATGCCTCTGCATTTTAAAAATACATTTTAGTTGTGAATTTCCCCATCGCACTTGCTCCGATCTGGGCTACTTTAGTGGTTAAAACAGAATCCACAACAATGGAATATATAAAGGTCCTCATTTCCTTTTCATGAACTCATCTATAAATGAAGCAATGATAAATTTATACGAGACAAAAGTTAGGGCAGTGAGATTAGTTTTGGAACATAAGAAATAGGAGTAGGAGAAGACCATATGGTCCCTCGAGCCTGCTCCGCCATTCAATCAGATCACGGTTGATCTTCAACCTCAACTCCACTTTCCCACCCAGTCCCCATATCCCTCGATTACCCTAGAGTCCAAAAATCTATCCATCTCAGCCTTGAATATACTCAACGACTCAGCATCCACAGAAACATAGAAAATAGGAGTAGGCCATTCGGCCCTTCGAGCCTGCTCCACCATTCAATATGATCATGGCTGATCCTCTCTCTCAATACCATATTCCCACTCTCTCCCCATACCCCTTGATGCCTTTTGTGTCCGGAAATCTATCTCGCTCCTTCTTAAACATATTCAGTGACTTGACCCCCACAGCCTTCTGTGGTAGAGAATTCCACAGGTTCACCACCCTCTGAGTGAAGAAATTTCTCCTCATCTCAGTCCTAAATGTTCTACCCCATATCCTGAGACTGTGGCCCTCGTTCTGGAACCCCCAGCCAGGGGAAACATCCTCCCTGCATCCAGTCTGTCTAGTCCTGTCAGAATTTTATATGTTTCAATGAGATCCCCTCTCATTCTTCTAAACGCGAGTGAATACAGGCCTAGTCGACCCAATCTCTCCTCATAAGACAGTCATGCCATTCCAGGAATCAGTCTGGTAAACCTTCACTGCACTCCCTCAATGGCAAGGATATCCTTTCTTAGGTAAGGAGACCAAAACTGCACACAATACTCCTGGTGTGGTCTCACCAAGACCTTGTATAACTGCAGTAAGACATCCTTGCTCCTATACTCAAATCCTCTTGCAATGAAGGCCACAGCCCTCTGGGGTAGACAATTCCAAAGATTCACAACCCTCTGAAGAAATTCCCCTTCATCTGAGTCTTAAATGGCTGACCCCTTATCCTGAGACTATGCCCCTTAGTTCTAGACTCTCCAGCCTGGGGGAACAACCTCTCAGCATCTACCCTGTCAAGCCCTCAGAGAATCTTGTAAGTTTCAATGAGATCAGCTCTCATTCTTCTAAACTCCAGAGAGTATAGGCCCTTTCTACTCAAACTCTCCTCATAGGTCAACCCTCTTGTCCCAAGAATCAATCTAGTGAACCTTTGTTGCACCGTCTTTATGGCAAGTATATCCTTCCTAAGGAGAGCAAAACAGTACTCCAGATGAGGTCTCACCAAAGCCCTGTAACAATTGTAGCAAGACTTCCTTATTCTTGTACTCCAACCCCCTTGCAATAAATGCCAAAATGCCATTTGCCTTCCTAATTGCCTGCTATACCTACATGCTAACTTTTTGTGCTTCTTTTACGAGGACACCCAAATCTCGCTGAACTCCAACATTTAATAATCTCACCCTTTCAAAAAATATTCTGTTTTTCTATTCTTCCTACCAAAGTGAATAATCTCACATTTCCCGACATTATACACCCATCTGCCACCTTCTTGCCCATGCACCTAACCTGTCTATATCCCTTTGCAAATTCTGCGTGTTCTCCTCACAACTTACTTTCCCACAAGAGTAAGCACAGATATGATGGGCTAAACAGCCTCCTCCTCTGCTGCAATGTTCTGTAGTTCTAGCTCAATTAGAGGCGGCAGAATTTCTCAAGCTATTTCAAGCCCCAATTTTTTTTAAAAAAAAAATTGTAGGCATGACTCACTGTAGCTAAGCAATGCCATTTTCAGGACATTTAACAGTCAATGAGCATGAGATGAAACCTGCCAATGAACTGGCGCCCATTTTTATTGAACTTAAAAATATATCTAGAGCAGGGTGAAAAATAGATTGCAGTTTCCAACTGGCAGAATGCTGCAACTTAGTAAATGTTTAACTGATAAGAAAATTAGAAGTCACAAGGATAAAATTAGTCTCTTTAGGAAACTGAAGGCCCTTACATTTCTTTGCATATCAACAGTGACAATACTCAAGAATAAACTTAGTAAAAAGAGTTACTGGTGTCAGTATTGCTACACCTTTAATGTGGCTACGTTGCACTTATCAATCTAAACTGTATCCCTTCTTTAGCTTTGGATAGTTACTTTAAAATGCACCAGTTATCATCTAACAGCAACTGTAAAAATGCACAACCAGCAGTGAGATGTGATGAGATGTGATGAGCATCTCACCACAAATGAGCCTGATCAACAACTTGCATTTATATAGTGCCTTTAACGTAGTAAAACGCCCCTGATCAGAAATCTTAACAGAGAGGAAATAAAAAGTTAATTGCATCTTACTGTTGACTAAGATCTGTCCTTTATATACACAACTTGTCCTGCACAAATTTTAAATATAATTTTAAAATAAGCCTATGTTGCTATTGATATCCCAAATGTGGAGATAAGAGGTGCCTCTCCAGTTACCCAGGCTACAAGTACAATATCAAAATAAAGTGCAACTATAAGTTAGCAATAGCGTAGGCTGGACATTTCATATTTTAAAGAAACCAATGGAAAATGTGTTAAAATAATGACAAGTTTTAAATGGCTACGAATAGCGAGTCATCTGTTACATAGAGTCATAGAAGTTTACAACATGGAAACAGGCCCTTCGGCCCAACATGTCCATGTCGCCCAGTTTATACCACTAAGCTAGTCCCAGTTGCCTGCACTTGGCCCATATCCCTCTATACCCATCTTACCCATGTAACTGTCCAAATGCTTTTTAAAAGACAAAATTGTACCAGCCTCTACTACTGCCTCTGGCAGCTCGTTCCAGACACTCACCACCCTTTGAGTGAAAAAATTGCCCCTCTGGACCCTTTTGTATCTCTCCCCTCTCACCGTAAATCTATGTCCCCTCGTTATAGACTCCCCTACCTCTGGGAAAAGATTTTGACTATCTACCTTATCTATGCCCCTCATTATTTTATAGACTTCTATAAGATCACCCCTTAACCTCCTACTCTCCAGAGAAAAAAGTCCCAGTCTATCTAACCTCTCCCGATAAGTCAAACCATCAAGTCCCGGTAGCATCCTAGTAAATCTTTTCTGCACTCTTTCTAGTTTAATAATATCCTTTCTATAATAGGGTGACCAGAACTGTACACAGTATTCCAAGTGTGGCCTTACTAATGTCTTGTACAACTTCAACAAGACATCCCAACTCCTGTATTCAATGTTCTGACCAATGAAACCAAGCATGCCGAATGTCTTCTTCACCACCCTATCCACCTGTGACTCCACTTTCAAGGAGCTATGAACCTGTACTCCTAGATCTCTTTGTTCTATAACTCTCCCCAACGCCCTACCATTAACGGAGTAGGTCCTGGTCCGATTCGATCTACCAAAATGCATCACCTCACATTTATCTAAATTAAACTCCATCTGCCATTCATCGGCCCACTGGCCCAATTTATCAAGATCCCGTTGCAATCCTAGATAACCTTCTTCACTGTCCACAATGCCACCAATCTTGGTGTCATCTGCAAACTTACTAACCATGCCTCCTAAATTCTCATCCAAATCATTAATATAAATAACAAATAACAGCGGACCCAGCACCGATCCCTGAGGCACACCGCTGGTCACAGGCCTCGAGTTTGAAAAACCCTCTACAACCATCCTCTGTCTTCTGTCGTCAATCCAATTTTGTATCCAATTGGCTACCTCACCTTGGATCCCGTGAGAACTAACCTTATGTAACAACCTACCATGCGGTACCTTGTCAAAGGCTTTGCTAAAGTCCATGTAGACCACGTCTACTGCACAGCCCTCATCTATCTTCTTGGTTACCCCTTCAAAAAACTCAATCAAATCCGTGAGACATGATTTTCCACTCACAAAACCATGCTGACTGTTCCTAATCAGTCCCTGCCTCTCCAAATGCCTGTAGATCCTGTCCCTCAGAATACCCTCTAACAACTTACCCACTACAGATATCAGGCTCACCGGTCTGTAGTTCCCAGGCTTTTCCCTGCCGCCCTTCTTAAACAAGGCACAACATTTGCTACCCTCCAATCTTCAGGCACCTCACCTGTAGCTGTCGATGATTCAAAAATCTCTGCTAGGGGACCCGCAATTTCCTCCCTAACCTCCCATAACGTCCTGGGATACATTTCATCAGGTCCCAGAGATTTATCTACCTTGATGCGCGTTAAGACGTCCAGCACCTCCCTCTCTGTAATATGTACACTCAAGACATCACTATTTATTTCCCCAAGTTCCCTAACATCCATGCCTTTCTCAACCGTAAATACCGATGTGAAATATTCATTCAGGATCTCACCCATCTCTTGTGGTTCCGCACATAGATGACCTTGTTGATCCTTAAGAGGCCCTACTCTCTCCCTAGTTACTCTTTTAGTTACAATGACAATGGTGGTCTACTAGCAATGCACTTGCCCAAAACACTTTTTCCACCCAAAGTTTACCCTTTATGTATCTGCAGGTGCATTAATTGGTCAACTCCTTTATTTATAAATAATGAAACATCTCTTTTCTCAAACTTAATCATCCCAATGAGACCATAACATTCTTCTTCCATTTGACCCAGAGTAGAATTTGACCCTATCCTTATTAACTAATGACTCAGGAACCCCTCCACATAAACAGGTAACAACTCTAATGGTCAGCCATTTTGGGCTCTATTTTAGCACCCGCTATCGGGTTCGTTCCTGGCGGGGAGGGCTCCGAAAATCGGGGAATCCCGGAGCGGGTCGGGAGCCCGGCTCCAACCCGCCCACTTCCGGGTCCCCCACAGACACGCAGACGTGCGCGCGCAGCCCCCGCATGTGGGACTCCCGCAGGCAATTAAAGCCAGCGGGGTGCCACTTAAGTATTTACCTAGGTATTTCAGGTCATTAACAGACCTGATTAAGGGAATATTTCAGGAGGGGTGGGATTTTAGAAACAACTGGGACTGTTTCCCATACAGGGACACACACTCCCAGTTGAAATGGACGTGTGGCAGCCATCAGCCTGTGGCAGCTGCAAAGGTCCATTTGACAGGTGGGGGGGGGGGGGGGGGGGGGGGGGGGAGACCCTCACTCATTGCAGGAGGCCACTCTGTCACTTGGGACAAAGTTTGGCCTCCACCACCCTCCTCCTGACAATCAAATTCACCAACTTGCACACTTACCCCGGGGTCTAGAGACATGTACCTACCTTGCGGACTCCCTCAGATGTACATCTTCCAGATGGGGGCCGCCGTAGCTGCAGTCATGTCCTCCTCGGAGGATGAACAGCATCACCAGCCTCGCCGGCCAAGCCGTCCACCTCTGACATGTGGAGCTCCACAACACAGTGCTGTGACACATCCACCTGCACAGCAGGAGGGAGGGCAACCCCAAAGAGAGATGCGTCGCAGGGGGCACTACCCTCGCCACAGGGTCCACAGACTGAGGCTCAGCTTCCTGGACCTCTCTGAGTAGCAGTGCACACGGAGGCTCAGAGTCACTCGACATGTAGTCGTGGACATCTGCAGCCTCCTTCATGCCGAGCTGCTCCCAGCTGGCCTGAGCACCATCTTCTTACCTGTCGCTGTCAAAGTCACCAGTGCCCTCAACAACTTCTCCACCACATCCTTCCAGGGTACCACCAGGTACATCGCCAACGCCTCTCAGTCGTCTGCACAAAAGAGCCCTGCAAATACACCTACACCCACTTTGCAGTGACACAATGGGTGGCATCAGGTGTGGGTCTTCATTGTGATCCTCAGGAAAGGGCATTATTGCACAAACCAGACAAGATTCGCAAAGATGTGGCAGTAGTGGTGCCAATATAATGTGATGTGAGTTGATCCGAAATTAAATATAAGTTAAAAACCATAACAAACCCTCAAACACCCTTGTGCATCCCCTTCATGCTCACGACACGTTTGCCTTACGCTTCCTACTGCACATATGTGACGCATGCCCTGTGGCTGCAGCACAGGTCGTGGCAGGTTGAGTGAGGCTGACCATGAAAGAGATGCATGAGAGGGTGAGTATGAGATAGAGCCATGAGATTGTATGAGGATTGGGTTGAGTGGGAGTGGCAGGATGAGTACTGGCGAGGTGAGTAAGTGCAGTTAAGATGAGGATGAGGTTTGAGTGAGTGTGAGGAGTGATGTGACAGAGTAGTGTTGGCAGTGCAGAAGGAGATGTGGCAGACGGAGTGTAGGGGAATAAGTGTACTCACTTTGGCTGACCTACTTAGGTTAATTCAGCGCCTCCTGCACTGTATGCAGGTGCGCGATATGTTGGTGGTGCAGGTGACCTCCTCTGCCACCTCGAGCCAGGCCTTCCTGGTGGCAGAGGCAGGCCGCTTCCTCCCGCCCGCCGGGGGGGGGGGGGGGGGGGGGGGGGGAGGAAGATCTCTGTCCTCCCCCTCCTCCTCACCCCATCTAATGATACCTGGAGTGAGGCATCATTAAACTGGGAGCAGCCTTCCCCCTGGGCTGCTCCATGCTGTATTTTTTCCTATTTGTTGCAGCATGTCAGTGGAGGACTGCCCCTTTAAATAGAGCTCCTCCAGCTGACAGACCTTACTGCACATGCTCAGTCCGCCCGACGCGCAGATCAGCAGCGGGGAACCCAGAACAACAGGTAAGTGGATCCATTTAGGCTGCGATCGCGCGCAGGGCAGGCTGATTTCGCCGGGCGCCCCGCCACGAACCCGCAGCCCTGGCAATATCGAGCCCATTATCTCAAGCAGCCACAACCAGTATGAGGACTCAACTTGCTGTTTCACTGATTATCCACTCAAACACTGATAGATGTTATCCACACATTCTATTTACTCATGGACCAACATGTGTCTTTTGTATATTAAAAAAAAGCTATGCTTAAAAAATGATAACTTCAGGAACCTCCACTGGAAACATTCCAGACTGAAACTTCGCAGATAAACAATGGAACTCTGCAACTGATTCAATGCAGCGCTGTGTCTGCATCTGAAGTGTATTTCTACCTTATATAGTGCCGTTGCACAAACCACATCTAAAAACTTGTGCACAACAATGAATTGAAGTGCTGCCTGCCTTTCTCCTACCCACCCAATGTTTATATTTAGAATTGTAAACAATTTTACAACACCAAGTTATAGTCCAGCAATTTTATTTTAAATTCACAAGCTTTCGGAGATTTTCTCCTTCCTCAGGCAAATGTTTCAAGATCTCCTTGAAGCCTACGCATTTATACATATTTAGAATCACTGTGGAACTCATTCTTTTGGGATATTAGGTTCTCCAATCCCAATCCACCAACTTTTCTATTTTGTTTCCACATTAAAACAGCAAGGTGGAGCTCCAGGGATAAGAAAGATTGATCAAAAGTTATTGCAGCATTCCTTGTGCAAAGGCTAAGCAAACAATTAAAATGCAGGCTTCTGCATTGTGCACTGACATGGCCCTTCAGTACTACAATCCCTTAAGTCACAGGCTGCAGCCATTATCCAAAATCTGGAAGCTTTGTGCTGATGCAAACTCGCTATCTGCCACATAATGGACAGCACCACCAAAGATAAATTAGGTGGTATAGGACTGGAATGCATTAATAAATTGAATGAAAGGCGACCAAAAAAAAAGATACAAAAATACAGGAGTTCCTCAGGGCAGTGTCCTAGGCCCAACCATCTTCAGCTGCTTCATCAACGACCTTCCCTCCATCGTAAGATCAGAAATGGGGAGCTCACCGATGATTTCACAGTGTTCAGTTCCATTCGCAACCCAACATCCTGGTTTGGGCTGATGAGTGGCAAGTACATTCGCACCAGACAAGTGCCAGGCAATGACCATCTCCAATAACAGAGATAGTCTAACCACCTCCCCTTGACATTCAATGGCAATACCATCGCCGAATCCCCCACCATCAACATCCTGGGGGTCACTATTGACCAGAAACTAAACTGGACCAGCCACAAATACTGTGGCTGTAAGAGCAGGTCAGAGGCTGGGTATTCTGCGGCGAGTGACTCACCCCGACTCCCCAAAGCCTTTCCACCATCTACAAGGCACAAGTCAGGAGTGTGATGGAATACTCTCCACTTGCCTGGATGAATGCAGCTCCAACATTCAAGCAGCTCTACACCATCCAGGACAAAGCAGCCCGCTTGATTGGCACCCCATCCAACACCTTAAGCATTCACTCCCTTCACCACCGGCGCACTGTGGCTGCAGTATGTACCATCTACAGGGTGCACTGCAGCAATTTGCCAAGCTTCTTCAACAGCACCTCCCAAACCCGTGACCTCTACCACCTAGAAGGACAAGGGCAGCAGGTACATGGGAACACCACCACCTGCACGTTCACCTCCAAGTCACACCATCCAGATTTGGAATTATATCGCTGTTCCTTCATCGTCGCTGGGTCAAAATCCTGGAACTCCCTTCCTAACAGCACTGTGGGAGAACCTTCACCACAGACTGCAGCGGTTCAAGAGGCAGCTCACCACCACCTTCTCAAGGGCAATTAGGGATGGGCAATAAATGCTGGCCTTGCCAGTGACACCCACATGCCATGTGTGATTGTTAACAGTATTAGAATTGAAATGACAACTGTTAACTGTTCAACCTGGTCAGATTGGGGTGTGTGGGAAACAGAGCCACTAGGAAAGCAAAATTCAGGATGGATCGAACCAACAAGTATAAAACATTTGATACAGGATGTAATGTTTAAAAAAAACACTACACAAAATTTGTTTGACACCATTTTCTTTCCCCAGGGCCTTGATTCGGCCATCCTTTAAGACAACCTACTGCCAAAGGCAATGGGGAGACCACGAATACAGAAGGTTACTTCATTAAAGCCCACTTCAGGCCTAATTTTATGTTGTGATCCCCACGGTGATCCGAAAGAAGCAAAACACCAGATGCTCTCAGTGCCCGCCACCTTAGTAGTGCTCTTTCATTGCACCAAATGCCTCTAGCCTCTATTCAGAACTAAGTACCCCAGCCTGTTATCTGCTGTCACAGGACAAAGCACTGGTTTGTTTGCAGCTCAATCTTGATGGTTGATTATCATCTCCTGGGCCCAGCCTACTGCTATCGGTTTTCCTTCTTCCCAAGCCTGTTGGAATTTGAACATTAAATGGATGCTCTTCTCAGGAACAATAGATAAAAAACTGATTTTCTTTTTGAGCAATGCATGAACAAAGGCCAAGATCCATCTTCAGCTTAGCCTGGCTAGAACTCATCCACTAGCTCCCATTCCAAAGCAAGGCTTTTGCCTGTAGCCACAGTATTCACTTCCATTCAGAAAAATAAAATCCTCAGGTTTAACTGCATATTTTCTCTGAATAAAGAGGCACACAGACAACTTTCAAACCCAAGCATGCACACACACATGTATGCTGAGGGACAGTCCATTCCTGTTCCAGTATCTCTCTCATGCACTCATCTGGATCTCAGTAAATATTAGTATCTTTGATCTCTTCCACAATTGCTAGCATACCTTTAACTGGAATGGGAAACAGTTTTTTTTTGCCAAGTTGGTCACGTCAAATACCTGAGGTCACCCTAAAGAGGATTTCAAATTTGAATTTAACCAGACTAATGTCACCCCCGTTAATATTCTAAAATGTAATCTTTTCAGATTAAAGTTTACTGTTATGACCGTAGAAATAACAGAATGGCAGTTCATACAGAAACAGATGACGGCAATTTAGGTTGCAAACGTCCTGAAAGCCATATTTCTAGGAAAACAGAAATAAATGCAATGGGAACATCTGGATTTTGAATTTCCATTTGTGTGGTAGAAATATTCAGAAGTCAGATATTCACCCGAGTCAGCACAAACTATTGGCAGCTTTTGGTGTTGAAATTTACTGCAGTTGCATTAATAAGTTACTGACCAAATTTCAGTGTCAATTTCTGAAAAAACAACCCATGTCCTTGAAGTAATCAATATATTTATATTATGGTTTCAAACTGTTTTTTAAAAAATGAAGCCTATGTGAGTTAAAGGCACCAGATTTGGTCATTTGTTCTCCCATCCCATCCTTCCAGAAAAAAAAACTTTTGGGCTTTTACTTTTAAAAATGTGGTAACATATCAGCAAAACCCAAAATCTAACTTCTCAGTTGAAAATAATATTGTAATAATGAAATGCCCTTGTTAGGGTATTTCTCAAATTTAATTTTAATTTTCTTTATTACAAATTTATGTAACTATAGGGAACATATTTTGAAGACGACAGATTTTAGTATTCTTATTTTGCAAACAAATCAAATAGCTTGAATGTCAATGCTATTGTGTCTGAGAATTAATCAAAACTGTATGCTGCTGCCATTCTTCATGGTAAAGGCACCTTACAACATAGAAGCTGACCAATGCTAGATCCTTACCACTGGCCAGCAAGCTTGTTGCCCTTTAGATGGTGTTTTAAAAACGTAAGAGTGCTCACATTTTAAAGATGCAATTCCAGCAGTTATGTTGCAATCTTCTGACCAAAGGACAGAGAGCCATGTTCAAGTCCCTCACTAGATTTTGCGTACATTAACTAGGCTGACTCTCTAGCACAGTACTGAGGGAGTCCTATATTGTCACAGGTGCTGTACTTCAGCTAAGATGTTGTACTAAAGTACCTGTTCAGGTGGATGGCATTACTTAAAGAGCAGGACATCATGGTTTAGGTGGGTAGCTAACGTTCTACCCCCCTAACCAATATCAGAAAAAAGATTAATCATTCATTTTGTTGCCATTTGTGGGATATTGCTGGAACAGAATGGCTGCTGCATTTGTTTACATAACAGGATTCACTGTACTCCAAAAGTAATTCTAAATGCGGAGACATTTTGACCATTTACTGTGCTACATAAATTCAAGTACTTAATTCTAATTTTACTTTAGTAGCTTCAATGCTGAAAGTAGTACTAATGGAGTTTTATAGTGGTTTTATTTAATCACATAACATCTTATTCATGCTGTGGGCCTCACAATGACCACATGCAGTTTTGACTCCAAACCGAATGTCTATAACCAGGCCTGTCCAGATTTAGCAATAATGCAGTGTGTTACTTGCCCGATATATATATACACCAAAGCCAACTTGAAGTCCAGAGACTCTTGAACCTCAAGCAAGATCATTTCAGCCATTTATACTTGGCCATGTAATGTCACCATTTAGCTGCAAATTCACAGTAAATGCAAAATTTATAGCTGAGTACAGGCTGCGGCTTAAGATAGCACAAAACACATTCAATGAGATACTGAACAGAAGGCATGTCATTATTATTGCTAAAACAGTCTCAACAATGCAACTAAAATAAATGTGGGCTTTGCAAATCTGTTTTCAGGAAGTCTTTCAGGTTAAGCAAAAGCATCTTCAACCAGATACTGGTTGAATAGTTGAGTTTACATTATGCATCGAGAAGACGGTAGAATTAAACATTGCACAGAATTTCACTCAAGATAAGTCTCTCAGAAGCGTGTAGAGAAAGAAATTCTTCGATTTATATAGTTCGTCTTGAGAACTCCCAAAATCATCACAGGATGAATGGCTTCAAAATAGCAGTGACTTATGTAGGCAAATGCTAGTAATTTTGCGTACAGATACAATTAATTGAATGACCACAAATTCTGTTTTTGGTGGTGTTGGCTGGGACATCGGGGTAACTCCCTGCTTTCCTTCAATTAGTGTCATCTTAACATGCACCTGAACAGGAAGACAAAGCCTCAGTTTAATGTCTCAATGTCAGAGGCAAAGACTCCCTCAGAACTATACTGTTGTGTTAGCTTGAATCAGGCACTCAAGTGATCCTCTGACTAAGAATGGAGTGTGATTCAACTGAGCCAACCTGATACTTGACACTGTTGAGACGCAAAGTTGTATTTTCTGGCTTAAGATGTGTGCCTACTGCCAAACCACCCACATTTGAATGCTCAACACCAACTCCCATGTACAACTGCCGATGGGTTTTTGTGCTATAAAAATCGATAGGTTTGTTATAAAACTGCCAATCCCCCAGAAGCTTGTTGTATAAAGCTAGGATTCTGCTTTTTGCACTTGAGTGATTTCTGGGAAGGCGTATATTATTCCAGTAGAGTTTTCTTCACTATATGATATATATTTAAATTATTTCAGCCACTGTAAATTAGATCTATCACTATCCAAATCAATGACCGCTTTTTAAAAAGGTGGACAATGAAAAATCGTAGATCTGCAGGAAGGTAACACTGGTGCAGAAATGCTCATTAACTGCAATAAGCCAGCTGAAAACAATCATTCCTGGCAGCTCTATCCAGGAGCTGCTTGCCAAGTTTCAAGCTCATTAAACCTAATGATATTTTGTAACAAGTTCACTCTGTTAGACCAAACTAAATTACAGAGAGGGAAATGAAAAGTGGAAGCAGCTGCAACCAGCCTTTTTTTCCCCTCAGCAGACAACGACAACGACCGGAGCTGCAGCTGCCACACGAGTACCAGGTCCAAATGCCTTCAAATCCACACGAGAGCCAGGCCCAAGAGCCTTCAAATCCACACGAGAGCCGGGCCCAAGAGCCTTCAAATCCACACGAGAGCCGGGCCCAAGAGCCTTCAAATCCACACGAGAGCCGGGCCCAAGAGCCTTCAAAGCCACACGAGAGCCGGGCCCAAGAGCCTTCAAAGCCACACGAGAGCCGGGCCCAAGAGCCTTCAAAGCCACAGGAGAGCCGGGCCCAAGAGCCTTCAAAGCCACACGAGAGCCGGGCCCAAGAGCCTTCAAATCCACACGACAGCCGGGCCCAAGAGCCTTCAAAGCCACACGAGAGCCGGGCCCAAGAGCCTTCAAAGCCACACGAGAGCCGGGCCCAAGAGCCTTCAAAGCCACAGGAGAGCCGGGCCCAAGAGCCTTCAAAGCCACACGAGAGCCGGGCCCAAGAGCCTTCAAAGCCACACGAGAGCCGGGCCCAAGAGCCTTCAAAGCCACAGGAGAGCCAGGCCCAAGAGCCTTCAAAGCCACACGAGAGCCGGGCCCAAGAGCCTTCAAAGCCACAGGAGAGCCGGGCCCAAGAGCCTTCAAAGCCACACGAGAGCCGGGCCCAAGAGCCTTCAAAGCCACAGGAGAGCCGGGCCCAAGAGCCTTCAAAGCCACAGGAGAGCCAGGCCCAAGAGCCTTCAAAGCCACAGGAGAGCCAGGCCCAAGAGCCTTCAAAGCCACAGGAGAGCCAGGCCCAAGAGCCTTCAAAGCCACAGGAGAGCCAGGCCCAAGAGCCTTCAAAGCCACACGAGAGCCGGGCCCAAGAGCCTTCAAAGCCACACGAGAGCCGGGCCCAAGAGCCTTCAAAGCCACAGGAGAGCCAGGCCCAAGAGCCTTCAAAGCCACACGAGAGCCGGGCCCAAGAGCCTTCAAAGCCACACGAGAGCCGGGCCCAAGAGCCTTCAAAGCCACAGGAGAGCCAGGCCCAAGAGCCTTCAAAGCCACACGAGAGCCGGGCCCAAGAGCCTTCAAAGCCACAGGAGAGCCGGGCCCAAGAGCCTTCAAAGCCACACGAGAGCCGGGCCCAAGAGCCTTCAAAGCCACACGAGAGCCGGGCCCAAGAGCCTTCAAAGCCACAGGAGAGCCAGGCCCAAGAGCCTTCAAAGCCACACGAGAGCCGGGCCCAAGAGCCTTCAAAGCCACACGAGAGCCGGGCCCAAGAGCCTTCAAAGCCACAGGAGAGCCAGGCCCAAGAGCCTTCAAAGCCACACGAGAGCCGGGCCCAAGAGCCTTCAAAGCCACAGGAGAGCCGGGCCCAAGAGCCTTCAAAGCCACACGAGAGCCGGGCCCAAGAGCCTTCAAAGCCACACGAGAGCCGGGCCCAAGAGCCTTCAAAGCCACACGAGAGCCGGGCCCAAGAGCCTTCAAAGCCACACGAGAGCCAGGCCCAAGGAGTCTTCAAATTAACTTTTGAGTTGTCTGCTCTTCCACTAGTTAGTGTGAAACACTCAACACCAGAGGGGCCTCAGCACACAGCAAATCACTGAGCAAAACTGCCAGGGTTTGGGGTAAACAAGCAGTAGATTTCATATTCTAATGACGAGTGGGGCCAAAAACTCATTTTGTATACAAGTTGAAATGGTCTTAGGACAGAACTCAAAATGCAGAAGTACACCATACTTTATCGCCAAGGCAGTCCTTGTTTCAATAAGGGGCTGGTTATAAATAGGCTGTTTAACCACAGAATTCACGTACGAGGCATACTTATTTAAAATCAAAAAACATTTACAGCTGGGAGTGTGGCCTATATGTGAGTCAATACAGTATATTGTTTCTCTATCAACAAGGGTGCCACAAGTACAATATTAATAACTTGAATACATCAAGCCCACAATGGAGTTGCAGTGGGTGTGGTAGGACTAATAGAGACCTTCATATATATTGTGAAATGCTTAAACTTATAGCCCATTAACAGAAATGTATAAGCATTGTCCCAGCAATTCCCTTCTATAAATTAGCATAGGACATCAGCATCAAGTGTTTAATGAAACATGCATATGATTTCCAATGATGCAGCATGCCCGGCATGCAAGTTACTCTATCTGCACTTTGATTTCAGATTTTACTATCACATAGCCTTTAGTGCACTCTCATTGTGCACAAAGTATTGCTATTGTTACTGTCAAGTATACAAAGTATCTGTGCATTAGACCCACTAAATTTCTACTCAAAAAGCCTACAATGTAATTGTATATAGAGGCAGTGAGTGTAAAAATTACATTACTGGTACAGTAAACTACTGTATAAGTGCTTCTGGCCGCCCTTATTTCATAGTGTGTCTATGTATCACCATACATGTGTCTGTCACGTCATTGATTATACCAATATATTAGGAAAGGCTAAACCCAAGCTCCTCTACTCTAATTGAAAATTGAGACAAGGGTTAAATAAACACAGACATATTCCTAGCAAGTTTATCACAGAATATGAGGTTACATGACAACCTGCATTCGATCTACAGAGATTACTTGATAACCTGCATTCAATCTACAGAGATTATATGACAACCTGCATTCTAGCCATGGCTTGTAAAGCCCAGTATAAAGGGCTGAACAGAAAGCACCAAAATTCATAAGTGCACACTGCAGCCAGCTCACAGATCCAACAACAGTGTGTCAGCAATGCCAGTCTACAGGCACAGTAGCCGACTCCCATAGTACAACTAGCAAATCAGCTTTTCACAGGGAGCAAGTTTCCTCATTAGCTTTACAGTGTAACTATATAAATCACAAACAAGGATGCAACATTTCCAGAGTAGTCTTTCAGACCACAAAGGCTTTCAACTACTTTCAATGCACTTATTCCGATCACAGAGATAGTTAATTGTGGATTGGACATGGAAGAAGCCAGTTTGATCCAAGCCAACCTAAGAATCACAAATGCATCTAAGTGCTTAGAGTCAGCTTTAGACTGCAAAAGAAGCAAAGTCAGTAAAAGTACAAATATACTACAGGCAAATGCATGTGAAAGAGGTTAGTAACCAGTGAAAACCAAAATGTTGGCCAATTCAAAATGAACTGACAAATTCCACAAGTCCCGTCTTAATGTATGGGAATATTTTACCCCATCAAAAATGTAACCCCCTCTCCCGACGACAAGCATCCACCCAATTACTGGGCCATCAACATTTCCTTAATGTACAATACTGCTATGCAAGTCTATACTAGTCAGAATTCTCTTTTGGGCAGAGGCTGAACGAATTTAGATACCCAAAGCCAAAGGAGAACATCTCTCCTCGTTATTGTTAAAACTCAGTCTCCACAGTGGGGTTTTCAGTAAAATTGTTAACGGTTGTCTGTGGTTATGGACAGATGGAAATTACACAGCTTCACTTTGCCAAATATATTTCACAGCGCTATATTATTTAGAGGCTGGAAATAAACCCAGTAATGTGCCAATACTAGTGTAACATTACATTGCATGAGGAAAATAACTCACTAGTCAGAATCACTGATAGGGAAAGGAAGAGAAATGGAGATGAACCCTCTATTCCTTTTCACCCTTTCCCTCCTACCCCTTCTCTAAGAAAATGATGCACGGGAGGGAGTCCATCAAGAATTGCCTCATTGGCAGGGGAGGGGGTTAGGCTCAGTAAAAATGGTGTTCAATTGGAGAGGGGGTTGGGGGGGGGGGGGTATAGTTAATGGTGATAGGTCTAATGTTTGGTGGATGTGTGTTGGAGGAAGGGGGGGAAAAAAAGGGTCTCACTTGTTCATTATGGAGGGGTCCCAAAGATGGAAATGCTGCTCAGTGAAAGAGGGTTGGAAAGGACAACTGTGGAAATGTGTGGAGGAGATGCTTCCACTGTGGTGGAAATGCTGCTCAGATGAGAAGGGTTGCAATATTGGAAGGGGTGCTGAGTTGGGGGGTGGGCGCAGAGAAGATCAACTGGGAAAAATGGTGCTCTGTTGGTGGGAGATTGGATCAGCATGAAGATGTTACTGGAGAATATGGTCAGTGGGGGCACAGCCAGAACAGAGGAAAACTCAGTCACGGTGTGGGAGAGCAATTGTTGTGTTTGACCATGTTGGAGGACATTTGGGGTGGAAGGAAGGATTTGGAGCAGGTCTGAGGATATACCAATGAAGGCACCAAATAATCAGCCAGCCATGCACGAGATCATACTGCAGCAAGTCCCAAGATATTCCCTCTGCATACTACGAATAATTGAAAGGTTAAAAACTTCCTGCTCTGTGAAATTTCTCCTTAATCCAAGGTGATCTTGCCATACACCCCAGAATAAACCAATTCATATTATTCAACCCTGATCAGCTTCATTCCACACATAACATATCTACGGTTCAAGCAAAAGGTTTTCTTGTAACTGTTTTGCTGAACAGGATGCCTTGGTCAAAAGAACGATTCGGTCTCAGCCACAGTAGGGTTCTGAGGTCAGCTATTTTGATTACATTTGCCTTTGTCGACTTGTAGTTACTGGTAGCTGCATGTCAGCAACCATTAAAAACTGCCAATCATATTCATCACAGCAATCCAGATAGAGGACCTTGCTTGGAGTCAGTCAACAAAGACTAATACTTTTCCATGCAGATTTCATTCTCCCACTCCTGCAACATATCCATCTACTGTACAATCATATTGGAAAGCCACACCAAAAATGGAATAAAATCTGCAGATACAAAAACTGCTTTCCCACCTATCTACCTGTTCCAGTAAGTTAACTGAACGTAATTCCCTCAATGGGTTTTGCTCACATCCCTTTATAACAAAAGATATCAAACACTCCACGTCCACTTGCACAACAGCAGGTAGAACCTAAAAGCGGATGGGGTGGGAAGTTAATAGGCCAATCACACTGATTCTGTGCCAGTGCAATATAGTTATCGCTTTGCACTAATGCTAGAAACATAATATAACCAATTAAACCTCAATCAGGTTTAGGTCAAGCAATCTACAGAAGGCTTCCCATTGTCTGCAGTATACTTTTTTTTTTAAAATGGAGAAACCAAAAAGGAGGGCCAAAACGCTTAGCAGAGGACACCAGTAGGTTGAAAAGAATAAGGGAGAAAACAAGGTAAATCAAGTAGGGGTGATTAGGCAACACAAGCTTGAATTTTAAAAGTCTGAGGACTATATGAGGAAGGAAGAATGGAGGGAACTAAAGACATTTGTGGCACCCTGAGAAAAGATGAGTTACGGTAGAAGACGGTGTGATGTAAGACGGTGAGATAAGTCTGGATTTCAACACAGTGAAAAAAGCAAACTTCTTAAAACTTAGCAATATGAAAAATCTAAGTCAGTCTGCTGTCAAGGTTGTTCCGTCAGCTCTTTACTGATTATTAAAAAGGTCACTGATATTTAGATGCTGGGTAGTACAGAACTGCAAATGTATTCATGTGCATATATACAGTGCCCTGTTTTCCTTCAGTTTGAGCCGGGTGCAGAGCCAGAATAGTCTGCTGCTGGCTTGCATTACCGGTGTCAAACCAGTACCAGCAGAATAAGCTGTGGCATTCAAAAAGGCTAGGCAATAGTGCCTATGCTTTTTAAGATCCAACTTTTAAAAAAAAAAATCGAGCCACAAGGTCAGGTTTATAACACCTTGATCTTTCCAGATATGATCTGTCACGTAAGGAAGATCACACCACCATATTTTGACACACAATATCCTGTGCTGGAAGAATTTTTAAGTGTCCAAGGAAAGGGAAAGCAAGACAGAAACTGAAACCACCCCACAAAACTCTCACATCCAAAGGATTCAGAAAATTCACAAGATGAAGGGCACACAATTGGTCAAAAAAGAGCAAAGTAGCAGATTCAAAAGAATTGATTGTTTTTTGGACAAACTGAGGACAATACTTTCAAAGTTGGATTAAACAGATAGGGCTCAAATGTTTGCTTTTTAAAACTATATAAAGGATGTCAACGGTCGGTTATTCTTAAATACTTTCAAATGTTAAACAGATGTAAAGCTGATTTTATTTACAAGGACCAGAGGGGAGCAAGTTGATGGTTCAGTTGAGGTGACTCAACGACTGTTGTATAATACGGTTTCTTCCTCCCAATTCCTGAATACACATCTACAGGCTGTCAAGTCTTTTTATAGACCTTTCTGAAATACTAGAACACGTTTCTATTCAGTGTACTTCATAAATCACTCTGCCTGGATTCTGCACAGACTTCTAAGAGTGTCTTCGTAGTATTTTAAAAAGGCAGATGACTAATAGCTGAAGTTGTTACATAAACCATTTCTGTTTTCAGCACTTTCATAATGACTACCCCTTCTTCCAGCACTCCTCGGTCCATTGAGCATTTCACCCACCCAAGTGTTGCTTGCTGTTTGAATAAAACTGTCCCATTTGATTATGGGGCAAGCAAACATAGATCAAATTAACTACGGGGTAGTTTCTGTGAATTGCAGCATTTTCAGTGCACAAAATGACCTGCAAAATACTACAGGGAATCACTTATAATCTAGCAAGTGAGATTCACTTTTTTCATCTGGGAATTATCATTTAATAAAAAGGGAGAAAACAAGCATTTTCAGCTTCCAGCTGTTTGCAGGAAATTTTAAGCTACTGTTTTCTTCAACATTTACAAAACAGTAATCTATTTGTAATATTTGAAATGTTCCGTTTAGCTTTGCTTAGGACCGCCTAATTGACCCATTGAATGGTCTCAGGCCTCTTGCATCACTCCTCTTGGCCTCCCCACGCTTGAGTTTTAGCTGTTTGTTGTCCGCTTCAAAAGCGCAAGTAGGTCTGCCTTTGCTTTCCGTTCCATTCCCAGCTGGCTCGCTCCCAAGCCCAGGCCACTCTTCACACGTCCTTCCCAGAAGCCAATCCAGGGCCCTGCCTCCCACTCCAGAAGCCCAGCTGGGCCCATTCTCAGTGCTCCAGGGTGCCTGGACCTGCTAGAAATGCCACTGGAGATCCACTGGTACTTACCTCCAAAAAAAAATTAAAACATTAAAATTCCATGACTGGCATTAGAGCTGTATCATTTTCCTTTTATTGGGCTTTGAAACTCTTACATTGTAGCCTCCAAGCTGTAAAGAATCAAAATCGGCACTGCTATGGGAAATGCCCTCACCCCAAACAAAGCTTCAAATTTGGAAACTGTGTCAAAGAGCCCAGTTTCTTTATAGTTTCATTAAGACCTCTAGCTTTGCTTAGCAAAGATTTTGCTGAGCCAACATCGAGCTGAACTTTGAAACCACAATGCTGTGAAACACAAGCTGTAGGACTGCAGAAAGAAAGCTTTGGGTAAAAGGACAGCTGTACAATTTGAATCCAAACCAAGAGGTACAAATAATAAAACTTTCCACTATAGCTAAGTAATTCAATACTACAACCCACTCCTGGTCCTGTGCCATGAAGTCAAGGGTCAAAACAATATGAACACAATGCAATTTTAAAACTGCGAAGGTGCCTATTAAGATGGCTGACAATGTGATTGATCACAGCTCTTCACCATTACCCTCTGAAATCCAAAAGAGCCATCTAAATAGCGTACATGGGTGACCTTCAACACCGCACTGGATCACCAGTTCTGGAAACACCTTTGTTTTGGCTTTTCAGACATTAAATCATGATTGTGAGTAAAAGTAGTACACTAAACTGCACCTAAATAGTTATTAATTGTGGACGATTATACTGCAACCTGCAAGTAGGACGATAGTTTGAGAGCGCCAGTTTGAGAGCTACAGCTCAGTAACAACACACTGTTAGTGAGTGTGCAAGATTACATTTCCTCAAAGATGGCTTTGCTATGCAAAAATGAAGTCAATTAGGAAGTACTGCTGATTCCTAAAATGGATACTCCCACATATGGAATTCTTTGCCTATAAAAATCAGGCTCAAGCATCTATTCTAGACCTTCTGGCTATACATTTAGTACATGGCAAGTTTACAAAAAATATTTTGTTAAAACTATTTCAGTAACCAACATATTTTCTATCCATTCTGATATTGCTAGTGAAACAATCTCTAACGTAAGGTTTATACTGATTATGCTCTTTTTTTTACTCCTTCCTCCCACCCCCAATTATTCCTCCTCTGAGTTGGTCATTATGCTGCATTACAGTTCTGTGGTCAAGCTACCAAAGAGGCTGTCACCTTAATTGCCATTGTTTGAGTGTCTCTGGGCTGCAGGTCTCAACATGCTACAGGGAACACATCACAGCCGACTCAATGCAGACATCACTCGATGCCCACACAGGCAATTTCAAGCAGGATTTACTTAATAATAACCAGTCAGACTGGAAGATCCCCCCTCCCTGCCCCTAGCAAAAGGAGTTTTGAGACCAACTGAGGACCCCACTATTGTCCCAGGTGAAATCTTCAAAATGATAAGGGTCCAAAGCTGGGACTTTTCTGGTCTGTCTTATGTATTTGCACACTGGGCCATGGAGGAAGGCAGAGCTGCGAGGTGGATGGGAGTCTTTTGAAGTAAGCATATGTCAGAATTATAAGAGACAAATTTTCAATATTCAAACTCTTGTCTTTTAAAAAGATCACTGACCAACATTAGCAGAGCTTCAGATTTAGAATCAATTAAGACAATCTCGCCATTCATTTCATGTAGCTCGAGAGTAACCAGCTTATAAAACAAATTTATGAGGTTGCTGGAAAAAGAGATCCTGCTGGAAAATATAAAAAGGTAAGCATTCCAGATACATTTAGTTCAAGTTGGACTAAAGTTAAAGCCAGAGCCACATTTAAAGGTCCTGCATCGTATGGATTTTACAGACAAGACTTTGAGACACGTGTACAATGACTGCTGAAAATCTGTGCCACAAAGCATGGAAAAAAATGCTAAATGTCATTGCTGTCCCCAGAATGAGCTCTCAATTCAGACTGGTTTAAGTTCCTTGTTGTTTAAATATGGTTTATATCTCCACAGAACAGAGGAACTTTTATAAAAGGCAATCTGGGATCAAAGATAGCCCTTTATTTCTGAATCCACAAGAGGTTTGTTATCTTTCAGAAACTTTGCCTAAATTCATTTTCTAAACTCCCTAGAATAGCATAATGTTGCTAAACTAGATTTATTTTATTTTTAATACTCCTGTTTTTAACCACCTAAAATACAGATTTTTCCCCAAGGTCTATTATTCTCAAGAGTTCGCTACAGTTCATGTGCAATGAAAATGTGTGTATAAACTAAACTAGTAACACAAAGGGACTACTTTTATTAACAATTATAGTTCCACCCAAATATAAGTTGTGCAGGATTGCCTTTTCTGTTTAAGGAGTTCTGTAAATAGTTGGGATCCACTCATTTTGTATATTCTGAAACCAAGGGCCCGATTTTACCAGGCCTGCGGGTTTCGGGAGCGTGGTCAACACGCTTGGTGAAATTAGTGGGTTGCCCGCGCGATCGTAGCAGGCAACCCACTAATAGGAATCAATTACCTGCTCTTCTGGGCTCCGCGCTGCTGGTCTGCGCGTCGGGCGGGCTGCGCATGCGCAGTACGATCTGTCAGCTGGAGGCTCTCTAGTTGAAGGGGCAGTCCTCCACTGACAGATGCTGCAACCAATAGAACACATTACAGCATGGAGCAGCCCAGGGGGAAGGCTGCTCCCAGTTTAATGATGCCTCACCCCAGGTATCATCAGATGGGGTGAGGAGGAGGGGGAGGACAGAGCTCTTCCACCCGGCGGGCGGGAGGAAGCGGCCTGCCTCTGCCACCAAGAAGGCCTGGCTCGAGGTGGCAGAGGAGGTCACCTGCACCACCAACATATCGCCCACCTGCATACAGTGCAGGAGGCGCTCCAATGACCGCAGTAGGTCAGCCACAGTGAGAACACGTAGTCTTTCCCCTACACTCCGTCTGCCACAACACTGCCCCCACCCCACATCTCCTACGGCACCGTCAACACCACTCTGTCACATCACCCCTCATACCCACTCAAACCCCATCCTCATCTTACCTGCACCTACTCACCTCGCGAGTACTCACCCCGCCACTAACACGCAACCCAATCCTCATATAATCTCATGGCTCTATCCCATACGCACCCTCTCGTGCATCTCCCTCATGGCCAGCCTCACTCAACCTGCCACCACCTGTGCTGCAGCCACAGGGCATGCATCACATATGTGCAGTAGGCAGCGTAAGGCAAACGTGTCGTGAGCATGAAGGGGATGCACAAGGGTGTTTGAGGGTTTGTCATGGGTGTTACCTATATTGAATTTCAGAACAACTCACATCACACATTATATTGGCACCACCACTGCCATGTCTCCGCGAATCCTGTCTGTTTTGTGCAATAATGCCCGCTCCTGGGTATCACTATGAGGACCCACCACTGATGCCACTCATTGTGTTACTGCAGAGTAGGTGCAGGTGTATTTGCAGGGCTCTTCCGCGCAGACGACTGAGACACATCGGCGGTGTACCCGGCTGCACCCTGGAAGGATGCGGAGGAGAAATTGTGGAGGGCAGTGGTGACTTTGGCAGCGACAGGTAAGCAGATGGTGCTGGGGCCAGCCAGGAGCAGCTCGGCATGAAAGAGGCTGCAGATGTCCACGACTACATGTCGAGTGAATCTGCGCCTCCGTGTGCACTGCTGCTCAGAGAGGTCCGGGGAGCTGCGCCTCGGTCTGTGGACCCTATGGCGAGGGTAGTGCCCTCTGCGACGCGTCTCTCTCTGCGGTAGCCCTCCCTCCTGCTGTACAGGTGGATGTGTCACAGCACTCTGTTGTGGAGCTCCACATGTCAGAGGTGGACGGCGTGGATGGCGATGTTGTGCGCCCTCCGAGGAGGTCATGACTGCAGCTACGGCGGCCCCCATCCGCAATATGTACATCTGAGGGGGTCCGCAAGGTAGGCACATGTCTCCGGACACCGGGGTGAGCGTGCAGGTTGGTGACTTTGACCGTCAGGAGTGGGGTGGTGGAGGCCACATTTTGTCCCAAGTGACAGAGCGGCCTCCTGCAATGGGTGAGGGTCTCCCCCCACCCGTCAAATGGACCTTTGCAGCTGCCACAGGCCGACGGCTGCAACATGTCCAGTTCAACTAGGACTGTTTCCCCCAGTGTGTGAAACAGTCCCATGTTTCTCCAAAATCACACACAGTCCCTTAATCAGGTCAGTTAATGACCTGAACAAGTAAACTAAATACACTCAAGTGGCATCCCGCTGGCTTTAATTGCCTGCGGGATTCCCACCAGCGGGGGCTGCGCTCGCACCCCCGTACGTCATCGGGGAACCCGGAAGTGGGCGGGATCGTGGCGCAATCCGGTCACGTGCCTGGATATCGGGATTTTCGGGGGCCCCCCGCTGGAAACGCACACGAAACCCGCTGGTAAAATCGAGCCCCAAGCCACAAGTCTACCAGTAAAATCACATTTTAAAGACACAACATAGCCTAGTGCACAGTAACTTTACATGCCTTTTGACTGAAATTTAAAGTGGTCAACTACCAGTTGTTGGCCAGACTGCTAGCAGGAGCATTCTATAGATAAGCATCTCATCTGACCTTCAGAAGTCCAATTCCTAGGCCCCTTTCACCTTACAAGGTCACGTCTAACTACAGGAACACTAGAAGCAATCCTGTAGTAATCCAATGACTGGATCAAACCCTCAAGGGGTCATTTTTCCACCAGAGGTGCTTGGGACAGGGCCACTATCAGGCATGCTGAGCTCTCAGTAAGGTTCCAGCCAGAGTTGGTCACAAAGAATTTTCAAATAACTGTACATGTATGATACATACATGCATAATTGTTTCAGACATTTTCAACTTTTGATCAAGTGCGGAGATACAAATTTTGCAAACTCTCCATTCTGTTGCTGCAATGCAAGTACTTGAAAGTAAAAAATTTGCAGGGGTATGGGGATAGGGAGGGGGAGTGGGACTAACTGGACCGGTCTTGCATAGAGCTGGCGTGGACTCAGTGGGCCGAATGGCCTCCTTCCGTGCTGTAATCTTTCTATGATTCTATTAAGTAGGGCAAATTCCATTATAGAACCATTTCCAATGTAGCAATACAACTAGAGAGAAATTGAAGTGGAAAAAAAGATTTTTCATACAAACGTTTTACCCTATTTGCATAAACAGCAATGTTAACAGGGCACAACTGCTACTTGCTACTTTGTCATACATAGATTATCGGATTAAGTAAATTGCTACCACAATGTGATTCTATTCCGCAGGTAAGGCTGCAAAGCTTCCTTCCCCAACTCACATTTTCATAGATATCACACTCTTTAAAAAGGTTGCTAAGCTAACTATTTACTAGCTGAAATGATGCCACAATTCAGAGCTTTTATATTATAAAAAGGCTGTTAAGGATACATTCCAGATAACGAAAGCCACATTACCACTACAGAAAACAATTCACACTGAGGCAGAAACTTGGAAAGACGCCGTTTACCAGAGCTGCACATTATAAGGGAATGCTAAACAATTTAGAAACACATTTCTAATTAAAATGGATTACATTGTACAAATGCTATTAAAAATGGTGAGGGGTGGGGGATGGAAAATTAAAAACTAATTGGTCTTTCTCTTTTGTTCTTTGCCTCTGGTACAATAAACGCCTATTACAAAGTTGTGAACCTTCGCAGTTTACTGCATTTACAGTACAAGATTTAATAGTCAGGCAATTGCCAGATTAAAAGGAGTATTATCTAGCAGATTCAGCTTCTGGAATAGCCTGCTGCAAGAACATAAAGGCCATGCCATTGTGTTGGCCAAGTAAGCAAGTCCACACAGCCCACAGTGACGCAAACTTTTTTTTTTAAATACTCTGAATTTGTAGTGCCAGATACAACACTACACTGGCAATTAATTGCTTCACATCATTCATAGTGCATGCCTTTGCCTTCATTCACACGCAGCTTTGGCCAATAAATGTAACCACAGCAACAGCCAGTCAAGTAGCTCAGGATCTAGCGAGACCCATCACTTAGTTCAACCAGTAGCTTTGTTACCTGCAAATTATATTTCACCCAGCCAACCTTTTCAACAGTCAAGTTCGAGTCAAACGACCATTGAGTGAGTGGTGCCTTAAAAAATGTCAATGCAATACTATGTAAATGCCCATTACAATTTTAGCTTTTAACAAGCTGTTTTCACAACTGTGACTCACAGACATTTAAGATCCTGTGAAGTTTTTTTTTTAATATACAACCATATATTGCTTCCAACTACAGGATATCTTCAGGTGCCAAACTTCTAATTCTGGATTTTGGTGCGCTGTTAAACACAACATTTATTGTACACCAGTACCTGGAATGATTCCGGAGGAGTCATTGCACGTTACATTCGAAAAGTTTACAAGTAGTTTACATTACTAAAGAAATCTAACCCTGAAAAGGCAGGAGCAAGAACAGTACATCAGTAACCAATTCATCTCATATACCCTCTGTTGCTGGTGTTAAAGACAACATTTACTTTGCTGTCACACCTGGCTTCTATTTACAACCCATTTAACATACCTGTAATAAATCCACAGCCTAGAACATAGAACTTTGTTAAATGGCAAAATGCATAATTTTATTTTGTGTAGTGTCAATGAAAAATTTACTGGCCTGCCTCTTGGACCAGACTAGGTGATTTTGCAGTTTGTCCATACAGCAAATTGCAGAAACAAACCCATTGCTTCAATAAATAAGAAAAACAAAACTCAACTGTAGGACAAGGATTCCAACTCAGTAATACTCACAATGAGTTCTTGATCCAGTGTGGAGGTTCGGGCAAGAGAGACTTCTTTTGGAAAAAAAAGCATTTAAATGAGTTTGAAAGTTCAACTGCAGCGCAAAATTCACTCGACCCACCACAGGGACCATCTCAGGAATGTGTGCGGCAGCAGTTTCCATAATATGCAATTTTTGGTTTTTCAGACACTTTATTAAAAGTCTCAACCAGAGGATCAGATGAAGATAAACCATTGCATATATATTACACCCCCACCCACATTACACAGAATGTACAGCACAGAAACAGACCATTCGGCCCAAATGGTTTATGCCGATGTTTATGCTCCACACAAGCCTCCTCCCACCACTCTTCATCTCACCCTTTAAGCATAACCTCTATTCCTTTCTCTCTCATATACTTATCTAGCTTCCCCTTAAATGCCTCTATGCTATTCGCATCAACTACTCCTTATGGTAGCGAATTCCATATTCTCATCACTCTCTGGGTAAAGAAGTTTCTCCTGAATTCCCTATTGGATTCATTAGTGATTATCTTATATTTATGGCCCCCAGTTTTGGGCTCCCCACAAGTGGAAACATCTTCTTCACATATACCCTATCAAACCCCTATATAATTTTGAAGATGTCTATCAGGTCACCTCTCAGCCTTCTCTTTTCTAGAGCAAAGAGCCCCAGCCTGTTCAGTCCTTCCTGATAGGTATAACTTCATAGTTCTGGTATCAGTAACTATAAACATAACCTCTCCAATCTTCCGTTCAATAACACTAACACTCCATTTTCATATTCCTACAAAGATCAAGACACAATTCTCTTTCTCCCACACGATATTGTTTCAAAGCTGGCGATCCAGCATTACAAAGTTTTCTTCTCAACTCTGATGTTTTCAAGTCAGGTTTAAAAACATCTAAAGCACCAACTAACTTCACTCCAGCGAATAACTCAGGTGTCCTACCAACTACAGGATGAGGAGCCGTACAATAGGATAAATACAGCTCATTTCTGGCGCATGGAACCAGGATCTTGTTACGTACACAAATGGAATCCCCGAGTCCTAAGAGCATGTTGGGAGGGGCTATGGCGCAGAACCCATAATTCTGAACATCTAAATGTGCACAAAGATTCAATCCCTACTGGCAAAATGTATTATAAGGAATGATGACAATCAACTCTACATAAAACTAGATCAAATCCATTCGTGTCTGGGACTCTCCAAGATGAACATAAAGAAAGTTAACACAGGCAAACTTCGAAGTTTTCTGTTAATTGCTGTGTGATGGTGTGTCCAACTGTTGCTGTGGCAGGCATAAATGTCATTAGCATGGTTCACCTATCTGACACTGCGCCGCTGCACACCAAACTGTCACTGATGAATAAGCGTGAAACCATTTTTAATGGCTTCATATTAAATACAGGTGAAGCTTCTGCCAAAATTAAACTGGTGATGTTGACTGAATACTTGTTAGGATTACATTAGTCTTGTGCATTGTTGCCTGAGTGATGGCCATCTTCTACATGGAACCCAATAGTAATCCCCAAGTTTCCTTTGTGTAGCTTCGCAATGATGCAACCTTCATTGGAGGGAGAGGGTTGGGAAGAAGAAAGTGAAAGCTTGGCGGGTTTTAAATCACTCTACAAACAAGGGGGAGGGAAGGAGTGGGATGGGGAGGGAAGAGACCAAACAGAAGCAGAAAAAAATATATTTTAAAAAATGATTTGAGGCACCCAAGGATTAGCAGGTTAACACAATTAATTCCTCCCCACACAGTTGAACTTCCCATGTTCATTTGGAGAATTGACCAAGGTACTAGACAGCAATTGATACACCACCCGTGAGATTCAGGAGAAACTTCTTTACCCAAAGAGTGGTAAGAATGTGGAACACGCTGCCACAAGGAGTAGTTCAGGTAAATAGCATAGATGCATTTAAGGGGAAGCTAGATAAGCACATGAGGGAAAAAAGAATAGAAGGGTATCCTGATAGGGTTAGATGAAGTAAGGAGGGAGGAGGCTCGTGTGCAGCATAAATGCCATTATAGACCTGTTGGGCCAAATGGCCTATTTCTGTGCTGTAGTTTCAATATAACTTGATGTAAAGATAATTTGTCTTAGTCCTCCATTTGTGGTGTAGGCTTCTGAAACAGTTTAATCAAGTTTTCAAAGATAGTACTCTGGGTTCCCATCTTGATTGTTATAGGAAGTCAGAATTGTCTTTCATGTTCTTAAAGAAGTCCAGTTTGTCCCACTCAACAAAAATGTCTTGTCTTAGGCAATGCTGTAACACCAGTGTTTTTTCCTAACCTGCCAAAATAGAAACTCAATATGCTTGGCTTTTTTATTGACTGCAATGCACTATGTCCCGATCAGAATGCAAGCTCCCTAGATGGTGATTTGGTGCCACAGTAAATCTACCATACAGGTTGATTTTTACAAATAATTTAACTAGATACAGAACACACTATTGTGGGAAGTACCAAACTGAGGCCAGATAGTTCCCCTCAAGGAAAAAAATTCAGGTTTGTGATCCTAAACATCTATGAGTAATCTACTCAAAAATGACATGTTAAATTCAGAGACCTCTTTCATCCTTCTTCCACCCCCACCCTAAAAATAGCAAACCCATAAAAGGTAAACAACGGGAATTAGCAGCAGTGCACTTTGGAAAAGATCCAAAGTATAAAGTGGCTTATTCTGCAGTTTGTAAACAAATTATTTTTTAAATTACAAAAAAGAATCAAGGAATTTGCCTACTTAAAACAGCCATTGAATTCTATCTATACAGTTGATTAGAGTTTTGCTTCCAGTTTTTCAGCACAAGTTCAGCTCCTGGTGACTGACCAAAAAGCAACAAGGGCATTATGGTTGGTAAGGCTGTAGGCTGAGACATTAAAGTCTCCCCATTGAGAATAGTATGGATGTTAAGAGTTAACTTTTTGGGAGATAGATGGGAGAAGTAGGAGAGGAAGCAAACAGATAGAGTCCAACATAACTTTTTTTGGTCAAGAAACAATTCCAAATTTTCTAAAATGATATGCATTAGTGGCTATAATAAACTGCAATGGCAATTAGAATATAAAAGCCAAGAGGTGATGGTAAACCTTTATAAAAACCTTAATAGGACCTCAGGCGGACTGTTGAGTACAGCATTGGGCTCCACACTTCAGGAAGGACACAAAGGCTTTAGAGGGAGTACAACATAGATTTACTAAGATGCTGCCTGGATGAGGAAATACAAATACAAGCAAAGAACTAGGGGGTGATTTTAAACCACAAGAACGGGCGGGTGGGAGTTGAAAAGAGTTGTTTTTTTGGGTTGCAACCACAAAACTTTCAGACTTTGCATTCCCAGTGGAAAGCCTGTACTTTTACGCGCCAACGTTAAACCTGGAAATAAAGCCGGGTTGCAGTCGCGACCCAAAAAACAACTATTTTCAACTCCTACCAGCCCCCAACCCACCCGTTCTTGGGGTTTAAAATCATTCCCCTAGTATCTGTTTTGTAGCTAATTGAATTTGCTAGTCCATAACGAGATGTCGACGTGACTGGTGACACAGAATATTAAGTCAAGATACTTATATTTTGCAGTACTGTGAAACACACTTTTATATCTACAATAGAAACTAATGCATTTTTGACCACAAAGGTCATGAATCATCTTGTCTGAATATCACCAATTACATCACAAACAGAACTATTAACAAAAGCACAACTAGATTTTAATTTTTTAAAATATTTCCCACCTGACCACAAAGTGTATTTTTGCTAGATCAAATCTCTAATTTAAAAAGTAAGTATTGTTTGATAAGTGGCGGTAAATGAGATGCCCTTCATTTGGTTTCCTTTTCAATATGCCCTTAAGTATCAACTCAGAAGTGGCTCCAGAATATACATGGAAAACAGACAAAGTTATGACAATTGTTCAGCCAATTTCTGGGGCGATAACAGTGAGCTAACATTTCTTTTTTCCCCCAATAGCGCCCATCTCAAAACCTTGTAATCAAAACACGGCTTTGATGGGCACCCAGAAACCAGTTCTATTACCATTTAGTCACCACACTAACCAAGTGCTACACACACAGCCATGGAGATAAAAAAGACATACCTAGAAGTTCAATTTCTTGAGTAAAACTTCGCATGAGCATAGATATATGGAGCATCTATGCAGAAGGTATTTAAAACATCTAAAGTTGGCACAATATTGTGCGGTCATAGCCAGAAACAAATTACATGAATCTCTTGCCATTACATTACAGGAAAGGATATCTAGAAATGCCCAATCTTCACACAGAACCTTTTGTACTCAATGACTTTGGGGAGCTGATCTATATGTCCGTGGCAAAAGAAGGCTCAGCAGCTGGTCTAATCGATACATGCCCCGCATGCCCTTTCTCAATGGTTCAATTCATCTGAATGCTCTGCCTGGGACACCTGATCTCCTATCAGAAATAAGAGTTTATGTCAACAGGTGTATGTGTGAAGGGAGATAAATAAGCAATTGAATGGATTTGGCACACACACAAAGAGCACAGTGCTTTACAAACTGGCATACTACGTTTTTTTATTGTACATTTAGTTGCACAGCTCTAAAATGATGTAGGCACAGAGGAAGCTGGTTTAATAATATACTCAACCAGCTGTTAGTCATTTCTTAAAAGGACATGTAAGGACTTTGTACCAAGAAACCTTACAGTGAACAGTGCCTCTGAGCTGTTCAATAAGCACCCATTCATTTTCCTTTATAAAGTGAGTAATTGAAGTAACCATGTTACTTGCCAAATGAAAGGGAGGAAAACTATTTTGCGTTCACAATGATCTAGGATTCCCAAACAAAATTACCCTATCAATTTTCTACTTTTATTTAACTTAGAACTTCAAAAAAGTTCTATTTCAAAAAGAAAATACAAGATTTATTCTTGGCATTACTAGAATGTTGCCTAAATTGGTTCAGTTATCTATAGCAAGAAATAAATTCAATTTAAAGTTTCAAGAATTATAAAGTTTCTTTAATGAACTCTTCATACTAACAGGTGCAAAATAATTCCAGTTTTCCACTTAACAATTCTCCCTTCAACTAAATACATAGTTAGGATAGTCCAACCTAAATGTATAATCACAATGCTGTTTCTTAGTTGGCCCAACAGGAAATATGCCTGAGTAGCATGTGTAAAGACTCTCACACCAAACCCCTTTCCAGTCACCAGGACAAATACAAAGCACTATACACGTCACTGGTCAGACCACATCTGGTATACTGTGCCCAGTTTTGGTCCCCCCACATGGTGGGTGATAGTGACCTTGGAAAAGGTCTAGAGGAGAGATACGAGAATGATTCATAACTTAAAGAACTTCAACTACTCAGATAGGCTTAAGGACCTTGGTCTATTTACTTTAGAGTAGCGTAGACTTAGAGGTGACCTAATAGAGGTCTTAAAATAATTAAAGGGCTGGATAGCTTGCGTAGCTAGATCACCTAGGAAGATCTAACTATTCCAGCTGGAGGACCAGATAACAATTGGTCCATGTGATCTCCTGGACTGGTTTCGATCACCTGAGGGGTTCGGAGAGGAATTTTCCGGAGTATTTTTTCCCTGTTGGCCCTGGTTTTTTGCCTCTCCCAGGAGATTACATGGCTGCGGGGGGCAGGGGAAGTGTCTAGTCATGATGCTCCGGCCATCATGAGTGTGGGGCAGGCTTGATGAACCAACTGGTCTTTTCCAGCCTATCAATTTAGTACGTTCATAGAACGACGTCAAATAATTTTGGTAATGATAGTCAAATTTGAAACTTCCATTTTCATGTTTGAGGTTTTTTTTTAAAAAGTCTCCTTCCTTTCTTCCACTGAAAACAGGTCTCTGCTATAGTTTATATACTCTGAAATCGTCTAACAGTTTGGTAAATACAATGATCAAGACTAAATTTATTGAGGTTCTGCTTAACGGAGACAATTAGCTGGCAGCAGACCTGTAAAGATTATTCCAATGCTGTCAAAGAAAAAAAATCAAATCAAGGCAGTCAAACACAAAACTACAACTAAGGCAACACAGAATCAGTCTACAAGTCAATTTTAAGAGAAAACAGGACAAGAAAATATCACAGGCCCATCAAGCTTACCCCACCTAACAGTGTAACATTACACATCATCCTCCCACCTCCTAGAAATGCCATTTCCTAGTAGAAACAAAACAGGAAAAACTGGCAAATTCAGGAAAAATCTGGGCAATTCCTCCTCAATTCCCTCACAGAGCAAGATCCAAATGGTGGTTGCCCACAGTATACCACAGGATTTGTCTGTGACCGTAAGTGACACGCTGTTGGTCTTAACCACAAGGGGAAGGGGGTTTACCAGATGACCATGATGTCAGACCTTTTTAAGTTGATTGTAAGGCCAAAACAATGCCACCCGAGCAAAGCAGTTGGATAGCAGCTGAATGTCCTGTAAGAGAGTGGGCAAAAAACATGTCGTAAACAGTTTTCTGCATTACTTTCATTTCAACATGCAGCTGACGATGCCTCAGTCAGTGCGGTATTGAATATAGATTCCCGTCACACTCCTTGAATGGCTCAAGCAGTGCCATAGCAAACAGTATGCTAAACAGGATTGGGGCAAGAACACAACTTTGTTTGACATTGCAAGCGACTACAAATGACCGTGATCTATTACTTGGGCCATCATACCAACATGTAATTGCTGAACCATGTTCACAAATGTGCCACAGCATCTCCCACAGTGCATCACAATTCGCAAAATCAAATGCCTTTATCCAATCAACAAATACCACAGTGGTTCTGGTGCTCTTTACATTCTTCCTGGATTTGGTGGGCTGAGAAAATCATGTCAGATGTGATACAACCAGCCTGAAAGCCACATTGGCTTTCTTGGAGAAATTTTTCCACTAGATGCTCATTTACTCGGCGGAGCATGGTACAGAAAAGAATTTTACCTGATACCGATAGAAGTGAAATTTCGCAACAACTATCGCAGCATGAGCGATCACCTTTGAGCTTTTGGAGGTGCACAATGTTGGTGTTGTTAAAGCTTTGCGGCACGTTTTCATGTTAAGGTTTTATTATAGAGGGCAAGAAATCTCTTCTCAAGCTTGTGGCCCCCATACTTGTAGATCTCTCCGGGGTACTGTCCGAACCAGCTTCTTTTCCACCCCGCATTTGCTTGAACGCAAATTGGATTTCAGCCACATTAGGTGACAAGCTGGTCTTGCATAGGTACTTGTGGTATGTTGTTTAGCACGTTAGCAGAGGGAAAATTGAAGACTGCTACCTTGGTAGCGTTCTCTCGCAAATTGCGACAGTCAGCGACGTCACTCACTAGATTGGCAGCGCCAGCTCCACCTTTGGCGAACTCGAGCAGAGACTCTGGCAAGAACAAGGAGCTAATCTGCCAACAAAAATCACAACATACCAAGCTGTTGTCCTCACCATTTTACTATATGGATTGAACTTGTGGATCTGCTACCGCTGTCACATCAAGCAACTTGACCATTTCCACTTGCGCTGTCTACGACTTATTGCTCACATCAAGTGGCAGGACACTGATGCCCTGAAGCGCTGCAATACAACTGGAATTGAGGCCACGATGTAAAAAGTCCAGTTGCGTTGGTCTGGATTTACCATTCACATGCCTGATCCTCGAAGCAGATTTCTGCAGCGAACTACTGGGCAGCTGAAACGCTATAAAGACACACCAAAGGCCACCTTGGAATCCTGCAATATTATCCTCCGGGGACAGTGACCAACAGTCTGCAATGGCAGCACTTCTGCTGAGTCAGCTTGAATGAAATTAAGGCTGAGAGTTTGCAAGATCTGGCTGCCAAGCAACTTATTTACCGCCTCATCTGACTTTCAATGCGACATGTGCAACCGTATACGTACGTCTGGGATTGTGCTCATATCTCATTAGTGCACGCATAACAACTGAGACTCATCTGTCGATTCAATGAGAGACTGCATCATCACAATCTAAACGACTAACCCTGTGGGTCCTTAGCAACCTCCATATTCTTGTATCTGGGGCAAGCAATTGTATTGGGCTGGGAACTGCATAATCCACAGATATCAAATTCACTGTGCCATCTTATCAAGGGTGAAGGCAAGCCAAAAAAGTTGTCCAACACAGCATTACACTGGTGTATCAGGGTCGACCATGCAATAGGCCATGGATTTGCTCCTCCAATTTCAATATGGAGAGCTCATCTCAAATGTAAGCATGGCAGGTACTGAGGGAATTGGGGCTGTCACCATAGGGAGGCAGAGAAATTAAATCAATTAAACAATGTGAGCCATTGAGACCCAAAAATGAGAAAAACAATGGTTATGCAAGATTGGTGTCATGCGGGTACGTCAAAAAATAAAAGATGTTCAAAAATTGTACAGTGTCTGTCCTAATACATTTACAGCTGTGCCATGATTCACCCAGCAATTCTATACGGATTGTCTGAATTTCTAGAGTCCATGTTCTCCAGTTCCTTGGAGACAGCTGTGAATATCTGATGTAGACAGCTGTTTATAGTTTGGATTAGTTCACTGTTAATTGTGAAACTGCATTAAACAATAAAACACTTAATATAAAAAGGCTAGTTGTAGCAACTTCCAAGGATATCCCTTCTTTCCAAAAAGGAGAAAAAAAATGATTTTTGCATAATAATTGGAAGTACCTAGGTACTTCCTATAAACAGCCATCTGACTACTTTTCAAGGCTGTCATCTTTAACCTGGTCTTCACGATCTCTGCTGAACAGCATTCTCAACTAAACAACAGCAGACACAGCTGTTAAATTCATCCTTAATAACTTGGCTATCAGGTAAAGCAACAATTTGCATTTATCCAACATTTAACGTCCCAAGGACTGTCCCCTGTTACTTTAACACTACATACACCATAAGATCTAGATGCCACTGTAAAATTAGGAAGTATTTGAACTTTGGATTTAATGGGGGTGGGGGAAAAAATTACAAATAGAAAATAGTTTTCACTCCAACTCAGCGAGGTAAATATCCACTTATATCTCAGTGTTGATTGCAGCTGCCTTTATATTGTGCTCAATTGGGTACCAGTACAGTTGGCAGCCGTGCCTTCAACCGTCTATGTCCTAAGCTCTTGAATTCCCTCACTAAACCTCAACATGTCTCCAACTCTCTGTCCGTGTTCAAGACCCTCCTTAAAACTTCTCTCTTCAACCAATCTTTCAGTCCCAATATCTCCTCCTTCCGCTCGGTCAATTTTTGTCTTATTACTCTCCTATGAAGCGCCATGAGTCGTTTTCCAATATTAAAGGCGCTATATAAATGCAAGTTGTTGCTGTTGATGTTATTGGATCTCACATAGCCGACAACAACCCAAAATAAACTTCGCTAAAGTGAGCTACAGAAAAGTCTTGGTTAAATCAAAAAGCCTGCAAAATTAGCTCGACAGACATGGCGAAAGAGAAGCTAACACATAGTCACACTGCTGGGTGGCACTCGCCTCCAAATCAGAAGGTTGTGGCTTCACGCTCCACTCTAGGATTTAAGCATATAATGGGGCCAGAATTTACTATAGCTGGCGAAGGAACGGCTTGACCTTGCCTGTTTAATTTCCATGGGACTTTGCACTGGAAGTTGCGGTAAGTGGGAGATAGAAATGGTGTTTTTTTTTAATTCGTTCATGGGATGTGGGCGTCGCTGGCGAGGCCAGCATTTATTGCCCATCCCGAATTGCCCTTGAGAAGGTGGTGGTGAGCCGCCTTCTTGAACCGCTGCAGTCCGTGTGGTGAAGGTTCTCCCACAGTGCTGTTAGGAAGGGAGTTCCAGGATTTTGACCCAGCGACGATGAAGGAACGGCGATATATTTCCAAGTCGGGTTGGTGTGTGACTTGGAGGGGAACGTGCAGGTGGTGTTGTTCCCATGTGCCTGCTGCTCTTGTCCTTCTAAGTGGTAGAGGTCGCGGGTTTGGGAGGTGCTGTCGATGAAGCCGTGGCAAATTGCTGCAGTGCATCCCTGTGGATGATACACACTGCGCCGGTGGTGAAGGGAGTGAATGTTTAGGGTGGTGGATGGGGTGCCAATCCAGCGGGCTGCTTTGTCCTGGATGGTGTCGAGCTTCTTGTGTGTTGTTGGAGCTGCACTCATCCAGGCAAGTGGAGTATTCCATCACTTGCCCTTGAGAAGGTGGTGGTGAGGAGCCGCCTTCTTGAACCGCTGCAGTCCGTGTGGTGAAGGTTCCACCATCTGCAAGGCACAAGACTCCTGACTTGTGCCTTGCAGATGGTGGAACCTTCACCACACGGACTGCAGCGGTTCAAGAAGGTGGCTCCTCACCACCACCTTCTCAAGGGCAATTAGGGATGGGCAATAAATGCTGGCCTCGCCAGCGACGCCCACATCCCGTGAACGAATAAAAAAAAAGGCTTTGGGGAGTCAGGAGGTGAGTCACTCGCCGCAGAATACCCAGCCTCTGACCTGCTCTTGTAGCCACAGTATTTATATGGCTGGTCCAGTTAAGTTTCAGGTCAATGGTGACCCCCAGGATGTTGATGGTGGGGGATTCGGCAATGGTAATGCCGTTGAATGTCAAGGGGAGGTGGTTAGACTCTCTCTCTTGTTGGAGATGGTCATTGCCTGGCACGAATGTTACTTGCCACTTATGAGCCCAAGCCTGGATGTTATCCAGGTCTTGCTGCATGCGGGCTCAGACTGCTTCATTATTTGAGGGGTTGTGAATGGAACTGAACACTGTACAATCATCAGCGAACATCCCCATTTCTGACCTTATGATGGAGGGAAGGTCATTGATGAAGCAGCTGAAGATGGTTGGGCCTAGGACACTGCCCTGAGGAACTCCTGCAGCAATGCCCTGGGGCTGAGATGATTGGCCTCCAACAACCACTACCATCTTCTTTTGTGCTAGATATGGCTCCAGCCCTCTACAGAGCATTTGGGACCTGTGTGAACAGGGCCAGCAACTGTGTATCTCCTTTACGAATCAAACTGAAGAATTGAACAGCACAGAGTCTGAACAAGGACGCGTAAGTTAGAATAGTGAATTCAATGTCAAATCAGGTACAGAAAGCAAAAGAGGGGGAAAGAAAGATTGGATTGAGAGAGCAGAAAAGAGACAAAATAAGTGTAATTTTTTTTTTTAAAAATCTAACAGTTAAAAGCTGAAGGAATGAGACTCCACGCTTGTAAGAGTTAATTTTCAGTGCCAGATAAGTATTAATTACTGCCAAATAACTATCACACCGTTAAAAAGGGTACTTGGAATGAAATGGACAAGCCCTAACTTTCTGTGGCAAGTTTTAGATTGTATCCATGACGTATGTACAGGAACTTCACACCGTTTGATGCATTTGAATAGTGAGTCAGACAGCGAGATCCTGTTTAACAGAAGCTAACGAAGGAGCAACGCATCTCGGACAGCAACTTCTGGATTTTCGCGTTTAACCACGCATCAGCCCTCAGTGTGATTTGCACATAAGTAACGGTAAGCACAGTTAGTTGTACCGTTGTTTTGACAGTAAATTCTGGCCCAATGCTAGATGGTACTCTACTGTAGCACTAAGGGAGTGCTGTGTGGTCAGACATGCTGGCCTTCAGATGAGATACTAACCCAGGTCCCAACTGTCGGTTCCAACAGTTTAGGTGGATGTTAAAGATCCCATGGCATCATTCGAAGAGGCAGGAATGTACATGATCTCCAAGAGCATACAAACTAGACATAGCACTTGCAAATATACAGTTTGAAGATCATGGGTAATATTGCACAATGGCAGATAACTTTAGTGTACTTTCTATAGAATTGCCATTTTTTATTTATAAAATGCCATTTTTGTTAAATGGTTACATAGATTTACCTTTAAGAATGTCTAGCTAGATCTTTAAATTTGTAATTATTTTTGCAATGAACAACCATTGCATTTTGTTAAATTTTTAAACGAACAAATGGAGATACAATGTTGCATCATGGGCATAAGGTTGAAATGTAGTGTAGTTCATCTGCAATTACTATAAAATCTGGATTATACACTCTAATCACGGTCATCTTCTTCATCCCATTATTCTTAATGCTTTTGAATGCAAATCTTGGAGCTATTAACTTAAGTTAATCTCCCATACTGAATGGGATAAAAATGAATGTGAAAATATGTGCAAGACTAATTTTTTGCTCAGTAATTTGCAGTTTAGGAAACACGAAGGGAATGTGAATGCAGACTAAGGTCATTCTTCATGATGCAAGGTAAATTTTATTTCATGCTCACTGATCAATGGAAGGCACCTGTTTAAAAAATGTCCGTTGTGAAAATATACACAATACTAATTCACAAGTAATATTGCAAGTGGTGAATATAATTGCTCATGTTAACTGATCTGTTTGGATAGACCATAGAAAACAAAACTTGCATTTATATAGCATCTTATCACATCTTTCAATGTCCCAAAGTTAGTCAGAAATCCTTCAGGTGAGTTCACAGTAGGGGTGTGCCAAGTGACTTCAGCCCCCTGGATAAGAGTAGTGAAACAGCTACGGTACCCAATCCAGATCACTGCTGGCATCCCGACAGGATCATACTAACCTGCAATGCCCTCTTCCCTGGAGTCGAATAATTTAATGTTCAATCAAGGGTCATGGGTACTTGAGTGAATGTCAGAGGCACAGGCACCAATATCTCAGCATCTTCAGAAAAGGGGTAGAGGGAAGAAAATTAGTTGAAAATAGTGGAACTCCACTCTGCCATGGTAGGACTCACTTATTTCCACAATCCTCTATGCATCACTGATGCATAGATACTGAGCAGAAGTTAACACTTTTCAACTTTTTTTTTGGGGGGGGGGGGGGCACAGAGGAAGGGGGCAGAGCTGCACTTGCACCAATCCAAATTGCCAATTTGCAAGTGGCATTGGCACTGGCCTGGAAAGTCAATGGCCCTCTCAGTAAGTGGTAGCATGTGACAAATGGAGACCCTGGTAAAGACACTGTGAAAAAAAAACTACATGCTAATATTTAAAACCCTGATGACAGCACATTTGGAAACAAATTTGCAAAAGCCACATATATTCCCAATAAGGCCACAGTGCAGATATGCATGAAGACAATGAATGCAGTTCTTGCAAAGTACACTACTGCATATTGAAACACAACCAATCACTGGCTAGGTCATTAATGAGAGACCATTCATATGTTTACATATATATAGAAATCTGACAGAAGAAAACTGTCTGATGTAATTACATAATCTTGACAGCATCCTGCTTTTTTCTGGAAAATGACAATTTTTCCAGAAACATGCTTCAAGCCTGCACATTAGACATTACAGTACAATCCCTTGGAGCAAAAATGCTTCAATTTGATCCACATCATGGAGTTCTAAATAGTCAAGAATTGAAAGGCTGCCGTTTTGCAAGTCAGACTATTCGAGTGTAACTAGGTGGGGTTATGCTACAAATGTCAGATGTGGTCAACAGAAAGAGAAGATAATTAGCTTCTCAGGATTAAAATAGCCATTTCTGGATTTTGATACAACTGTTTTAATGCCAGTAAGTAAGCCCTAGATAAAAACCAGCAAGTTCAGCAACAGGCTAGTAACCAGAGTAGGAATGATCTGACGGACTAGGCAATTCACCCCAGTGCCAACATATCCACACTACACTGCTCACATATGGAGAATTCAGCTGATGGCTTCGTTCCAAGCTGTTTGTGAAGGACTTACGTAGAGAAAGGAAAGCATAGCATTAATATATGGTGTTTTCTTGTAAAAATTGGACCCAAGACTTACTACGAGGATGTGAAAAACAAATCGCAGTGAATAAGTTGCAACCACAGATCTATGTGGAGGTGTGACTTTTATGCACCAATTTTTCATCAAGTGCCTGCAACATTGACAGAACAATAATTTGCAGTCTATAGAGTTCTGCAACCTCAATAACTAGCCCTGAAACTAATTTCCACAGTTAGCCCAGGCAATTAGTTTTCTGTATTGAACCTCAGTAATAGACCTTACTTAACAAGCTGGAAATGCTCCATAAGTAGGATTACAATATTTGCAAAAACATTCATTTACTGTTTTCAGACCACAGTCACATCTTACTTGAGTTTCTGTTTGTACAAACCAAAAAATGAAATATTTGGAATGGGTTAAATCTCCGGGACCTGATGAAATGTATCCCAGGACGTTATGGGAGGTTAGGGAGGAAATTGCGGGTCCCCTAGCAGAGATATTTGAATCATCCACCGCTACAGGTGAGGTGCCTGAAGATTGGAGGGTAGCAAATGTTGTGCCTTTGTTTAAGAAGGGCGGCAGGGAAAAGCCTGGGAACTACAGACCGGTGAGCCGGACATCTGTAGTGGGTAAGTTGTTTGAGGGTATTCTGAGGGACAGGATCTACAGGCATTTGGAGAGGCAGGGACTGATTAGGAACAGTCAGCATGGTTTTGTGAGTGGAAAATCATGTCTCACGAATTTGATTGAGTTTTTTGAAGGGGTAACCAAGAAGATAGATGAGGGCTGTGCAGTCGACGTGGTCTACATGGACTTCAGCAAAGCATTTGACAAGGTACCGCATGGTAGGTTGTTACATAAGGTTAAATCTCATGGGATCCAAGGTGAGGTAGCCAATTGGATACAAAATTGGCTTGACGACAGAAGACAGAGGGTGGTTGTAGAGGGTTGTTTTTCAAACTGGATGCCTGTGTCCAGCGGTGTGCCTCAGGGATCGGTGCTGGGTCCGCTGTTATTTGTTATTTATATTAATGATTTGGATGAGAATTTAGGAGGCATGGTTAGTAAGTTTGCAGATGACACCAAGATTGGTGGCATTGTGGACAGTGAAGAAGGTTATCTAGGATTGCAACGGGATCTTGATAAATTGGGCCAGTGGGCCGATGAATGGCAGATGGAGTTTAATTTAGATAAATGTGAGGTGATGCATTTTGGTAGATCGAATCGGGCCAGGACCTACTCCGTTAATGATAGGGCGTTGGGGAGAGTTATAGAACAAAGAGATCTGGGAGTACAGATTCATAGCTCCTTGAAAGTGGAGTCACAGGTAGATAGGGTGGTGAAGAAGGCATTCGGCATGCTCGGTTTCATTGGTCAGAACATTGAATGCAGGAGTTGGGATGTCTTGTTGAAGTTGTACAGGGCATTGGTGAGGCCACACTTGGAGTACTGTGTACAGTTCTGGTCACCCTATTATAGAAAGAATATTATTAAACTAGAAAGAGTGCAGAAAAGATTTACTAGGATGCTACCGGGACTTGATGGTTTGACTTACAGGGAGAGGTTAGATAGACTGGGACTTTTTTCCCTGGAGAGTAGGAGGTTAAGGGGTGATCTTATAGAAGTCTATAAAATAATGAGGGGCATAGATAAGGTAGATAGTCAAAATCTTTTCCCAAAGGTAGGGGAGTCTATAACGAGGGGGCATAGATTTAAGGTGAGAGGGGAGAGATACAAAAGGGTCCAGAGGGGCAATTTTTTCACTCAAAGGGTGGTGAGTGTCTGGAACGAGCTGCCAGAGGCAGTAGTAGAGGCGGGTACAATTTTGTCTTTTAAAAAGCATTTGGACAGTTACATGGGTAAGATGGGTATAGAGGGATATGGGCCAAGTGCAGGCAATTGGGACTAGCTTAGTGGTATAAACTGGGCGACATGGACATGTTGGGCCGAAGGGCCTGTTTCCATGTTGTAACTTCTATGATTCTATGATTCTAGAGGTTGATCTAAGCTAACAATGTGACACATACCACTGGTTTTACTTTTAACACATTACAATTATCTGCTTTATACAAATCCAGTGGGGACTCATTAATTAGACCAATTGTCTACAAGGCAAACTTAGCTTCTTCTGATTATGCAATTCTACAAACAGTTAAATACATCACACACCACCAGCTTATGGCTTTTGTCAATGCTTTGATCTTAGAATCATACAGCACAGAAGGAGGCCGGTAGGCCCATCATGCTGGCTCTCTGAAAAAGCTACCCAAATAATCCCACTCCCCTGCTCTTGTCCGTAGCCCTGCAATTTGTTTTTCCTACTTTCTCTCTTCAAGCTTCCTTCCCCTTCGTTCTGGTCACATTATTCTCTTGCTAAAGAATAAGTGACCAGCTCCCAGTAATGGAGGAAAGCAAGATGAATATTCCTCCAATTTTCCTTCCTTCAGCTCGCTACCTCCCGATCTGAGCCCAAGAACATACCCCAACGTCACAGACATCCCATCACGACAGCAGAACAGGTTAGTCCAACCAGATTGGCAATTAAGGCACCAAAGAGAAGTTCAGCAAGAATCTTTTTGGGGTTTTCAAGATGTAAAAATAGGTTTTCCGGTGACAACTTTAAATTCTAGTGCTGGGTCAAGGTCAGGTACAGGATAGACAGTAGAAATTCCATTATTCGACACTGCACAATATTATGAAAACTAGGTCCTGCTTTCTACACAGGCTCAGTTTCAAGAAGGCATCTCAGATACAAAGGACAAAACTGCACTTGTTAAAAACATTGCACAACTGGTTATCAGAACCTATATCGGGCTAGCATTAATTTAGGACAGCTGCTGTGATATATTAACAGTTTATTAAACACCATCTGATCAACTGGCAGACATCACTAAGCCCTAATGAGGGTCCAGCATTTCAAGCTGCCTGATAGCTCAAAGGATAAATCTACAATTTAGCGAAGCACACAGAGCAACTAAGTGAGATTCCTGGTCTGCGTTCAGTTAGTCGACTTCAGCCAGAATACAGTATCCTCTGCAGTGGGGTTGCGGAAATATTAACTAGATTTCCTGCTCCTGATCCTATACAGTGATCACTGCTAGGAGGTTTCGACCTTCATTGTGAACAATGAGGAGAGGATCAGTGTTGGTTTTAATGGCCCACATGGAAGAACTGCCTGCCTACAGCAGTGTCTAGGCTCAAGTATATAAAAGGACACCAGGCCTAGGTACAGGCAACAGTGGAACCATACTCCAGCATGTATTACCATCCTCAGGAAAAGGGAAGAACACAGTCCACTCCAGGAATCCAATTTAAAAGCAATATTTTACAAGCACTTAAAGATCCTGCATTGATTACTAATGGCTGTAGCACTGGGTTGCACAGTTCCCATCTCTAGTCCACGAGCCTTCCACAAATCAACTATCCTGATTTCATGTTAAACTGCATTCATGCCTTAGTTAAGCAGCTTCCAGAATGCTCAGAGAGCATTATACCTGGATATCAAGACTGCTAGTTTACTGGTACATACCATAGTCTGTACATGGTGTTCTGATAGTGTCTCAGCTGGAATCCAAGGCTGACTTGAATTCTGGTGTTTAGAATTGTTGCAGACCAAGGGCCCGGTGACTAAGGAGGTTCACATTTTGCAGAGAAAGTCCTAAATTATTTACATCATACTAAATTCAAGTACAGCAATAAGGTTCCTGGCATACTGCCACTGTACATCTAAATTGCAGTAATCAACATGGATCTCATTTAAAATGCTCAGCAACCACGAGGCAAATCAATGTTTTTGAGATGTTTTAATTAAACAAGCAAAGCAATGGTTGCAACTCAAATGATCCAAAGTTTTGAAACAACGCAACATTTATTATTTGATAGGGAAATGTGTGATGTCTAGGTTGGCAAGGCATCAAATGACTTGGTGCCAAAAAGATCTCCTTTAGGAGAGTAAGGAGATGTGAAGACACAATCAGACTTTCAGGAAAAACTCCTGTCCTTTATAATCTCTATGATTTCCACAAATGAACATCATTGTGTCCTTAACTTATTTACGCAGAAGGAATGGTGAGTTTGACAGATTACAGTGGTTCAAATAACCAGGGTCAGCTCTGAATATTAAAAAATGTGCTCAGCTTTCACAACAAGCAAGGTCACTTCTACATGATGAAATGGTGTAAGAACTAAACAAAGGGTGCATTCACAAGTGCAGTGGCAGTGCAAAGTGGATTTTTTTCACACAAACACTGCAGTTACAGTGCAAGTGCTGTCTGAATGAGAGTCAGGGTCCAACTTTTATATATATCTCTACGATCACCACTGTGAAGCCAAGGTTTGTCCAGTCTTTCCCCAACTCAATCCCCCAACACTCGGAATCAGCCTCATGGCTCTTCTGTACACTGCCCAACTTCAAGAACCCGCTCTCGTGAAAGGCACAGGTTTTCACAAAAAAAACTCGTCTGCCCATGGCAGAGACACTTAATTCTTGGATAAATTCACTATTGCACATAGTGCATTCTCACCAAATTTCAAGTTTCCTACATCCAGTTTTAATAAAGGCAGAAAAACAAAAATCTCAACAAGAAAAATCCTGCTCCAGGTCGGCTCAGGGAGCCTCAGTCTGCTCCACATTGGGCCTTTACACCAGACTGACATTATACAAGTTTAGTGTATGTACAAAGCCAAAAGGGCTTTGCGTCAATGCTAAACTTGCAAATTTTAGTTGTGATAGAAATCACTGCCACTTGAGAAGAGAATTTTAGAGCTATGCTATTATTCATTAATTGAAGTTTTGTTAGCTCATTCGACTACTTCCTAACTATGTTCAGAAACAGCCATGCAAGACCTCTGGTTCCCCACAAAAGGCCTGCTTGACCAAACATCTCATCTGCAGTGGTTTGAAGCAAGCAGCCTCTCTTTCCTGTTCAAAGGAAGGTGCATGCACAAATGTTAGAACTGTATGTTTTGTTAGGTGCAGCTAGCTTCAAATTTGATGAGAATGCACAAACCATGCGCATTAGTGAACTCATCCAAGAATTGTTAAGTCTCACTTCCAGTGGCAGACATGGGGTTTTTTGTGCAAAAACCTGCATAGGACACAAGGGAGACATGTCATCCAAAGAACGCAGGTCAATTGTGATTTAAAGCTAGGGTTTAAATTTATAACTAAGCTTGGCAACCTAACAGGAACTACCCTGCAAAATTATACTTGGCACACATTACTACATGATGTTCTTTATCTTTAATATCTAAATGGATGCCTCTTCACTCTTATGAAACTAGAACACAACACAATTGAAGGTATATAGGAATTTAAATGCAATCATTTTAAAAGGCAATATACTTTATAACAAATTTATACTGTGAACCTTCTTCTTGGTTCTGATACTGCACTCCTGTTTATATGGGGGTGGAGTGAGAGAAAGTAAGAAAGAAAATGGTCTTCTCTATAGCAGCCAGTTTCATTTTAAAATTGTGCAATGAGGGGAAGTTGCTCAAAATTAATCTTTCTGGCGGTGCGCTACACCACCAGTGTCACTTACTTACACTGCAAACTACGTTTGATGATAGAGTTGTCGTTAATAGTTAACCAAGAACGTAAATGCAACATTAGATGCTTACTTTAATTTTTCCATCACATACGCAATAAAATCCATTATATTGGTTGCACCAGTGCAAAAGTCACACCAGCAACTTGCACCCTGGGCGGCTGAACAAAAAATGCACAATCCAAATTTCTGGTCATTTAAAAACCTGCGCTGAGACATGCACACCTAACCAGCTGAGCAGGCTTCACAACTACTGCCAACTAAATTAAGCCATTACAAGATAGACACCAGGAGCACAGTTCATACATCTGTTCCTCAGTAGTACATCTATAAATCATCTTATTTGGGCATCACCATTCTATGACTTGGTCACGTCTGCAGCTGAACAATTCTACCACTAGATGGAGCTTCATAAGTTTCAAAAGCTGTAGATCCCCATTTTCTATACCGACTGTAGTACTATTCAGGCAGCCTCACAGTTCCAGGATGCTATCAACATCCCTACCCTTCGCCCCCTGAACAGTGGTAAGTTTGGTACAGCTACTCTTCATTTATCTTCCTTTGCTTCAGTTTCTCCCTTTCGATGTTGAAGTAAATGATTCATGAAACATTTGAGTGTTTTGCTCAGAGATCGATTCTGTCGGCTGTTCCAGCCAACCCCCTCCCCCTAGCAAGGGACCAATTTCCCTCCTTCCAAGACCTTCCACAGACTGAGTTGGTGCCTAAATGGTTTTCATCTCAATGTTTTGCTGATTATGCATTAATTCATTGTCCATGTACCACATTTTTGCATTTGATAGATTTTCAATTGTGTTTATTTCACATTATGATTACAAACTGTTTGTTTTTTATATTATTAAATTTATCATTGTTGCACACTCCTTATTTCAGCATTATTATTTTTCATGCCTCTTGGTGCCTTGATAGCTTTACCCATCATAAAGTTATCAGTCAGCTAGCTTATACCTGAAGCTGCACACCTCTACCAAATATAGGCAGCTTCATAAGCTTCAGAATTTACAGATCCTCATACCTATGCTGACAGCATCACTAATGCACTCTGAAGGAAACTGCCCTGACTTTCCGTAGACAATACCACAGCACATCCACTACTCCACATAAATTACTGCATTGTTCATCACTTTCAAGCTTATTCTGTAGTTTGCTACAATTGCATAGAATATCAAAGCAGCAGTAATCAATCAGCAGTAATCAATCAGCATTAACCTTCAAAACAGAACTTCTGTCTAGAAGGTCAAGACATTCTGCTGTGAAGCAGTATACATAACATTCTGCTCCAAGCCAGATCTAATATGCACCTTAACCTGTTCACCTATCTCAGGGAAAATGCTCAGTCTTGATGTCTAATCTGCAAGGCACTGATATTTCACAACTCTGCAATAGAGCATATTTTCTGAGGAGATTACAGGAGATGCAGTAAGTTTCCAATAACTACATCTTGTGCACATCATATTTAAGTTCATAGCTTATTATTTAGGCACTGGTGAAAAGGAACATTGATGGTTTTGAAAATATATATATGTATATATATATATATATACACACATATGTATTACAGCAATATGTTAGCTATTTATGCATCTCTATTTTCCAAAAGAAATGGTGTGATCTGATTGACCTACTTACACAGATATGGTGCGTACTCTGGTTAGCTGTAAAACTCAGCTTATTAAAACAGTTCACATTATAACTCGAACCTAATTTCTTCTCCATTTTCAGTGTAGCAAGTGGTGAAAATTAGAGCAACACTGTGCTAACAGAGCTGCAGGAAGAAAGGTAACTCTGTTCTTGCAACGTGACCGTACGTGGTTAATTGAGATATTAAAAATACATGCGGTACAATGGAAAACAAAATTGAAGACATTTAGTGACACTATCACACAATTAATAGAAAAGGTCAGCTCACAAATTAAGCAAGACCTGTAATTATCCACTAAGAATCATTACAGTTTCAAGTTAAGTTTGGAAAGCCTCCTTGTTTAGAGGGGCGTGCACTGCAAGCAGATTTTTTTTTAAAATATAGAAACAGCTAAAATTTACGCGATCACTTTGCTATTTTGGCAGACCTCAGTCTTAGTCATTTAATTTAAATATATGGAGGGAGGGGCAAGGAATGAAGAAAGTCGACAGCTATATCAGGGAAAGCACATCACAAAAGGATTAAAACATACCCTGAAGATGGGACAATTTAAATACCTGACTATCAAAAACTCATGGAATTTGTCATGTATCTCAAAACCAAAGGTCCCCAACTTCAAGAATCCAAACAAAGCCATTCTGTTACAGTGGCATTTACCGCAGGGATAATCTATATACTGTATTAAGAATTTATCGATTTGGATGGAATTAGGCTACTTAGAAAATCGGAAGTAAATAAATTGGCCTCTTTGCAAGTTCTACAAAATCACAAGGCTAGGAACCAAAAGGTCATGAATGTACACGGAAGCAAACTTCAGCCATGAGATCAAAACCAAGGGTGACTGATTCGCCAGCTTCAAACATCACTTTCATCTTTTTCAAGTTGGAATGGCTCTGGATTAAGCAAATTTAATTGCTTTAGCTCAGAATTCTCTTCAAATATAAATCAATAGATTAATTTTGTAGAACCATGTTTAAATAATATGGTGCTTAATTCCGAATAAAGAATTAAGAGTTAATCAACATCGCAAATTTTCTATAAGCAAATATTTGAAGAAAAATATTACATACAACAATCTCCAGGTCTGAGTTTGCAAAAATGCAGACTCCAGCAAGAAATGGATTTATAAAGGCATTTAAGATGGTTTCTGTTGGTAAGAAAGTCAGTATGTATTGCATTAGAAGTTGAAATATCAACATATTAGAAGTGCTATTAAATATAATATATATTTTTAATGTGATAAAATTACAACCTAACTCTCTACTATTTGGTTTAGTGGTTAAAAAGAGTTAAATCCCATAGGTAACAGTTTTATATGGCTTCAATGTGTAGATTTCCCAAGAGTATTTTTAGAATAGATCCTACATCTGCTCCGAATCATGACTTGCATACTGTCTTCAGTATGTTCCATACTTGCTAAGTCTATTAAAGCTCTTTCCCACTGAGACTGAAGGCTCATTTTGAGATTTCCAATTCAGCAGGATTATCCGTTTTCTAACTATCGCAGGGAAGAATGCCCATCGCCACCTCCAACTGTGTGAGGTCTTAGAACACACTCATGCCCACTTTGTTGAAATTAAGCCATCTGTCGGATTAATGTTAGTTAATGATCTCTTAGAAGCCCAACTATAATTAGGAAATATAACTATGAAAATAAAAACATTTTCCAAGAGTTTAACAGTCATACTTCTGAAACTGAGTGTTTCTGAACAGTTTGATTCCACATACACCCATATAGAGTAGACTTCAGAATTAAACTACTGGTTTTGAGCCTATTACTTCTATCTGTTTTCTTCTCTCTTGGCCTCTCTTGTCTCTTCCCTTTCTTGTCACCAAGTCATACCATCTTTCATTCCTCCCTCTCGGGTACTTTTTCCATCCTCATCACTAACCCAATCCATCACCACTCCTCTCTCATAGGTACATGAGTAGGCCATTCAGCCCCTTGAGCCTATTCCACCATTCAATTAGATCATGGCTGATCTATACCTCAACTTCATATCCTTTGATGCCCTTAACCAACAAAAATCTATCGATCGTAGTCTTGAAAATTTCAATTGACCCAGCACCTCAAACTTTTAAGAGAGAATTCCAGATTTCCAGTATCCTTCGTGTGTAAAAGTGCTTCCTAATATCACTCCTAAACGGCCTAGCTCTAATTTTATTATGCACTCTTGATCTGGATTCCCTACCAGAGGAAATATCTTCTCTGTATCTACCCTATTGAATTACTATCATTTTAAAGACCTCAATTAGATCATCCCTCAATCATCTAAATTCAAGGGAATACAAGCCAAGTTTATGCAACCCAACCTCATAACTTAAGCCTTTAAGCCCTGGTATAATTCTGATGAATCTGCACTGTGACCCTTCCAAGGTCAATATATCTTTCCTGAGATTTGGTGCCCAAAGCTGAATGTAGTATTCCAGATGGAGTCTGACCAAGACGCTGTACAACTAAAGCATCACTTCTGAATTCAAAGTTTCTTGAGATAAAGGTCAATTTTCCATTAGCCTTCTGATTACCTTTTGTACCTGCGCACTCACTTTTATTGATATGTACATGGACACCTAAATCCTTCTGCTCTTCCACAGCTCCTAGTCTCACCATTAGGAACATATTCCAATTTGTATTTCTCAGATCCAAAGTGGATGGCCACACACTTCCCCACACTGAACTCCATCTGCCATAGTTTTGCCCAGTCACAGTCTATGTCCCTTTGTGCTCCCATCTACACAACTTACTGTGTCTCCTAACTTACTGTCCAAGTGTCTAACTAGAGGACCCAGTACATATCCCTGGGGAACACAACTGGTCACATCCCATCAGAGAAGGAACCCTCTATCCCTTCTGTCTCCTAACACCCAAATAATTACCGACTCAAAGCTTACCTCCAATTCAATGCACCCTCACTTTTGTTGATAACCTCGTGCGGAACCTTAAGTGCTTTCAGAAAGTCCGCATGGACAATATCCATACGTAATCCCTTATCCATCATGCCAGTGACTGCCTCAAAAAAATTCAACTAGATTAGTCAGATATGACATACTCTTCACAAATCTATGCTGATTCGCTTTTATCAGCTTATCCTTGTCTATAAGCTCAATCTCTGATGAGATTCCAGTAATTTCCCCACAATTGATGTTAAATTGACAGGTCTATCTGGTTTCTCCCTCCCTCCTTAAACAATGGAGTAACATTTGCAATTTTCCAATCAAAAGGCACAATTCCGAAATCTAGTTTTGGAAAATTATAATCAACATATCTACAATTTCATCTATTTCCTTCAATTTCCTTTAGCTGCTGGATATCTGTCTATCTTAAGTCCCATTATTTTCTCCATTACCATTTAAAAAAGAGACGTATTAAATTTAACAAAATCACCGTAAAACTTTAGCTACTGCATACAAGCTTAACTTAGGATAACGGGTAAGTAAAATGCATTTCAAAACTTACCAGCAGAATCATAACACTTACTGACATGTCACATAGCTACAATTCTTATTTGGCACTGCACCTTTACAACTTCAAACTATTGTAACAGTCTAAAAAGGAATTTAGAGTCACAGGAACGAGATACACTTCCTGAAATATAATGGATGAATAATCAAGGCTACATTGGGACAACATTCATATCATACTTTTGACTCATTTACAGAAATTGGTACAAATACCAAAAATTGGTCACGTTATTTTCAGTTGCATGAACCCTTAATTCTGAACCAAAATAGAATAGTCTACCACACTCAAAAAGCTCGATCAGGATTCAAGAATGTAGCAACAGCCTGGCTTGGCAAATATTGCGCCACAGAACCACATGTGAACTCATAACTGCAATTCTCCACATGCTGGGTATTTTTGATCTCAAGCAAAAGGTGATCAACCAAACGCTTGTATAAAAAGATGTTCGGGTTAATGTCCCAAAAGACATTAGATAACTCACTACATTATATATCCAAGTGTCCAGGTGCTAATGCGAGTTAACTACAACACTAGAGGCATAGAAACATAGAAAATGGGAGAAAGGGCCGAATGGCCTACTCTTCGGGCCTACTCCGCCATTCAAAATGATCATGGCTGATCGTCTAACTCAGTACCCTGTTCCCACTTTTTCCCCATATCCCTTTAGCATTAAGAAATGTATCTATCTCCTTCTTGAATACATCGAATAACTTGGTCTCCACTGCCTTCTGCGGCAGAGAATTCCACAGGTTCACCACCCTCAGTGAAGAAATTTCTCCTCAATTCAGTTCGAAATGGCATACCCCATATCCTGAGACTGTGACCCCTGGTTCTGGATTCCCCAGCCATCAGGAACATCCTCCTTGCATCTAGTCTGTCTAGTCTTGTTAGAATTTTATATGTTTCAATGAGATCACCTCTCATTCTTCTAAACTCCAGTGAATATAGCCCTAGTCGAACCAATCTCTCCTCATACGTCAGTCCTGCCATCCCAGGAATCAGTCTGGCAAACCTTTGTTGCACTCCCTCCATGGCAAGGACATCCTTCCTCAGATAAGGAGACCAAAACTGCATACAATACTCCAGATGTGGTCTCACCAAGGCCCTGTATAACTGCAGTAAGACATCCCTGCTCCTGTACTCAAATCCTCTTGCAATGAAGGCCAACGTACCATTTGCCTTCCTAACTGCTTGCTGCACCTGAATGCTCGCTTTCAGCGACTGGTGTACAAGGACACCCAGGTCTCGTTGCACCTTCCTTTTTCCCAATCTATCACCATTCAGATAATAATCTGCCTTTCTGTTTTTACAACCAAAGTGGATAACCTCACATTTAACCACATTATACTGCATCTGCCATGTTCTTGCCCACTCACCCAACTTGTCTCAATCACATTGGAGCCACTTTGCATCCTCCTGACAGCTCACATTCCACCCCAGCCTTGTGTCGTCTGCAAACTTGGAAATGTTATATTTAGTTCCCTCATCCAAATCATTGATATATATTGTGAATAGCTGGGGCTCAAGTACTGATCCCTGCGGTACCCCACTAGTCAATGCCTGCCATTCGGAAAAAGATCCGTTTATTCCTACTCTGTTTCCTGTCTGTCAACCAATTCTCAATCCATGCCAGTATATTTCCCCCCAATCCCATGTGCTTCAATTTTGCACACTAACCTCTTGTGTGGGACCTTATCAAAAGCCTTCTGAAAATCCAAATACACCACATCCACTGGTTCTCCCCTATCTATTCTAATAGTTACATCCTCAAAAAACTCCAGTAGATTTGTTAAGCATGATTTCCCTTTTATAAACCCATGCTGACTTTGTCCAATCCCATTAATGCCCTCCAAGTGTTCTGTTATCACATCTTTTATAATAGACTCTAGCATTTTCCCCACTACTGATGTTAGGCTAACTGGTCTGTAATTCCCTGTTTTTTCTCTCCCTCCTTTTTTAAATAGTGGGGTTACATTTGCCACCCTTCAATCTGTAGGAACTGTTCCAGAGTCTATAGAATTTTGGAAGATGATCACCAATGCATCCACTATTTCCAGAGCCACTTCCTTTAGTACTCTGGGATGTAGATTATCAGGCCCTGGGGATTTATCAGCCTTTAGTCCCATTAATTTCCCTAGCACCATTTTTTTTTTACTAATACTGGTTTCCTTCAGTTCCTCTCTCTCACTAGACCCTTGGTTCCCTAACATTTCTGGGAGGTCATTTGTGTCCTCCTTTGTGAAGACAGACCCAAAGTATGTGTTTAATTGTTCTGCCATTTCTTTGTTCCCCATTATAATTTCCCCCATTTCTGACTGTAAGGGACCTACATTTGTCTTCACTAATCTTTTTCTCGACATATTTATATAAGCTTTTACAGTCAGTTTTCATGTTCCCTGCTATTTTTCCCCTCAATCAATCTTTGTCCTCCTTTGCTGAATTCTGAACTGCTCCCAATCCTCAGGCTTGCCGCTTTTTCTGGCAATTTTATATGTCTCCTCTTTGGATCTAATACTATCCCTAATTTCTTTTGTAAGCCACGGTTGAGCCACCTTTCCTGTTTTATTTTTGCACCAGACAGAAATGAATAATTGTTGTAATTCCTGCACACGTTCTTTAAATATTAAATATTAGCCATTGCCTATCCACCATCATCCCTTTTAGTAAAGTTTCCCAATCTATCATAGCCAACTCGCACTTCATACTTTTGTAATTTCCTTTATTTAGTTTCAGGACCTTAGTTTTGATTCAACTACTTCAGTCTCCATCTTAATGAAGAATTCTATCATGTTATGGTCGCTCTTCCCTAAGGGACCCCGCACAACAAGATTGTTAATTAATCCTTTCTCATTGCACAATACCCAATCTAGGATCACCTGTTCTCTAGTTGGTTCCTCAACATATAGGTCTAGAAAACCATCACGTACACACTCCAGGAATTCCTCCCCCACAGTATCCTTGTTTCCCCCTCCTCTGTCTCCCTGCTCAGGTTCCCATCCCCCTGCCATTCTAGTTTAAACCTTCCCCAACAGCAATAGTAAACACCCCCGCGAGGTCATCGGTCCCGGTTCTGCTCGGGTGTAACCCATCCCGCTTGTACAGGTCCCACCTTCCCCAGAACCGGTCCCAATGTTCCACGAATCTAAATCCCTCCCTCCTACACCATCCCTGCAGCCACGCATTCATCTGGTCTATTCTCCTGTTCCTATACTCACTAGCACATGGCACTGGTAGTAATCCTGAGATCACTACCTTTGAGGTCCCGCTTTTTAATGTGCCTCGCTAGCGGATAAATCTTTGTCCACATCCAAGCAGCATTTAAGCATTCGGGTATAATATTATGGCATGAAACCACATCATTTGCTATGGGTGCTGAAAGCAAACACCACTTTGCTTTCTTCAATCACCCCAATCGAGACAATATCAGTCGGTCATGAGAGTGCTTCCTGAATTCTGGATCTCTTTCCTCCCACCCCACAATGTATCAATTGGCTGCTGATAGACCACTCTTTACAATTTGATGCTCATCTACTCAGGAAAGGCACTACACATTAGCTTGGATGGGAATGGTCCAGGAGCTCTCTAAACAGGTTATGTACTTAGTCATGTACTACAAAACAGACATAGAAAAGTACTAAAATGCACTAATTTTCAAGTTAATCTAAAGGCAAGTAAATGTGTAGTCCAGTATACAACTGGAAAGAAAAGTTCTGCCTTCTAATACTCACTACATCGCGATGGAAATGTTTAATCAATCAACTCAACATGGGCCTCAATTTGAACACCTGATGACAAAACTATTCAACAGGATATCATTCTGAAACGTAATAGGCTTCAGGGTTCTAAGAAAAACAGATTTGGGGGCGGGGGGTTGGCCGCCACAAGAACAAGCATTGACTCCGCCTCACAGCAGTTTTGCCCATTTTTGTGCTTATCTGCGTATGAGGCAATTTAGTCTGACAAGAGGACGGTCAAATGTACAAAAGGTTACTGTTTTCTCCAAGACAAAAGCTAGCTGGGCGGGCATCTGTAAAACGGCTGGCATCTATAACACGAAGGAGCAGTTGGCACTGAAGTGGCGGGAAAGTCCTGTCAGTTTTGTGGCACACTCAGTAACTTCTGCTGGCAATCTCGCCCTATAATGCAGTACATTATAACCAAATGTATCCAAATCGTATCAGCAAAGGACAAACAGATCATACAGTTCACTTTTTCAAAGCTGTACATGGTGATGTTTCCAGCGTCTGTCCTTGTGCCCATTTCCATATATTTTTGGAAAGTCAATTGCACAGCAATAAATCCATATCACAAGGTAAAAAAAAATGCACCAAAGCAGACCAGTGTTTCTCCAGAGGCATTATTAAAGAATTAACACACACTGGATAAGATAGTCATTACTAGAAGTTTGACAATCAAACTATGAGGGAAGACAATTAAGTGTTTAAATGAATGTCCAGACCCTGCCTGGTCAACTAAAGCATTCAAATTCCTTCACTCAAAAAGATAGTGTAGAACCACTCATATGTATGCATGTATGTATGTATGTATGTGTATGTATGTGTGTATGTATGTGTGTGTTATCTAAAGCAGACCACTTTACTATTTTAGACCAAGATATTTAAATGTTTTGTCTTGGCATTAAATGGGCTGAAATAGAACTTAAATAGTCAAACTTTTGCTGCAACTGGTTTTCTAAAATTAGCTGTACATCATACCATTTGAATAAATGTCATGGCAAAAATGGCAAGTTTATTGCAATATACGAGAATCATGGCTTCAAATGGTTATTCAATGGTAAACATCGTATTCTCTCATTCCAGAAAGATTTCTGTTGGGAGCCCTAAGAAAAAAATCTTAAATAATGTCTTATTTAAGCAACAATCTATGGCCCAATTATGCACCAAACATTAAATGTTTGAGTCATTCCAATTACCTGATCACTTCTACAACTGGACATTTGATGGAAACACCACCGTTGCTCAATTTATAATTTTACAGCTGTAAAGGAGGCAACTGACTATATATGCGGTACCCTTCATGGAATCCCACACTCACCTGACGAAGGAGAAAGCCTCCGAAAGCTTGTGATTTTCAAATAAAACTGTTGGACTATAACCTGGTGTTGTAAGATTCCTTAAAAATATATGGATTGAGTTTTAAATATAGGCATTGCTACTGTACTCCATGGCAAATCATGAGATTGCTATCCTCTATGCATTGTAAAATTGATACTCTTAGCTCCATATATCCTAAACATAATAGAGCCTCACCAACCTACCTGTTGCAGACACATCTGTTTGCTATAGTATCAATAAATATAAGTGACCATTGCACAGTTCTTGTGAAGACAAAGTTTCATCTCCCTTATGTATGTGACACTATTGTTGTGCTGTGGAACAGATTTAATGATAGATCTAGCAGCCAAAAACTGGGCATCCATGAGATATTATGGGCCATCAACAGAATTGTATAACACCATTTCAATTCTCATATCCTTCAATCGTGATCAGGCCAGGGTACCGACCCTGGTTCAATGCAGAATGATGAAGGGGGTACCAGGAGCAGCACTAGACATATCTAAAAATGAGATCGTTCCCACCACTTATACTGCCCATGCCTATGGTGGACATCCGTCCATACCAAGCAATTAACGATAACCATTTTCCATCACCGCAGAAATCAGTTACAAAGGTGCCGCTTACAATGTATTAAGTGCACCGACTATTTCGAACTTTTTGCACTTCGTTAAAGGGTGATTACCGTAATTACCTAATCCTCTCTATTTACCATTTTAAAAGCTCTGCTGATTTCAGGCAAATTGAAGTATTTATTAAATGTCTTTCAGTTTGTATGTGAACTATTCACCTGAGGAATGGAGTGCTTCAGTACTGCAGTGCTACTGTTTGTATTGGGAGCGTGGTGAAACAGTAGCTGAGTTCAGGATTACATGTATTTACCGGCCATCGTTCAGGATGCAAGATTTCAATGTCTTGTTCTCCGTCATGTATCAAAGAACGGTGACCATCTCCTCATTCGGATGTTCAACATGAGCTGGAAGCTAAACTGGCTATCGACACTGTTTTTATTCAACACTTCGGGATTTTACCGTCCACTGCTTATAGTGGGCAAATCACGTTAACACCAACACGTCCGCTATAAGCATGGGGACTGTACCAACCTAGTGAAGTTACTACACAGGGCAATCTGCACGCTAAACCAAAAGCAGCAGGCTATACAAACAGATAAGCAGTCCCACAACCAAAGCTCTCTAAGCCCTACCTCATCCAGTTAAAAACCTTGGTGGGATAACCAGACAACTAACAGGAGGTGGCTCCATGAACATCCCCATCCTTAACCACGGAGAAGCCGAGCATACTGGTGAAAGGGACAATGCTGAAGCATTTGCAAGTGTCTTCAGCCATGAGTGCTGAGGTCCTCACCATCATTGATGCCAGTACCCAGTCAATTCAATTCACACTACGTGATGTTAAGCAGCTAAGTGTAATGGACATTAACAAAATCCTGGTCGTAGTGAAAACCTGTGCACCAGAACTAGCTGTCCCAGTACCGCTTTGACACTGGCATATACTCGACAATGTGGACGATTACTTGGGTATGTCCTGTGCACAAAAACAGGACAGATTTAATCCAGTCAACTGCCCCTCAACTGCCTCCTCGCAATCATCAGTAAAGTGATGGAAGGAGTCATCAATAATGTCATCAAGTGACATCTACTCACCACTCGGCTCTAGACCTCAAAGCCTTGATGCAGACATGAACAAAAGATCTGAATGAGAGAGGAGAGAGTAGCTGACAACATCAAGACAACATTCAACAGAGAATGTCACCAAGGAGCCCTAGCAAAAGGGAAAATCTTCCAGTGGCTGGAGTTATAAATCACATTAAAAGAAAACGACTGTGGTTGATACCAATCTTCTCGGCCCGAGGGTGTCGCCTCAGGAGTTCATCAGCAACCTTCCCTCCATCATAAGGTTAAGAGTGGAACTGCTAGTTAACCATTCTGCAGTATCAGCTCAATTCACAACTCCGATAATCAAACAGCGCATGCCAACCTAATGAACCTGGATAACATTCAGATTTGGGCTGACAGATGGCAGTTAATATTCGCACCACATAAGTGGCAAGCAATGATCATCTTGAACAAGAGAAAGCCCAGCCATCCCCAACCTTCAACAGCACGACCTCAAGTCCCCCATCAACATCATATTGGGGAGCCAGCGTTGACCAGAAGCTTAACTATAACCGACATATCAACAAGCATATCAGCTACAAAAGCCTGTCACTTGCACTCTGCAACAACTCACCTCCTGACCCCATAAAGCCTCTTCACCCTCTACAAGGTCAGGAGTGCGATGGAATATTCATCCCTCGCCTGGATGGGTCCAGCATCAACAACATTCAAGAAGCTAGACAACATCCAGGACAGGGCAACTATGCAATTGGACTAGATATCCACTCCCTCAATCACCACTGAACTACTACTGCAGTATGTACAACCTACAGGATGCTTATAGAAATTCATCAAGGTTACTTCAATAACACCTCCCTCCCTTGCAACCTCCACCATGGAGAAGGAAGAGAGCAGCAATGTTGCAGGGACACTATCACCAAGTCTCACACCATGCTGACTTGGATATACATTGCCTTTCAATGAGTCAATATCCTGGCATTACCTACCATCACAAGGACTGCAGCAGTTCAAGGATAATGCCCACCAGCACCAACTCAATGTAATGTGGGATAGGAAATAAATGCAGCCTTGCCAGCATCATCCACATCCAGAGAAAAAAATTAAAATGGTTTCACTTTTAATTTAAACTGTGCCTTTGACGCTTACTCTCCTCACAATCTCAAATGTAATCTCTAAACCTAAGTCTTGAATATCATGTAGCCTGGATATCCTAAATCTTCTAAAAATTTAAAGCAAGCTCCATTTATACCAGCAAAATACCAGTAAATTTGTCAACTTCACTGCTCAGTATTCACCATTTAGGTGAAATTCGAGGTTCACAATTGCATGTCAATGCCGAAGACCCAACATGTAATTTCTGGGGGCGGGGGCGGGGGAGAAAGAGAAGAAAAACCATATAGTCAAGCCATATTGCATGCAGCTCCTAGTTACTATATACAGAACAGCACTAACAGATTCCTGGAGATTATCCAATTTCCCTGCTTAGAGAAGAAATTGTGTACAACTTGGAGGACAGGGGCAGTGGGAAACAGGATATAAAAACCAAAGAAACCTTTGTAAGGAGAAGTACATGGAACATTAATCATAGAATCATAGAAGGTTACAGCAAGGAAGCGCCCATCGAGTCCACGCCGGCTCCATGCATGCGCAATCCAGCTAGTCCCATTCCCCCGCCCTATCCCCGTAGCCCTGCACATTTTTTCGTTTCAAGCACTTATCCAGTTCCCTTTTGAAGGCCATGATTGAATCTGCCTCCACCACTCCCTCGGGCAGTGCATTCCAGATCCTAACCACTCGCTGTGTAAAAAAAGTCTTCCCTCATATCACCTGTGGAACTTTTACCAATCATGTTAAATCTATGCCCTCTGGTTCTTGACCCTTCCACCAATGGGAACAGTTTCTCTCTATCTACTCTGTCTAGACCCTTCATGATTTGAATATCTCCATCAAATCTCCTCGCAACCTTCTCTGTTCCAAGGAAAACAAATCCAGCTTCTCCAGTCTATACACATAATTTAAGTCCCTCATCCTGGAATCATTCTAGTAAATCTCCTCTGCACCTTCTCTAAGGCCTTCACATCCTTCTTAAAGTGCAGTGCCCAGAACTGGACACAATACTCCAGTTGTGGCTAAACCAGTGTTTTATAAAGGTTCAACATGACTTCCTTGCTTTTGTACTCTATGCCTCTATTTATAAAGCCCAGGTCCCCATATGCTTTTTTAACCGCTTTCTCAACCTGCCCTGCTACCTTCAACAATTTATGCAAATATACCCTCAAATCCTTCTGTTCCTCCACCCCTTTTAGAATTTTGCCCTCTAGTTTATATTACTTCTCCTAATTTTTCCTACCAAAATACATCACCTCGCATTTTTCTGCGTTAAACTTCATCTGCCATGTGTATGCCTATGCCACCAGAGTATCTATATCCTCTTGAAGTCTATCACTATCCTTCCAAGTTTTGTGTCATCCGCAAATTTTGAAATTGTGCCCTGTACTCCCAAGTCCAAGTCATTAATATATAAGAAAAGCAGTGGTCCCAGCACAGACTCCCGGAGAACACCACTGTACACCTCCCTCCAGTCTGAAGAACAACTGTTCACCACTACTGTCTGTTTCCTGTCATTTAGCTAATTCTGTATCCATGTTGCTATTGCACCCTTTATTCCATGGGCCACAATCTTAATAGCAAGCCTACCATGTGGCACTTTATCAAACGCTTTTTGAAAATCCATATTCACCACATCAACTGCATTACCCTCATCTACCCTCTGTTACCTCTATCAAGTTGGTTAAACACAATTTGCCTTTAACAAATCAGTGTTGGCTTTCCCTAATCAATCCACACTCATCCAAGTGACTGTTAATTCTGTCCTGGATTATTGTTTCCAAAAGTTTCCCCACCACCAAGGTTAAACTGACTGGCCTATAGTTGCTGGGTTTATCTTTACACCCTTTTTTGAACAAGGGTGTAACATTTACAATTCTCCAGTCCTCAGGCACCACTCCCATATCGAAGGATGTTTGGCAGATTATGGGCTAGTACCTCTGCAATTTCCCCCCTTACTTCCCTCAGCATCCTAGGGTGCATCCCATCCAGACCAGGTGACTTATCTATTATAAGTACAGCTAGCCTTTCTAGTACCTCTTCTTTCAAAATTTTTAGCCCATCCACTATCTTAACTATATATTCCTTTACCGAGAATCTGGCAGTATCTTCTTCCTTGATAAAGACCGATGCAAAGTACTCATTTAGTACCTCAGCCATGCCCACTGCCGACATGAGCAGATCTCCTATATGGTCCCTAATCGGCCCCAGAGTACTCCTTGCACACAACTATGGATGCCCCCGAAATAAAAGGATTCCAGACAAGTAAGTGAATACCAACTCCTGATAAATGACACCAATGATTTGCCATTCATGCTCATCCCAAGCAGCTGCTTGATTGTAACTTTTGGAAGCTTGAAATCCCTTTTTCCAAAGTAACATTAGGGAGACCCACTGCAAAGCAGCTGCTCTTTGAACAACACCAACACCAAGCCCTCCTTCGCTCAGCCTTGAGCCAAGATATATTCTGGCAACCAGTCAGCAGAAAATCAATTTCTTGCAGAGTTGTTTCAATGCTCCGCACAACACGTGCATATCTCTGCAACCTCAAATCTTCTTTGTTTATGAAGCTTGAATGATATCAACAGTGGTCCCAAGTGTTAACACCGTTTGCATTTCCTGATCCCTCCAGAACAAACCCACAGCCTTGAAGTCCCACAATTATAACTTTTCAAGCTACAATCACTCCTTAAAAATAGAACGTTCTTATTTTGGTTTTGCTTCAATGAATGCACTTTGAAGTAGGACAATCGACTGTTGTTGCTATTTAACCTCGCTATTGTGGCTGAAGTGACATTTTTGCCATATTATAATGAAAACTCGTGCAGCTTTTTTTAAAAAGCCATATCATCTGACGAATTCTTATACCTGAAGCATTCTAAGTCAGTAACGTTTCTGTTGAGCATTAAAAAGGCTGATGCAGCAGGATCTGATAAAAAGCAAGAATCAACATTGTGCTGACATTTAAGTGCACTAAGGTCAACCAGAATTAGTAAATTTACATGCAAGGTTTTAATAGAGAAAAGGAAAATGGTTATTTCTACTCAAATACAATGGGAAACCAGCTGCCTGTGTTCTGGACTCATTCTACACAATAATGCCAGTGTGGCTCTCAAATTCACTACAATTCCTATTTACATTCATGCTTACGGATAAGGACGATTGAGGAAAGGGAAAGCACCATGGCAAATAGTTTTACCCAAGAACATACGAAGAGGAGTATGCCATTCAGCCCCTCAAACCTGCCATTTGATAAAATCATGGCTGATCTGATTGTGATCTCAGCCCTACTTTCCAGTCTACCTACTATAACCTTTGACTCCCTTGTTAATCAGGAATCTATCTAACTCAGCCTTAAAAATATTCAATGAACCTGCCTCCACTGCTCTCTGGGGAAAGGAGTTCCACAGAGTCACGACCCTCAGAGAATAAAATTCTCCTCATCTGTCTTAGATGGGAGACCCCTTATTTTTAAAACTGTGGCCCCTAGTTCTAGTCTCTCCCACAAGGGGAAACATCCTCTCAGCATCTATCCCTTCTGGTCCCCTCAGGATCTTATATGGTTCAATAAAATCACCTCTCATTCTTCTAAACTCCAATATATACAGGCCCAACTTGTCCGACCTTTTCTCATAGGATAACCCCCTCATCCTAGGAATCAGTCGAGTGAACCTTCTCTGAACCGCTTCCAAAGCAATTTTGTCCTTTCTTGAATAAGGAGACCAAAACTGCACATAGTATTCTCGATGTGGTCTCACCAATGCCCTGTACAACTGTAGCAAAACATCTCTACTTTTATATTCCATTCCCCTTGCAATAAATGTCAACATTCCATTTGCCTTCCTAATCACTTGCTGTACCTGCAAACCAACTTTTTGTGATTCATGTACTAGGACACTCTGATCCCTCTGTATCTCAGTTCTTCAATCTCTCTCCATTTAAATATACTGCTTTTCTACTCCTCCTGCCAAAGTGGACAAGTTCATATTTTCCCACATTATACTCCATCTGCCAAATTTTTGCCCACTCGCTTAACCTATCTATATCCCTTTGCAGACTCCTTATGTCCTCTTCACAACTTACTTTCCTACCTACTTTTGTGTCATCAGCAAATTTAGCAACCATACATTTGGTCCCTTCATCTAAGTCATTGATATAGATTGTAAATAGTTGAGGCCCCAGCACTGATCCCTGTGGCACTCCACTTGTTACATCTTGCCAACCTGAAAATGACCCATTTATGCCTACTCTCTGTTTCCTGTTAGCTAACCAATCCTTTATCCATGCTAATATGTTACCCCTACACCATGAGCTCTTATTTTGTGCAGTAGCCTTTGATATGACACCTTGTTAAAAGCCTTCTAGAAATCCCAGTACATCACATCCACAAGATTCCCTTTATCCATGTTGCTTGTTACTTCCTCAAAGAACTCTAATAAATTAGTCAAACACAATTTCCCTTTCACAAAGCCGTGTTAACTCTGCCTGATTGCATGGAGATTTTCTAAGTGCCCTGCTATAACCTCCTTAATAATAGATTCTAGCACTTTCCCAACGACAGATCTTAAGCTAACGGGCCTGTAGTTTCCTGCTTTCTGTCTCCCTCCTTTCTTGAATAGAGGAGTTACATTCGCTATTTTCCTATCTGACAGCACCCTTCCAGAATCTAGGGAACTTTGGAAAATTAATACCAATGCACAACTATCTCTGCAGCCAGTTCTTTTAAGATAGCAGTTCACTCCCCATTAGCCATAGAAGAGACACAACATTGCAAGATCAAAAAGTCTTATTATAGGAAATATTATATTTTAATATGTCCAGACTTACCACTCTGGTATATTTTCCTGTAGATTATTTCTCAATTGTACAAAAGTTATCCAATTGGAGGAAGTGACATTTGGTCATGGGAACTAGGTTTTAGCTGCTAAAAATAACTTACGATATACTAGTTAAAAATCACATTTAGAGGTCATCACTATTGGGTCCCCTTTGTTGGAAAGCCGCACTGAAAATGACAAGAGTTGGTACATCGCTTCTCTGCTCCTTGGGTGTGAATAGTGATTGGTAGGTTCACTTGAAATTAAACAGACCGTCCATTTACACAGCTGCAGTATTCTTTTAAAATCTACAAATTAGGTATTTTTGTCAACGCTTGCAGGCATTAGTTAGCTTGGGACTTCTATGTGCTCTTGAAATGCAACTACCAATACTGGCTTGAGGGTACAATCAATACACAACTTAAGTAGGAATTTGGTCATAGTAGTGGTCAGCTATTCTAGTAGATGGTTAATTACTCAACAAGCACAGTTAACTTGCAGCCAAGTGAATAAATCAGCCACAAAGTTGTGCTCTTATTAGGAATTTATAAGATCACAAGTACAGATGTAAAAGGTCATTCAGTACATCTTAGCTAATCCATTTAGATAATCTGAATTACCCCACTCACAGCATCCACCGTTTAAGGACCCAAGATTTGTGCTTCCACTAACCTAAGCAGATGTCCATTCCAATTGTCAATCACTCTGAATAACTTTTACCTTTCACCAGCTTTGTCCTACTTACATGGACTACCTTGCAGCAGTGCTCTGGATTGACCTTTTTGACGGTTTAATGCTCGATAAACCTTGCAGTCACCTCCTTTCAAGGTTGAAGAACATAAGTTTCTCCCGTCTTTCCTCATACTTTAATCCTGACACTAGGGATTATGGCTTTTCTCTGCAGTTTCTAGGGTTTGGAGGTTTATCCTGTATTTCAATGGCGAAAAATGGACATGGTACTAATGGTGTGGGCTTACCAGAGCATTGTACAATTGCAGTTATTACCCATCCTCTAACTTAATACTGAACTATTTTAGCAATACAATGTACTGTTCCAAATCAAAAGCAAAATACTGCATATGCTGGAAATCTGAAATAAAAACAGAAAATGCAGGAGAAGCTTAGCTAGTCAGGCAGCATCTGTGGAGAAAGAAACAGAGTTAACGTTTCAGGTCGAAGACCTTTCATCAGAATTGGAAGATGTTAAGAGTTTAAGTTTTTGAGCAAGTACAGAACCAGGGAAAAGGAGGGGGTTGGGAGAAGGAGGGGAAAGAACAAAAGGGAAGTTCTGTGATAGGGTAGAGGGCACGAGTGATTAAATGACAAAAGGGATAATGGTGCAAGGCAAGGAAGGTGGTGATGGGACAAGAAACAAAAGATGGGCCTGGAGTAGCTGTAAATGGCCGATTACCAGCACTTCCTGTCCAAAAAAATGGGAGCAGTGGTTATAATCTGAAGTTATTGAAATCAGTGTGGAGTCCAGAAGGTTGTAAAACGCCTAGACAAAAGATGAGGTGCTGTTCCTCGAGCTTACGTTGAACTTCGATGGAACAGTGTAAGAGCCCGAAGAGTGGGAGTGGGGTGGGGAATTAAAATGGCAAGCGACCGGCAGATCAGGGTCACACTTGCAGACAGAACGGAGGTGTTCAACAAAGCAATCACCCAGTCTGTGTTTGGACTCCCCAATGTAGAGGAGACTGTATTGTGAGCAGCGAATACAGTATACTAAATTGAACGTACAAGTAAACCACTGTTTCACCTGGAAGGAGTGTTTGGGGCCCCGGACAGTGGGAAGGGAGGAGGTGAAGGGGTAGGTGCTGCATCTCCTGCGTTCGCACGGGAAGGTGCCGTGAGGTGTTGAGCTGGGGGTGTTGGAACAGTGGACCAGGGTGTCGCGGAGGGAGCGGTCCCTTCAGAATGCTGAAAGGGGAGGGGAGGGGAAAATGTGTTTGGTGGTGGGATCATGCTACAGGTGGCGAAAATGGCAAACCATCCCAACTTGGACATATATTGCCATTCCTTCATCATCACTGAGGCACTGTTGAATGTGGAGGCTGGTGGGGTGGAAGGTGAGGACAAGGGGGACCCTATCATGGTTCTGGGAGGGAAGGAAGGGATGAGGGCAGAAGTGCGGGAAATAGGACGGACGCGGTCGAGGGCACTGTCAACTACAGGGGAATCCTCTTTTAAGGAAAAAGGAAGTCATATTGGAAGCACTGGTGTGGAAGGTGGCATCGTCAGAACAGATGCGACGGAGACAGAGAAACTGGGAGAAATGAAGCGAGTCCTTACAGCAAGCTTTGATGATTGTTAGTCTGTAGTAAATGGAAATGTTAGGAACCTGGACCAACACATTTAATTGGCTTTCAGCTTCAGCTTGTTTGGCACTATTCATACAGTATGCATACCTCCCATTTTCTTTTAATGTTCAATGCCTTACACTTACCAATACTGACTTTTATCTGCCACTTTTACACCTGATTACCAATTTTATCATGCTCATTTTATTGGTTCCTGAATGTCTCCCCATTCCATTTTTGTACCATTTGCAAAAATTTGCATAGAGTTGCAGAATCCAAATTGTTGATTTAAATTAGAAAAGGCCCAAACAGTATTCACTGTGCACACTATTCAGTACACCCACCTCTCTAAATTGGCATCAGTCCCCTAACACTTATTGCTTCCCTTCAGCCAATTTCTTAAACCAAGCTTTTTCTTGAATTCTCACTGATAGCAATTGTCTACGGTGCAGTGAGCAAAGTTCGGTTGCAACTCAGGTAGGCTTGTAACCAGTTTCCAGACTGCAAACTATTTCATATCAGTCTTGATGTAATTTGATTGTTGATGCAAGAGAAATTGTGCAACAGGGTGAAGAGGTGATCATGAGGGCAATAAATAGTAAAATGGATCATCTGGGCAACAGAAGAAATATTTACTTAAGGATACAATGGTTGTAGATGTAGAATGAGTTGGAACTTTTCAATTTCTATTTGCCGATCCAGTATTCATTTCAGTGAATTGAAACGCAGTACTCAAGATGCTGAAAAACTCAATAGAAGCTGGTTATTTAAAAAATTCATTCTTGGGATGTAGGTGATGCTGGCAATGCCAGCATTTATTACCTATCCCTCGTTGCCCATAGGTGGTAGTGGGCCTTCTTGAGCTGCTGTCATTCGTGAGTCTCTGCAGTAGGGAGTTCCAGGATTTTGACTCAGTGACGATAAAGAAATGGTAATATATGTCCAAGTTAGGATGGTTTGCAGCTTGGAGGTCATGGTGTTCCCATGCAACTACTATCCTCGTCCTTGATGGAGGTCATGGGTTTTGGAGGTGCTGTAGTGCTTCCTGTAGATAGTACATTCTGCAGCCATGGAGAGGGTGGATGCTAAGGCTAGTGGATGAGCTGCCAATCAAGCGGACTGCTTTGTCCTGAACGGTGTCAAGCTTCGAGTGTTGTTGCAGGTGCACCCATCCAGGCAAGTGGAGAGTATTCCATCACACTCCTGACTTGTGCCTCGTATGTGGTGGAGACTTTGGGGAGTTAGGAGGTGAGTCACTCATCACAGAATACCCAACCTCTGACCTGCTCTAGCAGCCAAGGCATTTATGAGGTAGGTTAAGTTCAACTGAATTTCTGGTCAATGGTGACCTCAGGATGTTGATGGTGGGTGACTCAGCAACGGCAATTTCATTGACTGTCAAGAGGAGATGGTTAGACTCTCTCTTGTTGGAGATGGTCATTGGCTGGCACTTGCGACACGAATATTACCTGCCACTTATCAACCCAAGACTAGATGTTGTTCAGGTCTTGCTGCATGCTGGCATGGACCACTTCATTATCTGAGGAATTGCAAATGGAGCCAAACACTGTGCAATAATCAGCAAACATCCTCACTTCTGACCTTATAATGGAGGGACGGTCATTGATGAAGCAGCTGAATAGTTGGGCCTAGAATGCTGCAGAGGATCTCCTGCAGCGATGTCCTGGCGCAGAGATGATTGGACTCAATCACGACCATCCTCTATTTTGCATTATGACGTCAACCACCGGAGAGCTTTCCTAATGAACCCCATTGACGTCAGTTTTACGAGGGCTCCTTGGTACCACTATCTGTTGAATACTGCCTTGATGTCAAGAGCAGTTACTCTCACCTCATCTCTGGAATCCAGTTCTTGTGTCCATGTTTGGACCAAGGCAGTAATGATTTTTTTAACCAGAGTGGTCCTTGCAGAACCCAGTGAACAGATTATTGGTGAGTAAGAGCTGCTTGATCGCATTGTCGATGATACCTTCCATCACTTCGTTGATGAAAGGGCGATAATTGGCCTGGTTGGATGTGTCATAGAAGCTACCAAAGCATTAGGAGCATCTAAATCAGACAGCTCAGGAACTACAAAATGAATGTAAATTATGTAAGTGGGCAGAACAAGGACAGTTGAAATTCAATATGGACAAGTGTAAAGTACTGCACATAGGAAGGGGAAAGGCATACAACTACTTCATGAATAATGTAAAAGTTAAGTTTTTTTTGGTAGGCTTGACATTCAATACGTAGATTCAATAGTTGAACCACAGTTTCCTCTCCTCCAAAGTAGTGAAACTCATTCCAAATATGCATCGCAAGTAAATGTTTGAAAGGAGTTCAAGAGCAGAAATGGCTTCCTAAATGAGCTTGCAAGCTCAAAATGCGGAGCTAAACGTGCAAACATTGAGCAACAGCATTGGCTCTCTGCTGTTCACTTGGAGAATATTGCACTCCTGTGTGGTTTAACTCTTCCCACACAAACTAGTTGATGTACAATTAAATTAAACAATGAAAATAATAATAGGGTTAATGAGACTAAAACTAACTGTCTACCAGTCCTCTCAACTATATGGCCTCCTAACATCAGGCATCATATTGCAGCAAAGAACCTCCAAGAAAATCCTGGAGTTGTCATATCTGGCACTTTTCAAAGATATATGGGAGGTGCCTCACCCCTGACTCCTCAGTAGAAGACCAATCCAGACTATACTACCAATCATTTCCACAGCGGACACAACCTCATTATGAACAGAATGGGAGTGAACTGTTCCTCTAAGGAACTCCTTCCTCATCATCCAGCCTGATGAGATTTCCTAGCTTCGAGCTGCTATGCATCTCTGGTGCAAGCTCAGACATAGGGTGGAGGTGTACTAAAGTACTGGAGCAAACATACTTTTGCCAGGTTAAAAAGAAACCTTTTCCCTAAATTTATACTCGTAGAAGATAGTGAAGATGAAAATGTGCTATCTTACTATATTCCAGGGCTCTTGCACATAAACTATTTATGTTCCCTTTCATGCCAAACTAAAATATTAACATAACAGATTTACCAGAAGTGTTAGAAATACAAAGAGGCTTTCCCCAACTTACCCTCGTCATCTTTAGGAAGTCCAAAGAGGGTCGTGTCCACCTGACATCTTCCTCCCGCCTGCGCTTTAGCCCACATTTCCTTTCATTCAGCACGCAAGGCTGTGAGCGGCATCGGAGCAATCCCTGTCGACGGCTGAGCTCTGGTGTGGAGGTGGGAGTGCTGTTTGCTGAAGGCAAGAGATTCGTCGTCTCTGTAATGTGTTCCTGTGAAAGTGACAGCCGCCGCCTTGGGTTAAAATCAAACGGTCCTGCAGAGTTCCAGCGGACACTTGATGTGCTTCCCTCACTACTGTCCACAAAACCACTGCTGGCGGATGAGGGCCTTGGTACTGGTGAAGTATTGAAGCTGGTGATATTAAATATACTGTTGTTCAGAGATAAGGTGTGTTTACTAGTATGCTGGAGCAGATTGATGCTTGTGCTCCGCTGCAGTGTGGCACTTCCATGGCTGTTGCAGCGCTGTAAAGTTGCACTGCCACCGCTGTTGCACCGCCGCTTCGACACAGGAGTCCAGACCTTGGAACCACTGGGCTTCCATGGAGACCGGCACCGGGACAGTTCATCAGGCTCCGAAAGAGACCTGCAATGTCGTTTTGTGGGAGGAGCCAAGGGAGTGCTCGAGTTCTCATTGAGATTCAACTCACTGATCCAGCCGGAGACAACAGAGGTTTTATTCGTGTCGATCTGCCACTGTAACCCAACGTGGTCAGCCAGGCCATGGTTAAACGTGCATGTTGAAAAAGGAAAAGCCACATTGCGGTTTGTTTCAGCTTTAATCGGACAAGTCCTGTTTACAAGTCCCCATGGACTTTCTTCTGTTAGAGAAAAGTGAAAACACGGTCAACAATTCCTCCAGTTTGTGCATGAGCATAATTTCCAATAGACAATTGAAACAGCCTTGACAATATTTTTAACCTTCCATACATTCAACGCTAATAAAAAAGTCTGAGTCAGCACCATATTCTATTACTCAAATTATTGAAGCTCTGTAGAATAACAAGGTTATTTGAATACAAGTAAATTTTTACATTTTTCTTTAATTAGGATAGGTGAAAATAAAGATGCTGTCAGGATAAAGCACCTCGTTTTATATTAGTCATGGCATACCTGGCAGCTTATTTTTAGCACATGCAAATATAGACTAGCTCTTCATTAAATACATCAGGCCTACTGAATGGAATAAACTTGCTACTTTGTACTTCAAGACAATCAAAAGTATTCAGCATTCACATTATTACGATGCAAAGACAATGCAGGAATAAAGGTACAAGGACATCATTACAGGAATGTCAAGGACAGTATGTTGACAATTGGACTGTTCCTCCTCTCCTGCAGTTCATATGACTGATTATTTAAGCACTGGATTATGGCCTTTTTTTGGAAAAGGGCAGGGTTTGAAGAGTGCTTAAACAATTTTGACCCAAGGTTATAGGATGCTTCGGCTGTTTGGAGTTGATCCTGTGATGTTTGATGACTAATTAGAGTTACAAACAGGAACAAAACTTTCTCTGATGAACTTGAAGCAAAGCAACATATTATTCACTCATTCAGCCACCATACGAGGTAATGCACCCTAATTTTAGAGAAAAATGTTTGCAGTTTACATTTTTTTCAATGTACATCAATACAGTGCATGCAACTTCAGAGCTTGAACAGAGGACAGCAATTCAATCCAAGTGTAACACATTTTATGAGGACAACTTAAAGTTCAGTACATGAGAATATTGGAATCAGGATTTAAAAATGAAATGAAAGTTTTACATTGTGGTAATAATTAATAGACAATTCTTCAGAGCAGTGTTGCACAACATTGCAGCCACAGGCTGAATCTGGCCCAATGTATCATTTTGTCAGCCTTTTCAAGCACTTTTTAAAATTAACATTTAAACTGTCAGCAGATCCAAAGAAATTCCCAACTCCGAGGCAATTAGTTTTGTTTGTTCCCCACACATGCAGCAAGTTGTGGAAAACACCACTGCAGTAACAATGCAACTTAAACATCAGAAATATAATTAAACAGTAACCCTGAAGCCCCAATTTTTTTTAAAAACTGAGAACAGTTTTAAAACTTCACCTGTCACCCTTTAATCTCCTTTTCCTGTTTTTAAATTACCCTTTATTCTACCTTTATTCAACAATTCTAGTCATTTTCCTCACTATCATCTGAAATCTCTTGTCCGTCTGTCTTCTTGCTCATACCATTCATTAAGAAAGGTGGGAGCAAGCTTTTCACTGACTGAAAACCTAAAAAGGCCAAAAAGCCCAGATTCAATAGAATCAAATCAACACTGCGCTGAAGAAGTCAATTAACTATTTTAACAATGTAGACATCATTTTATTCTGGCCATTGATCAATAAACTGGTTTGTGGCCCTTCCAACCCAACAGGGTCCAAATGATTTTTTTTAAATTCTCAGGACGTGGACAATGCTGGCAAAGTCACTTTATTGCTCTGGCAAGGTAATTTTTGCACCTGCATGGTCTGCTGGACAATTTCAGAGGAGATTAAGAGTCAATTATAGTGTGGGACTGGAGTCACGTGTGGACCAGACCAGCTACGGCAAATTCCTTTCCTGAAAGGGAGAGGTCACTATCCCCCCCTCCCCCACCCCAAGTTAGCTCACAAATTACCAGATTTATTGAATTCAATTTTCCAACTGGTCATGGTGAGATTTGAACACTCATTCTCAGTTCCTAGGCTAGTACTATAACCAATTACACTACCGTACACTAAAGTACTGTAACTTTGGATCCTGGCCTACCAAACAGCCAAATGAATTTTAAGCCCCAATATCATTCTGGTGACTCTGAGCTACATCCCTCCAAGGCCAATATATCCTTCCTGAGATGCGGTACCCAAACTGAACGCAGCACACCCAATCCGTACGCAGTTTTATTTACAAATGGTCCAGTGGACCTTCTTAATAGGAGATGAAGAAGTGTGAGCAGTAGCAACACAAGATAAGTTCCACATATAACTGGGGCAAGCATTGTTCAGGACACTGCAAGGTTCCATGCCAATTTACATCTGACTGTTACCGAATGCAGAAGTCAATCAGCATTGCAAGGATATACTTTCCACTCCCAGAACTGAATTTGTGCAACACCACATTTAAGAACGCAATCAAAAGCACCCAATAAAATTGCAAGATATAACTGGATGAGTATTTATGAACATCACACCAAGAATTTTTTTTAAGCTAGCAAATTTGTCATTTTCATTAATTACAGCTGAACTCGCAAAACTAAAAGCAGGTTTTAAAAAGTTTAAGAAATATAATACTCGGGATTTAATCTTGAGGATGAAAATTTGAGAGATTACTCAAACAACTAGAGTTGATGACTACCTCATCATCCACTCCTACTTGCAACTACATCCAGGGCACATAAGCAGATATAGCACAGGCATAGCAAACATTTACATTTGCATCTGCATACAAAGCAACATGAACTTTTTGTAGTACATTCTCAACAAATCAAATACTTGTACTTTAGGCATTGCTTAGCAATGGAGGGCAAAAAAATTAACTCCCCTGTGGCGCTTTCAAAATCCATTTCCTAATGCTGGGGGATTTTCAAAACAAGCATTAAACAGGCCAAAGTCTCACAGGTCAATTTGAGAAGCAATACAAGTTTTTTTTAAATGTTTCTGCTGCACCCTTTACAGCACTTGTTTTGAAGTAGCATTTTTATTAAGCAGCACTTTTTAATATATTACTCAGCCTATTTGATATGATTTCTAACAGGAAATTCACCCATAAGGAAAAGTCATCCAATGCAGAACTTAGTCATTATACAGTAAATATTCTGGTTTCAATATTAAACACGATGGCAGATTTAGTTGCAACATAACAGCAATTTAATTAAGATTTTCAAATATTAATATGGTTAAAAACCTGTATTGTATTTATGAAAATATACTTAGCCCAGCAAAATAGTATTTACTGAAAACATCAATTTCCACTAAGCTCAGCTTGTATTATGAATTCATGATTGAGCCCCAAAATATGCATTATTCATTTATAAAATATCATGGCCCTTGAAAGACCCTTTCTTTTTCAATTACAAACTAGAACACAGTAAATGAACAAGCAACCAGAGTTTGCTTTCCAATAGAGAGCAGCTCTTGATGTTCTATCAGGGCCAGAGTGACTGAGCACATGGATATGTATCAGCTTGGAGAGTCAGCATGGATTTGTGACTGGTAGGTCATGTCTGATTAATCCAGATTAAGTTTTTTGAAGCAGTCATTAGTGAATAGGGGAGTATCTATGGATATTGTCCACATAGACTCCCAGAAAGCATTTCATGAGGTTCTGCAGATGTGACAAGTGGTGTTTGTTCTCCAGGGGTCTGTACTGGAAACTCCACTTTTCACCACATATATTAATGACTTGGATGAAAGAATAGAGTTGTATATCCAAGTTTACAAATGACACCAAGTTAGGAGGCACCGTAAGTTGTGTGGATGGGAGAAGGAAGTTGCAAAGGAACAGACAGACTAAGTGAACAGGAAAAACAAGGCATATGGAGTTCAATATGGAGAAGTGTGAGGTCACCCACTTTGGATCTAAAAGACAAATCAGAATATTTTCTTAATGTTGAGTAGCAGCTGTGGAGGAGCAAAAGGATTTAGGTGTCCATATACACAAATCACTAAAAGCTAGTACACAGATAAAAGAAATAATCAAAAAGTCTAATGTAATGTTGGTCTTTATCTTAAGGGGATAGAATACAAAAGTGAGAAGTGATACTTCAGTTGTACAGAGCCTTGGTCAGACCCCATCTGCAGCACTGATGGGATCTGACCAAGGCTCTGTACAACTGAAGAGGAGGAAAGGCAGTGAGGTTTAGGGAGGGAATTCCACAGCCTGGGGCCTAGATAGCTGAAGACATTGCTGTCAGTGGTGGGGCGAATTTATACAATCTGTCCTCATAATTTATCTCTAAGCCCTGGTCTCGTTCTGGTGAGTGTCCTCCATTGTCTGTTCCTGTGAAGCACCTTGGGACATTTTATTACGTTAAAGTGCTATATAAATGCAAGTTATTGTTGTTAATACCCATACCTAACAAAAATCTATTGAGATATAGAACAAAGGCACATATCAATCATGATCAAACTGAATGATGGAACAGGCTCAAGGGGCTGAATGGCCTACTCCTGTTCCTATGGAACTCATTGTGTTCCGGCTCTTCTCACTACAAAGAACTGCCAATTTCTAAAAAAAGTTACCAGAAATCTGTGTTGCTATTTTTATTCTGAAGTGTCTGCCTCGGGGGAAAAAAAAGCAAAAGAAACTTACCATCAATTTCGTATGGAAACAAGCTGCCATTTTCATTCAGTTTCTCAGATGAGTGCTGAAATCAACCAAAGAGAAAAAAAATTCAACACCACAGAAGCAAAGATGGTGCAAAAGTCAGTGGAGATAAAGGCTGTGCAACAAAGTGGAGACTTGGGCCAGGAATTATCCCTACAGTTTCAGGTTTGTCACAAGGCTACGGTCTAGTAACTTTTTGAAGAATAACATGCAGGTCGAACAGTTGAATACTGTACAACACTCAAGTGAATCCCAGAGAGGAGCTCAGTCTGAATAGCTCTCCATCACACAGAGGTGATGACAGGAGATGTTAATGTGGCCACTTCAGGGTACAGTGTTACGGCAAGGACCAACTTGCAAAGTTTATCTGTCCTGGCTAGAATAGTATTTAAAAATCAAAAGTTAACTATAAAAAATTGTTCCTCCCATATTCCCTGAAGGTTAGCAGTCCTGCTGATTTTTTTAAAATCAGTAAGACTACTGTGTACAACAGGCTTGCTTACCCAAAGAACATTAAAAAAAAATTAAATTTAACTGGTATCTAGTGTTTTTTTGTAAAATGTTAAACTCATGTGAAACCTGCATGTGGACTTGTGTCCACAAAATTAACCTTTGGCACATTTTGCATGCTCACTGCTTGTTCCAAATATAAACCAAGCAGAATCTAATTGATAGGAAGCTTACAAACCATATTGTTTATTGTATTATTCCTAGTATATCTTTAAAAACAATAGTTTTGGAGAAGCATGACAGAACAGAGAGCATTGTTTAGTGACTTCCTCTTGCACGGATATGTGTGTCATGATTAAACAAATATCCTTGAGCAATACTGCTCGAGATGCACAGTGCTGCCAATTGCATTAGATCCTGGAGTTCTGGGGACATATGCACAACAGCTTTCTGCAAAGTTCAGAACTCAGTAGGGTTTATTTACACACAGTTAATAGGATTTTTATGACAGCATGCAAGCACATAGTCCAACAGGATAACTGCTAGCTGATTAAACTCAAGGAAAATTAAAACCAATTTATCCAGCAGAATGAATTAAATATAAAATCTGAGGAGTGGTAGTCACAGCCTATGACTCAACAAGATGTTCAAAGTAAGACAAGTGCCAAGTAAATCAGTCAGCGTCAAAAGCAACCCTTTAGCATTTCAGCTATTAACTCATGTCCACGTATAATTTTTTTTAAAAGTACGCTACAGCATAACAACCTTCAGAAGACTCTCCTGCATAATACAACTCCCAAAAAACCTAAGCTCTAATTCTTTTCAACTTTTACAGCTTTACCTTTGGATGGTAGTGGTTTTGGTGGGGGGAGGGTGAGAGAAGAGGGGAATTATTTAAAAAGATGGAATATTCTGCTGCAGTTGCAACAGTGGATATTTTTAGTCTCTCAAGCTCTTCACTTTCCACCTCCCCTGCCCCCCTACTCCCCTCCCCTCCCCTCCTCCTCTGCTGCTTCCCTTATGCATGAAAGGACATTTACCTCTTGGGATTCTGCCAGGTTTTTTTGCCTAGCTACTGAGCAGTTAATCTGCCGTGGCCAAAATTGCTCATTCTCAGGGAAACTGAATTTAATTTCAATGGAGGGATTAGGAACCATCCACCATTTCCTCAGTGTAACAAATTAGAATTCAAAAAAATAAAATTTGAACAGAAGCTTAGTACATGGGACTCATACGAGATGATGGAACTACTGGGAAAAAAAAACTAAGCAACTTACTGATCACATTCAATAAACTAGAAAGGTGGGAAATTTAAACACCCCCTTTCCCCCCCATCCAAAGTGCTCAGTTTGAAAATGAAAAGGAAGTTTTGGAAATCAAGTATATAAAAAGATATGCAAAAGTTCGGTAAAAATTTAGTTAAATCCAACCTGTTAGGTCACCAGTCCATGCTCGTGCACAGGAACGCACAAGACAGGTTCCAGCTTGAGTGAAGATGGCTTTACATTAATGGAGTGCTGTTGACTGCAGTTGTGCAATAATTCCAAAATCGACAGCACTCTTAATGACCCCAACTCCAGAGACCCACATGTCCAGCAGTCTTGAACGCGGTCAGGTCTCCAGTTAAAATTAAAACCGCAGAGCCAGATTCTCTCCTTTTAGAAATGAGATTCACAGATCTCCAGGCTCGATGAGAAATAGCAGCAGGAAAAACAATGGGTGACTGTGGAACACATATGTCATAGATCTCCATTAAAGCACTACTCCCCGGGCACCACTTTATATAAAGTAAAAAGGAAGGAACTGAGGATCTGAAGACGGGAGGACTCTGAATTTTGAAGAATCCAATATTTAGTTATGGCAGTGACAAGTGCAGAATGCTTCAACGCTCAATCTGCTGAGCTTATGGTTGTTGTATCCATTTTAGACAAGAACCTAGAAAGAATTGCTTGACAAATTTGATGAAAATCTGAAAGTGGGTCTTTATTTTAAGGTTTAAGTCACTTATTTCCAAATGTGAGGAAAGAACTGGACAGGTCTGGGCACTAGCACAGTTATGAAATCCAGTTAAAATCTCACTAAGCATTTGCAACATTTAAGGTTAGAATTCACAACACTATAGCAAATAATGCAGGCCAGAAGAAAATGAAAACCTAACTACATAAGAATCTTCTTCAAGCGCAGGAAGAGCCACCAGTTAGTATTGGGACATCAGAGACTGCACAAATTGATCCATTGTCACATGGATAATCTTTTCTACTTTACACTTTAAAAAAAAATGTGCCCCACTAGCTGAGCAGGTATGTGTTGGTTAAGTAATTAAACATTTGATTTCCTGCCAGTTTCCTCAATGCCTACAGAGCTACTGCTGAAACTCCACTGTGTAAAACAAACTTGAAGCAGATGTAATGAACAAAGCACTGTTCAGCTCTATTTGCTAACGGTCAGTTTCTTTTTTGCTACCTTGCCTCATCAGCACAAGAACATTGGTTATGACAGATTGCTGCTTTAAGAGTTAGGACGTGAAGGGCTGGATTTTCTGCCCATTTCACAGCCAACAGGCAGAAATTCTAGCCCTAAAAGCCTTACAGATCACCATAAAAGCTCAGTAAGGCCAGTTGTTTAGGAAAAAAAAAGCCAGCTCTAATATCTCCTGGACAGAAAAATATTTAGCCACATATCAATTCTACTTTTAAAAAAGGAGAAACTCTTAAAATCAGCCTCTCAGTAAAAAGCAGCAGGCAGGAGGTGACCTATTATCAAAGCAGTCATAGTCACTGCACGAGCTTTCTACAAACTTTACTAAGAGTTTTAACATTATACTGAAAGCCCACAGCAGAGCTATGGTCACCTCACCAGTTATTCTTGATCTAATTTTTGAAATTTCCAGCATCAATAAAATGCTTCCAACACAGGTTTCTGTGTTTGCTATAAGGAGATATGTTTTCAAAGTAGAAGCTGCCATTTTTTGTGCAGAAGAACTCAATGCTCCTTCTCAACTGATGGGCTTGATTATTAAAAAATTATAATCGAGCCAGTGAGACTGCAGGAACACTTGAGAAACAAATGGAAACTATGTCTCCATAATCCTGTCCAAGCATGCAGTGTTGGAAAGGTTAGGTAAACTTCATAATGTTGAGGAATACCAGTCACCTTCGAGATCACAGTGTGCAGTTTTACTCTGCTGGAAATGGATAAGGAGGGAATACACTAGTTATCTTATCTTTACAGTTCAGTTTGAGCAAGAATGTGCTACAAGATTTCAAACATTTTGGGTGTTGACTACTAAAGTCATCCAAATTAAATAATGCCTAATCCACTTCAGAAAACGATACAACTGGAATAAAACTTCAAAAGCTAGGCAAGTTTGTTAAGAAGCTTAGGTTTATGTGGCACAGCCCATTTCAGCACCAAAATCCTTAACAGGACCGAGTTCACAATCTCAGCCATATCACTTCAGGGTAAGAGCATGCCGAGGGCAAACACTCTCCATCCAGCATAGAAGGTACAACGGAGAGTCATTCATAGATCATTCATGTGTATCTCATTATTAAAGCAGACAATACAAGTGAATTCAATAAGCAATTAGATGCATTGTTGAATGAAAAGGGATTGAGGGATAGCAGGTAGTTGGAGCTAAAAGGCAATGGAGATAGGCTTTTAGGCCTTATGGCCCTTTCCTCTACCTAAAAATTCTAGCTGCCAGCTTCAGAGCAGCAGTGGAGGAGTCCAACCTTGTCAACTTTGGATCATGTGATATGTGAAAAATAATAGTTTATAAAGAGTGTGTTCCTCACACAAGGAAGAAACAGTGACCATTAGATTCAGGTCCTTTTAGGTCAACTGCAGAGAATGGAAAATTCTCAATCTAAAAAGTCTAACTTGAAGTCCTTGTAAAATGGGCTGTAGGCTAAGGAATCTCAATAAACTAACTATTCTACATTGCAACTTATAAAGCAAATACAGAAATAACACTGCACAATTGTCATTTTGGCTGCTCTCTGCATATATAAGGAAACGTTTTCTTTTTCAATCAAAACTCTTGAAACCCACAGTTTATTCCATTGAACAAGCAAGTGAGCATTTCCTCTGCCCAAATTCAACATCTTAGAATTTTAATGGCTTTGGCCAAGTCTACTTTGACACCATCAAATCAATGAACCCCTGTCAAAAATGTTTTGGGTAAATTCCAAAATTAAGAAAATATTTAAAAAGTAAACAGAATTTGTCTCCATTCCCACATTACGATGGCTATCTGCAGTTGAGCACTGCAGTTAATTTTATAAAAAGAAAGCAAACCTTACACTAGTGCTACATCTTCACCAACTACCTTCAATTTCTGCAAGCCAACAAAATGTTATCTGTCCGCTTTAGTAAAGAGAGTGTTTGTGTGGCAGCGACTCAGTGTGGCTATCAAAACCTCAATACCAGGCTTCTAAACTTCCATTCAGTTCACACTTGAATTACCACTGCTCATTGCAAACCTACAGCAAGTGACCACGTAGAAATGATGCAGTCACTCGAATTAACACTGCAGAATATGGTAAGCACCAACCTCCTAATTTCACCGGAAAAGTAATCCTTCGAACTCTACAGAAGAGTGTATCATTTCACAAAAAAAAAATCATACCCTGTGGCTACCAGTGGAATAACTGAGTTTCCCGTCGTGTGTCTGCAATAAAATCCTTTCAAATTTGGCTTATCCCTTCTCATTCCAATCAGATCACGTTTGCTTGCAAATGCCTAAAAATGGTAGTTCTTTCTTGCTCTCAAATTAAATTTTCCTTGTTTAAGATGGTCTGTGTAGCGAGGTAACAAGTTTACAGGATTTTAAACAGGAAGAGAGATGGCTATTACATTTATGACATTAATCTAAAAATATTATGAATGACAAGTGAGTTGAGATACATGTGTAAACTGATCAGATTAGTTATATGTATTTTATAATTAATAGATTTTTTTAATGGGGTGTACACAGCTGCATACACATACTGCAGTTATGCTCCTGGCCCCATGGGTATTCCTAGTTGCATGGCAGTGGACTGAGATACCACACTGGTAGGATTTTTTAAAAACTCATCACGGTATACTTTGTTGCAATTTTAAACAAAAATGCCCACCCCCGCCCCACCCCCAATGCTTGGCCTCAGAACAAACCTAAGGGTGAGGGGAGGTAGAGAAATAGAAGAAAAAGATCGGATGTAATCTCTCTACATTGCTAAATGCATTAATGCAATTTGAAGTCAGGAAAAAGCAGGTGATTTGTAGGTGCTTTTACACTACGTGCAAGCTGTCAATTGCCAACACATCGGCTGCTCACAGTTATTAGCACTCAAGATAAGGGTGGCGCTCTCCTCAGGCCCAACAGCAATGTAGACTCAATTTTTATGGGTCTTGGCTCCTGCCACAAGGCACAAACGTGGTTGTATTGCTAAACATACCAAGTGAATGCAGAGCATCCATGTTGTAACATAAAACTACAACATGACAGAAGACCACATGACACACTGATCTGGTTCAGTGTCTTTTCCAAAGTCCATGGCTCCAAATATGGCTTAAAGCAAAAATCATGGCAGCTTAATGGTCTTAAAAAGGACCAAGAGAAATAAGCACTTTCAAATTCCCCATCACTAGATGACAGCATCTAGCCGCTCCCCTAGCCAAGCTGCTCCATGCCTAGATTAAGCTATACTGAGGTCTGGAGCCAAGTGGTTCTGCTGCAACCCAAACTCAACAACGAGCAGGTGAGTTGATGCTCCACGATGGCCCCCCGCCCCACCATGCTACTCAACTCAATATCCACCCCCACTATCACCTTGCACTGTAGCTGCAATATGCAAAATCTACAGGATCTCACCAAGGTTACTTCAACAGCAGCTCCTCTCTGACTTGCACATGTATCACTATTCTTTGATTTGCGCCACATCTGTACTTTAGGATTCACTACCTAACACCATTGTGGGAGCACCATTACCACAAGGACAGCAGCAGATCAAGGAGAAGGTTCACCAACACCACTTTCTCAGGACAAGGGATGGGCAATAAATGCAGCCTTGCTAGCATCATCCACAGCCAGTGAACAAATAAATATGTAGGAAGTATGAGCTGACTTTAGTTAAATAATCCAAACAAATTGGAAAACCTAAAAGTGTTCTCAACACAATAATTTTTTGCAAAGGATTGTGTAACAGGTCTGTCCAAAACCACGTTGCCATTTACAGCTACTCTCGACTGATCTTTTGTTTCTTAACTTGTCCCATTACCACCCTCCCTCCTTGCCTTGAACCATCATCCCTTTTGTCATTTAATCACTCTTGCCCTCCACCCTATCCCCCCTTTCCCTAGCTCTGTACTTGCTTAAAAACTTGAACTCAAACATCTTCCAATTCTGACAAAAGGTCTTCGACCTGAAACTTTAACTGTTTCTTTCTCTTCAGATGCTGCCTCACTTGCTGAGCTTTTCCAGCATTTTCTGTTTTTATTTCAGATTTCCAGCATCCACAGTATTTTGCTTTTGAAGTTATGTTAAACTTGCATAGAACCTTGGTTAGAACACACTTGGGAGTATTGTGCAGAGTTTTGGTCTCCATATTATATAAAGAATATAGAGGCATTGGAGAAGGTGCAAAAAAGATCCAAAAGGATGATACCAGAACTGAGAGGATATCGTTATCAGGAAAGGATGAAAAAACTGAGACTCTTTTCTCTTTTTTAAAAAAAGGGAAGGCTGAGGGGCAACCTGAAAGAGGTCTTTAAGATAATGATAGGCTTTGTTAGGGTAGACGTAGAGAAAATGTTTCCACTTGTTGGGGGGATGGGGGGAGTCCAAAACTAGGTCAAGAATATAATAGTCGCTAATAAATCCAATAGGGAATTAAGGAGATACTCCTTTACCCAAAGAGTGGTAAGAATGTGGAACTCGCTACCACAAGGAGTAGTTGAGGCAAATAGCACAGATGCATTTAAGGGGAAGCTAGATAAGCACATGCGAGAAAAAGAATAGAAGGATATCCTGATAGGGTCAGATGAAGTAGGGAGGGAGGAGGCTCGTGTGGAGCATAAACGCCGGTATAGACCAGTTGGGCTGAATGGCCTGTTTCTGTGCTGTACTTTCGATGTAACTCAATGATACAAGAACACAAAAACAACCGCAATTTGACTCGTCTTTAATCCAATAAATCTTATTGTGCTGAGTTTCTATAGTTGCACCTCCTACACAAACCACACCTCATTAATTTTAGCATTGCATGCAAAATTTATCAGGTTTTTTTTTAAGGACATGGTGGAAAGACAATCACAACTACATGCTCCTGAAACCTTGCATAACACAAGGCTGTTTTTCAACTCCTTCAGATATAGAACAATGAAGCTCATTTAAGAGAATGTATTAAGATTTTTCTTGAGTTAACATGGTTTTCCTATAATGGAGTTTCATTGTATTATGGAAGACCTGACTGTAATAACTTGCATTTATATGGTGCCTTAAACAAAGAAAAATGTCCTAAGGGATTTCATGGAGGAATAAGAAAAAAATATGAAATCGAGCCAAGATGATATTAAGAGTGACCAAAAGCTTGGGCAGAGGTGGGTTTTAAGGAGGGTCTTAAAGAAGGGGAGGTAGGTGGAGAGGTGAAGGGGTTTAGGAAATTCCAGAGTGTGGGGCTTGCTAGGCTAAAGGCATGGCTGCCAATACTGGGATGAAGGGGCAGGTGCACAAAAGGCCAGAATAAGAGGAATGGGATGCTCAGGGAATAGATGGCTGGGTTTGTAGGGCTGGATGAGGTAACAGAGATAGGGAAAGGCAAGACCATAAGGGGATTTCAAAACTAGAAGAGTTTTAAATTTGAGGCATTGGGGGATCGTGAGCCAATAAAAGTTAGCGAGGATGGAGTGACTAGGTAAAATATAGGCTATGGGCAGCAGAGTTTTGGATAAGCTTAAGTTTATGAAACATGGCGGATGAGGGGCCAGCCAGGCGAACATTGGAATAGTCACATCTGATGGGGACAAAGGAACGGATGAGGGCTTCAGTAGTAGATGGGCTGAACCATAGGCAAGTGATGGTAGCAGGTGGAAGTAGGCCATCCTTGTGATAGAGGCTATGAGAATTGGAAACTCACCTCAGGGTCAAATAGGACAAACAGTCTGGTTCAACCAGAGATAGAAGGATGCAATCTGTGATAAGGGTACGGAGTTTGTGGCAGGGACCGAACATAGTAGGCTTCAGTATTCCAAATGCACTGCTGGAGGAAATAGCGGCTCATACAAGACTAAGAACGTAAGAAATAGGAGCAGGAGTAGACCATAAGGCCCATCGAGCCTGCTCCGTCATTCAATAAGATCGTAGCTGATCTTTGGCCTCAACTCCACTTTCCCAACCAATCCCCATAGCCCTTGATTCCCCTAGAGTCCAAAATTCTATCTATCTATCTCAGCCTTGAAAAACTAGATGTTGGACAAGCAATCTGATAACACAGAGGTAGTGGAGGGATCAAGAGAGATGGTGGAGAGGTAGAGTTGGGTGTTGTAAGCATACATGCAGACGGTGATCACATCTGCGGATCATGTCACCAAGGGACAGCATGTAAATGAGGAAGAGATAGGGGCCAACTGTTAATGGAGGGGTTCTTATTCATAATTTACTTCTCAAATCAATACGGTTCTTAAACATTGAAAATCAGGTGTCAGATTTATTATGCAAAGTAATAGTACTTAAAAGATAGCACTTACAACCACACTTAATTATGGTTGACTGGGCATTCTGAGCTACAGTTCTAGCTCAGTATTTTGGGCCTTTGAGTCCAAACACTCATTACAAACAACCAATTTTTATACATTTCTCAAAGACCCTCTACGTAACAATCCACACAACTCTCCATTACATCATTAAATAAAAATTAAAGTACAACTCATATTTAATTGACTTACTGCTTATAAATAACTTTGGTTTTCCTTACTTAACCAGCTCTTTTTCTGTTGAGCTAATGAGTATAACTCCCTTACTTTTTTTACCTTATCGATAATTTCATTCAATATAACTGCTAATCTACCAAGTGAAACCTTTAATTATAAGTCTGCCTTTGTTTCTGTATCAGTCGTACCAATTAAAAAGGATGTATGCCCAGATGTTTCCTTTGCAGAACTAACTGTTTCCCAACATGGTTATCAAATGATTCAGTATGCAATGGCATGTCTTTAATTAGGCCTCATTACTTCATCCTGAAATTGATCATTGCTGCAGGGTCAGCTCTGGCCCAATAGTACTTTAAATTGACTTATATTGCCCCGCTTAACATGCATACTTCTTTGACCAAGCTTTTGGTCACCTGTTCCAATATCTCATGTGGCTTGGTGTCAAATTTTGTTTGATAATGCTCCTGTGAAGTGTCTTGGGACGTTTTGCTACATTAAAGGCGCAAGTTGTTGTTGCATACAAACATACAAAAATGCCAGACAGGAGAAGACCCACTGCTCCACCTAGCCTGTCCCATATAGTTGTGATGCCCTATGCTTCACGACAAAGACACTCCCTACCCACTCGGAGTCTTGTAATCTTCTGGGAGGGGCGAAAAACCACGTAAAAACCCAGGCCTGTTAGGGGGAAAAAAAATTGGAAAATTCTTCTGACATCTTTAGGCAAACAAAACTAGTCCAGGAGATCACAATGACCAGGATTTATATTACAAATGTCAGCGATGCCATTTTTCAGATAAGATGTTAAATCAAGGCCTCATCTGTCTGTCTACATGAATGTTAAAGATCTCATAGCACTGTTGGAAAACAAGCAGTGTCTTGGTCAGCATTGTTCCTTCAATTAACACCAAAACAGATTAACTGATCATTCGTTTCATTTATTTCTTTGTGGGATCTGGCCATGTACAAATTGTCTGCCACGTTTGCTTGCATAAAAATCACTACAATTCAGAAGTAATTAATTGTTAGTAAAATACTAACGTAAGGACGTGATAAGGAGTTATGTAATAATGCAACTTCTTTCTTTACAAGTGGTAATGAAAACAGTGCAAGGAAAACTGTGTTGCAGGAATAAAAAGTATCAGTTTAAAAACATTTGAGAGAGAATAGCAGCTTCCTTAACATGCACTGTGACAGTACATATTAGAACAAAATGACTGACTTGCTGACAAATTCCATGTAGTTTATAATTTTTAAAACAAATCCAGGCCTTGAAAGATGGTGTCTGTTTCCCTTGGTACAAGATAGTTTATTTAGCTACATTTACTTAATATCTTACTCAGGAATATGTGCTTAAACTTTGAAGGTTTAACCTACGTTGGATAACCAGAACTGCACTACACGTGTAAAGAAAGCAGAAGTTCACAACACTTAACAGACCTTTGCCAACATTATAAAGCCAATATTCGAGGTGTAACATTAGTCCTTCATAGGCAAATAAGTAAAGCCAATGATCACAGAGACTCGTGATCGTCCATCATTATCAATGTACGAAGCACACGAGAATGTCATTAGCATACCCCTCCCAGTTTGCAGTGTTCGTTTCTGATAAACATTTTACGTGATTAAAAGTTACAATTCCCCATAAACGCAAAATCTAATTAACAGTCACAAGCATGCTGAAGTGTCGTGCCCTCGATTTCTCAGACGGTAAGCTTATCTCAGCCTAAGCAGAGGCTATGCATTTCTACTCAGGTGGGAGATAAAATGAATCAACCCTCTTGGTACTGGCAGAAGCAGAGAGCAGACTGCCTGCCTTCTGGAATGATGCGTGGCATTTTGAGACACGAGAAGATGGGAAAAAGATTATAATGTACAAGGCATGCATACTGCATGGCTGAAGTATCCCCAGAAGGTGATGGAGTGAGTCCCAGCTTGAAAGACACTGCACGGAAGGATAAAATTGAGATGATATGTACGGGAAGTCCTGAACAACAGAAAAGTAGCTGCAGAAGGGAGCAGAGCATTACTACAAGGTCTTGCAGTTTTTTTTTAAACCAGCCTAACTGTGGAAGTTGATAAGAAATTTTAAAAAATTGGGAAAGCAGAACAGACAAAAATACATTCCCAAGATTATTTTCAATGGGTGAGAATCCTAGCCTTAAGTGACACTCAAACTCCTATCCCTCACTAATCAGACCATTAGGTAGAGCACTCTGCAGCATTGGAGTGCCCCTCCTTAGGGGGAAAGGTGATAAAACTGGCAAGATTGGCCTTACAATGTGGAAACTCACCCACTGGACATTGAAGAGTGAAACTCAGTGATGGATGCAATGATATGGCACAGTTGGTGATCTGTAGTAATTTAACTTTTGACACAAAGGGAGTTGCACTATTTGCTTTCATCATAACCTTTGTTTGAAAAGGGAGCGAGGGATAGACCGAGTAATTACAGGCCAGTCAGTCTAACATCAGTGGTGGGCAAATTATTGGAATCAATTCTGAGGGACTGGATAAACCATCACTTAGAAAGGCACGGAGTAATCAAGGACCGTCAGCATGGATTTGTTAAAGGAAGATCATGTCTGAATAACTTAGTTGAATTTTTTGAGGAGGTAACAAGAAGGGTAGAAGTAGTCTACATGGATTGTAGCAAGACTTTTGATAAGGTCCCACATGGCAGACTGGTCAAAAAAGTACAAGCCCATGGGATCGACGGGAAAGTGGCAAGTTGGATCCAAAATTGGCTCAATGGCAGGAAGCAAAGGGTAATGGTCGACGGCTGTTTTTGTGACTGGAAGGATGCTTCCAGTGGGGTTCTGCAGGGCTCAGTACTAGGTCTATTGCTTTTTGTGGCATATATTAATGAATTGGACTTAAAGGTAGGGGGCACAATTAAGAAGTTTGCAGATGATACAAAAATTGGCCGTGTGGTTGATAGTGAGGAGGAAATCTGTAGGCTACAGGAAGATATCAATGGACTGGTGAGGTGGGCAGAAAAGTGGCAAATGGAATTCAATCTGGAGAAGTGTGGTAATGCATTTGGGGAGGGCAAACAAGGTAAGGGAGTACACAATAAAGGGGAGGACACAGGGATGTAGAGGAACAAAGGGACCTTGCAGTGAATGTCGACAGATCCCTGAAGGTAGCAGGACAGGTAGATAAAGTGGATACTTTCCTTTATTAGCTGAAGCATGGAATATAAGAGCAGGGAGGTTATGCTGGAACTATATAAAACATTGGTTAGGCCACAGCTTGTCATAGAGTCATAGAGTCATACAGCACGGATAGAGGCCCTTCGGCCCATCGTGTCCGCGCCGGCCATCAGCCCTGTCTACTCTAATCCCATATTCCAGCATTTGGTCCGTAGCCTTGTATGCTATGGCATTTCAAGTGCTCATCCAAATGCTTCTTGAATGTTGAGGGTTCCTGCCTCCACAACCGGTGAGGTGAGAGTGACTGCCCTTGACATCAAGGCAGCATTTGACCGAGTGTGGCACCAAGGAGCCCTAGTAAAATTGAAGTCAATGGGAATCAGGGGGAAAACTCTCCAGTGGCTGGAGTCATACCTGGCACAAAGGAAGGTGGTAGTAGTTGTTGGAGGCCAGTCATCTCAGCCCCAGGACATTGCTGCAGGAGTTCCTCAGGGCAGTGTCCTTGGCCCAACCATCTTCAGCTGCTTCATCAATGACCTTCGCTCCATCATAAGGTCAGAAATGGGGATGTTCGCTGATGACTGCACAGCGTTCAGTTCCATTCGCAACCCCTCAGATAATGAAGCAGTCCGAGCCTGCATGCAGCAAGACCTGGACAACATCCAGGCTTGGGCTCATAAGTGGCAAGTAACATTCGCGCCAGACAAGTGCCAGGCAATGACCATCGCCAACAAGAGAGAGTCTAACCACCTCCCCATGACATTCAACGGCATTACCATCGCCGAATCCCCCACCATCAACATCCTGGGGGTCACCATTGACCAGAAACTTAACTGGACCAGCCATATAAATACTGTGGCTACGAGAGCAGGTCACAGGCTGGGTATTCTGCTGCGAGTGACTCACCTCCTGACTCCCCAAAGCCTTTCCACCATCTACAAGGCACAAGTCAGGAGTGTGATGGAATACTCTCCACTTGCCTGGATGAGTGCAGCTCCAACAACACTCAAGAAGCTCGACACCATCCAAGATAAAGCAGCCCGCTTGATGGGCACCCCATCCACCACCCTAAACATTCACTCCCTTCACCACCGGCGCACTGTGGCTGCAGTGTGCACCATCCACAGGATGCACTGCAGCAACTTTGTGTACTGCATACAGTTCTGGTCGTCACCACATTACAGGAAAGATGTGATTGCACTAGAGAGTGTACGAAGGAGATTTACGAGAATGTTGCCAGGACTGGAGAATTTTAGCTGTGAGGAAAGATGGGATAGGCTAAGGTTGTTTTCCTTGGAACAGAGGAGGCTGAGGGGTGATTTAATTGAGGTGTACAAAATTATGAGGGGCCTAGATAGAGTGGATAGGAAGAACCTATTTCCCTTAGCAGAGAGGTCAATAACTGGGGGCATAGATTTAAAGTAATTGATAGAAGGATTAGAGAGAAATGTTTTCACCCAGAGGATGGTGGGGGTCTGGAACTCAATGCCTGAAAGGGTGCTAGGGGCAGAAATCCTCAGCTCATTTAAAAAGTAACTGGATGTGCACCTGGAGTGTCGTAACCTACACGGCTACAGACCAAGTGCTGGAAAGTGGGATAAGGCTGGGTGGCTCATTTTCGGCTGGTGCGGTCGCGATGAGCCGAATGGCCTCCTTCTGTGGCGTACATTTTCTATGATTTCTATGATAATTATGCCTAAATTTAACATTAATAGAAACATATTAAAATGTAGCATGAAGAAGCAGTAACTGGGACTAGCATAGAAGTCACTAAGTTATAAGAATTAAGTCTACCCATACAAGTTTACCAAGAAAGTTTGTGAAACTCTTACCAGATTAATGCTGTAGGCCTTGCATGTGATATCCTCCAGGCTCTGGTTCTGCAGCTTTTCTGTGATTAGCGTTACCATGGTAGTTGTCCCTTTTCCACTGCTCACGCTGACTAGCATTGGAGGTTCTTTATGTGCTGTTTCAATATTCCCCATGCATTCCCTGGTTGCCGTGCTGCATCCCTGGTCTTATTCATAGGCCTCCATGGCAGCTGCAGTGCTTACGAGCCAACATATCCTTCAGTACATTCAATTATCTATCAAAAATTACAAATGCAAGAAAAAAGAAATAAAGGTTTTGTTGCAAAATTCATTCATGATAACATTTACAAAAAACAATAAAAAATTGGAGATGGGAAATGATTTAAACTTTGCTAAAAAGACAGGCTAACCCCTGTCCCCACAAACGTTCTGGTACTTTCCTTTGTCTAGTACTACCCATGGACATCCGTCCTACCATTAAAACCTAAACTAAAAAACTAAATGGGAATTCAGATCAATAGATTTGAGCCACAGAGGCCTTCCAAGTAAATCTGCATCTGTGGCAGCTTTGTGGCCTCATTTTCTTCAAGCAATTCTGTGTTGTGCGACAATCTTGTTAAAGTTTACATAAAACAGTTGAAACTGAATGTTACCCACTTGAGTCCCCAGTCTCAGTCAAAGAGTTAGGGACTCCTGGCAGCTGGTCAAACTACAGGACACCAGCAGCAGGTCTTCTCACCCATTGGAAAAGACTCGAGAGATGTCATTTTAAAATAGCCATGATGTGGAGATGCCGGTGATGGACTGGGGTGGACAAATGTAAGGAGTCTTCCAACACCAGGTTATAGTCCAACAGCTTTATTTAAAATCACAAGCTTTCGGAGGCTTCCTCCTTAGTCACCTGACGAAGGAGGAAGCCTCCGAAAGCTTGTGATTTTAAATAAAGCTGTTGGACTATAACCTGGTGTTGGAAGACATTTTAAAATAGAGTAATGCAAAACAAAGTACTCCACTAAAGTGCTTAACCGCCCATATTTTTTTAAACTGAAGACATTACTCATTTTCCCTCCCACAGTGGCCCATTTCAGGTTTCCTCTTGCATCAGAGAACTCAACCGAGCTGCTCTGATGATGCAGGTTGCTAGAGTGGCTGCACGTCACAGATCAACATTTGAAAGAAGCCTGGATGCTACTTTAGACTGTTCAAACTGAAAAGAAATTCAAACCAACTGATCATACAAGATAGGCCTTTCCTCACAGCAGCACCTCTGGATTTGCGCCCAAGTTGCTACAAAACTGCAATATCCAGATGTGTATTGAGCCATGCCAGAGAACATATGTCCAAGCTGTTCCAGTTAGGAGACTCGACGTAAAATTGTCGGTGTCCATAGGAGGCAATATAAGTAATAAAAACGCTTTTAAATTTGACACAGATAATAGCACTGAATATTAAGTGTTCCCATCTTAGCAGTGCTTGCACTTGCCTCACATCATTGACATATCTGCTTACCATCCAATGATGCACACTCGGCCAACACAAGTGTTTTTTTTATTCTAACTATATTTGTTTGAAACTGGTTTTAATAGACATGGCCAATGCAGCTCTAACCACAGGAGGGGAACATCTGATAAAATTACATCATCCAGTGATGCTATCTCATCAAGTTTTAACTTGCAAGCCTATTTCTAGAACAATTGCACATCCTGTACCAGTTAAGTGAAGACCATTTACTTCATTGTCTAGGATCCTCCTTGATCATTAGCTCCATCCTGATGGCATCATGTGCGCATTCCTACACAAATGTCTCCAATAAAAATAATTTTGCAAATCTCACGTAAGCATCTATTTCAAGTTCCTACACCTCTGACCAGACACATCCATTGCCCACAAAGAATGCCTACTCATCCAAGAGATCTACTCACAAATTAAAAACTGTTTAATTAAGCAATGTCTCCATGAATAATGTTATTGTGAAATTCTGTCTGGGAAGGCAGAAAGGTCAGAAAAGCCTAGCATCTTTTTGCCACCACTTTCGATTCAATACCACACACACAATGCTAAATTTAACTGCATCCACTTTCATTGGGATTTGCTTTTGTGGATTTGTTTTACCACCACTTCGCCCAGAGCGCGCGCACTCTAAAATGAACACATATTAAAAATGTTGGAACAAATTAATTCTATATTTTATTAGACATCAGTTTCATTAGATGGTCACGTTCCCAATCATGCTTTGTTGTAGAAAGGCCACTACAAAGAAAAAGAGCAGAAGGTAAATTGGAAAGTACCATGCACTTTTGTCATAGCTGCAAATGCAAATGACAGGATTAAACCTTAGTACAATTCACATAACGTTGGTAATATAAAAGCTTGAAAATGAGATTGTACCCCTTTAAACTTTTCACTCACCGACAAGGTTTGCCATCAAGCAGTGCTTCCAAAGCAGAAGATCCTAAATCATCTTTCACCATAACTAGTTCAAAGGTCAAAGCCTTTCAACACTTCAAATTCAAACAAAAACTTCACGTCATGTACATTCACCCTTATTCAATTAGTTGCTAAAACCTCATATCTGCTACACAGCTTGCTTTTATCAGGATTTTCTACAATTTCCGAAACACTCTTTGTTTAAGTTTCTACAGGTGGCAACGGTCAACTGCCTTAGCAACAAAATCCCTAAGGCCAGACTGTCCTGCAGTAAGTTGGAATGAAAGACTCAATGAAAACCTTATTGCAATTAACCTGCAGCAGTAGTCATCCTGCAGAGTCCACTCTTTTGCATGCACACTCATGATTACTGTCACTCCAACCCACAGCAATTACAGAATAAAAACATTCATGTTTTAAGCAACTTTGACAAAACTTACCTGATACTTGAACAGACTCATCATACAATATGCTAGCATTTTAAGGATTTACAGCATATTTAAAAAGGTGCTATAAAAATTTACTTCTCTTTACAAAGATAACCTACATAGGGACTCTATATATGCACATAAAAATGTGTGTCCTTAACATATGTAACATAAAATTATTGAGTTTAATATCTCAGACAAAAAGTTTAGTTATTAAAGACACTAATGCCACAAATAAAAGCCAATAGAATTTAATTTGATTTCCAGTCGCCACCTGACCTGAAAATCTTCGCAATGTTCCCAAAACTGTCATTTTAGAATAAGTTCCTCCAACAGTTTAGCTACCCTAATATATATTTAGTGTAATAGCTCTAAATTTTTTTTTACAAGGACAGGATTTTGAAAAACTAGGTTCAGTTGCTGGAAAGTAGCCTAATTAGACGTTTTCCGTATTTATATGCAATAAGACCTTGGAGATCGTAGCCATTTAGAGAAATGCAATGTCAACCGGTATGCAACATTGCTCGACTAACAAAACTATGAGCATTTCAATTATTTTCACCAACATTTTGTTTTTAAACAAGGTTAGCTTATTGTTGAGTAAATAAGGCTGCAAATCAATTTTCAGCATTAGCATTTCTTGGAATGAAATAAATTTTACATATTAATTCATTCACAATTATGAACAAGAATCAATCTTAGGTTCAGCGTTTCATGTGAAAGAGTAATTTTAGCAGGCAATCTGCAATAGAGACAGGTGTCTTCGGAAAGTTGAAAAGGTCTTTTGGTGCTCAAACTGGGGTAAACATCTGCCTACTGCCAAGTACAAAACTGGGGAAATGAGATAATGTACAGCACAGCCCAAATCTCCAAGGGGTACATTCTAAAACGATGTAGGCCAATGAAAGGAGCATTGTTTGAAGACAGGGTAAACAAATGCAATGTGAAAAATAAAAATCATGTCACTACAACAATATTAAGTTCAGGTAATTGCAGGGCTGTGTCCGGAAACAAATGTCCAGTCAGGATATTCCTTAGGTGGAAAAAAAATAATGCTCCAAATAATTAACTTTCAAAAGGGAATTGGATTTATACTTGAAAAGGAGAAATTTGCAGCGCTATGGGGAAAGAGCAGGGGAGTGGGACTAATTGGATAGTTCTTTCAAAGAGCTGGCATAGACACGATGGGCCAAACTGCCTCCTTCTGTGCTGTATGATTCTATGAACCACTTCAGAATACATTTTGAACTGAGCTCATTTACACTGTTACCACTTATCAACACCAGTCACAAGCTGAAGCAGCCTCATCTCCGACACTTGTGCAACATCAAGCCACAAACCACAATTCCATCTGATATATGTGCTAAATTAGTGCCTAAATTAACCAAACAGGAAGGTTAGCCATGAGAGATGGTAATGCAAAGGCACTACACTGTACCGGTTATTAACAGTGGCTACCCTTCCTTCACTATGTTACATTTGAAAAGTAATCGGAATAGATTAAGTACATTCTATCCATATTGTGAAAAGCTCGAAACAGTGGAGGGGCAGAGGCTTAGGGGTCCATGTACACAGATCATTAAAATGTCATGGACAGGTACAGAAAATAATCAAGGCTAATGGAATGTTGGCCTTTATACCTAGAGGACTAAAATACAAGGAGGTAGAAGTCATGCTACAGCTATACGAAGCCCTGGTTAGAGCACACCTGGAGTACTGTGTTCAGTTCTGGGCACCACGACTTAGGAAGGATATATTGGCTTTGGAGGGACTACAGCGTAGATTTACTAGAATGATACCTGGATTCCAAGGGTTAAATTATGAGGAGAGATTACACAAACTAGGGTTGTACTCCCTGGAATTTAGACGGTTAAGTGGTGAATTGATCGAAGTTTTCAAGATATTAAGGGGAACCGATAGGGTAGACAAAGAGAAACTATTTCCGCAGGTTAGGGAGTCTAAGACTAAGGGACATAGCCTGAAAATTAGAGCCAGGACTTTCCGGAGTGTAGTTAGGAAATACTTCTGCACGTGAAGGGTGGTAGAAATTTGGAACACTCTTCGCAAATGGCCATTGATGCTAGCTCAATTGTTAATTTTAAATCTGAGATTGATAGATTTTTGTTAACCAAAGGTATTAAGGGATATGGGGCTAAGGCAGGTATATGGAGTTAGGTCACAGATCAGCCATGATCTCAATGAATGGCAGAACAGGCTCAAGGGGCTAAATGGCCTACTCTTGTTCCTATATTGTAAACCTTGTTCGTTTTTTTCTCTTCAAGATAAAGGGAATAGTCCTAGCATACTTAATATAAAATCAAATCAACAACTCATATGAAACTCCCATGAAAGAAAACTGAGGGACTGTGAAAAGGTTCCAAAAAAAAGCACAATGCAACAAAGTACTCCAGCCACAGCTGGAGTACTGTGTGCAGTTCTGGTCGCCACACTACAGGAAGGATGTGATCGCTTTGGAGAGGGTGCAGAGGAGATTCACCAGGATGTTACCAGGGCTGGAGCGCTTCAGCTATGAAGAGAGACTGGGAAGATTGGGTTTGTTTTCCTTGGAGCAGAGGAGGCTGAGGGGGGACATGATTGAGGTGTACAAAATTATGAGGGGCACAGATAGGATGGATACTAAGGAGCTCTTTCCCTTCGTTGAGGGTTCTATAACAAGGGGACATAGATTCAAGGTAAAAGGTGGGAGGTTTAGAGGGGATTTGAGAAAGAACTTTTTTACCCAGAGGGTGGTTGGAGTCTGGAACTCACTGTCTGAAAGGGTTGTGGAGGCAGGAACCCTCACAACATTCAAGAAGCATTTGGATGAGCACTTGAAATGCCATAGCATACAAGGCTACGGACCAAATGCTGGAATATGGGATTAGAGTAGACAGGGCTGATGGCCGGCGCGGACACGATGGGCCGAAGGGCCTCTATCCGTGCTGTATAACTCTATGACTCTAAATTAGAAATTCAAATATCATTGTAAATTTAATCTGTTCTTGCAAATTTTTACTTGAAGTTTGAATTAAATCAGGTGTCCAAGCTAGGACCCACCTTGACCCACAAATTCCAGGCAGCTCAGTTCTATTTGCACTTATATTACTTGCTGGGAATGTCATCACAATTTCACGAGTCTGGAAGCTTGGTAAGGGCTGTTCCTAGAACTGCTGCCTCACTGAATAAAGCTTGAATCAAAACACCTACAAATTGTTGTGTAAGCAGCTTGAGATATAAGCAGATTAATGGGAATGTTAGTTTAAACTTCTTGTGTCCTGTGAATCTTCCTGGTATGCACCCAATTGGCCCACGATGACAAAAAGCTTGAATATTCTTCCATTAGATTTCCAGAGTGCAGTTGAAAAAAATTCTGGGGGTGTCAAATGCAAAATTTTAAAAAATAAAAATGGAAATCATAGTAAACCATGCATGGTCCCAGGAACTGGGTTTTGTAGGGACAAAAGGCTCAATTCCACAGGGCAATATTGGCAGAGGCATAGAAGGCGTCCAATCAGTAATCGTGGATGGGGAAGGTGTATTGCATAGGAAGACTACAAAAGTAGCCAAAGAGATGATAAAGTACCACCAAAAAAAATTGTTAATTGCATCTTACAGGTGACCTTTTAAAAGTGATGTACTATGCACACATACGGTAGTGTAGTGGTTGAATATATTACTAGTCTAATAATCCAGAGGCCTGAACTAATCATTCCAAGAATGAGGGGTCAAATCCCACCACGGCTGTTTGAGAATTTGAATTTTAAAAAAGCTGGTATCACTAAAAATGACCATGAAGCGGTCATAAAAACCCAACTAGTTCACTAATGTACTAAAGGGAAGAAAACCTGTCATCCATGTACAGCCTATATGTGACTCCAGTCCAACACCAACATGGTCGACTCTTAACTGCCCTCTGAAGTAATCTAGCAAGCCACTCGATTCAAGGCAATAAATGCCCGCCATGCCAGCCACACCCACATCTGAGAAAACAAGGACAACTTCTGATTTAAGTTCATACTTGAAAGGAACCAAGTAGAACCGATGAGAAAGTTTGGTGAACGTCTAATCAGATCAAATCCACTGATAAATTCCTGTTCAAGGGCGAGCAATGATAAGCAGCATTGAACATTATTGCTTCCAAATGTCCACTGTTGAGGAAAAAGTGTCAGATGAGACTAAATCAATTATGAAATTGTGAAGTTATTGTTTAACAGCAGATTGACACAACCTATCCCCAAATGCCTTGTAGCACACGATTATGAACACCCAATCAAATGGAAACTGTGTTCACTGAGTTACAATACTGACTCCACCGGATATATAAACTCAAACTCAACTTGCCTTGATTGCTGTAAAAGTTGAAAGTGAAAACTTTAGATATTCTCCAGTGTTTTTAGGGCCACACCAGTCCACAGCTTAAACTCCATATAAATCTGAAAATAAATCTGAACTAATACTGACTGAGGTGAAGTTCCAAAAAAATCTGTGGATAATGGGGTAAGAGATACAGAAGGGGAGTCTTCTGCACTATCGACTTTCATCATGTTAGACCTTAAAGAATCTCATGCTGTCAGTGGATGACAAGTCAAACTAGGTGAAGAATGCTAATGTTTTGGAAAGCAGACAAAATATGATGTGAACAATGAGGCACAGAGTACAAAAGCAAGGAAGTTATTGTAAGCCTTTATAAAATCACTGCTTCGGCCCCAGCTGGAGTATTGTGTCCCATTCTGGGCACCACACTTCAGGAAGGATGACAAGGCTTTGAGAGAGGGTGCAGAAGAGATTTGCTAGAATGGTACCAGGGATGAGGGACTTCAGTTATGTGGAGAAACTGGAGAAGCTGAGGTGAGCAGAGAAGGTTAAGAGGGGATTTGATAGAGGTGTTCAAAATTATAACGGGTTCTGTAAAAGTAAATAAGGAGAAACCGTTTCCAGTGGCAGAAGGGTTGGTGACCAGAGGACACAGATTTAAGGTGACTGGCAAAAGAACCAGAGGTGAGATGAGGAGAATTATTTTTTTTTAAAACGCAACGAGTCATGATGATCTGGAATGCAGGGTGATGGAAGCAGATTCAATAACAACTTTAGAAAGGGAAATGGATAAATACTTAAAGGGGAAAATTTGCAGGGCTATGGGGAAAAGACTGGGGAATGGGACTAATTGGACAGCTATCAAAGAGCCAGCACAGGCACGATGTGCCGAATGGCCTCCTTCCGTGCTGGATCATTCTATGAATAGTATACACAATCAAATATGTTGCAAGATAAAACTCTTAGCATTTAGATTTTTTAAAACATTGCGTTCCAAGTGTTTCAATGAACTTCAGCAAAAAACAATTCAACAACCAGAATGGTTGGAGCACTTCAACAGGGAGATATTCTATACCTCAGTTTTGGTCACTAAAAGACAGCAAGTGTCATCTTGGTTCAGTGGTAGCACTCACGTCAGTCTGAAGGTCACGGGATCAAGCCTTACTCAAGGACTTGACCACAATCTAGACTGACATTTCAATACATCACTTGGGGAGCATTGTCGGAGTTGCTTCCATTCAGCTGAAAATGCTCAGGTTCCCATGGCACTATTCAAAAGGAGAACAGGGGAATTCTCCCAGTGCCCTGGCCAACATTTATCCTTTAATCAACACTGGTAAAAACACAGATTATCTAACAGCTCTTTGGAGACCTTTCTATGCACAAATGCTACAGACCCCTACAACACCCGGCTGTAGTGCTGGAGAACTGTGCTCCAGAATTAGCTGCGCCTCTAACCAAGCTGGTCCAGTACAGCTACAATACTGGCATCTATCCGAAAAGTGGAAAATTGCCCACGTATGTCCTGTCCACAAAATGCAGGACATATTTAACCTGGCCAATTACCATCCTATCAGCCTACTCTCAGTCATCAACAGTGCTATCAAGCAGCTCTTACTCTCCAATAACCTGCTCACCGATGCTCAGCTTAGGTTCCACCAGGACCACTTGGCTCCAGACCTCATTACAACCTTGGTCCAAGCATGGACAAAACAGCTGAATTCCAGAGGTAAGGTGAGTGACTGTCCTTGACATCAAGGCAACATTCGACCAAGTGTGGCACCAAGAATCCCAATAAAACTGAAATCAATGAGCATCAGGGGGTAAATTTTCCAGTTGCTGGAGTCATACCTAGCACAAAAGAAGATGGTTGCGGTTGTTGGAGGCCGATCATCTCAATCCCAGGACATCGCTGCAGGAGTTCCTCGGGGCAGTGTCCCATGTGTGACTATCACGAATGACCTTCCCTCCATCATAAAGTCAGATGTGGGGTTGTTCGCTGATTATTGCAGCCTTCAGCTCCATTCGCAATTTCTCAGAAAATGAAGCACTCCACGCCCGCATGCAACATCTGGATAACATTCAGGCTTCAGCTGATAAGTGGCAATTAACATTCGCGCCACACAAGTGCCAGGCAATGACCACCTCCCCTTCATATTCAATGGCATCACCATCGCCGAATCCTCCCCATCAACATCCTAGGGGTTGCCATTGACCAGAAACTCAACTGGACCAACCGCATTGGCGTTGTTGCTACGACAGCAGGTATTCTGCAGCAAGTGGCTAACCTACTGACTCCCCAAAGTCTCTCCCACCACTTATAAGGCACAAGTCAGGAGTGTGATGGATACTCTCCACTTGCCTGGATGGGTGCAGCCACAACACTTAAGAAGCTCAACACCATCCAGGACAAAGCAGCCTTTCCACCACCTTAAACATTCATTCCCTCCACCTCTGGCGCACTGTGGCTACAAGTATGTACTATCTGCACTGCAGCAACTCACCAAGGTTTCTTCGACAGAACCTCCCAAACCTGCAACCTCCACCACCTAGAAGGACAAGGTGTGGAGATGCCGGTGATGGACTGGGGTGTACAAATGTAAGGAATCTTACAACACCAGGTTATAGTCCAACAGTTTTATTTGAAAATCACAAGCTTTCGGAGGCTTTCTCCTTCATCAGGCGAGTGTCGGATTCCTTGAAAATTACCGCATATATAGTCACAGAACAGATGCATGGGAACACCATCATTTCCAAGTTCCCCTCCAAGTCACACACTATCCCGACTTGGACATATATCACTGTTCCTTCGTCGTTGCTGGGTCAGAATCCTGGAACTCCCTACCAAACAGCAACAGAAACTGATGTTAAAAAACCTGAAGAAATGCACTAGGTTATTCTGGCCACAAACCAGTGAGCACTGACAACATTAATCCTTCTCTTCACCACGCCCCCGCCCCCTTCACTGCACAAGTTATAAACATAACAAGAAACAGGACCAGGAGTAGGCCATACTGCCCCTCAAGCCTGCACCGCCATTCAATCAAATCATGGCTGATCTTCAACCTCAACTCCACTTTCCCGCCCAATCCCCATATCCCTTGATTCCCTTGGAGTCCAAAAATCTACCCATCTTAGCTTTGAATATATTCAATGACTCAGCATCCACAGCCCTCTGGGCAGAGAATCCCAAAGATTCACAACCCTGAGTGAAGAAATTCCTCCTCATCTCAGTCTTGAATGGCTGACCCCTTATCCTGCGATTATGCCCCATAATTCTAGACACTCTAGCCAGGGGAAACAATCTCTCAGCATCTACCCTGTCAAGTCTCCTCATAATCTTGTATGTTTCAATGAGATCACCTCTCATTTTTCTAAACTCCAGAAAGAGTATAGGCCCATTCTACTCAACCTCTTCACAGGACAACCCTCTCAGCCCAAGAATTAATCTAGTGAACCTTTGTTGCACCGCCTCTAGGGCAAGTATATCCTTCCTTAGATAAAGAGACCAAAACTGTACGCAGCATTCCAGGTGAGGTTTCAGCAATGCCCTGTACAACTGTAGCACGACTTCCTTACTCTTGTACTCCAACCTCCTTTCAATAAAGGCCAACATGCCATTTGCCTTCCTAATTGCTTGCTGTACCTGCATACTAACTTTTTGTGTTTCATATGATGAAATGTTATCTGCACAACTGAACAAAACTAACTACATCTTACTCCATACTTCAAGAGACAATATCCAATTAAAAGCCCCACATCATTAAAAGGTGGTAGTACAAGTAGCTACTGCCTGAAAAATGAAAACTGAATCTTTGTTTTCGTATCTAGAGGCACAGAATACAAAAGCAAGGAGATAATATTCGACTTGTATATGACCATAATTGGGAGTTTATGTACAGTTTTGCACTATGCATAAGGACATACAAGCAAAGAAAAAGATGCAGCATAGATTTAGCCACGAGGGATGAGGGGTTACAGTTATGAAGGGAGACTTGAGAGTTTAGAGCTTTTGCCACTGGAGCTGAGAAGGTTGAGGGATGACCTGAAAGAGATCTATGAAGGGATAAATAGTGATGGGTTTCCAATGTGACAGTAACAAGAGGGCACAAGTTTAAGATAGTCATAAGAATTAAAGGGAGGCTAGAAAAAAAAATGACTTTTACTGAGGAGAGAGGGGGAGAACTGTTAATGTGTGACATTCTCAGCCACACAGCCTGGTTAAAGCATAAATTATTTTAAAAGGTAATTCGATAGTTGCTTAGAAAAGAGGAATATATATATATATATATATATATATATATAGGGAAGCAAGCGAGTGGGATTAGACTAGGTAAATCACGTAGCACAAACTTAAGGGGCCAAATGCCTATTTCTGTACTGTAACATTCTATGAAAAGTCTTGCTTGCCTGAGTTGGGGCAAGTTTTATCACCTCATGACTGATCATCATCTTCCAAGCGGTCCCCTAGTGGAGAGTTCAAGAACTGAGATGAGGGTAGTAGGTCTGTGGAATTTGCTGCCCCAGGAAGCTGTGGAAGCTACATCATTAAATAAATTTAAAACAGAAATAGACAGTTTCCTAGAAGTAAGGGAATTAGGGGTTACAGGGAGCAGGCAGGAAATTGGACATGAATTTAGATTTGAGGTTAGGACCAGATCAGCCATGATCTTATTGAATGGCGGAGCAGGCTCGAGGGGCCGATTGGCCTGCTCCTGTTCCTATTTCTTATGTTATTAACTAGAGGACATAGATTTAAGCTGATTGGCAGAAGGATTAGAGGGGACATGAGGAAAAACTTTTTTACCCAGAGGGTGGTGGGTATATGGAATTCGCTGCCCAAATTGATGGTAGAGGCAGGGACCCTCAACTCTTTAAAAAGTACCTGGACCTGCAGGGCTACAGACAGGGTGCTGGAAGGTGGGATTAGAATGGGGCACCTGGTTGCTCTTCGAGCCGGCGCGGACACAATGGGCCGAATGGGCCCCTTCTGTGCTGTATCTTTTCTATGGTTCTAAACCAGAAAGTCAATTAGTTGAATAAATCATGGGCAACCTCGCCAGTTAACAAAGATCCTGGTGGCCATGCAAATCCACATTCTTGCACCCAAATATTTATTTTTCCACATGGTTTTTAAAAAAGAAATATTGGGACCAAAGGATGAACATATTTCACAATTGTGAAACATTCCACCAGAATAAAAAGGAGCTTCAATTGGCCGGCCACATCTCAAGAGTATGAGAAGCCTGTGAAGGCAAATGCTTCAGACTCATCTTTGCACCACACTGTCAATTTCACTCACTCAGCCAACAATAGATCAATAAGGAATGAGTATCAGGCATTTCCTGCGCAGCCAGCTTCAGAGGGACCCTACACATACAAAAATCTGAATGGCATTAATACCTATTTTTTTTGCAGTAAATGCCCAAGGTTGAGCCTTCATACGCCACATACTGGAATATTACATTAATGTTTACCTTGTGTTTCTCATTCAATATAATTTTCAACCTAACTGGGTCTTTTCGGCATGTTTTCACCAAGCTTGCAACTCCTTGATCAATGACCTATGTCGAATTTCCCTGAACTTAACAGAATACCAAGCTCTGGCAAACTAATGACGCTTTTTAAAAACAGATCTAAACTGCAACAATAGAACTGTATGCAGAAAAATTAAGGTTCACTGCATTTTTGCATGTTTTTAAAATGCATTTTTCAGTCCAAAGTGACTAAAGATAACTGCATTATTAACACCTTTATTAAGAACATGTCTGCTGAATTCAGGCTAAGATTTTCAAATGCAAAAGTTTCAATTCTAATCAGCAACAGATGGTTTCAAGGGATCTACGCACTGAATCCATGGAATAACAGGAAATCTATTTCTTTCTTGCAGTTTCATTCCACATGTCATTTGACTTTGATCCTTCAGTAAAGCTGGTACTAGCAGGAAATAAAGCCGGAAAAGTATTTAACTCAGCGTACAACAGGTAAGAACATTTCTGAATAGTCATGAAGCTCGATCCCATTTGCTGCAGCTATTTACTAGGAGTAAACCTCAGTATGAACTCATCAGGTCCAATCTTTTTGCGCTCCTATCAGGAGTTCATCTCAATATGAACTGAGCTCCTGAACTTTTTGGTTAATCATCTATTATTGCCTTGAACAATGTCAAAGCCTTTGATGGAATCTGGCACTTCTAAACATGTTACCATATGGCCAGAGCCATGGTTAATACCTTCTCAAATTGTTCTTTCTGTGCTGTAGTTAATACCTCATCACTGACATATTTTTCAATTAACTTGAGTCCTCAAGGGTTCTGGGCTCTATTCTCTTCCCTAATCTGTTCTTTCTCCATACCAATGTCCTCTACTTAACATCCAATCACATCCACTCAGATTGCATACCCTCAACCCACAACTTCCAGTGATCTTGCAGTGCAGTGATCAAATTCAGTCAAATAACCCTGCCAACACTCGCTATCTAGGCTAACAGAGGGAAAACCGTCTTTGCCCAAGATACTGGAGGACTGCCAGTACTACAAGACAACTTGATTTTACAATTTTAACGAGTACCTAGTACAGCTTTTTTTGCACGATGTATAATTAATTTCCCAATTGGCAAAAAGACTGCCCAACGCAGGACAGCCCCCTCCCAATCCCAAGACAGTACAGGTACTTGAAATTTAAATCTGCCTTTGACAGATGAGCAGTCAAAAAACCCACTGAGTTAGCAGGTTAAAAACAACAGCACCACTATTTCAAAAATTAAAGTATTGCAGATGCTGGAAATCTGAATTAAAAACAAAAAGTGCTGGAAGCACTCATGTCACGTAGTATCTGTGGAGAAAGGAAGGGAGGATTAATGTTTCAGGTCTATGACTGTCAAAATCAGCATCATTATTGTCCATTTTTGTCTCCTTTTCATGCTATGAAACTTGTTAATAGCATGGGCATTATATGGAAATTGAAATTGTACAGTTCACAACTTGGTAAATGTGATGATACAAACCTTACTTATTGCTTATCATATTAACAATCTACTGGGAGGCCGTTTAAAAAAAAAATCAACAGTCTACATCTACTGCAAGTGTCAAGGCTGGCAACCACTGCTGTGGAGCACAGACAACCTTATCTATTGGCACTGTGCTATTGATTAGGCATCTGCAGAGAATAGGAGTGAACACAATGGAAGGATTGTTGTGTGAAAATTAAACCACTTGGCAAGGAAATTCCTAAAAAAAACTATACGACGGTATATTGTGTAGGAACATCATCCAACTGTTACATTCCAACTCGCTGTACTCAACTTCACTTTAATCTAGAGAAAAATGTCAAAAATAGATAGGTATTATTTGAAAAAAAATTGAAAGATTTGAGCTTACGGTTGAGTTTTGTGGATGTTTTTTCTTTTTAAAACTTGACCACAATTAAATACTTAGGGAGAAAAATATGTTCAGTGCAATTATAATTAAAATGCAATACTGAATTCTTCACTGGCCACTTGGAAGATATTGGCTTGATCTCGGAAAATTTATCTACACCACAAAGCTGGTACAAAATGGGGAGTTTTCGCAATGGCACACAACTTTTAAATATATAAACCAGTTGCCAAGACTTGGATGGGAAACATTATGCAACTACATCACATTTAAGGGGTGATGTTGCCAGTAATTTCTCACTTGCAAGACAGAAATTCAGAATGAATGTGGCTAGTTATCAAAGGTGTGATGGACTTGCAAGTTCACCACAACTCTCCCTCTTCCTCCTGCCACCCGATATTTTCTCCCCTCTTCTCCTGAAAGTAGTGATCCCTATTAGAATACAGTTCCACAGACATTGGCAGCTCTCCAGCATCTTGCATAAAAGCACCCATTCTTCTTACATTAGCCTAGACAGTGACCATCAGTAGGTTATTGAACTATATGGGACAGCTCAGGCCTGCCTGATGTCCACAAATGCACATTTGCTCCCATCAGGAATAGGAAGCACGGTTGATTTTTCACCATCTTGCACCGCAACACCAATACCTACCCCAACTGATAACTGCTAACTCAGCCATTTCTGCCACACAACAATGCACATTTAGCCAGTCATCAGGAACGAAGAAAGAACGTGCATATATAAGCATTTTTCAGATCTTCTGGATGTCCCAAAGTGCTTCCTAGCTGAAGAATATTGTTTAAAAATATAGTCATTGTCATTTCGTAGACAGATGCAGCAGCCAGTTTGCACACAAAAAAATCCCACAAACAGCAGAGATGATTGACCAGGCATCTGTTTTGGTGGTGTTGGTTGTGGGATGAATATTGGTCAAGGCATCAGACAAATTCCCTGCTCATATTTGGAAAAGTGCCATAAGCTCTTTTACTTTCACCTGAACAGGCAAACTGGGTCTCAAGTTAACGTCTACTATGAAAGATGGCTCCTCCAAAATATAGCGCACTCTCCGCACTGCACTGAAATGTCAGCCTAGATGCTGTATTCAAGTACTGCATTGGGGCTTGAACCCACACCTTCTCACTCAAGAAGTGAGAGTGCTACCATTAAGTCAAGCTCAAAACAGTTTTAAAAGTAAGCCTTTCCCCCTGAATGTCACACCTTTGAAACTCAGTTATAATTTAAAACACTGTTAATGTTTCCTAATTGAATATTTGTATATAGACATTTCAGCCAAGAAGAAAATTTGAGATGGATGACCTTTAGCCTGTTGTACTGCAGATACTAAACCAATAAATGTATAATAGAATACAAAGCCATCAACTTGGTCTACACTGCCAGCTGCACCTCATTGAGCCACAATGGGTTCAGCAGCAGAGCGTCATGCCTGTGTATTTGATCACATTCACACAATTCCACTCACATACATTAACTATTTAATGATAGAATATCGTAGGTATTAGCATCACTTCTCGAACTTGTTTATCAATGTTTTTAAAGTTCCCGGGAAGTCCACTGGACAGCCGCGACACTTAGAATGTGGCTTGTCGTATATGCTTGTCATATTAACAACAACTTGCATTTATACAGAGCATTTAAAGCAGTAAAACAACCTAAGGCGCTTCACAGGAGCGTAATCAGACAACAAAATTGACACCGAGCCAAAGGAGGAGACATTAGGACAGGTGACCATAAGCTTGGTCAAAGAGATAAGTTTTACAGGAGGAGAGAGAGGTGGAGAGGCAGAGATGTTTAGGAAGGCAATTACAGGACTTGGGGCCTAGACGGCTGAAGGCAGCGCCACCAATGGTGAGGTGAAGGAAATCGGGGATGCACAAGAGAATACCAAGTAAGAAGTACTCAGCAGATAAATCAAACACTGAGTACAAAAAGGCAAACAGCCAGTTTCCCACTGGCAAAGACCATGCCTGTCAGAACTGTGGCAAAAGACAGAGAAAGGTGAAGGATGAATGAAAAAGGGAAAGGAAGAGGGAAATGGTGAGGGGTAATTATGAAACGAGGGGCAGAAGGAGAAGGCAACAGTGTGGCGGAGAGCAGCAATTGTACGGGGAAGGGGAGAAGAAGAGAAGCTCAACTGGAGCAGCCATATCAATAATGTGGCAACAAGCAGGGCAGAGGCTAGAGGCCAAGTTAGGAGGCACAGTAAGTTGTGTGGATGGGAGAAGGAAGCTACAAAGGATTTCAGACATAACAGAGTGGGCAAAACTATGGCATATGGAGGTCAATGTGGGGAAGTATGAGATCTGAAAAAGACAAATTAGAATATTTCCTTAATGGCAGGAGACTAGGAACTGTGGGGGAACAAAGGGATTTGGGGTTCATGTGCACAATTCATAAAGCTTAAATGCAAAAATTTCTTACAGTAAATGGCTTTAAAAATACAGAAGTCCAAAATCAGCTAGCCACAACTGTGGTTTTCAAAATAACTTTCCAATTAAGTTTCCTTAAAGTTGCCATGTATTGTGCAGTAACACCTACAGTGTTTGGCACAAAGTATTTCCTATGATTTAAGTTTAAATAGCTGTGCTCGACATATTTACAAACATTAAGCAGAACATTGCTCCATCATCTGTGTAAAAAAAAATTAAAGTGCTCCAAAGCACAGAAACAGATCGCTTTTTACCAAAGATTACATTACAGGAACTGTTAGCTTCTGGCCTATGAATAATTATAGCATCACTCTAGCACAAGGGCACATCTCTTTCTTACCGAGACCTACCAATGAACAAGCTCCTGTTAATTTAATTATATCTCGTTTGCAGTCCAGAGAATCTAATTCTGAAAATCTCATAGGAAAGAGATAGCATGCAAAGTTTAGACGTATGGAGTAGAATGCTGTCAGGAAGAATGACATTTATATTGCCCATTCACAGCAGTGGCATGTAGGAGTAAGACCAATGATCCACAAATGGATACAGAAAAAAGCTTCAAGTCGATGCCAGATATTATGCTATAACTTTTTTTTAAATTTATATTTGTTCTTGGGTTCAATGCCACATTTACTGCCCATCCCCAGTTGCCGAGGGGATTAAGTCAACCATATAGTGTGGGACTGGAATCACATGTAGGTACGACCAGGTAGGGGTGGCAGGCTCTCTTCCCTAAAGGACATTAATGAACCAATTGGTTTTTTACAGCAATCCAGCAGCTTTTAAGGATTTTTTATTTTTCCCTAGTGTACGGTCACAAATTACCAGAGATTTATTGAATTCAATTTCATCACTTGCCATGGTTTTGAACTCTCAATCAGTGCTGCTAGTACAGTACCATTATCACTAGGCTACCGTACCCATCTACTTGTACTATGCCACGGAGAATGGACATTTGCAGGCCATTTCCCCTTGCTGTGGTCCTCAGCAGAAGTGCTGCTCCATGTACCTTCTGTTTTTTTAATATAAAAACATCCATTACAGTAACTATCAAACAAGTCACTGCTTGGATTTACAGCCCTCAACTTAATGCCTTAGGAGAAAGAATTAGTCTAGTCACCTAACTACTACTAAAAGTAGTAATTGCTACCCCTCCCACTGCCCCACAACCCCCCCCCCAACCCCACCGGCTGAGAAATGGCAATGACCTCAAATAGGAGAGTAAATAATATTTTAAAAGATTGAGAGAAAAGTACAACAGCACATCACATCGGCAGTTTAAAATTACTTGCTGTTAAAACCAGCACACAAGCCAATGCCCATGTCTATGGAGCTATTCTGGAGATAATGGGAAGAAAGCCGTTCACTTCACAATATAGGCCCAAAACTAGTGGTTACCAAGATAGGTTACTAATCAATGGCCCAGTGCCATTTCTAGTCCACATAAAGTGAAGCTTCAGCATTCTGTGAGTCACTACCATTCTGACCACTGATTGTTTGTTTGACATACATGACCATGCTAACTGACCACCCCACACAGATGGTACACAAATACGACAAGCACAGCACACATTGGGCCAGAATGTGCTGTCAAAATAACTGTGAGGCTAATGGCGCTCGCCGTTATTTAGGCACAAACGCGACAACTTCAGACAAGGGGCAGATGCATGGTTAAATGCAGATATCCAAAAGTTGCTGAGAGTTGTGCCACTCTGCCAGTAGCTTCGAGTAAACTGCATCTCACTGTCTGCCTCAACAGTGAAATGCACTGAATGACATGAAGTTGCTGTATTTGCGTAGCAGGTACGAGCTAAACTCACCACAGAAAGTCAAGTCAATTCAAGTCTAAGTACCCTTTTAACGACATGACAAGTGTTAATTACTGCCAATCAACCTCTCTGGCACTGAAAATTAACTATTACAAGCGTGCAGTCTTATTCCTTCAGGTTTTAGTTGTTGGAGATTTTAAAAACGTAAAATTTTTTTAAAAATCTTTTCCGTTGTCTCTTTTTTCTCTCTCTTAATCCAATCTTTCCCTCTCTATTTCTCTTTCCATACCTGATTTGACATTGAATTCACCCATTCTAATTTATACTTCTTTCTCAGTCCTTGAGCTGTTTATTTCATCATCCTTCAATCTGATTCATTAAGGAGATACACAGTTGCTTGCCCTGGTTCACTCAGGTCCCAGATGCCGTTTCCCTCGCTGCGATGTTATCAACTCGCACTTTCAGCAACTTGCCACGCAAAAAATTTAAAAACCTAAAATGTGCAAGGGCAAGTCTAACTAACGGCAATCGCCGTTAGATGCCCTGCTACAGCAAATTACAGGCCATTAACCATTCCCAAGAGAGCTAGAGAAAATGTTCCCCTTTTAATTTGTGTAAATAATATTAAATAGCATTTCATGTGAAGTGCTTTGCAATCAAAATCTCTCAGATTCCATCTTAACGCGCACATACTCATGTGGGATACTGTGGATTTAACAAAAATTCTGCCTCTCGAAAATTATAGAAGTTATCTGAAAGGAATTTATGTTTCTGCTCTGGTCTTTCATGAATTTAGAGGGAGAGAGCGCACAAGAAAATTCAAGGGTACATGTGTTAAATGCAGCAAACACAATGTTCATGTTCTCCTTCCAATCTATACAGAGTACCGCTGCTCTCAAGTGTACTCTAGTCAATGTTGAAAAAGGGTGCATCTACTTGCCCCAACACTTAAAAATTGCACAACTGAATAAAAATGAACTTTGCATTAGTGCTGATGCTCACACAGCTACCTTTATTTCCTCATTGCAAATCATTTAATGCACCATCATGAAGATTAGAATTTGAATGGAGAATGAATTTTAAGGAAGGCCAAGTTTAAAAAACTTTTAGAAATAAAAATGTAATGCATCACAGTTGGCTACATTGATATTTTTAATAACTGCTGTGGTTTAGAGATTTGATGCTGACTTTTTTTGTAAGAGTAGTAGCAGCAGGTACTGTAACTCTGGAAAGGTATTTAAGGAGCAGCAGCATAAGGACAGGGAAGCATACGAATAAGTGCGTCACCAGATATACTGCTCTGCTGCTATTAGCATCACCTGATTTTCTGGTTAAGGCGCTGATGTTGCTCTGACACTACAGTTTCCACTGACTTAATGATGTAAACAAAAAATTGCAAAGCCTTTTATATGCTCAGTTAGCAAAGTTCCACCTTTGCTACACACACTGACGTCCAAACATGAGCCTCATCTACTAGTTTACAGTTCCAAAGATCATCAGCATCCATCCAACATAACTAAATATTTCCTGCTACTACTCTGTGTTAGATGAATTCCCCAAGCCTAGATCACTTCTAGTTAAACCTTCCTTGCAATTATTTTTAAAATTCTATATGTGCCAACACTACCCAATCGGAGTATCCAAACTTTTTGTCTTTGTGGGCCACTTAAATGGGTACCACAAAGCCTGCAGCCACAGTTTAAATGAACGGCATCAATAACTTGTATACATCTCAAGCTGCTAATGCCAAATGACCTCGGATAAATGCCAAATGTGACCAGCATCATTAACGGAGCATTGCTGAAAACAGAACTTCACAAGCATCCAGGTCAAACTGGAGAAGCCAGAGTATAAAAAATACAAGCAGATAGAAAACAGAGCTTCCTGGATATAGCCCAAGAACCATAATTTGGATATCCCAGTCCCACAACAACAAACTACTTGTGGCGCTCCTAGTTTTAATCAGGAGTCTCGTGATAACCGGAAGAACCAAAGGCAACATGAGAAAAAAACTTTTTTTTAAGAACGCAGTGAGTGGTTATGATCTGGAACGCGCTGCCTGAAAGGGTGGTGGAGGCAGATTCAATCGTGGCTTTCGAAAGGGAATTGGAAACGTACTTGAAGGGAAAAAATTTGCAGGGCTACGGGGAAAGGGCGGGGGAGTGGGACTAGCTGGATTGCTCTTGGAGAGCTGGCACAGGCTCAACAGGCTGAATGGCCTCCTTCTGTGCTGTAACCATTCTATGATTTTATGCTAACTATGATCTAATTGAATAGTGGAACAGGCTCGAGAGGCTGAATGGCCTATTCCCGTTCTTATGTAGAAACCAGCTATGCAAACACATGCACATAAGCAGAAAACACACTGAGGTTTACGTTATGAAGGTTTGTTATTTTTGAAGAAACACATTTTTCTGGAGCTCAAAAACTTATGTTACATTTCCTATTATCATTGACCATTAATGGTATAAAAAGCTGCCCTTTTAGTAAAATCCATTTTATTGAAATTTTAAGTAGTTATTTTCATGACACAACTTGCATTTATATAGCGCCTTTAATGTAGTAAAACGTCCCAAGGTGCTTCACAGGAAAGAGTATCAAACAAAATTTGACACCGAACCATAAAAGGAGATATTAGGACTAGGACAGGTGACCAAAAGCTTGGTCAAAGAGGTAGGTTTTAAGAAGCATCTTAAAGGAGAGAGGGGTGGAGGGGTTTGGGGAGGGAATTCCAGAGCTTAGGGACTCAGCAATTGAAGGACGGCTACCAACGGTGGAGCGAAGAAAATCAGGGATACGCAAGAGGCCAGAATTGGAGGAGTGCAGAGATCTCGGAGGGTTGTAGGGCTGGAGGAGGTTAAAGAGATAGAGAGGGGTGAGGCCATGGAGGGATCTGAAAACAAGGATGAGAACTTTAAAAACCCAACACTGTACAGCTTTTGTTTGGCTATTAAAGGTGAAAGCACTATAGAAATATTAAGTATTAACGCCATCATAAATTAACCACTCAGCCTACCATTCCAATAGAACTTATTAGTTGAGTGCAACTTTGCACTATGTAGTCTACTAGAGGTTATTATAGTCATTACTCCAATTGTGAATGGATGATTGAAGCTTATAATTCAGCTCTTTGACATGACCTAAACAGTGAGTTCAAAACACCAGAATGTAGTGCAATTTGCTTTAGTTGCTAAGTGATCAAAACATACACACTCAAACATTAACTTTTTATTTAAGATTAGGAGTTGCCAACCCTGCTAGAACTCGCTTCCAACCTTAGGAAAGGAATACAACATTCTCAGACTAGAATAAATGAATGCTCACAGATGATCAGCAAGTGTACTAGAAACAAAATCCACAATTGATTATTTGGCTTAAATCGTACAGTTCCAGTAAATGCCAAAACAACTGGAGGTCATTCATGTATTATTCATAATGGACTGTGCACTTTAGTTCATGCAAAGGTTATAACAAACTACAGAGCCCTTCAGTACAGAATTCTTGTTCAGTATAGAATTCTCCAAAATGCGTGCTGGAAGGGTCAAGAAATCCAGAAGGGCTACGCATTTTTCTTCATTCATCTCTATGGAAAGGATACATCCGAAGAGGGTAGGGGTGCAAGAGGAAAAAAATGAAATCAAACGTTTTGGGGTTAACAAATCAACCTGAAAATTCACTTCGGCACTTGTTGGCCTCCAAACAATAAAGTTCTACCTCCTTCACTACAAAAGAAAAAAACACTTACAGTGCAATTAATAAACCCTGAACAGTCACAAATTTCTTTCTATATCTATAGATCAAATCCTGTGAATTTCTCTCATTCCATATGGTGTGAGGAAAAGCAAGGCCTTGCAAACACTTAACATAAAACTAAGAGTGGAGGGGTTAATAAATGTAGCCGGACTACAGTACAGAATTTAATCAAATTGTTAACTCCATATATCTTCATCCCCCCACCCCCAAAAATGAAGTGTTTCTGGTGTACGTATATCAAATAGCCTCTATAATTTGTGAAGTTCACATTTCTGCTCTCACGTCCCCATGACATTCTTCTAGGTCAAGAGACTGATCACCAATGTTATTTCTTGTGGCACAGTTCCTACATTAAAGCTGTAAGAGGACCTAGAGCTACAGGATATGAAATGCATTTACTCAGACTATTTCAGTATCATTAAAAACAGATTTTCAATAGATACACAGCTCAATGCATTATACTTGAAGTGAATTAAAACAATGACATGCTGTTCATGCCTATTTATTTCAGAACGGGAATCAGTTTATTTTTTCCCCCTAGACCCACCTCTGTTACCAGAGCCCATGATGACACTTATATTTCATATTTGCCTACATGATTTCTCAAATCTGCATGCATCTCATGGAATCTCCCTAGAAGGAAATTTACTGCTCACAACAAATGCATTGCTTTAAACAATCTAGATTTGCTTTGCAAAAACCAGTTTGTGGTTACAGTTTAGCACCCTCTCAGCAGTGCTGATTCTTATCTACACAAAGATTAGATGACTGCATCCAAGAACGCAAATTATAGACTATTTCACCTCAATTTCTCAATACTGAAACATAAATGCAAAAATAAAGGTTTTAACAAATGTTATGACTGTATATAAATATTTTGAAAGTTTAGCACATTTAACAATAAACTGCCTACAAAATGGGTAAATTCCAAAATTCAGAGTTCTTTCTGACAACATCAATTAAGGCAATGTATAGCTTAAGTCTGAACGTTCTCAATGCTCAAGTTACATACCATGGAATGCAAATAAGTTCAGAAATCATTGAATAGTTCTCTTTCAGGATTGGCAGCTACTTTACATATGGGTGGACACCTGTTGGCATTAATAGTTAAACTGCAACCTCCCTTCTCATCCTCAATAAAAAAATTCAGTAACAAGACTTCTGTTTCATGCTGTTGGCTACACGTCACTGCATTCTCACTATATGCCTTCAATCGCAAAGGGTCCCATCTTCCAATACAGCCCATATATTAAAAAAAAATCAAGACACATACCTGCTGGCTTAACAATTTTAAAAAATCATAAAGACTAGAAGTTCCTTTAATTGCAAAATAACTTGAGCAACAATTCAGCTCCTATTGCAAAATAGCAACAGTCATAATATATAAAATCAAGAATTCAGGACAATACCACAATGACATCATTAAATGCTTTTGCCAGAGAAAGAACACAAAGATGAATAGTGATCTAAGATGCACCTAATCATTTATTTGATGTTCACCCAGCCTGGGCACATTTATACAACAAAGGAAATTCTAAAGCCAGAAAAACACATTAAAAAGGGTAAAAACCCAATATTGGAAATGCCAATCTTCAGGTTATTTTCATGTAGAAATTAATGTCGTCCATGGTAAATAAATATCGTTTATTAACGAACGTTTTAGTGATCTTCCTGAATTTATTTCAAACTAAGCCCGTTAACGACAGAGGAAAAATAAAACTGCATTTACATTCCTGCTGTACCCATTTCCCCATAAAGGGGAAAAATGCAATAGAATTTTTTTTTAATATATACATAAAAATGTTTTTTTTTAAAAAAAAACTGCATCCCTTAATGAAGAACACTCACCGTTATTTCTTACCGTATTTATTAAAGCTGAACTTCCCTCTGTCTCAGAGCTGCCTTGAATAATAAGGTGCCACCCCTTTTTCCTGTGTGCGCTTCAGGCCCCATCTACAAGCACCGCAAGAAAAACACCAGACCCCAGGAGCAAACTCAGACTAACTTCCACCGGTGGGAACCCGCCCACCGCCACGCACCCGATTGGCGGCGCCACTCAACAGCTGCTGGCCCCCCCCCCCCCCCCGGACGTCTGATTGGCTCAGCCCACCCATCAATCACACCACCCCACCACCACCACCAAAGCTTCAAGGATCGAGCAGGAGGTAATCGGTATCGCGCCACTGCGCAGGTGCGGGGGGCACGGAACACCGGGAGATGCTGTTTTTTTTTTCACGCTGTCAACCCCTCGCTCGCAGTTGTGCATCTCGAAAAGAACTACAACTCCCACAAGGCCGCAGAACCACCCCCCCCACCACCACCATCACCACCCCCGGCAAAATCTGCCCCCCCCTCCTCCCTCCCTCACCCCAACAAAAAAAAATCCGTTCGTTAAAAAAAAAACAGCCTTCCCTTTCAGCTACGTCAATATCCTCATTATTATGCCAGTCTTTTTACCCACTAAGACACTAACGCATGTCTCGAAACAAAAGCACACTATATTAGGCTCCCGTTAAAAGATTTTTTTTTTTAAAAAATCTTTTCTTGCCCCGTTTTCTTTTTTTTTCCTCTCTCATAACAAACACATTGTTATGATAGGGGTGAGCTACGTACGAGTAAGACACCAGCTCCCACTCACATTCACGTTTCCATCCTTCTCCCAACCGCCAGGAGAACTAAGCCGCCCGGTCGGTGCTGCCATTTATATAACCTCGGCACCTACCACTCACGCGGCAACATAGGAAGAACGGATGGAGAAAGGAGGGGGGGGGGAGGGAGAATAAATAATCTCACAGCGCACATTATATTCAATGACACGTATTAATAAAATTATTAACTCTTAGATATCAAACGTTGAAATCGATTCTCTGAAAGGTTTTTTTTAAAAGAAGCACGAGGGGGGGGGGGGAATAATCAATCCACCCCTGCTTTTCCTCCCTTTGTAGTGTGGAACAATCCGTGTCCGAGCCCCAGATTATAAACAATGGAACCTCGTGGGAGCCGCTGCAGGTCAATAACCCATGGATAATTCAAACTAGAATCATTGCATTATCAGTCATTATTTTTTTATCTGTGGCTGCCAGTTTGCAAACGACGCCACAGTACAGCGTAGTCTGAAGCAAGGTACATCAAAATACGTATTGAGTGTACATTTGTACTATGTATGGTAAAATAAAAAGATAGCACAAGTGCATTTGCTAAAAAAGTTGAGATTATTAAATTAGTTTTCCTCCCATACACTCCCACCCAAGAAGATATGTTTTTTATTAAATTTGCAACTAAACGGTGTCGTTTGTGCGCTTGTCGAAATAACACGTTGTTATAAACACGTTTTTAAACACGGACCAATTAAGACTTTGTTATAAAATTTGCTACTTTTTTAAAAAAACAATAATTTGATTCCATTCAGCGGGACCGAAAACACCGAATTTAATTGATAACAGTAGTTCATAGTTTATAACACGGAAATTGTTTTTGAAACTCCTACCTATGTTATATAATAAATATTTAAATAGTAAAAGACTTCATCCGAGTTCCTCTTTCATTCACAAGATGCACAGAACAAAATTCTCACCTTATCATAAATATTAATTATATATTTAAAAAGTGCAAACATTTCCCGTTGAACAAACAGACTGACGGCGCGCTACCAGGTCAGTGATGCCATCTGCTGGAGCTGAGAACAGATCATCCCTGCCTCCATCGCAAAAGAGCTACCATAACACCATAGATTTCGACTAATTATAAGTAACTCCACTATGTACTGGCCAGGGGGGGAAATGCTTTGATGTGTCGTTAACAGTCTATTTGTGGCCATACGAAGAGCCTGGGAAGTGAAAAGGCCACTTGTCCCAAAAGGCCATCCTTGGACGTTAATCATCATATCATCTAATTGTTATTTGGATAACCGTAATGTTTTTATTATTATTTTGGTTAGGAAATTATTCAAAAAGTTTATCACTGTTTCAGTAAAGCAGTTTTTTTCTGATATTTGTTCTAAATCTACTTTTCACTCATTTCCATTTATGTCCTCTGGTTATGCTTACTGATCTACACCATTTAATATTTTACATACTTTGATGAATTGTCATTAACTCTTCTTTCCAGACTGTAAAGCTTAAGCTTCCCTAATCTTTTATCGTAGCTCATTCACATTACACTTGGGATCAATCTTGTTCTTCTAGTCTGTACCATTTATCATGCAAGCATATTTTTTACAAGGTAGAGTATATAAAACAGAATTGCATGCAAACTGGACAAGCTTATAGCTCAGCTCCAGTGTTGGGTGGGTTTCAGTACTGGCTGGAGGAATATCTGGCATTATAGCAGCCAGGATTTAAAGAAATGAGGCTACTTAAAGGTGAGTGGCCATACATGGGGACAAAAAGTTAGTTTGGTGTTCTCGGCCCAACCATCTTCAGCTGCTTTATCAATGACCTTCCCTGCATCATAAGATCAGAAGTAGGATTTTTTGCTGATGATTGTTCAGCTCCATTCACAATTGCTTAGATAACAAAGCAGTCCATACCCACATGCATAAAGATCTAGACAACATCCAGGCTTGGGCTGATAAGTGGCAAGTAACATTCGCACCATACTAGTGCCAGACAATGGCCATCTCCAACAAGAGACTGCTTAAACACCTCCCCTTGACATTCAATGGCATTACCATCGCTGAGTCCCCCACCATCAAAATCCGGCAGTCAATATTGACCGAAAATTCAACTGGACCAGCCACATAATACTGTGGCTACTAGAGCAGGTCAGAGGCTGGGTATTCTTCAGCGAGTGGCTCAACTCCTGACTCCCCACCAACTGCAAGCCACAAGTCAGGAGTGTGATGGAATACTCCCCACTTGCCTGAATGGATGCAGCAACAACAACACTCAAGAAGCTCAACACCATCAAAGGCAAAAAAGCAGTCTGCTTGATCGGTACCTTAGCCACCAGTCCTCATGGCATCAGGTCAAACATGGGCAAGGAAACCTCCTGCTGATTACCATCTACCGTCCTCCCTCAGCTGATGAATCAGTCCTCCTCCATGTTGAGCACCACTTGGAGGAAGCACTGAGGGTAGCAAGGGCACAGAATGTACTCTGGGTGGGGGACTTCAATGTCCATCACCAAGAGTGGCTCGGTAGCACCACCACTGACCGAGCTGGCCAAGTCCTGAAGGACATAGCTGCCAGACTGGGCCTGCGGCAGGTGGTGAGCAAGCCAACACAAGGGAAAAACCTACTTGACCTCATCCTCACCAATCTACCTGTCGCAGATGCATCTGTCCATGACAGTATTGGTAGGAGTCACCACCGCACAGTCCTCGTGGAGATGAAGTCCCGTCTTCGCACTGAGGACACCATCCAACATGTTGTGTGGCACTACCACCGTGCTAAATGGGATAGATTCAGAACAGATCTAGCAGCTTAAAACTGGTCATCCATGAGCAGCAGAGTTGTATTCCAGCACAATCTGTAACCTCATGACCCGGCATATACCTCACTCCACCATTACCAACAAGCCAGGGGATCAACCCGGGTTCAATGAGGAGTGTAGAAGAGCACCAGGCGTACCTAAAAATGAGGTGCCAACCTGGTGAAGCTACAACTCAGGACTACATGCATGCTAAACAGTGGAAGCAACATGCTATAGACAGAGCTAAGCGATTCCATAACCAACGGATCAGATCAAAGCTCTGCAGTCCTGCCACATCCAGTCGTGAATGGTGGTGGACAATTAAACAACTAACGGTAGGAGGAGGCTCTGTAAACATCCCCATCCTCAATGATGGCGGAGTCCAGCACGTGAGTGCAAAAGACAAGGCTGAAGTGTTCACAACCACCTTCAGCCAGAAGTGCCGAGTGGATGATCCATCTCGGCCTCCTCCCGATATCCCCACCATCACAGAAGCCAGTCTTCAGCCAATTCGATTCACCCCACGTGATATCAAGAAACGGCTGGGTGCACTGGATACAGCAAAGGCTATGGGCCCCGACAACATCCCAGCTGTAGTGCTGAAGACTTGTGCTCGAGAACCAGCCACGCCTCTAGCCAAGCTGTTCCAGTACAGCTACAACACTGGCATCTACCTGACAATGTGGAAAATTGCCTAGGTATGTCCTGTCCACAAAAAGCAGGACAAATCCAATCTGGCCAATTACCGCCCCATCAGTCTACTCTCAATCATCAGCAAAGTGATGGAAGGTGTCATTGACAGTACTATCAAGCGGCACTTACTCACCAATAACCTGCTCACCAATGCTCAGTTTGGGTTCCTCCAGGACCACTCGGCTCCAGACCTCATTACAGTCTTGGTCCATCATAAGATCAGAAATGGGGATGTTCGCTGATGATTACACAATGTTCAGTTCAATTCGCAACCCCTCAAATAATGAAGCAGTCCTTGCCCGCATGCAGCAAGACCTGGTCAACATCCAGGCTTGGGCTGATAAATGGCAAGAAACATTCGCGCCAGACAAGTGCCAGGCAATGACCATCTCCAACAAGAGAGAGTCTAACCACCTCCCCTTGACATTCAACGGCATTACCATCGCAGAATCCCCCACCATCAACATCCTGTGGGTCACCATTGACCAGAAACTTAACTGGACCAGCCACATAAATACTGTGGCTACAAGAGTAGGTCAGAGGCTGGGTATTCTGCAGCAAGTGACTCACCTCCTGACTCTCCAAAGCCTTTCCACCATCTACAAGGCACAAGTCAGGAGTGTGTTGGAATACTCTTCACTTGCCTGGATGAGTGCAGCTCCAGCAACACTCAAGAAGCTCAACACCATCCAGGCCAAAGCAGCCCGCTTGATTGGCACCCCATCCACCACCCTAAATATTCACTCCCTTCACCACCGGCGCACTGTGGCTGCAGTGTGTACCATCCACAGGATGCACTGCCTCAACTCGCCAAGGCTTCTTTGACAGCACCTCCCAAACCTGTGACCTCTACCGCCTAGAAGGACAAGGGCAGCAGGTACATGGGAACAACACCACCTGCACGTTCCCCTCCAAGTCACACACCATCCTGACTTGGAAATATATCGCTGATCCTTCATCGTCGCTGGGTCAAAATCCTGGAACTCCCTTCCTAACAGCACTGTGGGAGAACCTTCACCACACGGACTGCAGCGGTTCAAGAAGGCGGCTCACCGCCACCTTCTCAAGGGCAATTAGGGATGGGCAATAAATGCTGGCCTCGCCAGCGACGCCCACATCCCGTGAACGAATAAATAAAAATTCCCCACCATCTATACCACCAGTGTACCATGACTACAGTGTATACTATCTACAGGGTGCATTGCAGCAAGTGGCCAAGACTTTTTCGACAGGACCTCGTAAAGCTGCAACCTCCACCACCTAGAAGGACGAGGGCTTCAGGTCCAAGTTCCACACTATCCCGACTTGGACATGTTTCTTCATTCCTTCATCGTCGCTGGGTCAAAATCTTTTAACTCCCTACCTGTGAAAGCGCCATCACCAGACGGACTGCAGTGGTTCAAGAAGAAGGCTCACGACCAGTTTCTCAGGACAGTCAGGATGGGCAACAAATGCCGGCTTTGCCAGCGACACTCGCATCCCGAGAAAGAATTTTTAAAAAAATGTATCTGCCTTTCCAACAGCTGTGTGAAGCAAAGTGATTTCCAATAACTAATGGATGGCAAAACAAACGTGAAGGCAGGAAAAGTCTGTGGGCAACGATGGAGTTGCACAGCTGGCAAAGTGCTGCTGCATGAATAAAAAGAGAACACCACAATTGTGGGGATTCTGAAATAAAAACAGAAAATGCTGGAAATACGCAATGGGTCAGCATCTGTAAAGAGAAAAGACACATTTTCATTTTTTAGGTGCATACCCTTTATCAGAGTCGAAGACTGAGAGAAAAGCAGGCATTTTAGCAAGATGGGAAAAATAGAGAGAAAAGGGATGGGGGTGAAGGGAAAGAATCAACAGACTGCGCCTGCTTATACAAAGGGCCTAACGCCTGCTTCAGGCATGGGTAAAGGGCGCCTCTTGTTTGTATTGGAGCCATAGTAGTTCGAGTCGCGCCTGAAAAAGGGGCACTTCTAGGCCACTGTGTATATAAAAGTTATTTAAAAACAAAATGCTTAGTGTTTAGATTGAGACTTTTTACTCATTTTCTAGATAGAAGGATGTCTACTGTAAAAATAAATCATTTGCATTTATATAGCACCCTTCTCATCCTCAGGATATCCAAAGCAATAGAATGTTGAACTACATAGCCGAAACAGTAGAATATGTCAGAAAACATAATGATGAAACTTTATAGTGCTCTAGTCAAACAACACCTTGAATTCAGTGTCCAGTTCTGGTCACTGTCGTGTATTGATACCACCAGAGTAATCAAACACTGCTTATAAAAGGAACAAACATTTTACTTTGTAACTTCAACACACATACAGCAACTGCATGGAACAAATAAAATGGTGGAACTGACCATTGACTTTTACATGCCATCACTTCCTTTCCCAGAATCCGCCACATGACCCGTACACTAAGTACAGTACTCCGCAGTCAACGCGAAATAAGAGAGACAGTCAAGTGCTGGAGGCAGTAAAGAGAAGAGGCTCTTCCCCAGGTGTCAGGGGATTGTTACGAAAGAAGACTATAGAAACTTGGGCTTTTCAGCCTGGAAAGGAGGCATCTGAGAGGTGATCTTTGAGAGGTACATAAGAATGTTAAGAGTATAGAAAAAGTTAACCTGAATATTACTTTAAATTAAACCGTAGGTGTAAAATTAGGGGACACAGGTTCAAACAGAGAAGGGTATATTTAAGACCGACACCAAGATTTTTTTTATTCACTCGAAGTGTGATCTACATGTGGAATAAACATCCAGACAGAGTAATGGAGGTAATATCCCTGGAATCATTTCAGAAACAATTGGATGCCAGATTGGGGGGACATTAGGATCTTTCTGGATGGATGTGTTAAGATGGCCTTTGTCACCTGTAAAGCATCTTGTGATTTTGTGAAGAGGACATGAGCTTCTGGAATTTCAAGGTGGGGGGGGGAGGGGCAGAGATGAATCTCCTGATCTAATGCTAGAACTTTGGCAAAGGTTTGGAGGAACCCCCAGAGAAACAACAGAAACAGCTCAAAACAGCCTTTAGTGCCGTTTCTCCAGGCTCTCCAACAACGTTACAGGGGGAGGCCAGGACAAACCCAATGTAAATTCTCCCCCATGCTGTCCAGGAAAGCAGCACAGGAGAACGCAAGACGGTAAATCTGGTGAGCCACTTGACAACACACTCAACCTACACATATTAGAAAATGACGAGTAAACTGCAGCTAATAGAATGCGAGGGTCCACCAGTGGCTTGTGGACTCACAGTATCTATCCTAAGATGTACAGCAGAGAGAGACAGAGAGAGTGTACTGGAGAATCTTAGGCGCACAACAGAATACGAGCTGCACAGAATAAAGTGCGAGGGATAAAGGCAGAAGCCAATATAAGACGACTGTGTGGAAAGCTTGTGTGTAAGTCCAGGATGAGAAAAGCAAAATACTAGCAATAGAGAAAGACACGAGGAATGATGCACAGTCTCGGGCTCAAGTACTCTGGCCCTGGTCCAGCTTTTTATCGTGCTTTTGTACTGTTTTGTATATATATGAATCTCGTACGTGTACATCATTATTCTTTGTATTTCTTTGGTTGAAGCATATGAAAAGGTTTATTCTACTTTACCCACAAAAGGGAACGCTTGAAAAGGGAGCGCCTGAGGTAAGGAGCGGACTTGTTCGGAGTCGGGGGCGGTGAGTCGGAGTCGGGGGCGGTGTGTCGGAGTCGGGGGCGGTGTGTCGGAGTCGGGGGCGGTGTGTCGGAGTCGGGGGCGGTGTGTCGGAGTCGGGGGCGGTGTGTCGGAGTCGGGGGGCAGTGTGTCGGAGTCGGGGGCGGTGTGTCGGAGTCGGGGGCGGTGTGTCGGAGTCGGGGGCGGTGTGTCGGGGGCGGGGGCGGTGAGTCGGAGTCGGGGGCGGTGAGTCGGAGTCGGGGGCGGTGAGTCGGAGTCGGGGGCGGTGTGTCGGAGTCGGGAGCGGTGAGTCGGAGTCGGGGGCGGTGTGTCGGAGTCGGGGGCGGTGTGTCGGAGTCGGGGGCGGTGTGTCGGAGTCGGGGGCGGTGAGTCGGAGTCGGGGGCGGTGTGTCGGAGTCGGGGGCGGTGTGTCGGAGTCGGGGGCGGTGTGTCGGGGGCGGGGGCGGTGAGTCGGAGTCGGGGGCGGTGAGTCGGAGTCGGGGGCGGTGTGTCGGAGTCGGGGGCGGTGAGTCGGAGTCGGGGGCGGTGTGTCGGAGTCGGGGGCGGTGTGTCGGAGTCGGGGGCGGTGTGTCGGAGTCGGGGGCGGTGAGTCGGAGTCGGGGGCGGTGAGTCGGAGTCGGGGGCGGTGAGTCGGAGTCGGGGGCCGTGTGTCGGAGTCGGGGGCGGTGAGTCGGAGTCGGGGGCGGTGAGTCGGAGTCGGGGGCGGTGAGTCGGAGTCGGGGGCCGTGTGTCGGAGTCGGGGGCGGTGAGTCGGAGTCGGGGGCGGTGTGTCGGAGTCGGGGGCGGTGAGTCGGAGTCGGGGGCGGTGAGTCGGAGTCGGGGGCGGTGAGTCGGAGTCGGGGGCGGTGTGTCGGAGTCGGGGGCGGTGAGTCGGAGTCGGGGGCGGTGAGTCGGAGTCGGGGGCGGTGAGTCGGGGGCAGTGTGTCGGAGTCGGGGGCGGTGTGTCGGAGTCGGGGGCGGTGAGTCGGGGGCGGTGTGTCGGAGTCGGGGGCGGTGAGTCGGAGTCGGGGGCGGTGAGTCGGAGTCGGGGGCGGTGAGTCGGAGTCGGGGGCGGTGTGTCGGAGTCGGGGGCGGTGTGTCGGAGTCGGGGGCGGTGTGTCGGAGTCGGGGGCGGTGAGTCGGAGTCGGGGGCGGTGAGTCGGAGTCGGGGGCGGTGAGTCGGAGTCGGGGGCGGTGTGTCGGAGTCGGGGGCGGTGTGTCGGAGTCGGGGGCGGTGTGTCGGAGTCGGGGGCGGTGTGTCGGAGTCGGGGGCGGTGTGTCGGAGTCGGGGGCGGTGAGTCGGAGTCGGGGGCGGTGTGTCGGAGTCGGGGGCGGTGTGTCGGAGTCGGGGGCGGTGTGTCGGGGGCGGTGTGTCGGAGTCGGGGGCGGTGAGTCGGAGTCGGGGGCGGTGAGTCGGAGTCGGGGGCGGTGTTTCGGAGTCGGGGGCGGTGAGTCGGAGTCGGGGGCGGTGAGTCGGAGTCGGGGGCGGTGTGTCGGAGTCGGGGGCGGTGAGTCGGAGTCGGGGGCGGTGAGTCGGAGTCGGGGGCGGTGAGTCGGAGACGGGGGCGGTGAGTCGGAGTCGGGGGCGGTGTGTCGGAGTCGGGGGCCGTGTGTCGGAGTCGGGGGCGGTGAGTCAGAGTCGGGGGCGGTGTGTCGGAGTCGGGGGCGGTGTGTCGGAGTCGGGGGCGGTGAGTCGGAGTCGGGGGCGGTGAGTCGGAGTCGGGGGCGGTGAGTCGGGGGCAGTGTGTCGGAGTCGGGGGCGGTGTGTCGGAGTCGGGGGCGGTGAGTCGGAGTCGGGGGCGGTGTGTCGGAGTCGGGGGCGGTGAGTCGGAGTCGGGGGCGGTGTGTCGGAGTCGGGGGCGGTGTGTCGGAGTCGGGGGCGGTGTGTCGGAGTCGGGGGCGGTGTGTCGGAGTCGGGGGCGGTGTGTCGGGGGCGGTGTGTCGGAGTCGGGGGCGGTGTGTCGGAGTCGGGGGCGGTGAGTCGGAGTCGGGGGCGGTGAGTCGGAGTCGGGGGCGGTGTGTCGGAGTCGGGGGCGGTGTGTCGGAGTCGGGGGCGGTGAGTCGGAGTCGGGGGCGGTGAGTCGGAGTCGGGGGCGGTGAGTCGGGGGCAGTGTGTCGGAGTCGGGGGCGGTGTGTCGGAGTCGGGGGCGGTGAGTCGGGGGCAGTGTGTCGGAGTCGGGGGCGGTGAGTCGGAGTCGGGGGCGGTGAGTCGGAGTCGGGGGCGGTGAGTCGGAGTCGGGGGCGGTGTGTCGGAGTCGGGGGCGGTGTGTCGGAGTCGGGGGCGGTGTGTCGGAGTCGGGGGCGGTGTGTCGGAGTCGGGGGCGGTGTGTCGGAGTCGGGGGCGGTGTGTCGGAGTCGGGGGCGGTGAGTCGGAGTCGGGGGCGGTGTGTCGGAGTCGGGGGCGGTGTGTCGGAGTCGGGGGCGGTGTGTCGGAGTCGGGGGCGGTGTGTCGGAGTCGGGGGCGGTGTGTCGGGGGCGGTGTGTCGGAGTCGGGGGCGGTGAGTCGGAGTCGGGGGCGGTGAGTCGGAGTCGGGGGCGGTGTGTCGGAGTCGGGGGCGGTGTGTCGGAGTCGGGGGCGGTGAGTCGGAGTCGGGGGCGGTGAGTCGGAGTCGGGGGCGGTGAGTCGGGGGCAGTGTGTCGGAGTCGGGGGCGGTGTGTCGGAGTCGGGGGCGGTGAGTCGGGGGCAGTGTGTCGGAGTCGGGGGCGGTGAGTCGGAGTCGGGGGCGGTGAGTCGGAGTCGGGGGCGGTGAGTCGGAGTCGGGGGCGGTGTGTCGGAGTCGGGGGCGGTGTGTCGGAGTCGGGGGCGGTGTGTCGGAGTCGGGGGCGGTGTGTCGGAGTCGGGGGCGGTGTGTCGGAGTCGGGGGCGGTGTGTCGGAGTCGGGGGCGGTGAGTCGGAGTCGGGGGCGGTGTGTCGGAGTCGGGGGCGGTGTGTCGGAGTCGGGGGCGGTGTGTCGGGGGCGGTGTGTCGGAGTCGGGGGCGGTGTGTCGGAGTCGGGGGCGGTGAGTCGGAGTCGGGGGCGGTGTGTCGGAGTCGGGGGCGGTGTGTCGGAGTCGGGGGCGGTGTGTCGGAGTCGGGGGCGGTGTGTCGGGGGCGGTGTGTCGGAGTCGGGGGCAGTGTGTCGGAGTCGGGGGCAGTGTGTCGGAGTCGGGGGCAGTGTGTCGGAGTCGGGGGCAGTGTGTCGGAGTCGGGGGCGGTGTGTCGGAGTCGGGGGCAGTGAGTCGGGGGCAGTGAGTCGGGGGCGGTGTGTCGGGGGCGGGGGCAGTGTGTCGGAGTCGGGGGCAGTGTGTCGGAGTCGGGGGCCGTGTGTCGGAGTCGGGGGCAGTGTGTCGGAGTCGGGGGCAGTGTGTCGGAGTCGGGGGCCGTGTGTCGGAACGCCGGATCAGCGATAAAGAGTTCGGGGCTTCAAGGAGCGAGGTAAGACAATTAAAAGTGACGTCAGCACAAGGGGAGGAGCTGATTCGCTGCGAGCGAGTGAGGGTTCCTTTCACCGTCTTTTTTAAGTCTTTAGTTTATTTCAGCTGCTGGAGGCACGAAGTCACAGCCAACAGGTAATTGATTGGCTGGTGACTGGTAAGTAGTTTTTCTTTCCTTTTTTTCTCTTGACATTGTAGTTGTTGTTAAGCTAACTTAAGGGTTAAGTCATGGCAGGAGATCCCAGACCCGTGTCATGTTCCTCTTGTGGGATGTGGGAATTCAGGGCTCCTTCCTGTGTCCCTGATTCCTTCACCTGCGGGAAGTGTGTCCAGCTGCAGCTACTGGTTGACCACTTGACGGCTCTGGAGCTGCAGATGGACTCACTTTGGAGCATCCGCGATGCTGAGAAAGTCGTGGACAGCACGTTCAGTGAGTTGGTCACACCACAGATAAAAATTACTGAGGGAGATAGTGAATGGGTGACCAACAGACAGAGGAAGAGTAGGAAGGCAGTGCAGGGGTCCCCTGCGGTCATCTCCCTCCAAAACAGGTATACCGTTTTGGATACTGTTGTGGGAGATGGCTCACCAGGGGAAGGTGGCAGTGGCCAGGTTCATGGCACCGTGGCTGGCTCTGCTGCACAGGAGGGCAGGAAAAAGAGTGGCAGAGCTATCGTGATAGGGGACTCGATTGTAAGGGGAATAGACAGGCGTTTCTGCGGACGCAACCGAGACTCCAGGATGGTATGTTGCCTCCCTGGTGCAAGGGTCAGGGATGTCTCGGAGCGGCTGCAGGACATTCTGGAGGGGGAGGGTGAACAGCCAGTTGTCGTGGTGCATATAGGTACCAACGATATAGGTAAAAAACAGGATGAGGTCCTACAAGCTGAATTTAGGGAGTTAGGAGTTAAACTAAAGAGTAGGACCTCAAAGGTAGTAATCTCAGGATTGCTACCAGTGCCACGGGCAAGTCAGAGTAGGAATGACAGGATAGCTAAGATGAATACGTGGCTTGAGAGATGGTGCAAGAGGGAGGGATTCAAATTCCTAGGCCATTGGAACCGGTTCTGGGGGAGGTGGGACCAGTACAAATTGGACGGTCTGCATCTGGGCAGGACTGGAACCAATGTCCCAGGGGGAGTGTTTGCTAGTGCTGTTGGGGTGGGTTTAAACTAATGTGGCAGGGGGATGGGAACCGATGCAGGAAGTCGGTGGGAAGTAAAGTGGTGACAGAAACAAAAGGCAGTAAAGGAGAGTGTACAAAACATGACCGGACAGATGGTCTGAGAAAGCAGGGCAAAGACCAAGGGAAGTCTAGATTAAACTGCATTTATTTCAATGCAAGAAGTCTGATGGGCAAGGCAGATGAACTCAGGGCATGGATGGGTACATGGGACTGGGATGTTATAGCTATTACTGAAACATGGCTAAGGGAGGGGCAGGACTGGCAGCTCAATGTTCCAGGGTACAGATGCTATAGGAAAGATAGAGCAGGAGGTAAGAGAGGAGGGGGCGTTGCGTTCTTGATTAGGGAGAACATCACGGCAGTAGTGAGAGAGGATATATCCGAGGGTTCGCCCACTGAGTCTATATGGGTAGAACTGAAAAATAAGAAGGGAGAGATCACTTTGATAGGATTGTACTACAGACCCCCAAATAGTCAACGGGAAATTGAGGAGCAAATATGTAAGGAGATTACAGACAGCTGCAAGAAAAATAGGGTGGTAATAGTAGGGTACTTTAACTTTCCCAACATTGACTGGGACAGCCATAGCATTAGGGGCTTGGATGGAGGGAAATTTGTTGAGTGTATTCAGGAGGAATTTCTCATTCAGTATGTGGATGGCCCGACTAGAGAGGGGGCAAAACTTGACCTCCTCTTGGGAAATAAGGAAGGGCAGGTGACAGAAGTGTTAGTGAGGGATCACTTTGAGACCAGTGATCATAATTCCATTAGTTTTAAGATAGCTATGGAGAAGGATAGGTCTGGCCCAAAAGTTAAAATTCTAAATTGGGGAAAGGCCAATTTTGATGGTATTAGACAGGAACTTTCAGAAGTTGATTGGGAGAGTCTGTTGGCAGGCAAAGGGACGTCTGGTAAGTGGGAGGCTTTCAAAAGTGTGTTAACCAGGGTTCAGGGTAAGCACATTCCTTATAAAGTGAAGGGCAAGGCTGGTAGAAGTAGGGAACCTTGGATGACTCGGGAGATTGAGGCCCTAGTCAAAAAGAAGAAGGAGGCATGTGACATGCATAGGCAGCTGGGATCAAGTGGATCCCTTGAAGAGTATAGAGATTGCCGGAGTAGAGTTAAGAGAGAAATCAGGAGGGCAAAAAGGGGACATGAGATTGCTTTGGCAGATAAGGCAAAGGAGAATCCAAAGAGCTTCTACAAATACATAAAGGGCAAAAGGGTAACTAGGGAGAGAGTAGGGCCTCTTAAGGATCAACAAGGTCATCTATGTGCGGAACCACAAGAGATGGGTGAGATCCTAAATGAACATTTCACATCGGTATTTACAGTTGAGAAAGGCATGGATGTTAGGGAACTTGGGGAAATAAATAGTGATGTCTTGAGGAGTGTACATATTACAGAGAGGGAGGTGCTGGAAGTCTTAACGCGCATCAAGGTAGATAAATCTCCGGGACCTGATGAAATGTATCCCAGGACGTTATGGGAGGTTAGGGAGGAAATTGCGGGTCCCCTAGCAGAGATATTTGAATCATCGACAACTACAGGTGAGGTGCCTGAAGATTGGAGGGTAGCAAATGTTGTGCCTTTGTTTAAGAAGAGCGGCAGGGAAAAGTCTGGGAACTACAGACCGGTGAGCCTGACATCTGCAGTGGGTAAGTTGTTAGAGGGTATTCTGAGAGACAGGATCTACAGGCATTTGGAGAGGCAGGGACTGATTAGGAACAGTCAGCATGGTTTTGTGAGAGGAAAATCATGTCTCACGAATTTGATTGAGTTTTTTGAAGGGGTAACCAAGAAGATAGATGAGGGCTGTGCAGTAGACGTGGTCTACATGGACCTTAGCAAAGCCTTTGACAAGGTAGGTTGTTACATAAGGTTAAATCTCATGGGATCCAAGGTGTAGCCAATTGGATACAAAATTGGATTGACGACAGAAGACAGAGGGTGGTTGTAGAGGGTTGTTTTTCAAACTCGAGGCCTGTGACCAGCGGTGAGCCTCAGGGATCGGTGCTGGGTCCGCTGTTATTTATTATTTATATTAATGATTTGGATGAGAATTTAGGAGGCATGGTTAGTAAGTTTGCAGATGACACCAAGATTGGTGGCATTGTGGACAGTGAAGATTGTCTAGGATTGCAACGGGATCTTGATAAATTGGGCCAGTGGGCCGATGAATGGCAGATGGAGTTTAATTTAGATAAATGTGAGGTGATGCATTTTGGGAGATCGAATCGGGCCAGGACCTACTCCGTTAATGGTAGGGCGTTGGGGAGAGTTATAGAACAAAGAGATCTAGGAGTACAGGTTCATAGCTCCTTGAAAGTGGAGTCACAGGTGGATAGGGTGGTGAAGAAGGCATTCAGCATGCTTGGTTTCATTGGTCAGAACATTGAATACAGGAGTTGGGATGTCTTGTTGAAGTTGTACAAGACATTAGTAAGGCCACACTTGGAATACTGTGTACAGTTCTGGTCACCCTATTATAGAAAGGATATTATTAAACTAGAAAGAGTGCAGAAAAGATTTACTAGGATGCTACCGGGGCTTGATGGTTCGACTTATAAGGAGAGGTTGGATAGACCGAGACTTTTTTCCCTGGAGAGTAGGAGGTTTAGGGGTGATCTTATAGAAGTCTATAAAATAATGAGGGGCATAGATAAGGTAGATAGTCAAAATCTTTTCCCAAAGGTAGGGGAGTCTATAATGAGGGGGCATAGATTTAAGGTGAGAGGGGAGAGATACAAAAGGGTCCAGAGGGGCAATTTTTTCACTCAAAGGGTGGTGAGTGTCTGGAACGAGCTGCCAGAGGCAGTAGTAGAGGCGGGTACAATTTTGTCTTTTAAAAAGCATTTGGACAGTTACATGGGTAAGATGGGTATAGAGGGATATGGGCCCAGTGCAGGCAATTGGGACTAGCTTAGTGGTATAAACTGGGCGACATGGACATGTTGGGCCGAAGGGCCTGTTTCCGTGTTGTAAACTTCTATGATTCTATGATTCTAATACCATTGAGTGTCAGGCATTAAATCTGTTATTTACAATAGCTTTTTTAAACAGACCCATTCATTGTTAATAATGGCAGTAGTTCAGATGACAAGAGAAGTTGTCTGTAATTATTATTACCTAACACTGAAGTTGAGTAAAAAACCTCCAGGCCAGGGTGGCACTACTGGTGCCACAGCTCTGAAGCAGTGCAACCTCGACCAGATGAGCGAGTTCGACTTGCCAACTCACCTGATGACAGGGTGGGGGGATGAGCTGCCTGTCGGACCAGGTATTCGAGCAGCTCGATGACCAGAGAGAAGCACTGACGTTCGAGGGAGAGAAAAAGTAGATTAGAAAAAGTTAGCAAAAGAAAGTAAGCTTGAAAGAAAAAAGTTTGGGCGCTAAATTGGGCCGTGTAGCGTCCATTGTTTCGGCGCTACACGGCCTCACTGACATCCAAGACGGCGTCTTGGATGCGCACGCGCTTTTCCAGCGTGACGTGTGCCGGACGCTATCTTGGTATCGGAGTTGGTGCATGCGCAAATACCGAACGCTGGAAGCAAGTAAGGTAGGGAGAAAATGCATGCAATCAGTGTGCAACGCTGATTTAAAGTGATAAACACCATTTTGGACCTTAACGCTCAACTCAATGCACAGTCTTAACCCCGACTATCTGAACGTGTCTTACAGTGCCTGAAGGACCCCCCCACCAGCACTATTTAAAGGGGCCATGCAAGTGTTACAGGTTAGTTGCTGGATTATTGCTTCTGGCTGCTGAAGGAGTAGGAAGTGTTTTTTGAAGCTCCCTATTCTTACTGAGAGTGGTTTAGCAGGTACTGCCTTACAGGTCGGAAAGTTACAACCGTGGTTGTACAACATTCCTGCCAACCATAGGCGGTCTGCTAGGGCTCCCGCTGGGCATTGAGCATGACTGGGAGCATGCAGAGAGGTCACGCATTGCAGGTCAAGCTGCAAAGAGACGGAGGACAAAGAGGCGCAGGCACTGAGCAGGAGGCCATAACCAATTAGGGCCTTCCGGGGCCAATTCTCTTACCTCAACATGACCGAGGAGGATTGCATCCGACGCCTGAGGTTCACCAAGGAAGCCGTCACCGAGATCTGTCAACTGGTGCGGCCATAACTGCAGCCTCAGAGCAGGGCGAGGACAGCATTGCCTGGGGCTGTGAAGGTCACCGTGGCGCTGAATTTCTACGGATCAGGAGCATTTCAGGCCTCTGCTGGCGACATGTGCAACATCTCGCAGTATGCAGTGCACTGCTGCATAAGGGAGGTCACAGACCAGATGAGGAACCGGTTCATCACCTTCCCTCTCCAAAGAGACAACAGAACGAGCGAGCACGGGGGTTCACTCGTATTGCTGGCTTCCCCATGGTGCAGGGTACCATTGACTGTACGCATATTGCCCTGCGTGCCCCGCACATCAACTCAGCCGTCTTCGACAACCGAAAGGGCATCCACACCCTCAATATGCAGCTGGTTTGCAGCCACATGCATCGGATCATGGAGGTCGATGCCCACTACCCTGGGAGCGTTCACAATACCTTCGTCATCGGCAATCGGCAGTCCAACGTGCCAGCTATCTTTCATCCGACTCAGCAAGTCAAAGGCTGGCTACTGGGCAACAAGGGCTATCCCCTCACGCTGTGGCTCATGACACCGGTCAGGAACCCACGCACGTGTGCACAGCAGGCCTATAATGAGAGCCATGCTGCCACACACAACATTGTGGAGCACACCATAGGCCTCCTCAAACAACGCTTCCGCTGCCTGGACTGGTCTGGAGGAGCCCTGCACTACTCCCCTGAGCAGGTGGGCAGATTTGTGGTGGTCTGCTGCATGCTGCACAACCTCGCCATCATGAGGGACCAGCCTTTGTCACCAATGATTGCAGAAGGCTCTGAGCCAGAGGCGGAGGAGGAGGAGGCTGAGAAAGAGGAGGAGGTGGTGGAGCCAGAAGAGGAAGTGGAGGAAGACGCAAGGGTGCAGCAGGAACCACACGCCTTGTCTGCAAGGGCTGTGCGTGCTCGCCTGATCCGTGCCCGCGATCAATAATTTGAACTGTATCCCCCAACTCACCAACTACATTCCCCACCTTTCCCCTCCCACAAGACAATCAAATCACCCTCCATCTGATTACACATTGGTGTCCCTCTCAGCTCATTGCATAAATAGAAACCACCACCAAATGCAAAATCAAAGTCTCATTTATCAATGAATAAATGAAATTATGCAAACATAACAGAACTATTCACCCTTGTGCATTCCCTTAATGTCTGTTGTTCGTGTGCCTTTACCTATCCTAGTGCTCCTACGAGGTGCTTCCCCAATGGCTGGAGCATGGGTGGTGGGGGGCTGCTGGCCTCCAATGGAGGAGCATGCAGATGGCCTTGGAGGACGACCTCGAGCAGCTATCGGCCTGGAGGGCCCGGCTTCAGACTGCACCTTCGCAACACGGGCTGCAGCAGTCTGGCCTGGCTGGCCGATAGGCAACAACAGGGGCACTGTCGGAGTGGCAGGGGTGGGAGCAGGAAGGCTGTCGCACTGAGAGAGGACAGCAGGTCCGACTGCCATGGCGCCACTGCCACTCTCCCGGGGCGGCGCCTCAGCAATCCTGGTGATCAGCTGGAGAGCGGATTGCTGGAGTGCTGGGATGGCCTGGAAACCATGTTCCACAGTGGTGGGTTCCTGACCGGTGTCATGAGCCACAATGTGAGGGGATAGCCCTTGTCGCCCAGGATAGCAGAAGTCTAAACTTCCAAGACAGCAGTCTGAGCTGCAAATGCAGCAGTCAGGCCTTGGATGGCAGATGTTTGTGCTGCAATGGATACTGTGACATCAGTCATCAGACGCTGCATCATGGTGGGTTCCACAGGTGTGCTGATGGAGATGACCACCCGTTCCATGTTGGAAAGGATGGGCTCCAAGCTAAGTGCAAAGAACTGTGCTAAGTTGTAGCTGGGCTCCTCCACGCCCCTTCTCATTGTGCGCAGGCTTTCTGGCAGGTTTCCCAGTGCCCCAAGCATTTGGTGGTGTACGCCCATCAGCCGTCTTCTGTAGCCTGGCCCATTGAAGTCCTCATTTGACTCCTCTGCAGCAGAACAAGAGAACTAGAGAGTGACCTCGCCCTCCGGCAAGCTGGCACTTGTGGTATCCGCTCCCTCCTTCCCGGCTCCTGCGTACTTGTGCTCGGTGTCTCACCACGTGCAGATCCCTCCTCTAACCTAACCTCTAAAGGACGCAAAGTGTCAGTTTCTGAGCTGGTGGAAGCAAGTGTCAGATCGAGTGACGGTGTGGCTTCAGTGTCCCCTTCCTCGTCCTCCTCCTCCTCCTCCTCCTCCTCGGTCGGTGCCACTACATGCTCTTGGGTATCTACAATGACAAAGGGAAACAAGTTGACTTGTGGACTGGGGAGAGGAGCAAGTAAGATGTGCATGCTGACAGCATCTGCAGCACACGAGTCAGAAAAGATAATGGGAGGAGGGAGATGTGGAAAAGGAGAAGGAGCATTAGATACGCAGAGACCCCCTTCATCAGGATCTCCAGTGCGGCATGTTGTGACGGCTGCAGCGACGACCCGCCCAATGATCCAAAGCACTGTCTTCTCTGGGGGGGTGAGGACGTGCCCGTCCACCCTCAGGTCCCTCCTGTTGCCGGCTGTTACGCGCCACCTTCTCCTGAAAGACAGAGGACAGTGTGTCAGTGAGTTTCCTGCAAGGTATGTGGGTGATGTACCTGTCATGGTCGAATAGCTGCCAGTTTGTGTGACTTGTGAGTGGTGGTTGTGTGGCCTGCAAGTATGGTACTATGTGCGGGTGACATGCAGCATGCTGAGTGCAGCATTGCGTATGGATGGGCAGTGTTTGTTGGTGGGTGTGTGATGGGGAGTGTGATGTGTGGAGCAGTGGTGCTGTGTCACTTGACACTTGCATTCACTCACCTTGACTACTAGTGTCAAATCATTGAACTTCTTCCAGCACTGCACCCAGGTGCGTGGTGCAATGCTCCTGGCATTGACTTCCTGCTCCACAGCCTGCCAATGCCTGCACAGCTGCAGTCTGGAGGTCTCCGGCCATCCTGTGGGTACATGTTGGCCCTCCTTTCATCCATGCCTTCCACCAGGGCCTCCAGAGCATTATCAGAGAAGCGTGAAGCCCTCTCTCCTGCTTTTCTCGTGGCCATCTTTCCCTCCTCCAAGTAAGGTGTGTACCTGCCATTTGAAATGTGCACCTTTAAGAAGTGCAGGCCGCTGATGACGTGCGCTGTGCACGCCCCATTTCCAACTTCCTCATTCTCCGTGCAGCCTCTCAGCAGCGAGGGTTGCGCTGGCTGCACGGAGATATCATGATAATTAGCAGGCAGCACGAAGTTCACGTATAGGGTCCGTCGGGCACGGGGTACTAGCGCATCAAGCTACCCCCGCCCGAAAACGACCCTTAACGAATTTTTCCCCCTATATCTTTTATTAAAAAACTGCTAATGCTGGAAATCCGAAACGAAAATAGGAAAATGCTGTAAATACACAGCAGGTCCATCAGCACCTGTAAAGAGAAAAGACAGGTTGGTTCCAATAATGGACCCCTTCTCAAGCCTGTTTTTCGGACGCGAAATGGGCGAATGTGGCCTAACCAGTGGTCCTTAAAGGAACTGCTAGAAGCCGTCAACACAGTGGTAAGTTTTTTCTTTTTAACTTACTTCATGTGGAGCTAGGAGGAGCAGGTGGGCTCCTTCTGGCTCCACAGTAATACTGCAGGCTCAATCTCACCCCCCCACCCCACCTCCCTCCCAGGACCTACCTGAAGGCTGCTGCCAGTGGGAGTCAGCCCAATTGGGTTGTGCAGCAAACTGGAAAGTTGCCTCTGGATGCCCAATTGACGTTTGCAGCTTGCCGACATTATGGAGATGAGGCCTGAGGCCCAATTTTGTATAGGCCTTGGGCCTCCGACTTATGGCGAGCACATTGAACGTGTTGCCAATCTCGTACACAAAACGGGCCATAAACGATTTCTCCCCCATTATGAAATTTTAGGCTAGTTTCTTTATTAGCTTCTGACAAAACATTCATCTATCTTTTCTGTTTTCAGATGTTGACAGACCTAATGTTTATATCCAACATTTAAACTTCAAGCAAAAAGGGAAAAGTGCAGCTCGGCCGTACAGACCGAGAATGTTGGATTTTTTTACATTCATTCTTGGGACATGGGCATCGCTGGCCCCGCTCAGTGAAACCCAGTCTGCAAGAAGAAGAGACCATATAAGAATCATAGAATCATAGAAGTTACAACATGGAAACAGGCCCTTCGGCCCAACATGTCCATGTCGCCCAGTTTATACCACTAAGCTAAGGTAAATATTAAACTTTCCTTTGTGGGGCCTGGAGGTTCAGGAGTGTTCTTCCGGGTACTACAAGGAAAGTCTGGGCCTGTGCTGCCCAATTCTCCCCCTTCCTTCTCACTCACGAGACCAGGCCGCAATCCCCCTTCACGACTTACCTGTGTGCCCGCTGACAGCCTCCAACCCACCCGATCTTCCACATCCAATAGTGAGCCGGTTGCCTCCTACCAGCTGTTTCAGGCGGGCAAGTGGCCGATGGATTGCAAATGAAGCCTGGGAGTTAAAATAGCCTATGCCCTGAATTGATGATGTCAGCAGGGGTGGGGTTTGACGCTCACCGCATCCGAAACCCACTCCCAGTTAAAATCCCCCCAAGATCTCTAAAAGCTGTATTATTGTATATAGTTTCCAGAAGTTATCTCTCTCACTGACTAATGTCTCTTTTCCGTTCTGATAGCACATCAGATTAGTTGTGCAGTTTCCAGGATGCTGTAACAAGCTGAGTGGAAGTTTGGTGAGAAGAAGATAAGAGGTTGTGCTTAGTGGTTATGGTCAGATGAAACAATTTAAATATTTTGATATAAAGTGGAAAATGGAACACACCATCAGAAAATAGCACCCAGAGAATGAGCAGTTCTCCAAACAGGTGACGAGGATTGATTTAACAATGTCAGTGTTTGCACAGCCCATATCCTTATGGTGATAGAAAATGTTGGGGCCAATTTTCACATGCTGATATAATCCAGTTCTAAATAGCTAAGAACTGCTGCAAATCTCGCCAGAATGGTAATATGCTAATAGCATTCAATCTTCCAGGATCAGCTCATTATTATAACTTTGCATAGATTCAGGTGCAGATTTGGATGATGCAAGGATCACACTTGTGTTGGAAATGCAAAATGGTGTGAGGGTGAAATTTAAAGGAGGCAGAATTTTTTTTAAAAATTCATTCATGGGATGTCGGCGTCACTGGCAAGGCCAGCATTTATTGCCCATCCCTAATTGCACTTGAGAAGGTGGTGGTGAGCCGCCTTCTTGACAACTCAGTGGCTTGCTAGGCCATTTCAGAGGGCAGCTAAGAATCAACCACATTGCTGTGGGTCTGAGTCACATATTTTTTTTATTCGTTCATGGGATGTGGGCGTCACTGGCGAGGCCAGCATTTATTGCCCATTCCTAACTGCCCTTGAGAAGGTGGTGGTGAGCTGCCTTCTTGAACCGCTGCAGTCAGTGCGGTGAAGGTTCTCCCACAGTGCTGTTAGGTAGGGAGTTCCAGGATTTTGACCCAGCGATGATGAAGGAACATCCAAGTCGGGATGGTGTGTGACTTGGGGGGGATCATGCAGGTGGTGTTGTTCCCATGTGCCTGCTGCCCTTGTCCTTCTAGGTGGTAGAGGTCACGGGTTTGGAAGATGCTGTCGAAGAAGCCTTGGCGAGTTGCTGCAGTGCATCCTGTGGATGGTACACACTGCAGCCACAGTGCACCGGTGGTGAAGTGAGTGAATGTTTAGGGTGGTGGATGGGGTGCTAATCAAGCGGGCTGCTTTGTCCTGGCTGGTGTCGAGCTTCTTGAGTGTTGTTGGAGCTGCACTCATCCAGGCAAGTGGAGAGTATTCCATCACACTCCTGACTTATGCCTTGCAGGTGGCGTAATAACACTTCGGTTAAGGTTACTGTGCCCCTTAAATGAACCCCTGTCTACTTGCTGGTTCCTAGCAACCCTGGATGCCAGAGTTGTCAAGAATATGATTAAGAAATAGACACCCTGGCCGTGTGCAAAACAGCCCTGCTCCCCAGTAATATGCATCAAGCACAAAAGGTTTGGAAACCCAGTGTTAAGGGTCTCTGCCCCTTTTTCTAATCCATTACACCTCATGAACTGCTGCCCACAGGAAATGATGGAATCAAAAATCACCCCTGTATTTTTATCAGGCAGGTTACAGAGAAAACAAATTTCTTGCTCCTGCGCTCAATATAGGCCAAATCCCTGTAGTTCAGTGGACCTAAAAAGGATGTTAGGAATTAAACTGTAGCCACTTTCAATGATACAACTATGAGTTGTCCCCTAGGACCACAGTAAAGAGAAACTCGCACAGCCTGATATTCTATACACTGCAATTACAGTAAAGAAAGACCTGCACAACTTGGTTTCCTCCACATAGCGGCCAGCATCAGGAAGCAGAAGCAAGAAGTCTGGATGCTACCACGTACATGTTGCTCTGACCAGTGACTGAAATTGAAACGTGTTTTCTCCTTTTTGCTTCTAACGTTGAGACAACATTTAAAATCAAGTTTCTAAGATACTGTAAAATGAAATATCTGTACATCATAAATACTTTGCATTCCAGATCTTGATGGGACTGTGGTAATGAAGGTTTACTTTCATGGTACAGATCACTAACATTATACAACAGATAGGTTATTCGCAAATGATGTAACTATTTTTACTGCATTGAAGAAGTTCATTTCACGCTATCACAGCTGCTATTATCCAGTGCAGTTACAAACAGATATGGGGTGGTGGGGGAGAGAGGGGAGAGGGGAGCTGAGAGGCAGACGGGGCATGGGGATGGGCAGGGTAGAGTAGAGAAGCAAAGTGAGAGAGAGACAGTTATAGAGAGAGGGAGACAGGCAGCGAGCATGAGAGAGACTTGGGGAGATTCAAATAGGCAGATAGTGGTACAGGAAAAAGCAAATAATCAGCGAGTTAGAGATATTTACTTCTCAGGGTTTTTTTTATATCATCAAGGAGAAGTCAAAGGCTGTATTTCCAAGCAAGAAGACTTTATTTACGCAGTCCTTTGCTGCTCAGGCACTTCTTTCAACTCTCGCAATGACTGGTGCAATCTAATTAGGGACAGTTACTTGCTCAGCCTGTACATCAGATATGTAGATCTGAGCTAGCTGTTTGCTGCTTTGGCATAGAACTTGGGACTACCACCAGTCTGGTCATCAGCTGGACAATCCATTTTTCAGCAGGTTGTCTGCTTAAAAATTTAAACTGCGCAACAAAAGTTCATTTTACGCGTGTGTGGCCCGGGTTTCATCCTGTTTTATGAGCCACACCGTGCTCTTATTGGCCAAGCCCAACAATCAGAGTGCTCTCAGTCATTCATCATAGTCAACTGTTACTCTGTTACTGTACCAAGGTCAGATGGAGTATCAATTATCTGTTCAATGAATAAAGGAGCTCTTGGATTGTTGAATAAAGTGTCCATTGTCGCTTTGTCTTGGCAAAGCTCGATTATAAGTTGAGGCTTCAAAGTATTTGGATGGAGTGGCAACAAAATTAGCGCCTCAGGACGAAAGTGTACAGGCATGCTGAGTGTTTGGACAAGCTGTCAGTCATGGCAAGCACTGCTATAATTCAGATTTGTGCATTGTGACCGATGCCAATGTAATTCAAATTCTGGGATAAATTATTGAATATGTGTGTTAATAACTACATCAGGGATTTTACCAATATATGTTGTTCCCCCCCACTTAATAAGCCCAAACCTCTGACTCTGGGCTATCTGGTTTTGGACTTAGCAAAAAAAGTGGCAATTCACCCTGCTACATAGGCCTGATAGAAAGTGAGAAACAATAGAGCATATAAAAGAAAACAAGGTCTGAGAAAGAGAAAAAAATGAGCAGGGGGATCTGAATGGGCAGACAGAATGAGAGAAAGACAGGCAGAGGGAGAGACAGTTAGAGACTAAGAGAGATAGGCAGAGACAGACATGGAGAAGAGGCAGGCAGACATAAACTGAGAGACAAAGAGAAAATCTCAGTGCATAGGTAGCCATTATACAAAGAATAGAAGAATGAAAGAAGGAGGTAGAGAGTAACAATTAGAGACAGACATACAGACATTATTAAAGAGAGGCAGAATGAATAGAGACACAGTTACAGAGACAGGCAGAAAGGCAGACACGCAGACGGAGCAACAGCACACAAAATGAAGGCTAGGTACAGACATATAAAACAGAGTCACTGTAACAGCAAGCCCTGTCATTTTAAGAATCTCTATCACAAATGTAAATCAACTTTTGGAAGAAAAAAATTGCAGCCAACTTTCTGTTCAGTGTGGCCCTCAGCAGAGCTCCCACTCTATGGAGCCCAATTTCACAGCCTCTGCCGGATGGAAATGGGCCGGGTCGTGCTCCAAAAGTTGAGGGGCTGAACTGCCGCCCCGTTCCCACTCCCAATCCACCCGCCAGCATTCTGTTCAAGGCCTTCACATGGGTGGCCCAGGCACACGCCAGTCGCCTACTTGTAATATGCAAATCAGAGTTCTATGGCACAATGTTGAGGTACCGTTGGTTCTAGGCCAAACCAGTGGTCCTTCAAGCTGCAGGCTGTTCAGAAAGGTACATTTAAAAAAAAAAAGATTCTTGTGGGGCCAGGAGGAACATGAATGCTCCTCCTAGCCCCACAAAAATCAACTTCCCACCCACTAACGCCTCCCTTTCACCAAGCCATTACTTCCGGCTCACCTCTGCGCAGGAGCTGCCGGATTTCCAGCCTGTGAGTGCTGGTTTCACAACTCACATGCACATTGAAATGAGGCCCAACCACTAAAATGGCTCAGGGCCTCTCGGCGAGGATATTGGCAGGCAGCACAGTTGCACCTCCTGCCCCATGTCCGCCCAAAGTCAAAATTGGCCGCCACATGTCTCCGTGCTTCTATCCCCTGATTCTGACTCAACAACTAAAAGCAACATGTTACCTCACAATGATGATGAGAACACAGCAGTGTGACATAAAACATGCTCCATTACATTGAGTCATTGATCCATTGAGCTTAATAAATAAAACATTTTGTTTATACCGACAGCACTCTGCATGATGATACTAAGATTCAGCCAAGAACAATTACTCCCGGTGGGGCCCTTTATTATGTCGCTGTTCATATATTTGAACATACATATTATGAATATTACATGAAAATTGCCATTAGCGATTCTCACTCTGTTCTTGTGTTAGAAGGACTGTGAGATGGACTCACTTATGTGAGGAGAAATCTATTTCAGGTTCATGTGCTGTATTTAAAAGCAGTAACAGATGTCACAAGTCTAAGTATATATATCACACGAGCGGATCTCTGTGGAATAGCTCACAGTGAGTCAGTGGTTATGCCTTTGCAAGGTGGGGAGAGTTTGCTGGGGTGTAGGAATGGGGGAGGAGTGCACAGTTCCAGTGAAGTAATTTGGAAAGCGGTTTATTAAAAAAATCTCCCTGGAGACAATGAAGTGAGTGTTTTTGATTGGTCCCTGAAAAATAAATTGGTCCTGAAATTCCACAGAGGTTCTACTCGTCTTCCACTGTAACTCTGGGGGAGACTCAGTTACATTTCTAGGCTTATAAAATTGTGCTTGTATAATTGGGCGGTCTGTCTGAAACCTTCAGAAAGAGATATAGTCCGGAGAGAGAGATTCCACAGATGACCAGCAAGAAACTGCCACATAATGGTTATCTTCAGGGAAGTTGTTGTAACTACTGTAAATCCACAGTGTGTTGCTAGTTAACAAATCTGTTTAGCAATTTGTAACCTACGCCAAGGTCTGGTGAAAACTTTATCCTATTGCCTGCTGAACAAGCTGAAGGTTATATAGGGGGCACATGATTATATATAACAGTGAGCAAAAATGCAGTGACAAGGGTCTTGTGTTCAATCCCTGGGCACACTAGAAATTACCTAGATATTGACCAGGTAAAGGCACTCTCTGGATCATTAGAAAGTAACGGGGTCTCCTACTGAAGTGGTCTGAGATGTTAATTGCCCTCTTCCAGCAAACCGCTCAGTTGTACAACGACAACTCAGGATGGGCAATAAATGTCGGCTTTGCCAGCAACACCCACATCTCAAGAATTAATATAGAGAAAATGCCAAACGTGAGAAAAATATCTAGAGTTAAAAACCTAAAAATTCTCAGTATAAACAGAAAAACACAGGTAATGTAATCATTCTACTGTGTCAGTCTGTTTCTGCCTTTCCCTCTCTGAGCCAATCTCTCTCAGCCTTTCTCTCTGAAGTAAAAGTATAATCAATTGAAAATAGTTTCCGTATGAAACCTTACTTCAAATCCAGCCCTCTATCTGCTAGCTGTAATGGCCCTATACGGTATATAAAATGAGTTTGGCCAGTTCCTGGTAGGCACGGGCCTACAGCGTAGAACTGCCCTTAATTCAGCACTAATTAGTAATCTCTCTCAGAGAGGCCAGAGGGTGGCTGGTGTGGGAAATGGAAAAAATATCAGGCTGATGCAGTTGGGGTGCTTCAGGTGGAAATATATTGTCAGGGCAGAGACAAGAAAGCTTTATTCTGCATTTGGCTGTGCTCCAACCGACCTGCGAGTATTTGATGCTGACACTGGATACCCGAAATGTAAAGTGTTCCATTCCCCAATAGTAATGTCCTTCACTTTGATGAGCGCAAAAAGAAAAATCAGTTAAAAACTGATATTAAAATATAATAATCTGACAAAGAGCGGTACCGAGTAAAAAGTGCTTGGAATAAAAAGGTGATGATAAATTTTTAACCCCTAGTCAATAGTAGACAACACAATTTTAAGAGAGGCTGGCCAACCTCCTTGACTTCCTTGAGGAAGTGGCATCCCAAGTGAACAGTGGAAAACATTATGACACGATCTATCCAGAACACCAAAGTTCTGCATGAAAGGCTGTTACATAAATTAAAGCAGCGGCAATTCAAGATAAAACCTGGAAATGGATATGAAGCAGATACTAGTTTAAGAAAAGGAAGCCTTGAGTAATGCTGAGTTGGGGCAGTACTGGGTGGATTGCTCCAGAGGTCAGTGCTGGGTCCCTATTGTTACCACTTTACATCAACAATTTGAATTCAGAAACTCAAAACAAATTGGTCAGGTTCACGGACAATACTAAACTAACGGGAGCACTTGAGTCTGATAAAGCAGTCAAGGATTTACGAAATAAACTACTGTAACTAAAATCTGTAACTGGATGAAAGTAGATTAAATTCAATATGGATAAGTGTAACGGTACTCCCCCATTGGAAGAAAAGTCAGTGATGTATATGCTCTCTGAATGGTGTTGAACCAGCTAAGGGTAAGGTTGAAGAGGTCTAAGCACAGGTTCAAACCAGTGAAAAGCAAATCTAGAACTTATGTTGGAAAGTTGTTCTTCGGGCAAAGAGCAATCAACACTTGAAATGGATTTCTGGATAAGTTAGTGGAAGCAAAAACCTTGATGTAATTTAAGAGACAGCTGGCTGCTGTTGGAGGCTAAGATGAATGAGCAAAGATGAACCAAAGGCCTCTTTCATCCATATTTATCTTGTGATTTATCTTAACGCAAGTAAATATGGAAATAGCTACTGTATTATCAATCGATTCTTACATTGTTGTGCTGGCCCATCTGACTTGAAGAGAGCATAACCAGAGTGCAAATTATCAATCATTTAAACAAACTGTGACATTAACGAATTTCCATGATTTATACACTGATAGCTAATATATAAAGTAATGTTATTGATAGTGATTGTCTGCTGAAATGTTTCATATTCTCAGAACACCCTAGATTACACTGCAGCATTCCACCCTGAACTTTCTTTAGCTAATTTTTTTTTTCCTTTTAGCCCCTCCTCTTCTAAAGACATGCCTCTTGCTGGTGAACATGCTGCTTCCTGGTGTACACACTCCTTCCTGGGGTAAATACCTCTTGCTGGTGTATATGCTCCTTGCTCGGGTAAATACCTCTTGTTGATGTACGTGCTCTTTGCTGGTGTATACGCTTCTTACCGGGGTAGTCGTCTCTGCTGGTACACATGCTCCTTGCTAGGATACACGCCTCTGCTGGGATAGGGGCCTTTAGCTGGGATACATGCTGCTTACTGGGGTAGACGCCTCCTGCTGGTATATAAGCATCTTGCTGGGGTACACGCCTGAGGTGCAGTTTCACAGGTACCAGGAAGGTTCCAGTACCTTTCGGAAGCGTCTATTCGTCATGTTTCAACATGTAGACAGTGAGGCCCTGAAATTCCACCGGGGCTGTTCTGGCCTTCTGCTAGGCTATAGTGGGTCTGCACCTTTTATTGGGAATTGCGCCAGTTCACTGGTTTCCTGCCATAAATCTAGTGGATCCACCGTGGAATTTCAGGTCCTGAGTGTCACCCGAGTATTTAACCCCATGGCGAGGCATCATGGCCAATCACGATCCTATCCTGGCCTGACATCCACACACGCACGTATTCCAGCAGCGATCACTAGATTATAATTAGGAGAAGGAAACTCTGGCTGACTGTTTCCCCCCTGCTTATCCTGGGGACACTGAAGTCGACTGCTTTGCCCCCTAAATGCCATTCCGGCTAAGCACAAATCGAGCCTGGGACCTTCCAATGCTTTATGACTCATTATCTCAGGCACTGCGCCGCTGGGGAAGAGGGAGTAAAATTATCTTTCATACGCAGTGTGTTGTTAAATTTCTAAAGAAGTGAGAATGTCGATCTCTCATCTCGAGGCAGCTTCACATTAAATTGCAGTGGTGACATTCGTGACCTTGCTAGGAGCATGATTTGCACTAGCTCAGCACCGGGGGCCCTCTCTGATCCTGTAAGAAGTCCGATCAGGCTAACAGCTACAGTCATCGAGCAGGATTACATTACTGCTACTGCATTGCTCCCATGAGTTAGAAATTAAATCAAATTCATACATTTTTGTGAATAAGTTACAACTGCAATTAGAAAATTACTTAAAGTAAGATCAGAGATGGTAATGAAGATATTTTTACTGGATACGTGCGCTCTACTGTGCTGAGCTGGCTGATCTGAGCAGGAGGAGTAATGGGTGGGCGGGTGGGGTGGGAGGAGGGTTAATACCTGCTCCAGGCTCAGTGTGATGGAAAGTCACCTGGATTTTTGCTGCTCATCACAAGCCAGTGACATCTGCTACAATGTTCTGATGAAGACTGGCCACTTGGCCGATAACCGGAAAGCATGAGTCATCGCCATCAGGAGAGGAGCAGAGAAAAGGAGGGGGGAGCCGATGACAAATTGGTGCTGAACGCCTCGATTTTAAAATTATCATCCCTGTTTTCAAGTCGCTTCATGGTCTCGCCCCTCCTCCAGCCCTACAACCGTCTGAGATCTCTGCACTCCTCCAATTCTGGCCTCTTGCGCATCCCCCATTTTAATCGCTCCACCATTGGCGGCCGTGCCTTCAGCTGCCTAGGCCCTAAGCTCTGGAATTCCCTCCCTAAACCTCTCTACCTCTCTCCTCCTTTAAGACGCTCCTTAAAACCTACCCCTTTGACCTAGCTTTTGGTCATCTGTCCTAAAATCTCCTTATGTGGCTCGGTGTCAAATTTTGTTTGATAACGCTCCTGTGAAGCGCCTTGGAACATTTTACTACATTAAAGGCGCTATATAAATGCAAGTTGTTGTTCATAAAATTTCTTTTGAAATAAAGTGTAACTTGGTTGTGGAACAGAGGCATTTTCAGCTTCCTAAAGCACCAAGGTTTTCGAAACAGCTTTAATTTCAGTCTCACACTTGTGATTCCTGATGCTGGTGGAGACCACAAATATATATCAGGGGAAAAAAGAGAGAGAGAAGGCAGCAGCGGCCAGTGTGTATGTGTGTTGCTCCAGTATATGGTGGGATATCTACCTCACAACAAAAACAGAAGCTGTTTTGAAATACACCTCAGGACTACAGATAAGCTGGTGAAAGGGAAGGCAGTAAATCTCAGTGCAGCATTCAGATGCGATGTTTGAAGTTTCACTGCAGGTTGAATAAAATAAATGTTTTTTATATTAGTACTGCAGTCTAGATAATACGGTGAAAACAGCAATAACTTAGGAACAATGTTAAAGAGGGACAGGGCTAAAAGTGCAGGTCTTTTTGGGACTTTTCTTGTTTTAGTTGCCAGTGGAGCATTTTATTGTAATGTTTTTTTCAACATCAGGTGACAGAATAAGTTAATGTTACACTGGGAGGGGAATTTTCCACCCAGGTGCTGATGAAAGTGTTTGACAATGTTTCACATAAAAGGCTGCTGCTTAGCAGTGGAGACAAAATGTAAAACCTGGAAATGAATAAGAAATTAGCTGAAAGAAAGGATATTGGAGTGTGTGGGGAGGGGTGAGGGGGAAGGGGGAAGTACTCTGTCGAGTGCTCAGTAATTGGCGCTGAGACCCCTACCATTTTTTAATTCACATCAATGACTTGGATCCAGAAATTTTGAGAGAATTGTTCAAATTTGCAAATGATATTTAAGTGAGGAGGGTCAGTGAAATTTGACATGGCAAGAAAGGGCCGACAAAATAAGTTAGATAAGTCTAACCATGGCATATGGATAGGCACATGGTGTTACACAAAGTCAACATACACATTCTGTGAATGGTGTTGAACTAGCTATGGGTGAAGTTGAAAGAGATCAGGGGAGTGATAATAAGGCAAAACAAATGCTGGAAATCTAAAATAAAACTAGAAGTCCTGGATGTACACAGTAGGTTCATCAGTATCCAAGAGAAGACAGAATAGCAATTTGGACAGAGGTCCTTCTTGGGGAAAGTGAGATACAATCAAACCCTTTGATAGCAGTGTCAGTGGACTTGGCACAACATCCAAGCACTGCAGAGCAGCACTCAACAAAGCAACTAGAATGTTGCATTATATTGCTAAATCAGTAAATAAGCCAGAGGGTATCAAGCTTTACAGTGCTCTGGTCATTCCATACCTTGAATACTGCATCCATTTTTGATTCTCCAGATACAAGAAAGACACGCAGACCCTGGAGATAGTGCAGAGAGCCACTCTCAGAAGATTGAGTTATGAGGAAAGGCACTAAAATCTTGGATTCTTCAACCCTAAATGAGGTGACTGAAAGGGGACCTTACAAAGAATATAAAGTATTAAATAATTTAGGAAAGGCACATACTGAGCACTACTTTAAGGTGAGCATTGGTACTAGGACAAGGGGGCACAGGTGAAGGGCAAAATACAATGATGGGAAGCTCTTCATTCAAAGAGTGGTGTGTATTTGGAATGGATTTCCAGGTCAGGTAGTAAAGACTTAAATCTTGGAATCATTTAAGAGACACTGGCCTAGGTTTTCCACCTTCCCATATCCATTGGAACCAACTCAGGGGCACGTTCTGCTGCTTTACCACTGTCCTGCCATTTTACAGCCTTTTTCCAGGGGCTCGGTCAGTCGGAGCAAATAACAGCTGCCGGTATGTGAATGGACAAATAGTAAATGCACCAAAATGAGGGAAACATGGCCTCCATATTTGCACTCTTTGAACCTTGATGCAGGGGCCACCTACTAGGCCTCAGCATCTAAAATTCAGAGGTCTGTGGAGAGGTACCCAGGCCAAAAAGTGAAGAGGGACCTATGGAAGGGCTCTCAGAACATGGCCATCTGTGAAATGAAAAGTTTCCTTACAATTTTTTTAAAAACAGACAGCTCACTGACCATCTCTTTCTCCCAATGCAGAAGGTTCCAGAGGCATGCCAAAGAAAGTCTCCACCTCCAGACCAGAGCCTGCCTTCTTAGGGCCAGAAAAATGGCCACGGTCAGTGGGGCATTTCCGAGGCAGGTGGACGTCTCCTCATGCCGGAGATAGGCCCTAGTCAAAGGGGTGGGATGAAAAGCCTGGATTATCGGGTTGCTCTGGGGAGGAGGTGTGGAGGGGGGGGGGGGGGTTGCAGGAATGTACTATAGGATTTTCATGATGAATGAATTAAGATGAGACAAATGGCATTCCTTATCTGTATCCACCTTGTGGACTTGTGAATAAACTGTGGATTTTTGTATATTTATATCTGCTGAAGATGCAGTGCTGAACAGACTTTGTTGAATCTTACATTGAAAATGGCGTGGGACATTTCTGTTTCTACGCGTCCTAATGGAACTAACATTTATATAGAGGCAGATTCTGATCATGAGAAGATGTGGACATTGGACTGTTCTAGTACTGTGCCTTGATGTACTAGCCCTTCCCTATCTCTGTAACCACCTCCAGCCCTACAACCCTCCGAGATCTCTGCACTCCTCCAATTCTGGCCTCTTGCGCACCCCTGATTTTCATCGCTCCACCATTGGCGGCCGTGCCTTCAGCTGCCTAGCCCTAGCTCTGGAATTCCCTCCCTAAACCTCTTCCCCCTCTCTCTCCTCTTTTAAGACGCTCCTTAAAACCTACCTCTTTGACCAAGCTTTTGGTCCGAATATCTCCCGGTGTGGCTCGGTGTCAAATTTTGTTTGATAATCGCTCCTGTGAAACGCCGTGGGACGTTTTACTACTTTAAAGACGCTATTTAAATGCAAGATGTTGTTGTAGTTATAAAATAAAATGTGAAAACACAGAAAAGAAATGAAATTGGACCTGTTTCGAGAAAGAGAAGGAAGTAGTCGGATTCAAAGCATGCTCCTGCCATCCCCCCCAATACTCTACACACAGCAAGTCCCAGTTCTCTACAACAGGAAAGGTAAAACCCATTCAGTGTCACTTTGCCATTATGCCAATTTGTAGAGTGCCGTTGACGGAGATCTCGCAGTGAGCTCACTGTCATTTGGCTGGTGAACAGTGTAAGAAACAGTGGAAGAAAATAATTTCTGAAAGGTAGGTAAGAGTAAATATTAATTTATTACCATCATTTGCAAGGATGTATTTTTGGAATGTGTTTAAAGGGGTAGTGGTTTCATGAATTAGCATTTGGCAAACTTCTTTTTTCATTAACTGAGTGAGGATGACAGTGGTGGACACTGCAATTGGTCTCAGTCTCCCTAGTCGGAGGGGCATGGAAATCAGCTTGGCTTAGAAATTGTATGCGTTGGTATCCATTGTCCCCGGTTGGAAAGGTGTGGATGTCTTTTCTGATACAGTGTTATGCACGTGATACAATCGCCTGAAATTTTCACAGTGGTTTTTTTTGGTAGGAGGTCAGCAGAACACTGGAGAAATGGTGTAAATGACTAAAAATGACCATTAGCTCTGAGGTTTTCGTCGAAGTTACAGAGGGAGATTCAGGGCAAATAACATAATTTACATCACTGTCTTGTGTACTTTCAAACAAATTAAAACAGCTTTGTCAACAGTTTTGTTAAAGATATTACCCCTTAAAACAGCAGAAATTTATGGACATTTTGTCAGTTCATTTCTCCAGATGATTTTAAATGAAGAGTTTTGCATATCATTCGTACATATATTGTTCAGAAAGTTCTAATGATACACATTTATGCCACTCACCTGTGACTTGATTACTGTGGCAATGTGATTATAAAGTCAAACTGGCAGATCTGGAAATGATTAGACAGTGATGCCGACTTTTAGAATATCAGGCTCCAAGATGGAGTGTACTGTATTTCAGTTCAGTGGAAAACCTGGTCTGTATGACTCAGTACCACAACTCACAAAGCATTTATCCACTGACCCATCAATGGATCCCACCTGCATTCTTAAGGGTTTTATTTCCTGTTTAAGTTTCCCTGTGCCACGCAATAAGTCCTGGTGTGGAAGACAACCAGATGAGCTGGTCCGAGGCCTCCACCAATGCCAAACTTGTTCCCATCATTAGAAAGAGTGGCTGTGAAAATTTCTCCCATCAACGTTCTCTTCATTCCTTATGGAAGCACCTACCCACTGCCAGCTGCCTTCCCTGACAGTGTGACTGAGATCAGAAGCTCATAGGAACAGGTGTAGACCATTCAACCGCTCAAGCCAGTTCTGCCATTCAATTAAATCACAGCTTATCCATTTACCCACCTTGGTTCCATATCCCTTGATACCCGTACCCAACAAAAATCAATTGTTCTCAGTCTTGAACATTTCAGTTGACCCAGAATTCACAGCCTTTTGGTGGAGAGAGCTCCAGATTTCCAATACCCTTTGTGTGAAAAAATGCTTCCTGATTTCACTCCAAAATGGCCTAGCTCTAATTTTAAGATTATGCGCTCTTGTTCTGGAATTCCCCACCAGAAGAAATAGTTTCTCTGTATCTACCCTATCGAATCCCTTTATTATTTTAAATACCTCAATTAGATCACCCCTCAACTTTCTAAACTCAAGGCAATACAAGCCAAGTTTATGCAACCCGTCATAACATAATCCATTAAGCCCTGGTGTAATTCTGGTGAATCTGCAATGTACCCCTTCCAAGTCCAATATATCTTACCTGAGTTTCGGTGCTCAAAATTGAACACTGTGCTCCAGATGGAGTCTGACCAAGGCGCTGTACAATTGAAGCTTAACTTCCTGCCCTTTGTATTCCAGCCCCCTTGAGATAAAGGCCAATATTCTATTAGCTTTTTTTGATTACTTTTTGTACCTGTGCACTCGCTTTTAATGATTTCTGTACATGGACATCTAAATCCTTTTGCTCCTCCACAGCTCATAGTAAGAAAATATTCCGATTTGTCTTTCTCAGATCCAAGTGGGTGACTTCACACTTCCCCACATTGAACTTCATCTGTCATTGTTATTCCCACTCACTTAGTCTGTCTATGTCCCTTTGTAACTTCCTGCTCCCATCCACACAACTTACTGTGCTTCCTAACTTAGTGTCATCTACAAACTTGGATTTGCAACACTCTGTTCCTTCATCCAAGTCATTCTGAGGAATAGCGTGAACACACCTTCTAACACCCTATGGCTGGTACGTCAAAGCATGTTCATGCGACCTCATCTTACTTCCCAGGTTTTAACTAACTCATTTAAGAAAAGAATAAGAAAAACAGAAGGTCATTCACACTTGTTAACTGCAAATTAATTTGATGCATTTACACAAACACCACAAATAATTCAGCAGCAAAATATGTTCACTTTTGCACAATAATAACTTTGGGTATCATCGATTTTTGTACTTATTAATGTTGAATAATAGGCAGTAAAAGCTTCTGTCACCAGAATTCAGATTGTTTAGGAAGATTTCTGTTGCGAGCTCCAGCACATTGTCAAAGGGAAAGTATATTCCACTGAATTGTCAAGTAACACTAAATATTATTCTTAAAATGTGCTGAGGCCCCTACTTTTCTTGCTGTCATGATGGTTCTGGCTGTAGTGTTCATTCATCTGATCAGACTGGGAGGGTGAACCAGCTCATCGTGAGAAAAGAATAGTCCTGTCTTTTGATAGAGCACAAAGACCTTTAGAGAATTGTTTGAACTCTTTTAGTGTCGTATTCCCAGGTTGGATTGCATTTCTCTTCACTGAATGTTTCATTATTTGATTTTTTTTTAAAAAAGCTAACATTTATCTTGAAGGGAAATACCAGTCAGTTTATTAAAACATCCGATTGTCCCTCACTAACTTACATCACTTCTGGAAAACAAAAGAAAGACAGAAGTAAGAGTGATTTGGGCAGGCTTTGTTTGATCTTCCAGCAGGCTTACCAGGTTAAGAATGTCACTGACCTGTCTGATATTGCTATTATATGTCGGGGTGAGGGGAGACGCGTGGGGGAAGGGAGAGTTAAATGTGAGTTTGGGGGTCACTCTGCACAGTCGTTTGATCTAGATTGGTGATATTATTGCACGTGAAACCATTGGCTTAAACATTCATAGTTGGCTGCTTCCAGCATGCAGCAGAGGATCACTTGTGCAGAAGGAAAAGAAAACTGATTTTGCTTTTTAAATAGACCGTATAGACCGTGATAGCGTTCAGACCAACTTTCATTTTTACTTATTTATACAGCAAAGGATTGCTGGTAAGCTTTGACAATATGTTTTCTTTGGGTTATTCTCGTGGAGTCTCCCTTTATATTGTCATTTAAGACATATACACAATACATAATATGGAAGACATTATTTCGGAGACATAGACATAGAAAAAACATAGACATAGAAAATAGGAGCAGGAGCAGGCCACTCGGCCCTTCGAGCCTGCTCCGCCATTCAATATGATCATGGCTGATCCTCAATCTCAATGCCATATTCTCTCTCCCCATACCCCTTGATGCCAAGACGCCATGTCATGTTAAGTAGTTCTGTTTATCACTGCAGCACTTAGCAAAGCAAAATAATAAGAACTCTTTCTGTCAATGAAACTGATAAAATATAACAACAACAACTTGCATTTATATATCGCCTTTAACTAGTGATTATCAAATAAAATTTGACACTGAGCCACATAGGAGATATTAGGACAGGTGACCAAAAGCTTGGTCAAAGAAGTAGGTTTTAAGGAACATCTTAAAGGAGGATGGAGAGGTAAACAGGCAGAGAGGTTTAGGAAGGGAATTCCTGAGTTTAGGGCCTAGGCAGCTGAAGGTACGGCCGCCAATGGTGGAGCGATGAAAATTGGGGATGCGCAAGAGGCAAGAATTAGAGGAGTGCGGAGATCTCGGAGGGTTGTAGGGCTGGAGGAGGTTACAGAGATAGGGGAGGGGTGAGGCCATGGAGCGATTTGAAAACAAAGATGAGAATTTTAAAATCATGGCGTTCCCCGACCGGGAGCCAATATAGTTCAGCAAGCACGGGGATGATGGGTGAACGGGACTTGGTGCAAGTTAGGATATGGGCAGCAGAGTTTTAGATGAACTCAAGTTTATGGAGGGTGGAAGATGGGAGGCCGGCCAGGAGAGCATTGGAATAATCGAGTCTAGAGGTAACAAAGGCATGGATGAGGGTTTCAGCAGCAGATGAGATGAGGCAGGGGCTGAGACGGGCAATGTTACGGAGGTGGACGTAAGCGGTCTTGGTGATGGAGCGGATATATGGGTTGGAAGCTTATTTCAGGGTCAAATAGGATGCCAAGTTTGTGAACGGTCTGGTTCAGCCTCAGACAGTGGCCAGGGAGAGGGATGGAGTCGGTGGCCAGGGAACGGAGTTTGTAACAGGGACCAAAGACAATGGCTTCAGTCTTTCCAATATTTAGTTGGAGGAAATTTTGCTCATCCAATACTGGATGGCAGACAAGCAGTGACAAATCAGAGACATTGGAGGGGTCAAGGGAGGTGGTTGTGAGGTAGAGCTAGGTGTTGTCAACGTATATGTGGAACCTGATGTGTTTTCAGATGATGTTGCCAAGGGGTAGCATGTAGATGAAAAATAGGAAGGGGCCAAGGATTGATTCTTGGGGGATTCCAGAGGTAATGGTGTGGGAGTGGGAAGAGAAGCCATTGCAGGTGATTCTCTGGCTACGACTGGATAGATACCAAAGACAAACGAAATACACCTCAACTTTCACCATCTAAATGGTAATTTAAGCACTTAAATTATTAAATGAAAGTTGTGTAGAACTCAGTTATAGGCTGCAATATCATTGTTATTTAAGGTGGTGACTAACCAGAAGTATAGTACATTAAACTGGATACACAGCTCTCTGAGGTTTGTTTGGATGCTGCAGTGTTAATGTATTATTAATTCATATTTAAAAGGCAATAATAGGCAACAACCAACAGCGCAAAAGCTCTAAATAAAGTATTTTGCAAAAAACAACTGGCTCATCCCACAATGTGTACTTAGTGCATGTAGTTATCCTTAATGGATACACCTCAGTTTAAGAAAGAACAATGTATTTCTCAGCAAGGGAGTGCATGACCTTCATATGGGAAATCAAATAATCAGTTATAGTCCTTACATGGTCAAGTTAGCCATGAGACACTGTCCCTTGTTGAAAGGCCTTTTCTACACCTGAGGGTATATATATTAAGCGCAACAAATGAAAAATTTAACGCTATTAAAGACAAGTGGATGAGGCAGAAAGCCGAATGATAGAACAAGTTGTTGCTCGCTCCAGCAATCAGAAAACCAATACTAGTTAAACAGCTGGCTATGATTTTATTCAGATAATCTGGATTGACAGTTGATTTACATATTTCAGCATCAAGCTGCTGGCAGCACCTTGAGATAACCAGTACTGAGGAGAAGCTTGAGAAAGATTGGTGTAAAGTAAAGTTGGATCTACTTCAGCACACAGGGAGGTGACGTGCTCCCTCGGTGTTTGTACACATACAGGAACGTTAACTTCGCAAATCCCAATGTGGAAATAGCAATGCAAAATAAATAAATAATTTCGTTTTGCATGTTTGGGATACTTTTAAGACTCCATTTAACATATATCTATAGACATCTGCATGCACTTCCTGTTAGCATTATCCAATATAAATCCCTATGTCCACATTTAAAATGAAAAGTGTTACATTAAATGACACCTTCCCCAAGTACGGGTGTGGCAGTGGCAATAGTTCCAGATGGGCGTAATTACAGCAGGTCAAGGTTACATCGACAATTTCCACTGTAAATGTAGACAGGAATTTATAACTGAAATATAAAATAAAGGACAGAATATATTACTTTTAAATGGGAGATTAAGGAAACAAGACAAGAGTGTCTCAGAAATGCTGCATAAATTAGCCTTCAGGGTCAGCTGCGCACAGCCAGTTCCTAAATCAATATCATCAATAACCTGTTCAGATCTTTTGAGGATGGATATCGATCAGCTGGATTCCTGCAGTCAGTCAAGTATTGTGGATTTTAATATTTGTTTTAATTCTCAGCAATTAAAATCTGAAAGAGCTGAGAGAGAACATTATAGGTTAAAAGTGATTAGTAAATATAGTCACAGTGGGGTCAGGTGAGGCATGCGTGCTTGGGTTCACTAATAAATTATTTATTTATTGAACTTCCCCCCCCCCTCTTCTCCTCTGAAGGCAGTGACTCATGCTAGGTGACAGTTTCATTGATCTCGACCACTCTCCAGGACCTTATCCAACATACCATTCCTTCACGTGTGATCCTGGACGGTGAGTCTTGGCAGACTATTCGACTGAGGTGGTCATCACAGCCAAGACTATCCTCACTTAATGGGCATGATTTTATTTTGGAGCTTGGTACCCCGCGTGTCTGTAGATATTCGCATGGGAAACACGGAAGCCAATTGAGCAGGTCGTAATCTGTGATTGCAACTCAATTAAAGGTGAGTTTTTGTGCTTCTGGATTTCCCTCACGCCAGGCAGCCAGATTGACAGGCTGGCTGCCTGTTGGAAGGGAAAGGCACTGCGAATCAGAGAGGGGAACAAGAGGGAGAGAGAGATCGTGAGCCCTGGAAAATATTGGAGGTGGGGCGGGGGGGGGGAGGTGGAGGACATCGGAGTTCCAGCATTGGGATTGGGGGGGGTTGGGGGGGGGGTTGGCCAGTATTGGGATTGGAGTTGGGGGGGGGTCAGCCAGCATTGGGATCGGAATGGGGGGGTCCAGCAATGGGGGTGGACCCGGCTGATCGCAGGGGTCCTGTTGGCCAGCTGAGCTTGTTGGGCCTGGATGAAGCACTCCTGCTCCTCTGGGCCCACAAGCGATGCTATAAAGGCTCACCTCATGGATCCATCCCTTCCCACCTGCTTTCACCTGACGTGAATCGGAAATGATGGGAAACCCGAACAGTTAAGGTTAAATTCATTTTACTTTTGTAATTCACAGAAAATTAAGTACCTCAACCATTTCAATGAGGTACATTGCCCCTTTATGTATCGGTCCGCTGACTTCAAATGGGGATGGTACTTCCTGGGTACCTGTTTTGCCCTCGCATACAAACCTGCCTGTGTCAAACCCAAAAGAGGGCGCGTTGAAGCCGGCTTACGGCCCCGCTCCAAAAAGCTCTTATTTTAACATCCCACTCACCTCCAACCCACCTGTTCTTAGGGGTTAAAATTACCCCCAATGTCTCCACCCTTCCACCCGCATATGTGCACGCTCTCTCACTCACACACTCTCAGGAATGGGGACCTTAGTTGATTTTTCCCTTTCCTAGTCCAAGAATGCTGAGGCCAATTGTAGTGCTGTCAGCTACCTCAACACAGAACAGGGATTGACCATGGATCCTGCTGCGTGATTCTGTACTCTACCCGGTGGGCACTTACCACCTGAGCCATCAGGATAACCCCAACTCTGACATGAAGGGCATCATAATGTGAACATTATGTGGAAAACACATTTGCAAAGCTATTCTAGTAATGTTCCAAAGTGGCAGCTTGGCTCAGTTGGTAGCACTTCCGCCTCCTAGATATAAAATTGTGAGTTCAAGCCCCAGTCCAGTACTTGAGTACATAATCTAGGCCAGCACTCCAGTGCAGTACTGAGGGTGTCTTTTCGATAAAGCTGTCTTCCCATTTAGGTGGATGTAAAATATCCCATAGCGCTATTTGAAGAAGAGCAGAAAATCTCTCCTGATGTCCTAGTTAACATTCTTCCCTCAACCAACACCACTATAAACAATGACCAAAAGTATACGTGTGCAAGAGCCAAGGCTGAAGTGTTTTCAAGCATCTTTGGCCAAAAGTGGCAAGTGAACTATTAAAGTAGCCCATGCCAGGCCACAGCAGGATCTGGTTAACATCCAGGCTTGGACTGACAAATGGCAGGTAACATTTGCACCACAAAAGTGCCGGTAATGATCATCTTAAACAAGAGAAAGTCCAGCCAACTCCCCTGACTTTCAATGACACCATCAACATGAGTCCCTCACCATCAACATCTTGATGGTCACCATTGACCAGAAAATTAACTGGACCAGCCATATCAATACCCCGGCTACGAAAGCAGGGCAGAAGCTGAGCACTCTGCAACAAGCAGCTCACCTCCTGACCCCTCAAAGGTTTCCATCATCTATAAGGCTTAAGTCAAGTGTGCGATGGAATACTCACCACTTGCATGCATGGGTACAGCTGCAACAACACTCACAAAGCTCAACACCATCCAGGAAAGAGAAGTTCACTTTATCAGCCCCCATGCCACTGGAACCAATATGCACCCCTCCACCACCTGCACAATGTGGTTGGAGTATGTATGATCTATAGGATGCACTGTAGCAACTGACCAAGTTTACTTTGACAGCTCCCCTCGCCCCTCTGAACTCTATCACCGTGAAGGACAAGGCCAGCAGACACGGGAACACCATCACCTCCAAGTTCCTCTCCAAACCATACAACATTCTGACTTGGACATATATTCACTGTTACTGGATGAATATCCAGGATTTTGCTACCTGACACCGTTGTGGAACACCATCAGCACAAGGACTGCAACAATTCAAAGGGCCCACCACAAACTTCTGAGGGCAACAATGGGGAGGGAAGGGGGTGGGGATGGGCAATAAATGCAGCCTTGTCAGCATCACCTACATCTCGAGAACACATTTAAAAACATAAACTGGTCATTCACCTCATTTACAGCATTTTTGAAGCACTTTTCGACTCTGAGAATGTGATAAGCTATATAAATGCAAGTTCTTTCAATGACGATGATTCCTTTTAAGAAACATGAGTCCAACCCATAAAGATGTGTAGTTTACCGTCACTGTGAAAATAAATGGACTAGAGACATCTCTATTCTGTTTAAATACAGTAAATTACGACAGTTCAGTTAGAAGTAAAATCCTCTGCCAGCAACTAGTCCTGGAGTTTCCTGCCATCTGGTGTATTCAAGAAGTCGGAAAACCTGAGGTTTAATTATTTCACAAATGATGATTAGTTTAATAGCCAGGTTCTATGAATTATTGACATCGCCTAAAATCGTGCTGAGTAGCTTATAAAACACTTTTAAACATTGCTGCACTTAGTCTGGAACAGCAGCGCTCCAGACATTGTGCTCCCTGTGCTCCCCATAATACAACTCCTGCGTGCCACCAGACTTCTATCAGAGACCCAATAGAAACAATCTCCAATCTCCACTCCCAAGCCCACAAAAATTTGGTTCCCGGGCAGCTCATGGGGGCGAGCAGTCACCTCGTTTATATTGTGTTGTCTGTCAGCTGGAAGAGTTCTGCACTCCTACCACCAACAGCAATAGGCGCAACCACCAACAAAATGCTGGGACACCAGAGGCCCACCCACATGACTTTTTGGCTCAAGCCAATTATTATTTCTGACAATTAATTTGAAAAAAACCATGGCCCCGATATTTGCGGGGAGGGTGCAGGGCAGGGGGGTTGTAGCATCTGGGAAAATCCGGAAATGCAGGGAACACGGAGGTCCTGCTGAATTTAACGGCGGGACCTCATTTGAATTTACTTTCGCTGTTTCCCGGATGGCAACCAGCCAGATTGAGAGGCTGGCTGGCTGTCGGGCGGCAAGGCCTGTGCTATAAGGCTGCAGCCGGGGACCGGAGAGGAGGGAGAGAGGGAATGACCGCAGGGAGGCTGAAGATGCGATCGCGGGGATGCTGAAGAGGAGATCGTGGGGATGCTGAAGAGGAGATCGCGGGGATGCTGAAGAGGAGATCGCGAGGAGGGAGGCTGATCACAGGGAGGGATGCAGGTTATTTTGGGGGGCCAAGTGGAAGCACTCCTGCTCCTCCTGGTCCATAAGCAGTGCTGGAAAGCCACTTACCTGCTGGACCCAGCTGTTCTCGCCTCCTTTCAGCTTCCGGGTTTCCCGAGCCCTTGAAAACCTGGCCCTCAGCCATTAAATGTAAAATGCTGCTAAAATCTGAGACATGCCGCCTCATTAACATATTTAAATTACTGAGGCACCTCTCGAGGGCCGGTTACTTGCCCACCCCCCCAACACACCTCTGTTAAAACCGGAAGTGGGCGGGTTTGAGGTGGGTTGTGGTCGGGTTTCAGATTTTTGAAATTTTAACCTACCCCCCTGCCACTGTCCCACCTGTCGTGGGGAGTTAAAATTTTCCCTATGTGATTTGACGATGCTTAAGCTTTGTCAGGCTGGGCTCCCCAAAAAAACAGCCTCTCACACCTTCGTAGCTAAGGGTACTGGTAATGATAAGTCTAACAAAATGGATTTCTCTCTCCTACTCCATTTCTGCTTTTTTTTTCATTAATCCATGGGATGTGGGCCCATGAATTAATAATTATTGCCCATCCCTAATTGCTCAAGAAGGTGGTGGTGAGGCGTCTTCTTGAAGTGGCTTGCTAGGCCATTTCAAAATCAATCAAGTTGCTGTGGGTCAGGAGTCACATATAGGCCAGACCGGGTGAGGATGGCAGGTTTCCTTCTCTGAACAACATTAGTGAACCAGATGGGTTTTTACGACAATCCGGTAGTTTCATGGTCAACCAATACTAACACTAGCTTTTTATTCCAAATTTTATTTAATTAACTAAATTTAAATTCCCCAGCTGCTGTGGCAGGATTTGAACTCATATTTCTAGATTATCAGTACAGACCTCTGGATTGCTAGTCCAGTAACATAACCACTATGCTCCCATTACCCTCTCACTTTCACCTGTTTCGCTTTCTTCTTTACTTGAATGAGAGGAGATCTAATTGAAACATATAAGATTATGAGAGAGCTTGACAGGGTAGATGCTGAGCAATTGTTTCCCCTGGCTGGAGAGTCTAGAAATAGGGGGCATAGTCTCAGGATAAGGGGTCTGCCATTTAAGACTGAGATGAGGAGGAATTTCGTCACTCAGAGGGTTGTGAATCTTTGGAATTCTCTACCCCAGAGGGCTGTGAATGCTGAGTCGGTGAGTCTCTTCAAGGCTGAGATAGTTAGATTTTTAGACTCTAGGGGAATCAAGGGATATGGGGATCGGGAGAGAAGGTGGAGTTGAGGTCGAAGATCAGCCATGATCTTATTGAATGGCAGAGCAGGCTCGAGGGGCCATATGGCCTACTCCCAACCTATTTCTTATGTTCTTATGTTCAGTTTCCTAATATCTTCCTTCACTATTGTTTCTATCTCTCTTTCTCCCCTCATTTTTGGTTTTCTCTCTCCTCCTCTACTTCTGTCTGTCTCTTTAACTGCTGATTTTCTCTCTCTCTCTGTTCTCTTCCTTCACTCCTGTCTCTTTCACATTAGGTTTTCTCTCTGTTCCTTCACTTTTGCCTGTCTTTCACATCTGTTTCTCTCTTTGTTTTCCACTACGAACGCTTCTGTTTCTCCTGCTCTCTTCCTTCAATTACCAAGAAAACAGAGAACTGTCCTTTCATCCCTGGAAACTGAAATCATTCAATTTAGGACCAGTAACAGGTTTTTATCCTATTTAGACAGGATAAATACAGATCCCAGACTGTGCTGTAACAAATATAGTATATCAACTAGACCCATCAGAGACACATCAACCCCATCTGTCAGTTTCCAGAGATGAAGGACAATTTTCTAAAAACATTGCACTACTTAGTCCCCATCGCAGAAATGAAATTTGCCCTGTCAGAGATAGATTGAAATTCAAATCCCAAAGGTGAAAGGGCAACATGTGTTAAACCAATGTCATACCCAGTCCCATCAGAGAAAGTGAATCTTAATTACTTCCTTCCAGACTGGATTCAAACCTTAGTAAAAGGATAGTGTCTAACTGTGTCCTACCCCAACGTATTCCCAAGTCCTCTAAAGTGTACATGATCTTTAAAATGTGTGTTATTCTTCAGTTTTCATTAAAAGGTACTTAATCTTACATTTTTTAAGATTAATCTTAAAATGTTAGATTAAGATTAAGTTTAATCTCATACAACAGTACACAGTGGTGTTGAAAAAAAGGTTAAACAAGACCCTTAACCCAGTTTGTCAAATGACAATTGAATAAAAAAGGTGTAGGTATAAAATTAAGGGACTTCAGAACAATGCATCACAAAGCGATTCAAACCGTAAAGTGTAGTTAATCACAGCGTTTCTTGGACTAATCATATGGCAGTTGATTATGCCATAGGGTAATGGTTCAACAACAGATTAATTTTTTTTAATGTCTTTATTGGGAAGGCAAGCGTTCTCTGAGGACTGGGGGTTATTATTTTCCCACCCTCACTATGAAGCCCTGATTTACTTTCTGGACTGTGTGTTAAGTGAGTCTAAAGGCATTTCATTTTACATTGAAATGCTGTCGACAGCAGATGCATGGCACTCCCAATGTTGATGCCACTCTGCCTCCGGACATCTGGCTGCATTGGAGATCCACAATCTCGTGTTGGGTCTCCATTTTAAACAACAATCAATTAATTCCTTCACTTTTAGCCAAGGGAATCATTGACCTCCATTAGGTGCTGTGACATCAGCTAAAGTAATCAGAGGAGCATGGTACTTGGTGATGGTAAATCTATGTTTGAGTGCTGCCCACTCTGGGATAACTCGTAAGAGTATAAAAGTGCTTTAAACAACTTCAAACAACAACTTGCATTTATATAGTATCTTTAAAGTAGAAAAATATCCAAAATAGGTACAAATAAGGCGGTATTGGGGGGGTGACCAAAATCTTGGTCAAAAAGATGAGTTTTAAGGAGGGGCTTAAAGAAGAGGGAGGTAGAGAGGTGGAGATGTTTAAGGAGAGAATTTCAGAGTATGGGGCCTAGGTAGCTAATGGCATAGCTGCCAATGCTGGGGTGAAGGGAGAGGGGGATGCACAAGAGGCACAGAGAGTTTGGAGGGAGAAGTGAAGGCTACAAGGATAGAGAGATGAGGCTAAGAAAGGATTTAAACAACTGCAAATGTTCGCGAGTGAACAGACATTGTGGAGGGAAATATGGAGAGCAGCGGTGATTGTTGTTCTGCTGGTAATGATCTGGATTTATAGTTGCCCAAGTTTAATGCAAACATATATTCATATTGTGACAGGTGAGAGCTCTCTGTTGAAGTCAAAATAACTGAATTACCAAATGTGGTCACTGTCCCAGTTTATTTCACTGCTCAAATTGTACTCTGCTCAGCAAATGTATGTGCCTGGGGGAAGGGATGGGAGTTGTCTCACTGGGTACTCAGTAAGGGTCATTAAATAGCAAGAGGCAGTTGCTCCTAATTCTAATAATTTAAAAATAATTAAAGAGCTAAATCTGCAGTTTAAATATATAGCATCGGAGTCTGTGCTTTCAGGCCTTCAAATTCTTGCTCATTGCTCAAGATGCTTTGCTTCCTATGATCAGATAATCTGTCACTTAAAATGTTACTAGGTCAGTTCATTTGATATTTGACCTTTAAATTGATTGCAGTTAAGCAACGTAATTACGCTGATATGCGTCTGGTTTAATCCAGAAACTCCATAGGTGGGACTGTCCTACGTGCAGTCGGGTTTGTACGCCATTAGTGCTCAGAGGAAAAATAGTTTCTTGGGTGATCAATCTGCTTTGGACATTATTCGCACTAATTTGCATTCAACGTTGTAAGTTAATTGCTGGGTTTCGGCATTATAGTCCAAACAGATTAATCATCATTTAAATCAATAATTAAGGGTTGGGGCAACCTCAAAAGAAGTCAAGTCACTTTTTTGAGTATTAAGCAAGGGTGCTTCTATGCCTCATTAGTATGAGTATTTAATAGCTGTCTTATGTACGAGGTGCATGCACCTTTCTGAGGAGAGTGACCTCCACATACCATGTCGCCTACCAGTCTCTGTACATGTGATGGGTTTCAATGGAGATCTGAATGCTTGAAAGTGCAAAGTTGCAGGACTGGCTGTGTGTGGCTATTTTGCTGCAAGAGGAGGACAGATGGCAGATTCACCCCCTCACAGTCTCCTAGATGTATATTGCAATTGGTCCTCAGAAGATTGGATCATTACATGAATGACGACATGTCCATTTCTGAGTGCACTTCTTTAATGTAGAAGTGCCTATAGTTTCTGCCTCAGAACAAAGTAAAGTGAATTATAAAACAGTTACAATTCATTAACAGTGATTGCTGTAATCACGGAGGAGTGTCACAATTTCTAAGTAATCTGCTATATTTGCATACTAGTTCCAGCAATTACAATATATTATGTTATGCAGTAGACTTAAAAGAATTGTACTGAATATAGATGGAAACTATACTCAATCCAACTACTTTCATGTATTACCTGGCACAAAAGGAAATAAGCAGAAAGATGTGACTTATGTGCCAGAACAGTCTTGAAATCAATGGTTCAGGACACAAGCACCACCTCACAGCATAGATTCCACAACATGGCCACAAAAACGCACAGGGCGGCACATCTCAGCTTAAGTGCCGAGATGTGTCATACCAGGAATCACGCTGCTGGGAAGTCCTGAAATTTGCACTGCCAGGGTGGGCTAGTAGTCCATCTGGGACACTCTTACCCCCCCCCACCCCCCACCCCCCACCTCAGGTAAAGATGCCAGAAAGTCCACTATAAGGACCTGGGGCTGGGGGGTTTGGATCCTCACTCCCAAAATAATTTTAAGGCCCCTATAGAAAGGGGGGTTGCCTTAGAATTGTTGTATCAGCCTTGGCTCAGTGGTAGCAATCTTGCCTCGGAGTCAGAAGGTTCAAGCCGCAGTCCAGAGAGTTGAATGCATAATCTAGGTTGACACTCCAGTGCAGTACTTAGGGAGTGCTGCACTGTCGGAGGTGGTGTCTTTTGGATGAGTCATTAAACCTGCCCTCTTGGGTGGACCTAAAACATATTTTAATGCGATTACAAAGGTCCACCTGTGGATCAGTGGGTAAATAAGAGTCTAAATGGGGTAGAGGAACAAAGGGATCTGGGGTACATAAATCATTAAAAGTAGCGATGCAAGTTAATAAGGTCATTAAAAAGGCAAACCAAGCACTGGGGTTCATTTCTAAAGGGATAGAATTGAAAAGCAGAGAAGTTATGTTAAACTTGTACAGAACATTGGTTAGGCCACACTTGGAGTACTGTGAACCGTCCTGGTCTCCACACTATAAAAAGGATATAGAGGCACTGGAGAAGGTGCAAAAAAGATTTATTAGGATGATTACCAGAACTGAGAGGTTATACCTATCAGGAAAGGTTGAGCAGGCTGGGGCTCTTATCTCTAGAAAAGCAAAGACTGAGGGGTGACCTAATAGAGGTCTTTAAGATTATGAAAGGGTTTGATAGGGTAAACGTAGAGATGTTTCCACTTGCGCGAGGAGACCAGAACTAGGGGCCATAAATATAAGATAGTCACTAATAAATCCAATGGGGAATTCAGGAGAAACTTCTTTACCCAGAAAGTGGTTAGAATGTGGAACTCACTACCACAAGGAGTAGTTGAGGCGACTAGCACAGAAGCATATAAGGGGAAACTAGATAAACACATGAATGAGAAAGGAGTAGAAGGATATGCTGATAGGGTTAGATGAAATAGGGAAGGAGGAGGCTCGTGTGGAGCATAAATACAGGCAAAGACCTGTTGGACTGAATGGTCTGTTTCTGTGCTGTACATTCTATGTAATTCTATGTCAAATGTACAATTCTTGATGTGTATTGCAGGTCACCAAACAGTAGAGATGAGGTAGAGGCGAGACCTTCCCTACTCTCTGTCTCCTACCTCCCAACTAATTGCCCACCCATGTCACAAGGTTAAAACTTTGTTTTTTGCTAATGGTCTTGTGCAGAACCATATCAATGCACTGAGAGGAGTGGCACAGTTGTCACAAACACAACAAATATATGAAAATGATGGACAGGAAAAGACCAGCTGGTCCATCAACTCCACTGTTGTGATGCTTTAAGCATCATGATTCATAAACCCCCCCCTTCCCCCCAACACAGACCAGCAGCCATATAATCTCCTGGGAGAGGTAAAAAAAAATAAGAAAACCCACGGCCAATTTAGGGAAAGAAAATCCGGAAAATTCCTCTCCATCCCACTTTGGCGATCAAAACTAGCCCAGGAGACCACATTGATCATGACTTATATTAGTTAGTACTTCGCTTACTTTTTGTATGCCATGGTCTCCACCTTAACCAGGAACTGGTCCAACTCTCTTTTGAAGGTATGCTGCAAAACAGCCCTCACCGCACGAGCTGGCAACTTGTTCCATAGGTCTGTTATCCTCTGGGAAAAGGAGAATCTCCTGACGTCGAATCTAGTTCTGCCCTTGCATAATTTATACACATGACCCCTGGTCTTCCTTAACCTATGTGATTTAAATAATCTGTCAATATGAACACAGTCTGGTCCCTTCATTACTTTAAACACCGCTGTCAGATAGCTCCTGGGTCTATGCATCTCTAAAGTAAATAGTCACAGATTTTTAGGCATATCTGGTTAACTGATGTGTTTTAAGCTGGGTATCGTTCTTATAGCCCTCCTCTGAATCTTTTCCAAAGCCTTTATATCACCCATTATGTGAGGGGACCAAACTTGACACAAAGGCACTGGACATAGTGACACTTCAGGCTGCCACAGCAAATCTGCTAGACTTGCCATTAAGGTACTTCAAATATGTCAAAGCAAGTCTGACTGGCAACAATCCTGAGATGCTCAGAGAAATGTGGCAAGTGGCAGACAAGTGAGGTCAGTAGATTAATGAGAGATAGAGAGACAGACAACCTGCTCAGTTCACTATACGTGGTCAGTGGATGGTAGTCAAACACTGTACCTATACTGATATCCTACAAATTCTCTTGACACATCCTATGGGGTTACCAGAACTATGTTAGAATTTTTATATAGGATATCAAAATTTAAATATTGAGTATTGTGAAAATGTATCCACATAAGACATTGATAAAATATTTTTTAAAAAGAATAAACATAGTGAGACAATTCTGTCACAAACAACATCTTGCTTTTCTCAAACTACTTGTCCAACAGATTGTTACAATTTTTCTGTTTAAAAGGAGATATTCAGCACATTTTAATTCACAAACAAGGATTTTTCTTTTTCTTAAATAAAATATAAGGTTTATTTTATTAGTCTCTGGTATTATGTATGAAGTTATTGAGCGGATAAGTATGAATAATGATGAAAAACTTTTTATTGCAATCCGAAAATGAATCCTAAATACATTCCTTCATTTTTATGAGTTTTTGCTTGTTTCTTCAGCAACCGAAATAAAGCGTATTTTCTTTCATAGAATCATAGAATCATAGAAGTTTACAACATGGAAACAGGCCCTTCGGCCCAACATGTCCATGTCGCCCAGTTTATACCACTAAGCTAGTCCCAATTGCCTGCACTTGGCCCATATCCCTCTATACCCATCTTACCCATGTAACTGTCCAAATGCTTTTTAAAAGACAAAATTGTACCCGCCTCTACTACTGCCTCTGGCAGCTCGTTCCAGACACTCACCACCCTTTGAGTGAAAAAATTGCCCCTCTGGACCCTTTTGTATCTCTCCCCTCTCACCTTAAATCTATGCCCCCTCGTTATCGATTCCCCTACCTTTGGAAAAAGATTTTGACTATCTACCTTATCTATGCCCCTCATTATTTTATAGACTTCTATAAGATCACCCCTAAACCTCCTACTCTCCAGGGAAAAAAGTCTCAGTCTATCCAACCTCTCCCTATAAGTCAAACCATCAAGTCCCGGTAGCATCCTAGTAAATCTTTTCTGCACTCTTTCTAGTTTAATAATATCCTTTCTATAATAGGGTGACCAGAACTGTACACAGTATTCCAAGTGTGGCCTTACTAATGTCTTGTACAACTTCAACAAGACATCCCAACTCCTGTATTCAATGTTCTGACCAATGAAACCAAGCATGCTGAATGCCTTCTTCACCACCCTATCCACCTGTGACTCCACTTTCAAGGAGCTATGAACCTGTACTCCTAGATCTCTTTGTTCTATAACTCTCCCCAACACCCTACCATTAACGGAGTAGGTCCTGGCCCGATTCGATCTACCAAAATGCATCACCTCACATTTATCTAAATTAAACTCCATCTGCCATTCATCGGCCCACCGGCCCAATTTATCAAGATCCCGTTGCAATCCTAGATAATCTTCTTCACTGTCCACAATGCCACCAATTTTGGTGTCATCTGCAAACTTACTAACCATGCCTCCTAAATTCTCATCCAAATCATTAATATAAATAACAAATAACAGCGGACCCAGCACCGATCCCTGAGGCACACCGCTGGTCACAGGCCTCCAGTTTGAAAAACAACCCTCTACAATCACCCTCTGTTTTCTGTCGTCAATCCAATTTTGTATCCAATTGGCTACCTCACCTTGGATCCCGTGAGATTTAACCTTATGTAACAACCTACCATGCGGTACCTTGTCAAAGGCTTTGCTGAAGTCCATGTAGACCACGTCTACTGCACAGCCCTCATCTATCTTCTTGGTTACCCCTTCAAAAAACTCAATCAAATTCGTAAGACATGATTTTCCTCTCATAAAACCATGCTGACTGTTCCTAATCAGTCCCTGCCTCTCCAAATGCCTGTAGATCCTGTCTCTCAGAATACCCTCTAACAACTTACCCACTACAGATGTCAGGCTCACCGGTCTGTAGTTCCCAGGTTTTCCCTGCCGCCCTTCTTAAACAAAGGCACAACATTTGCTACCCTCCAATCTTCAGGCACCTCACCTGTAGCTGTCGATGATTCAAATATCTCTGCTAGGGGACCCGCAATTTCCTCCCTAACCTCCCATAACGTCCTGGGATACATTTCATCAGGTCCCGGAGATTTATCTACCTTGATGCGCGTTACGACTTCCAGCACCTCCCTCTCTGTAATATGTACACTCCTCAAGACATCACTATTTATTTCCCCAAGTTCCCTAACATCCATGCCTTTCTCAACCGTAAATACCGATGTGAAATGTTCATTTAGGATCTCACCCATCTCTTGTGGTTCCGCACATAGATGACCTTGTTGATCCTTAAGAGGCCCTACTCTCTCCCTAGTTACCCTTTTGCCCTTTATGTATTTGTAGAAGCTCTTTGGATTCTCCTTTGCCTTATCTGCCAAAGCAATCTCATGTCCCCTTTTTGCCCTCCTGATTTCTCTCTTAATTCTACTCCGGCAATCTCTATACTCTTCAAGGGATCCACTTGATCCCAGCTGCCTTTGCATGTCATATGCCTCCTTCTTCTTTTTGACTAGGGCCACAATCTCCCGAGTCATCCAAGGTTCCCTACTTCTACCAGCCTTGCCCTTCACTTTATAAGGAATGTGCTTACCCTGAACCCTGGTTAACACACTTTTGAAAGCCTCCCACTTACCAGACGTCCCTTTGCCTGCCAACAGACTCTCCCAATCAACTTCTGAAAGTTCCTGTCTAATACCATCAAAATTGGCCTTTCCCCAATTTAGAATTTTAACTTTTGGGCCAGACCTATCCTTCTCCATAGCTATCTTAAAACTAATGGAATTATGATCACTGGTCCCAAAGTGATCCCTCACTAACACTTCTGTCACCTGCTCTTCCTTATTTCACAAGAGGAGGTCAAGTTTTGCCCCCTCTCTAGTCGGGCTATCCACATACTGAATGAGAGTTCTGGCAGGGTAGTAGGGTAGTACATCAAGTCACAGTGGACATCCATGATTTGTGGGACTTCGGCATTAATAATTCATTTTACTTATACTCATAACGTGGCTGACATGTAGGATGGGAGTATTCGGTGTTCTTAAAATTTCTTGCAGAATTTTGCTTCTGAAAAATGTGAAACCATTAGAAATATACTTAAAAGAGGTTTGCTACTGAATTGTCACAAAATTGTCACAAAGGTAATAATCTCTGGATTACTACCTAAGCCTCTTGCAAATTGGTATGGGGACAAACAGATCAGAGTTAAATGCATGGCTCAAAGAGTGGTATGGGAGGAAGGGGTTTTGATTCATGGGGCACTGACACCAATTCTAGGGAAAGAGGGAGCTGTTCCAACGGGACGGGCTCTACTTAAACCGGGCTGGGGCCAGCGTACTGGCGAATCGAATAACTAGGGTTGTAGACAGGGCTTTAAACTAAAAAGGGGAGGGGGTGGCATTTAGGTGAGGGGAAATTTAGAAATCTAATGAGAAAAGTTAAGACAATAGAACAGTGTAGTGACTTGGATAAAGATATGCAAAGTGTGGCAGGAAGGGACAGAGAGTTTACCAATAATAGTGTAACAGCAAGTAAGGTCAAAGCAGGAAAAAATGGTAAAACATCAAAATTGAAGGCTCTTTATCTGAATGCATGGAGCATTCGTAACAAGATAGATGAATTAATTGCACAAATGGAGATAAATGGGTATGGCCTATTCGCAGTACAGAGACATGGTTGCAAAATGACCAAGGTTGGGAACTAAATATTCCAGGGTACATGACATTTAGAAAAGACAGGCAGAATGGAAAAGGAGGGGGTGTAGCCCTAATAATAAAGGATGACATAAGGACAGTGGTGGGAAAGGATCTTGGCTCGGAAGATCAGGAAGTAGAATCTGTATGGGTGGAAATTAGAAATATCAAGGGGCAGAAAATACTGGTGGGAGTAGTTTATAGGCCCCCTAATAGTAGCAATACCGTTGGACAGAGTATTAATCATGAAATAATAGGAGCTTGTAACAAAGGAAATGCAGTCATCATTGGGGTCTTTAATCTGCATATAAACTGGGCAATTCAAATTAGCAAAGGTAGTTTGGAAGACGAGTTCATGGAATGTATTCGAGACAGTTTCCTAGAGCAATACGTCAGGAAGATATAGTTGAGATACTGAATGGGCTAAAAATTGATAAAGAAGAGGTGCTTGAAAGGTTAGCTGTACTTAAAATAGATAAGCCACCTGGTCTGGGTGGGATGCATCCTAGGTTGCTGAGGGAAGTAAGGGTGGAAATTGCAGAGGTACTGGCCATAATCTTACAAATATCCATAGATATGGGGGTGGAGAATTGCAAATGTTACACCCTTGTTCAAAAAAGGGTGTAAGGATAAACCTAGCAACTATAGGCCAGTCAGTTTAACTTCAGTGTTGGGGAAACTTTTAGAAACGATAATCCGGGACAGAATTAGGAGTCACTTGAACAAGCGTGGATTAATTAAGGAAAGCCAGCATGGATTTGTTAAAGGCAAATCATATTTAACTAACTTGATAGAGTTTTTTGATGAGGTAACAGAGAAGGTCAATGAGAGCAATGCAGTTGATGTGCTGTAAATGGACTTTCAAAAGGCATTTGATAAAGTGCCACATAATAGGCTTGTCATCAAGATTGAAGCCCATGGAATAAAAGGGGCAGTAGCAACATGGATACAGAATTGGCTAAATGATAGGAAACAGAGAGTGGTGGTGAACGGTTGTTTTTTGGACTGGAGGGAGGCGAACAGTGGTGTTCCCCAGGGGTCGGTGCTGGGACCACTGCTTTTCTTGATATATATTAATGACTTGGACTTGGGTGTACAGGGCACAATTTCAAAATTTGCAGATGAGACAAAACTTGGAAGGGTAGTAAACGGTGAGGAGGATAGTGATGGACTTCAAGAGGATATAGACAGGCTGGTGGCACGGGTGGACACATGGCAGATGAACTTTTATGCAGAAAAATACGAGGTGATGCATTTCGGTAGAATGAGGAGAGGCAATATAAACTAAAGGGCACAATTCTAAAAGGGGTACAGAAACAGAAAGATCTGGGGGTATATGTACACAAATCATTGAAGGTGGCAGGGCAGGTTGAGAAAGCGGTTAAAAAAGCATATGGGATCCTGGGCTTTATAAATAGAGGCATGGAGTGCAAAAGCAAGGAAGTCATGATGAACCTTTATAAAACACTGGTTCGGCCACAACTGTGTCCAGTTCTTTAGGAAAGATGTAAAGGCCTTAGAGAGGGTACAGAAGAGATTTACTGTAACGATTCCAGGGGTGAGGGACTTTAGTTACGTGGATAGACTGGAGAAGCTGGGGTTGTTCTCCTTCGAACAGAGAAGGTTTGAGAGGAGATTTGATCGAGGTATTCAAAATCATGAAGGGTCTAGACAGAGTAGATAGAGGGAAACTGTTCCCATTGGCAGAAGGGTCAAGAACCAGAGGACATAGATTTAAGGTGATTGGCCAAAGGACCAAAGGTGACATAAGGAAAAACTTTTTTACACAGTGAGTGGTTAGGATCTGGAATGCACTGCCCGAGGCGGTGGTGGAGGCAGATTCAATCATGACCTTCAAAAGGGAACTGGATAAGTACTTGAAAGGAAAAAAATTGCAGGGCTACAGGAATAGGGCAGGGGAGTGGGAGTGGCTGGATTGCTCTTGCATTGAGCTGGCACGGACTCGATGGGCCGAATGGCCTCCTTCTGTGCTGTAACTTTTCTATGAACCTTTGCCTACATAAAAAGTCACTGCACATCAAAGATTTCCATAATTTGTCTTTTAATTTTTGCTCCAATGAGAACAAGTTTTCGTCATAACTTATGGTCTGAAATTACACTGTTAAATATTAGTATTGAGCATGTTAAAGCATTGAAATGAAATTCCTTTGTCTGCTAATTCAACAAAGGGCCAATTATTTTAAGTTAACAGACAGAGGAATTTCATACTAGGGTTGCCAACACTCCAGAATTGTCCTGGAGTCTCTAGGAATTAAAGATTAATCTCCTAGACACTGCTGCGAGCAACTTAGGAGAAAAATCTTCGGGGCATTAAAAAAACTGTGTGTTTTCTTCACTTTCTTAGAACACTTTTGTTTATTAGTTATAAAAATATTGGAGATGGGAAAAAACTTGGTTTGACTTGGTGGGAAGGTTGGAGGTCATGTGATGAAACCTCCAGGAATAAGTCCAATTAGAGTTGGCAACCCTATTTCATACAAGTGCATTAACATGTTTGTTACTAATGTTGCAGAACACAATTTCAACCTATTAAGTGCTTTAAATCTCTGAATTATCCTCATCACTTCTTAATGAACCCTATATAATTCTTAAAAGTATAAGTCCAGGTGTACACAATAGCAGCAATTCTGTGGTCAGGTGCTCACAGGAATGCTGATCAGGATATTGTGGGCCTACAGCTCATGATTTTTCATCCTTTAAAATTAATAGATAGGAATCCCGGTATGATTTTCTGACTCTTGCCGAATCACTCCTGCTATTACAAGTATGTGGAATTTGGACATAGTTAAATATTCTTGAGATACATCCTGGTGCTTGATTGTTGACAACATACCGTCAGGACACTTTGACGAATAGTCAATAATTTCACTTAGACTTTTTCTTTCCACTTTCCACACGTCCATGCACATTCATGCATTGTACACACATTTCATCTTTCCTGTATCAATTTACATTACCTCACCTTTTTTCCACAATCAATTTCATCAACTATCTTAGAATATCGGCTTAATTTTTCCAGCTCCCTCTGAATGCTATTAATCTTCCCTACACTGGGCTCTGGGCCATTTTGGCTTGGTGTCACAAGCAGATGTTGTAATATTTCTGGAGGTGTTCTTTTCCACACTATTCACAAGTCAGGTAAACAGCAGAGACCCAGAACTAATCCCTATAGGATGGAACTGGAATTTGTTCACTTAATTCATTTAACACATCTGCCATTTTCCGGTTCCCACATGATTCTTCCAGCCAATAATCCTGTATGGTCTTCAAGGCACAAATTAATTTCAAGCAAAGTAACATTCCTACGATCCTGTCGAGACAGCCATTTTAGATAGCAGGCTGAGCAAAGTGCAGCTGCACAGTTGCATGTGCAGCCTGGACCCAAGGTACCTGCAAACGCAGCAACAGACACAGTGTGCTCAATGTTGTGCCTGTCACTCTAGCTGATTTGCAGGGAGGTGGGAACAGCTATGTTAGAAGTGCATTACAGCAACTGTATGAGTAGTCATTTCTGTTGATTAATATGGTGATCCAATATGATGGAATTTAGCATCATTTAGTATTTTAATTTAAAAAAAAATTGTTCTTGGCATGTGGGAGACACTGGCAAGGCTGCATTTATTGTACATCCCTGTTTGCTCTGAGAAGGTGGTGTTGGGCCATGGCTTGCTAGGTCACATCAGAGGACATTAAGTGTCAGCTACATAGTGTAGGACTGGAGTCACATGTAAACTGAAAGCCAGACAAGTTCCTTTGCCTGAAGTGAACCAGTTGGGTTGTTATGACAATCCAGCAGCTTATGGTCTTTTTTCTGATACCACAACTTTCCATGAGATTTGAACTCACAACCTCTAGGTTGCTAACCAAGTAATATACAACTACACTAACATAACATGCCATTTAATACAAGAGGGATATTAAAATTGAAGTATAAATTACTAAATTGCTCATAATTCTAAATGCTATAAGGGAGATGCAAAGACTTGTATCAGTGTCTGTCAGTTCGCCTCAAAGGAGACATTTTTCGGTTGAAATTGCACTGTGTGATATTAGCAATGACTGAGTTAATGTATTCACATAAAATTCCTTGTCCGCTATTCTAATAAAGCCACTAGCCCAAGACATGTTAACATTTATTACTAATATTCATATTTAAAGTAATTGGTAGAAGGATTAGACAGGAGTTGAGGAGGTATTTTTTCACCCAGAGGGTGGTGGGGGTCTGGAACTCACTGCCTGAAAGGGTGATAGAGGCAGAAACCCTCATCTCATTTAAAAAGTACTTGGATATGCACTTGACGTGCCGTAACCTACAGGGCTAAGGACCAAGTTGGATTAAGCTGGATAGTTCTTCTTCGGCCGGCACAGACACGATGGGATGAATGGCCTCCTTCTGTGCCATAACTTTCTATGATTCTTTATTGCACAGCTCAATTTTAATCTCCTTGTGTGGTACTTCCCCTACGGTAAAATCAATGGAGGTAATTTCCCAATTATATGCCAGCAAGAGGCTGGCTGGTTTTCTGATATGGCCTGGAGGCAGGCACATTTCTCAGCTGCTAGCACGAACTTGGCAAATTGCCCCCATGAAGTTGGCATCATTATCGGCAAACACTACCCACAATCTACTACAACAACTTACATTTATAAAGAGCCTTTAACGTAGTAAAATGTCCCAAAGCGCTTCATTAACAAGGTCATTATTCATAATGCAACTGGAGTGAGACTCTATGCTAGAAATACAGAAAGTTACAGCACAGGAAGCCATTTGGCCCATCATGTCTATGCTAGCTCTTTGCTAGAGTAATCCAATGCAAATCCCACTGCCCAGCTCTTCCCATGCCCTTTTGTATCTCCCTCTGCTTTAAATGATTATCCACTTTTCCTTTAAAACATATTGCTCAAAAGATTGCTAGAAACTGTTAACAGACCTACTTGGACTGTGGTGCAGCATGTGCCGTCCTATATTATTAAAGTTCTGGAACAAGAAATGTTTTTGTCCATCCCAACCTGTTGTATGTTCCACTGGGTCTCAATGTGCAGCTGCAAAAATGGAACAGACCCAGTGAAAGTTTTCCACCCTAAGTGTAGAGTTATAAAAAAAAATGATTTCGATTCTAGCTTCTGCAAAAGTAAAAGAGTTCCAAGTTTAAAAATGCTGTGAGTCAATAGTTTCTGTCTACCAAGCAACAGATCCAGGCTAGAGGACTGCAGGACTCAGTCAATCCTGGTAAATATATAACTAATTTGCTCAGGAATGTTATGCTTGGATCAGGCATATGCCTGAATAAGGGCTTCTGTATAATGTGAGTAAATGGAAATGATACATTGGAATTCTTGCCTGGACCAGGCAAGCACTGACTCAAAGCTCACAATCTCTTCACTATTAGTCGACTGTATCTTTCCACAGACAATTATACTGTATGACATTCCTATGTAGCTTTTCAGCATGGTAATATGGAAACTACTTCTTGGGCCAACAATATTCCACTAGCATAAAAATGGCAATTCATCAGTGATGATCTCTGAACCTGATCACCTGATGGCAGCAATTTAAGGGATACCTTTGGTCATAAAAAGTCGTAAATCATTCTTGATAAGAGGCTTATATAATTTTTCAAACAAGAATGTTTGCATAAATCTGTGGCATAAATCTGCTTAACTTTTTAATACACAATTTTAATGGCTGTGTGTATTCAAGGGACACCAAACTAATTACATGTGAGTAGAAACCAACAATAGAACTTTAATAGGATATCGACTGATTTAGTGTTTTCAGACCAACAGGTATTAAAATGTTGATTTAATCAGTATTTTTATTATACAAAGCAAAATCTGGAATTTAGATTTATAATCTTATTAAGGCCAACCAAAATGTATTTTCACATATTTATAACACGAGACTCCAGGAGCTGAATACTGTTCTCACAGCAGGGGAGGTTCCAGTCAGGTTACAAGAAAATGCTGGTCATCTGCTAGGTAATCCCATCACATTGTTGCCTCTAACCTCTCTTTCTCTGTCACAACCTTTCTTCTCCTTTTCTCTATTAGTTGGTGCTCCTTTGAACTTTCTTCTCATTCCTCCAAAGCTAAAAATATAATGCCCTACACATCATTCCTCCTCCTTGTGCAGAAATCAAGACATCACATCATTTTCTACTCTAACGTTGTTTTCCAGGACCTTAAAACTATGGATGTTCTTACCAAGCTCAATCTACAGGCTTTAAAAACTGAACTTTGGTATCCCTACTCACTACTTACAAAATCATAGACCCTTACAGCACAGAAGGAGGCCATTCAGCCCATTGTGCCTGTGAAAGAGCTGTCCAATTTAGTCCCACACCCCAGCCTTTTCCCCATAACCCTGTAAATTAGCCCTCTTCAAGTCTTTGGGAGGAACAACATCCAATTGCCTTTTGAAAGTTTCCATGGAATCTGCTTCCACCACCCTTTCAGGCAATGCATTCCAGATCATAATAACCCTGTGTGAAAACATTTCTTCTTATTTTCCCTCTAGTTCTTTTGTCAATTATTTTAAATCTATGATCTCTGGTTACCAACCCACTTGCCAGAGGAAAGAGTTTTTCCCTATTTGCTCTATCAAAACCCCTCATAATTTTGAGTACCTCAATTAGGTCGCCCCTTAACCTTCGCTCCTCTAAGGAGAACAATCCCAGCTTCTCCAATTTCTCCACATAACTGAAGTCCCCCATCCCTGGTAAACCTCCTGTACTCTCTCCAAGGTCTTGATATCCTTCCTAAAGTATGGTGCTCAGAATTGTGCACAATACTTCAGCTGAGGCCTAACCAGTGATTTGTAAAGGTTTAGCATGACTTCCCCCTTAACAAAGCTGTATCAACTTGCCCTGTCACCTTCAAAGATTTGTGAATATGCACCCCCAGGTCCCTCTGTTCTTGCACCCCTCTAAAAATAATACCATTTAGATTATACTGCCTCTTCATGTTGTTCTTCCCAAAGTTCATCACTTCACACTTATCCGCACTTGCACCTGCCAAGTGTCTGCCCGTTTCACCGGTCTGTTTATGTCCTCCTGAAATCTGCTACGATCCTGCTTACTATTTACTATGTTACCAAGTTATGTATCATCCCTGAACTTTGAAATTGTTCTCCCTATACCCAAGTCCAGGTTATTTATATATAACAAGAAAATCAATGGTTCTAATACTGACCCCTGGGGGACCCCACTACATACTTCTCTCCAGTCAGAAAAACATCCGTTCACCACTACTCTCTGCCTCCTATCCCTTAGCCAATTACGTACCCAAGTTATCACTGTCCCTTTAATCCCATGTGCTTCTGTTTTCCGAATAAGTCTGTTATGTGATACTTTATCAAATTCTTTTTGAAAGTCCATATATACATCTACTGCACTACCTTCATCAAACCTCTCTGTTACTTCATCAAAGAACTCAATCAGGTTAGTCAGACATGATTTGCCTTAAGCAAATATGTGCTGGCTGTCCCTGATTAACCCATGCTTCTTCAAGTGACAATGGTCTTGAGTAGTTTTCCCACCACTGATGTTAGACTGACTGGCCTGTAGTTACCAGGTTTATCCTTCTCCCCTTTTTTGAACAGGGGTGTAACATTTGCAATCGTCCAGACCTCTGGCACCACTCCCATATCCATGAAGGATTGAAAGATTGTGGTCAGAGCTTCTACTATGTCCACCACCTTGATTTGCTTTGTCTTCTCTCCTACTCTTTTAAACCTTGGTGATTTCCTCCCTTCTCTCTTGCCTTATCCTTTGCACCTCTTCCAATGATTTTGATCTTCACCTCAATTCTCCTAGTCTTCTTTCCTCCGAGATCACCTACCTGCCCTCTCTCAATCATATAAATCTCCCCACCCATAACTTTGGCCACTCCCTTGACCTCACGACCTTTTCTGGCCTCAATCTCCAACAAAGCTATTTCTGACCACTCCCTTGTCTCCTTTGGCACTGATAAACTCCTACCCTCCTCCAATCCAACAACTGCCATCTGCCCCATGGAAAATACTCTTTCCCAACTCCCTTATAATCTGGTCCTCATGCTAGCTTGCATTGTCAATGATTCTCTCTCTTCGGGCACTGTCTATCTTCCCTTCAAAGCTACTGTTTTCACCTCTTCCCTCAAAAAACCTTGACCCTTCCATCCTCGCCAACAGCCATCCCATGTACAACTCCCATTCCTCTCCAATGTGCTTGAGTGTGTTTTCACCTACCCTCTGTATCCATGCCAACTCTCCCAAAATTCCCCCCTCAAATCCAGCTTCCATCCTTTTCACAGCACTGAAAGTCCCTCAGAAAAATCACAAAGGACATCCTTGGTTTAGAAGGTTGAGGGGTGATCGAATCGAGGTTTGGTAGAGTAGATACGGAGAAACTACTTCCCCTGGTGGGGGAATCCAGAACAAGCGGACATGATCTTACAATTAGGAACATAGAAACATGTTCTCACTGGAAAAGAGGTTGAGGTGACATGATTGCTGTTTTTAAGATTCTAAAAGGACTAGATAATGTCGACCATGACAAGCTCCAGAACAGTAGAACCAGAGAAGACAACCTGCGCTTGAAGCGGAGTAAATTCAAAACATAGAAACATAGAAAATAGGAGCAAGAGTAGTCCATTCGGCCCTTCGGGCCTGCTCCGCCATTCAAAATGATCATGGCTGATTGTCTAACTCATGACCCTGTTCCCGCTTTTTCTCCATATCCCTTAATCCCTTTAGCATTAAGAAATATATCTATCACCTTCTTGAATACATCTAATGACTTGGCCTCCACTGCCTTCTGTGGTAGAGAATTCCACAGGTTCACCACCCTCTGAGTGAAGAAATTTCTCCTCAACTTGGTTCGAAATGGTATACCCCGTATCCTGAGACTGTGACCCCTGGTTCTGGACTCCCCAGCCATCGGGAACATCTTCCCTGCATCTCGTCTGTCTAGTCCTGTTAGAATTTTATATGTTTCAATGAGATCACCTCTCATTCTTCTAAACTCTAGTGAATATAGCCCTAGTCGAACCAATCTCTCCTCATACGTCAGTCCTGCTATCTCAGGAATCAGTCTGGTAAACCTTCGTTGCACTCCCTCCAAAGGCAAGTACATCTTTCCTCAGATAAGGAGACCAAAACTGCACACAATACTCCAGATGTAGTCTCACCAAGGCCCTGTATAACTGCAGTAAGACATCCCTGCTCCTGTACTCAAATCCTCTTGCAATGAAGGCCAATATACCATTCGCCTTCCTAACTGCTTGCTGCACCTGAATGCTCACTTTCAGCGACTGGTGTACAAGGACACCCAGGTCTCGTTTTACCTCCCCTTTTCCCAATCTATCACCATTCAGATAATAATCTGCCTTTCTGTTTTTACAACCAAAGTGGATAACTTCACATTTCTCCACGTTATACTGCATCTGCCATGTTCTTGCCCACTCATCCAACTTGTCTCAATCACATTGGAGCCTCTTTGCATCCTCCTCACAGCTCACATTCCACCCCAGCTTTGTGTCGTCTGCAAACTTGGAAATGTTACATTTAGTTCCCTCATCCAAATCGTTGATATATATTGTGAATAGCTGGGGCTCAAGCACTGATCCCTGCGGTACCCCACTAGTCACAGCCTGCCACCCGGAAAAAGACCCGTTTATTCCTACTCTCTGTTTCCTGTCTGTCAACCAATTCTCAATCCATGCTAGTATATTCCCCCAATCCCATGTGCTTTAATTTTGCACACTAACCGCTGGCGGGGACCTTATCAAAAGCCTTCTGAAAATCCAAATACACCACATCCACTTGTTTTCCCCTATCTATTCTATTAGTTACATCCTCAAAAAACTCCAGTAGATTTGTTAAGCATGATTTCCCTTTCATAAACCCATGCTGACTTTGTCCAATTCCTTTAATGTCCTCCAACTTTTATCACATCTTTTATAATAGACTCCAGCATTTTCTCCACTACTGATGTTAGGCTAACTGGTCTGTAATTCCCTGTTTTCTCTCTCCCTCCATTTTTAAATAGTGGGGTTACATTTGCCACCCTCCAATCTGTAGGAACTGTTCCAGAGTCTATAAAATTTTGGAAGATGATCACCAATGCATCCATTATTTCCAGGGCCACTTCCTTTAGTACTCTGGGATGTAGATTATCAGGCCCTGGGGATTTGTCAGCCTTTAGCCCCATTAATTTCCCTAGCATTATTTTTTTTACTAATACTGGTTTCCTTCAGTTCCTCCCTCTCACTAGTCCCTTGTTCCCTAACATTTCTGGCAGGTTATTTGTGTCCTCCATAGTGAAGACAGAACCAAAGTATGTGTTTAATTGTTCTGCCATTTCTTTGTTCCCCATAAGAATTTCCCCCATTTCTGACTGTAAGGGACCTACATTTGTCTTCACTAATCTTTTTCTCTTGACATATTTATAGAAACTTTTAGTCAGTTTTTATGTTCCCTGCTAGTTTACTCTCATACTCTATTTTTCCCCTCTTAATCAATCTCTTTGTCCTCCTTTGCTGAATTCTAAACTGCTCCCAATCCTCAGGCTTGCCGCTTTTTCTGGCAATTTTATATGCCTCCTCTTTGGATCTAATACTATCCCTAATTTCTTTTGTAAGCCACGGTTGAGTCACCTTTCCTGTTTTATTATTGCGCCAGACAGGAATGAATAATTGTTGTAATTCCTGCACACGTTCTTTAAATATTAGCCATTGCCTATCCACCGTCATCTCTTTTAGTAAAGTGCCCCAATCTATCATAGCCAACTCGCACCTCATACTTTCATAATTTCCTTTATTTAGATTCAGGACCCTAGTTTCGGATTCAACTACTTCACTCTCCATCTTAATGAGGAATTCTATCATGTTATGGTCGCTCTTCCCTAAGGGACCCCGCACAACAAGATTGTTAATTAATCGCACAATACCCAGTCTTGGATCGCCTGTTCTCTAGTTCGTTCCTCAATGTATTGGTCTAGGAAACCATCACGTATACACTCCAGGAATTCCTCCCCCACAGTATTATTGCTAATTTGGTTTGCCCAATCTATATGTAGATTAAAGTCACCCATGACTTTAATCTACTTTAATCTCTAATTTCCTGTTTAATTCCCTCCCCTACATCTCCATTACTGTTTGGGGGCCTATAGACAACCCCCACCAATGTTTTCTGCCCCTTGGTGTTTCTTAGCTCCACCCATACAGATTCCACATTGTGATTTTCCGAGCCAATATCCTTCCTCACTACTGCATTGATTTCCTCCTTTACTAACAACGCTACCCCACCTCTTTTCATTTTTTGCCTGTCCTTCCTAAATATTGAATATCCCTGGATGTTTTGTTCCCATCCTTGGTCACCCTGCAGCCATGTCTCTGTAATCACAACTATATCATAACCATTAATATCTATCTGCGCTGTTAATTCATCTACCCTATTGCGAATGCTTTGCGCATTTAGACACAATGCCTTTAGACTTGCCTTTTTAAGATTGCTAGTCATTTTAGTTTTGTTTTGCACTATGACCCTATTTCACAATTGCTTCTTCCCTTTCTGTCTTTTGTTTCTATCCTTGTTTCCCCCTCCTCTGTCTCTCTGCTCAGGTTCCCATCCCCGTGCCATTCTAGTTTAAACCTTCCCCAACAGCACTAGCAAACACCCCCGCGAGGACATCGGTCCCGGTCCTGCTCAGGTGTAATCCGTCCTGCTTGTACAGGTCCCACCTTCCCCAGAACCGGTCCCCATGTCCCAGGAATCTAAATCCCTCCCTCCAACACCATCCCTGCAGCCACGCATTCATCTGGTCTATTCTCCTGTTCCGAAACTCACTAGCATGTGGCACTGGTAGTAATCCTGAGATCACTACCTTTGAGGTCCTACTTGTTAATTTATCTCCTAACTCCTTAAATTCACCTTGCAGGACCTCATCCCTTTTTTTTTTACCTATGTCGTTGGTACCGATATAGACCACGACTACTGGCTGTTCACCCTCCCCTCCAGAATGCCCTGCAGCCGCTCCGTGACATCCTTGACCCTAGCACCAGGGAGGCAACATACCATCCTGGAGTCATGTTTGCAGCCGCAGAAACACCTATCTGTTCCCCTTACAATTGAATCCCCTATCGATATAGCCCTGCCACTCTTATTCCTCCCCTCCTATGCAGCAGAGCCACCCGTGGTGCCACGAACTTGGCTCTTGCTGCTTTCCCCTGATAAGCCATCTCCCCCAACAGTATCCAAAGCGGTAAATCTGTTTGAGAGGATGATGGCCCTAGGAGACTCCTGCTCTACCTGCCTAGTCCTTTCATTCTTCCTGGCAGTCACCCACTTCCTTTCTGCCTGCGTAATCTTTACCTGCGATGTGACCACCTCACTGAAAGTGCTATCCATGATAATCTCAGCAGCGCGGATGCTCCACAGTGAATCCACCCGCAGCTCCAGCTCCGAAATGCGGTTAGCCAGTAGCTGCAGCTGGACACATTTCCTGCACACATGGTCTCCAGGGACACCTATAGTGTCCATGACTTCCCACATAGTGCAGGAGGAGCATATCACGGGTGCGAGCTCTGCTGCCATGACTTGCCTTAGATTTACACTGCGTTCACCTCTCGGACTCTCTTCCTGCTCTCTAGACTCTCCTTTTGCACTGCGCTCACCTCTCGGAACTCTGTTTTTACACTGTGCTCATCTCTCGGACTCTCCTCCCGCTCTCAGACTCTCCTCTCATGCTCGGACTCTCCTTTTACACTGTGCTCACCTCTCGGACTCTCCTTTTACACTGCGCTCACCTCTCGGACTCTCCTTTTACACTGCGCTCACCTCACGGACTCTCCTCCCGCTCTCGGACTCTTCTTTTACACTGCGCTCACCTCACGGACTCTCCCATTACACCGCGCTCACCTCTTGGACTCTCCTCCCGCTCTCGGACTCTCCTTTCACACTGCGCTCACCTCTCGCTCTCTCCTCTCACTCTCGGACTCTCCTTTTACAAAACAAATTTGCGGAAACAATATTTCAGTGAGCGAGTGGTCAATCTACTGAACAGGGAGATGGTGGAAGCAGTTAATATTTCCTATGGTTTCCATTTTTGTTTGATGTGTTACAAAACAGTCATTTCTACACCAGTCCACTCAATTCAACTTAAACAACAGTTCCTTTACAGTGAACTTGTGCATACTCCAATTTAATTACCATATATCTGAATCAAATAATATTCCATTGCAGAAAAATGACTATCTTCTTGGCAAAAATATATTCATTCTACAAAGAATTGACACTAGTCTTCTGTGTGTGCATGATGATGGTGGGAAGGGAGGAATTTAACATTTTTCTTCCCTCTTCATGCCATACAGTATGACCCAGTCAAGAATGCAGAGAGAAGACCTGTTTACAAGGTTTCCCAATAAAATTATCCACTGGAAAGTACAGCAACCTAACCTTCCAATGTCCCCCCACCTCTCTCCCTGTGGAGAAGTGGCTGGCTCTACTCAATAGCACAGAAATTATGGATCCCTACCCATGTCCTATCACTCCACGATATACCTTATTGCACAAAGGAAATATCATAAAATAAGGCTCAGTGCAATTGAAAGATGAAATAGGATATTCATCCAAAGCAATTTATTTCAAAGGAATAGGTAAAGTAAGAACTTGCATTAATATAGCATCTTTCCTGTCCTCAGGATGTCCCAAAGCACTCGACAACCAATTAAATAATTTTTGAAGTGTAGTCACTGTTATTATGTAGGCAAACATCAGCCAATTTTCACACTGCAAGGTCTGACAAGCAGTAATGAGATGAATGACCAGTTAATCAGTTTTGGTGGAATTGCTTGAGGGATAAATGGTGGCCAGATGCCAGATCTTTTACATCCAACTGAACAGGCAGACAATGCCTAATTGTTCCAACATCTCAACCAAAAGACCTCTGACAATGGAGCATTCCCCTCAATATTGATGTGTCAGCCTAGATTATGCGAATCATCGAATCATGGAGTAGGACTTGAACTCACAACCTTTTGACTTAAGAGGAAAAAGCAACTAACCCAAGCTGACACAAACTATGAATAAAATACAGACAAGAACAACTTGCATTTATAAAGCGCCTTTAAAGTGGTAAAACATCCCAAGATGCTTCATAGGAGTGTTATCAAACAAAATTTGACACCGAGCCACATAGAGATATTAGGACAGGTGACCAAAAGGTTGGTCAGAGATAAGTTTTAAGGAGCATCTTAAAGGAGGAGAGGGAGGTCAAGGCAGAGAGGTTTAGGGAGGGAATTCCAGAGCTTAGGGCCTCGGCAGTTGATGGCACAGCCACCAATGGTGGAGCGATGAAAATCAGAGATGTGCAAGAGGCCATAATTGGAGGAGCGCAGAGATCGCGGAGGGTTGTAGGGCTGCAGGAGGTTACAGATAGGGAGGGGAGAGGCCATGGAGGGATTTGAATATAAGGATGAGAATTTTAAAGTCGAAGTGTTGCCAGACTGAAAAGAGATAATTAAAAGAAATTTGAGGAGAAAGGGAAAGGTAGAAACGAAAAGAAAACTTTTAAAAGCAAATCACTTTTCACAGCATGTGGAGAAATCAATAGGAAAGGGAGGGAATTTAGAAGAAACTGTTACACAAAGGATGAGGTGAACAAAAAAAATATGGAAGACACAAATAATGCTCTTCTAGGCCTGTCATGAATAGTGTTGGTGATGATGGACATGGATCTCATTCAAAAAAACACCATGAAGTGTACAGAGACAAATGCAGATCAAAAATCAGTTGGTGCACCTTTTCCTCAAAAATTACTTTTCTTTCTTTTTGATTGCACACTAAAATAATATTGGTTTGAGACAATTTGAGAATTTGAGAAAAGTCTTCAGTGAGTTGGTTGTGCAATATCAGGCATGGATATCCCCAAATCTCTGCTTGCCGAAGCCAGAGGGTTCCATTCCACCTGATATGGAGAAGTAAAAATTATACATTTTCATTATGCCAATATATTTGTAGCACACAAGCACGTATTTATCTATTGATAAACTTTGCATAGTCTTGAGACTTGATTGCCTGAGTTGTTATGATTAGCATTTGCAAGTGCATACGTAGTAAAATTTAAGAGCGTGTGCAAATGACAATATGGTATCTCCAAATTAACCACATGGAGTAATAAGGAACACTCAGACCAAGGTGCAGAACAAACAGTGGGTGCAAAACTACAGGTTCCAAACTGCAGGCAAGTAAGCTACTCAGGTAATAGCTCATATCTTAATCAGTATCCTATTCCAGCAGAGAACCTATATATTCCTTCACCATAGTGCTAACAACATTTCTTACAGTCCATATATGCAAGTTTACAGCTCAGAGGGAAGCCATTCAACCCATCGTGTCTGTGCCAACTTTTTGATAGAGCAATCCAAAACAAATCCCATTGTCCCTATCTCTCCTCATAGCCCTGTATATTCCTCAAAGTCCAATCTAAATGATTTGTTCATTTTGCAGCACAGGTGCAGCAGGTTCCAGAATATCTTATGTGTAAAAAAAATTGTCAAAAAACAGACATTTGCTTCGTAGAAATTATGATCATGATTCGATACCCTCTAATTGTCTCCTGGTGGCTAATCCATAACTTGCATAGAGTGCTGCAAGAAACTCTCTGCGGCATTGTTGCCTTGCATTGGCTAGATACTGGCCTGAATGTTTAAAACAGCTCTACCTTCCTAAGTGATCACTTCAGTTTATAATTATACTGAGGTACTTTTAGTTATTAATTTCCAATGCTCATCAGATCTCACTAATTTTAATTATATTTGGCATCTCTGCAGCATTGAAGAGGCTCCGCGGAGGATATAGTCGGGTTATTTAAGTGTTCAAGCTAGCACACCACAGATACAAAACTAACACTATCCTAAAACCAGTTTAATAAAACTTGAATATCTATAGCTGTAGTAAGTAACATCCAATTGTCTCCGCTTATAAGTCAGCTAAGAAGTAAAAAAAATAGGTGAACTTGCATTTATTTTGTACGTTATCACATCCTAAAGTGCTTCACATACGAACATACAAAAGTGATCGACAAGAAAAAGATCAGCTGGTCAATCAAGCCTGCCCCACACTGTCGTGATGCCTTAAGCATCATGATTCGTAACACCTCCCAACCCCCTCCCCCCCCCCCCCCACACACACACACACCAGCAGCCATGTAATCTCCTGAGAGAGGCAAAATACCCACGGCCAATTTAGGGGGAAAAGAAATCTGGAAAATCCTCTCCAACCCCCCCCTGCCCCGGCTTGGGAAATCAAAACTAGCCCAGGAGGCCACGTTAACCATGATATATATTGGCCCGTAAATTATTCTCACCCACTTTACTGCAGGAACTTCCTCTAATAGGAAGCTGAGAGGAGCCCAGCATTAACTCCAGCGAAGATAGGACCCGTGGAAGAAGTGAGAGGACCAGTCCTTGAAAATCCGCGAAGAGTCAAAACCTCGAAGTACAAGCTGGAATGTAAAAACCAGGAAGTGAAAGTTGCAACAATAAAATCATTTATAAAAAATTATAGACAGTGAAAAAAGAGAGGGTATGAAAAATCTAATTAAATAAAAGAGACAGAAGGAAAAAGTAAAAAAAAAGTTTTTTTAATTTGAAAATTTTTTTTAATGACCAAAAGTTATTAAAATAAGGAGTAATGAGACTCCACATTTTTAAAAGTTAATTTTTAGCTGTTTGGCAGTCATTAAGACTTAGGTTAGACCTGGTATGTTTAAGTGTACTGTTTTATGGCAATATTAATTAGTTTCCAGATGGGTAGACGAGCAAGTTGGCAGTGGTCTGTTAAGTGCAGCCAGCGATATCCCTTTAACGCGAACCTGTCAGATCGCCAGCGAACCAGGAAGAGCAAATTCCAGATTTCCACATTTGACTGCGCATGTACCGACGTCGGAACTTGCTTTCATTTGGCCACTAACAACAGTGAGCGCTGTTGAGCTCACCGTTCTTTTTAAAGCAATTTCCAGCCCATGACTTAATATTTCACCTACTTCTTGTATGCCACGATCCCCGTCCCAGCCAGGAACCGGTCCAACTCTCTTTTGAAGGTATGCAGTGAATCGATCCGGCAATTTGTTCCATAGGTCTACTGTCCTCTAGGAAAAGGGGAACCTTCTGACATCTCACCTAGTTTTTCCTTACGTAACTTATATGCAAGACCCCTGGATCTCCCTAACCTATCTAATCAAAATACTCTGTCAATATGAACAGTCTTGTCACTTCATTATTTTAAACACCTATATCAGTTC